>NC_088339.1:26227500-26897500 GCF_036884655.1 Musa acuminata AAA Group | reverse complement strand
AAACTTTCACACACATTAGACTAGTTGCAACTACTTGGCTTGCACTTGGGTGCTTCTTAGTTCTTACTAAAACTACCGTGGAATTTTGGGACATTACTGGAAGGAATAAAAAACAGCATAGTATCACAATTACCTCATGACAGAAATTAGTACATCTAGTTAAAGGTTCACTAATACCAGTGTTTAAACCTATAAGACCAGTAGGGTACAGATACTCTGGACAATACACCGGCTTATATTGCAAGATATCAAGGAATAAAATAATTTAACAATTAAAAATGAACAATACTGCATTGACATTGAGCTACATGTTGGATTCCGATATTCATTGGACCAATAAACACCAGCCGGTATATGTACCAATTTGAGCAATATCTAAAACCTTGCTCCAAAACTGATAACTTCACTAATATATGACATTTCTGGCTGGTATGCGTTGCTTTGATTAGACACAGCATGGACAGAAAACACTGATGCAGCATACCTAGGCACATGTTCAAGCACAAGCCAGCAAGCACAATTCGGCACATCATAGCGAGACATCATCCTATACAAACATTTTTTTGATAAAGGACCTTCAATGCATTGGTAAGAATGAGGATATTCTGAGTCGTGTAGATTGGTAATGCACGAGAGAAAACCACCCTCATTTTTGTCATTTTGTTACACAATATTGTTCATTTTCCAAACACAAAACTATTCAGATATCCTAGTTATGGTCTTTTTTCCCTTTGCAATAATTTAAACAAAACATGTATAATCTTCATCAATTAGTAGAATTGAGATGCATAAGCACAAAATGATTTAAGAGGTTCAAGCAGACACAAATTTTGCCTATCATAATAGTAATGTCAGTTCAAATATTGCAAGTTAGCTCAAAATTTTATAAATATGAAGGCAATACTTACCATGAAGTTCTTTTCTTTGAGATAATTAAATGCTGCAAATATGTCATGCTCTGAATAAAGCTGTAGAGTTGCTACTAAAGAGCTTTGCACTTCAGTTGTTGCAGATGTACTAAGAAAGACAAGCTTAAGGAGCTCGACAGCGTTGGCAACTGCTAATGATTCATACACCTTCCTTTTCATGAAAATGTATCGACTATTCCAAATTTTCACAAGATTCCTGCGAGAATGATGGGACCTCAGCCTGCTTGGCCTCGTGGAAAGAACATTCACTTTTTTGTGTCTCAAAATTCGCTTCTGAGATTCATTTCCGCCACATTCTGAAATGATATTTTGGTCCTTCAATGCAGGCTGAGACTAAAAAAGTAAGTTTACTAGTCAGTTAAAAGCTTTGCTTCAAAAACTATGTTTAAAGCCAAATATCATTAATAACATACAAATTCCTGGATATCTGAAGTTTTGCCATCAATCGGAGGAATATCTGGCCACTCTTTTCCTTGTCTGGTTCCTAGTCTCTTAGCATACTGAAATGTTGCTGATCGTTTGCACCGAAGAACTTCATCAACAGCAATCCTTACATCTGGATCTTCAAAGTTGTCCCAGAAATATTGCTGGCAATTCAACTCAGAAATACTTTCATCATGGGTAAGAGACAAATTTTGAGTAGTAACAGGTTCCTTCATTATGCGTATTTTTTCCAGGTATGTAGCATACCGTTCCCCAAGGAGATTACACAATCTCATTATTGATCTTCTGATATGAATATTAGCATTCAAGACAGCCATTCTTCTAGCACAAGTTGAAGAAAGTGCTGGAAGATCAGAAAGTGAGGTCCAATCAACTCGATAAAATCTTGCCCCAAGCATTGCACGATGTCTTGCATACTGCATCACTAGCCGTCTGTAGAAGCAACATGCCAACAAGAAAAGCATAACGGCTTGTAATTAAAACAAAACCCATCAAGCATTCAGAAAATAAAAATATATATTTATTAGAAATATTTTAAATACAGGTTCAACAATGATTTCAACAGCCTGTCAGATTGATGCAATACTGAGACGTCAAACAGTACACTGACATACACCACCTGGTATCACTAGAAAAAGCAGTGTACTGAGCCATGCCAGTACCAACTTGTATGGTCTGTCGCCAATATTTGGCCAGACCATTAAAAATATCAATCTCAATTTATATTGCCCCGACAAGCATTTTAAGCTATGCTAAAACAAAATACAAATAAAGATTTAGCAGATCCTACCTATAACAAGTTGACTAATATACCTGTCCAATGTATCAGTCCAGAAGAACCGTTTAGCACGCATGGGTTTTTGCCTTGGAAATGCACAATTGATAAAAGCACTATTTCTACCATCTTCCACATGCATATCAGAATCGCTAGCATGCTTAATGTTATCATGATCTCCTGTAGGAAGTAAGTTTGTTTCCGTGCTTTGATCATCAACACCAATTGAGTGGCATATCTTTGGTTTACCAGTTCTTAAGGATTCATTCTGTTCAAGATCATATTTTGGAGACCCATCTTTAGAAGATCTCTTCCTCTTGCTATTAAATGGTCTACAATTATCTCCATCAATACGGTTGTCCTGCTCACTGGACTTTGAGCTGCTAGAATACCTGTAAAGACGGTATTGCCGCTTGTCGTATGAAACACGAAGTACCTACGAAAAATGAAGTTCTATATGAATTAAAATCTAGACAAACAATTTCATGATCAGCTGGTGTATAGAAGTGCCAACATGGTTAAGAACCAAACAATTGCCCTATAAAATGCAGGTCAAACCAATAATCTCATATTCGCCATATGCCTTGTGAAGCAACTTGAGAAATAAAATAACCCAACTCATGGTTTTTTCCGAAACTGTATATTACAGCTAAAATGATGAATGACAAGGTATCTTCAGAAAGAATGAGCCTTGGTCAATGATGAATGTAGTAACCTGTATCATAAATGTAAATCCTAATGCTAACCAAGCTAGTAAGTAGATCACTTGGGACCAGTTTGCTTCAAGTTGGAAGCTCACAGTAGAGCACCTCGATAGATGAGACTCTCACTCATGCAAGATCTATGGAGAATCAATATATGTAACTTACCCCATGACAAGAGGTTTTGTTTCCATGACTAAAACACTAGACATTCAAATTGCAAAAGAGCAACCTAACAAAACACCAATGCTCAAGAGTCTGGAATCTGGATATACTTGATAATCTTAGTTAGCTTCATTAAAAAACAAGGCCTGAGAGTCTCGATATAATTAATCACCTTGGTTAACATCAAGAAAATTTTAATATGGAAAAATAAGATAGATTTCTTTATCCTCACCCAAAGAAAAAGAAACAAATCCATATGCACAACGCATTTTAGAAGATGCTTTGCTGGATTGTTGACCCATTTGATCCAAATTGGAATGGCCACCTGATCCAAAAACAACTGAATTTTCTTTTCAAAGGATTGTATATATTTGGCTTTTGATCCCACCTAACCATCCTATCTAATTTCCAGCCAGTCTTGAGAGTCCAGCAAATTTCCATTCAATCAAGCCAACTTTTTGTATTAAATCCAACTTCCACCAAATTTCCCCAATCGCTCTTCCCTCTGTTCCCCTCTTCCCTGGTCACTGCTGCCCTCCTACCATCCTACAATCCTTGCTCTTCCCTCATTTTTGATGTGTCAAATTTAGAGTATTTGGAATTGTTTCTTTGGATGTTTTTATGCTTGAGTTTTGGATTTTTTTCAGTGAAATTTCTAGAGGTTATGTTTTCTACCCAATCAATAGTAATCGGTTTGGAATTTGGCTTTACAAGAATTTGACATGCATGCAATGAGTGTTTATTACTTATTGTTAATTGGGTGGAAAAAGCTTTTAGTGGAAATAGCATTTGAGCATTCCCACATAAAGTGGGTCTGTGTATTAGTTTGTATGAATTCATTGGACACCTGATGTTGTTCCAACAGCATTAGGAGGTACTGGACATGCACAAGATACAAGTTTGTGCATGACTGCATGTAAAGTTGCACATCATTGTGCACTGGATCAGTTGAGAACAGCAGCTGCCTGTCATAGTGAACAGTAGCTGCCTGCTCTAGTGAACAGCAGCTGCCTTCTTTGCTGTAGTGAATCAGTAAAATGTCGATTATTATTGCTATTGCTGTAGTGAAATTTGCACATCTTATTTTATTGTCATGTCAGTTATTGGATATGGACAATGTAGTTTGATACTTTAAATGAATCAAAGTTTGATGTGTTATTTTAGTTTTAGTTTATTTTTATTAATCATGATATATAATTTTTAAATTATAACATTCGGGAGTGTCACGTTTTGCTCAGGTGAGCACCTAGCGCCTCGGGCATTTTGGGACCGTGGTGCATAACAGTTTTGACTACACTAAAATGTACATAATTTGGTATAATTATCTTGTATATATAACAATGTAACTCATGTTTTGATTGAAAATTTTGCTTTAATGATTGTCTTAATCCGTAAATAAACTTTTATCAGTTTTGTAAGATAAGTTTCCTGCTTGTTCAGACAAGCAACTAACACTAGATGTTAAAGGATCTTAGTGCCTTATACCACCTAATACAGTTAGCAACATGGGAATAAACACCAAGATTCATATCCTAACCAAGATATACAAGTCCAACTAAAATTGAATAAGGATTACAAATAAAACTTTTTGTATCACGACTTCTAGGTAAAGACAAAAAAATAATGATAAGCAGGTTTTATATTTCTCCATCATACTGTCCCATATACTCATGAGCAATAATCTCTAAATCATATTAAGAAACATTTACCATCATCCATAGAGCCTGTTTGTGGCATAAAAATGAAATGCCCTATGTAGCAACAATGCAGAAATAGCAGCCCTTGAAAATTAAGAAAAATAATTTTTCAATTTTTTTAATGTGCATTTATAACTTAACAGTAACATAATCACCATTTCCATCCATCAATTATAAGATTTAGATGACAAATTAAATGAAGCTGAAATAAATGCTGACCTGTTCAACTGTAAGGTCTAACTCCCTAGCAATCCTTATACAATCTTTAAACGATATTTTTTTCCTTGGGTCAGCATTGTTCACACGCTTCAAAAGCTCTATTCTTTGTTCAGTGTTCATCACTCGAACTGAAGTCCATGAACGAGTGTGAAAAACCTAACAAACCACATAGTCATTACTTCAAACTGTTGAAAAAAATCGTGCAGTAAATTTAGAAAATTGGAAGAGTTAAGATTGTGAATTGCAATTATAATGGATCATGTCCAATATATTTTAACAGTGTGTATAAATACAAGATTGTGAACTGCAATTATAATGGATCATGTCCAATATATTTTCAGAGTGTATAGGTACAAGAAGGGAATTTCTATAGCACGATCATCATTTTCTACTATGCATACTTAAATGTACTCAAGGAAGATGATTTAAGTCCTAGTGTAGGGTTGGACTATACATATTGTCCTCCCCCATGGTGTAGGGTTGGACACGTAACAGGGATGTCAAACTGTTGTTATGTCTGTAATTAAAAAATATATAGCAAACAAGTATTTCATGATGCACATGGAAGTATACCATGACATTTCAAGTGTATGCATTAAAATAAATTGTTTAATAGGTAACAGATAGCAGAATGCAGAACCAATTGATTTTGAGTTTCAAGCATTTAAAACAACATTTTCATTCTGAATGTGACATTTTTAATTTTGGGCACCATCTTTATGCTCATAACTAATCAGTAAGTTCCTGCAAAGTAATGAAGGATATTTACACCAAAAAAAGCAGAAAATGAGTTTAGAAGAAAATATACATCGCAAACAGAAGAACCAGGAAATGCACATGAAGCCGCTACTTGATCAGCTGCTGCATAGCAATACTCCAATGTTTCCCAATATACATCAACGGCCTCTGGCTTTAAAAGAAGAAAATCATGTCGGATTCTAGGACGAAGGTCAACCTTGAAATGTGAAGGCGTTATTGTTCGTGTCATTGGTTCTTCAATATATGGTTTCAGTTCCATGGCATATGTAAGAACAGCATGTGATAGCCCATTGTCATCTTCAGCAGTTCCTTCTTTCACTACTCGTATCAACTAGAAATATGTGAACAAACCATGTTAGCCTTCACCTATATCTGCTTCAATAATATTATAAAAAAGTAAAAATAACTAAAGAAACTAGTTGCCCAGCATCCTTTGGAATTTGGCAACTCTTGCAAGGCTAAAAGGTATTTCTGCAGCTAGGTGAGAATGAGAGTATATATGGTGTCATAAACTGCAAGAAAAGAAGTTTCGCACAAGCAAGAAACAGATTTGACTGCAGAAGTCTTTGAAAATGTCCTTTTTAATAATTCAGCTGAAAAAATTTGTAATAACCATATACCTGAGGTCCAATCAAATCAAACACTACGGTAAATCTCATATAACATGGAAGCACACAAGAAATGAAGCCAAACAGCAAGGCAAAGAATTCATACACCCAGGGTTACACACCATTGAACTGGTAAAGTGTTTCTATACATAATGGATGGTGGATACAGAAACAGTTAAGAAAAGCTACTATATATAACAAAAGACAGAATAGTACTCTGAGTTCTCCATTGGTCATTGATTAGTGTATCCGACAAAGCAAAGCATGTGATAGGCAAATATAAAAGATATAAGATAAGAGAAAAGATTATAAAAAAAGAATGCACAGACAGAAGTAACCATGGTCAAAGAAATAACCATTCATCAAATATGATAAACTGCAACTGTTGTGTGGTAATTTATTTAAATACCTACAAACAAATCATAAACAAATGAAAGAAATTGCAACAAAAGAACCTTTCTTAGAGGACTCATAATGCTACATAATAAAAAAAATAGGACCTCTACAACTCACCAAACACAGTTCCTAACAACTATAGTATTCCCAATGGAACAGAACATAACATACCATGCAGAGAGACGTTGTTAGCATGAGTCATATGTCAAACCATACCAGAGGTACTGACATATGACTAAGCCATTTTTGGTTTATGCCAATCAATGGGGGAGCATGCAGACCAGCACAAAACATGAGATATTAGAACCGCATCAGTATGTCCCTGTGCCATGATCTGGCAATCTCTGCACCTAAACAGTATCCCCATGCCATGAACTGGAAATCTCTGCTCCTAAAAGCCACACACGTTTCTTAACTCATATAATACCTAGAATAAAACTAGAACAATATTCAAATTAAGACTCTAGAAACACAACAAAATAAGGACTATTAACAACGACACAAGGACATATTTCAACCAAATGTTACCTGGACCCTAGTTGTGAATCAATCCTAACTTGAACAAGTCTTATGTTGCATCAAATAGGAGTTTACTACCATTTGTGTCAGATTTCAGGAAAAGAGGTGTGAGAAATCATAATTTTCTAAATTCTAAGCACCAAAACATTATGTAATGGATAACATAAATTTCTGCATACAAATTAAGCACTGGGAATAAATTAACAAGTCCTTGTTGGTGTTTCAAAGTAGAGAATTAAGCACAACTTATCAAGCAAACTAAAAAATTCAGGTTATATCTGTCTCCTGTAGTCCTAGGAACAAGATAATTACCTTCATTCGAACCAGAATATTAATTATATTTGAGAGTCGACATGTCGCTCTAGAGTCAAACAAGCTCTTGTACTCAGAAATAGATACATCAGAGAGCCTTAAGCCAAGTTTACAACGCTCGACCATATTTTCAATCTCCTTTGGAGAACCTACAACTTGCAAGAACAGTTCAAGCGGCATTGTTTTTATAGCTTCATCAAGTGCAAATAATTGGCATGTGCTGGGACTCTTCAGGTCATAGCTGCATTGATTAGAATTAACAGCACCATGCCAACTAGGCAAATTGCTGACATAACTCCACAGAAATCTATGCAAAAGCCTGGCGCGGACCATCCTAGCAGATGCAAAACCATTAGCACGCATAGCCTCAAGCAGAACAGGTTTGTCATCCACATGCTTTGATGTCATTCCCAAACTTGTTAAATTGTGCACAGGTTGTCCAGTCCTTGATCGAGCTGATGCTTGTCCACGAATTCGACCATCAAACTCTCTCTGTCTTCTGTAGATTTTGTCTAAAAGTTCTGGTGACAAGTTGTCGACAGAAGGATGCAAAATCACATCAGTTATGCGATGGCGATTAAAATTTGTCACCACAGGGAAGCTAACCTGGATACATTTGCATAAGCCCTCCTTTTGCAGCTTATTCAGTGTACTAGTTAAAGTTCTCCTGCCCATTTTTGTGTTCTTACCCTTCTCGAGTTCCTCTAGCCACCTATAGAGCTCAGCTGTCAAAATAAACTCCTCTTTCTGCAGGGATGAAGAGTATGCATGTTAAAGAATACTGCCTACAACCATAATTTAGGAAACAAATTATCTTTATGATGTAGCAGAGATTAGACATGTTTTCTCATGTTATTCTTATAATTTTAGAAAAATATGACAAATAAATTATTAAAAAAGAAATGTGCAACAAGGGCATTCTAAATGTTGAGTGGCAATCTATACATGTGCATGATACCACATAATAGGACCCTGAACTTGGATTTTGTTTGAAGCAACTATAGAGTATAGACTCAATTTCTTGTAGCAAAGACATAAAATGAAATGGCATTATTAAGCAAGAATGTTGACCTGCCATCAGTGTAACAAAATTCACCAAGCAAATTCAACCTTTAATTTTTATTTATTTATTTATAATATGTTGCACTATTTTTCTAAATGAATAACAATATGTTAGCACTAATTATTTTATTTGTAGAAAATATGTTTTCCATCAACCAATTCTATCTTTTCTTCTTATCCTGCAAAAATAAAATAGATACTGCACTATCTATTACTTTATTTAATGCTGCAACGCCCAGTTGTCCCTTCACCCTTGATCAATAACTATTGCCAAAGATACTCTTCCTCACAATCAAGCTTACAAGAGAGTTCGGTTGATGCCAAACATACATGGATCCAGTGCTAAACGGTTAATATTTATTGTAATTAACAAAATGAGGAAACTGTAGTTGTGCTTTCCAGAAGTATCCCCTGTCTAGATGGCATCTAGTTAATGTTTATTGTACTTATCAAAATGGGTAAGTGTATTTGTGCTTTTCAGAAGTATCCTGTCTATATATATTGCATCTATGTTAGTCACTCATGTCCAGAACAACTCCAGATGGAACCCATCATAAGGCTGCAAAAGGGTTTCACAGCCAGTAAGAGACGGTGTCCATATTGATGTGCAATGCTTGTGAATCAATGGAGGTCTCAATAAATGAGCAAAAATCCACATCTGCAATCTCAAGTGGCAATGGGTCCAGGGAAATGGCCACTCTTAATTTGTGTTGAAGCCTCAATTGTTCAGCCCATTAGTTTGCCAAACCCCACACTGCCGGGAGCCCTTGACACTAGGCTTTCCTTTTTTCTTCTGCTATATAATAAGAAAGAGTGGCAATATGGTGAAACATGTCTATGCCACTGCTACAGCACACTTTCACATGCCTAGAATTAATGCAATTAAAGTTCTTAGAACCTGCATTTTAGCAAGTAATTAAATGCAAAACAAGATGTGGATCTCATCCAATTACGTGAAAAAATGATAAGATACCCAGGGTTTGTCAAAGATCTGATGCTAATCTATATAGTGAGCCATTACCATCACATACTGATGGACTCCCACAAGGGTGATCAAAATTTGCTATTAAAGTGAAAAAGAATAACTATTACTGTCAGGTAGGCCTTGTACAAGCATTGGTCAAGCATACACCCTAAAAAATATAATGACATTTAACAATCCTCATTCTGTACTATGGTCACACTTGCAACTAAGATAAGTACATATTTACAGAGCAGAACCCTAGACCGCTCCTGTGATGAGCCCACCTTGACTGGCCCAAGACAAGGGCCTTTTGGTTGAATTATCTATTTTTTATGTATTTCACCATATATTAAGTTCTTATTTAAGGTCAATTTTAGACTCATATATCAGGTTATATTCTTATATATAAATCCTATTCTGGTCACAGATAGATTTTAGACTTTGGAGTTTGGAGTATTCCTGAACCATTAAAAGTTGCATTTAGAGAATTTTAGACATATCCTTCGATATGATTTCAGTTTTCCTAAACAGGAAACTTCTCTCCCTAGTTCTGTTGGCTGGTTTATTGTGTATATGGCATATTGTAAGTCTTCTCTCTTGATATTGGTTGTTTCATTATTACAACAGATCTATAAATTCTCTCTCTTTTATCCTTGGTTGAAAGTTTCATCCAATTACAGGATACCTTGATAGGGACACGTCTTATCAAAATGTGATGTATTTCTAAAGGAAGCACAACTCAAGAACCTTCGTGTCCTTACAGAGCATGTAATAAATTTGGTGACATATACAACATAAATGAATGTACGGATGAAGAAAATTCATTGTAAAATGAATAGAAGCCAAGATGAAAATAGGATCCCTGTATAGTAGATATGAAATTAATATGATAACCCTAAACTCCATCTTCTCCAATGTTATAAGCTTATCAAAGCATACAGCAGGCTTGTAGCAGATGTCACTGGGCTGTAAGGTATTTTGAACACAAAGAGGACAACTAATAAATCATCAAAATTTATCTATTAGAAAATCATATTGTATACTGAGCAGAGAACCAAACACCCAATGTTCATATATAGTTTACAACAATTTTTTAAGTAAAGTGGTCAACTGGTCATGATATACAATATCAAATATCCAATAATATGATCATCCACAATTGTAATATGATTTTACCCACAATTATCATCATCAAAAAAATGAGAACTATGAAACCAGTGCCTATACATTTTGTGGGAACAATAGCAAAAAATAATAAATGTGCATTAAATAATAATGATCTCAATCAACATATTCTCAAATGATGAATTTAAACTTAGAGAAAAAGTGTGATTAAACATCGTTAATGTGGACAGGTCAAAATCTATTAGACCAGAGGATTTAACTTAAATTAAACAGTTTTCATTAGTTAACATGGACATCGATCAAAAGGGCATATAGGCCCATTGCTTAATAGCCAACAACTGGCTAGATGCAGCATATATAAGGAGACTACAACTGCAGTTTACAAAGAACAATATGACAGCATGGTGAAAATGCAACTAAATATAGTACCAAGTTGAAGTTCCTAAAAGATATCAAGGTTAATGTATAATATCATCTCGTATAGGTCAAGGTACCCCTTTAAAAGATGGCGGGATGAAAACCTAGCAGTGGACCAGTGATATGTCCGCAAAATAGAAAACAAAGATGTTATTTCCACCAGCAAGACCATTATTTATAAGTGACATGCACTGAAGCAGGTGGCACATACCCTTATGAGCTAAGAACCCTTTGTTTCACCAAAAGTGGATGTGTCAACTGTCAAGTAGACTTCAATTGGCTTGACTTAAATTTCAAGAAGTTAGCAACACTTTAAAGTGTGTACTTATTGCACTGATGTGATTTTGTGATGGTACCTAAAAAATTTTACAAATATGAAGTTAATCTAACATAACTCAGACCAGCTAGGCTTATCCTCGTGCTTGCTTGACCACCTTGAGGTGTTCGACAGAAGCCTAAACTCGATCAGTTTTACAACATTAAATTTGCTAGTTATATACTTAATAACTCCAAACTAATATAGTCCAAACTTGTCAAACCAAACTGACCTTAAATTTTCTTCCCTACCAATGCCACAACAAACAACAAAAGCTCTATTGAATTTCAAAGCCAAGAACTTGACTTTGGAAAAAACAATCACCTTCAAGTAACTTAAGCTCAAATGAACTTTTATGATAACATATTCCAAGACCATTTTAAACCTTGTCTCATGGTAGAACATGGTCTCTAAAACACAATAGTTACTACCAAATACCCCTATGAACTCATTATACCTATTATACACCACAGAGCTCCTTTCATAAAGTTACATGCAGGAAGATAGGATTCCCATATTTCAAGCCTTTCCAATACTTTTTTTAGTTTTTGCATCTGAATACCATCATCTCATGCATCTCGTCATGGATTATAACATATCCCCATTATTTCCATGAATAAATCATGCATACACAACAGCGGTTCAATGTTTGTCACCATAAAGGGTATTTACTTGAAGAACAATTCTGAGCAAAATAGAATTATATTTTTACTCTGATAAATAAGAAAAGGAAAAATAAGATTAAGTTGGATGATCATAAGTAAGTTTAAACTGACTGGTAATTTAATTATGCTAAACACAAATATAGGCATCAAGAGGGAACTCAAAAGAAATTAAATAAAAAATGATGGAGAATGATAATTTATAACCTTCAGCTTCTTTACTATTCTTTCTTCCCTCCTAGTTCTATTTGAAGTCGACAATCGGTGATGCCGTTTCACAACTTTAACTTCGGGTGAAACCGATGAAACAAAACGGCTTTCTTCCCATTGGCAAGCATTCTGTTTCAGCATTATCTCCACAATTGCAGGTTTTGAATCATAAGATACACTTGGAAGTTCAGTGGCATTATTTTGCTGGTCCCCTCTGCATTTGATCTCTTGTGCATCTCGATCATGTTCAGGAGGCATGCCAGAAGGTGCCAATCCAACTGCACAATCTGTTTTCTCTATGGATGAAAGCTCACCAGTGGAGCACGAATTTATCGACTGGAGCTCGAGCAATGTTAAATTTTTTGATTGAAACAAAAGCTCATTTGTACCTTGAAGTGCTTCATGCTTGCCAGGAAAAGTGTTGATTGCGTGATGTGGGTAATTTCTGAATGTCCACATTCGATAAAGTGGCGTTTTCTCATGAATTTCAGCCTGCCAACACATCCTAAACCTCTCACGCATTGAACTAATCCGGCTGTATAGCTTTTTAGGGGTGAACCCAAGTCGTCTGCAAACCTGATTGCAAGTCACAACATTTAATAAAAACACAATTCTCTTGAATAATAAAATAAATAGAATTGAGAAGCTTGCATTAAAGAACTAATTGCTCTATTCTTAAAGAAGACAAAATGACCATTACCTATCCTATCTCAATACTGGTGAGTCAGGATAAATGAATAGATCAAAATTGACTCCTCAATTAAGTAATGAACTATCTATTGTGTAAATTAATACAACTTCAGCCATAATATAGGAAATTAACAGTGTAGCAAACTCCACAGAAATTTACTTGCAGGGACAAGTCAAAGCATGAAATTTTGCACAAGCTGATCACACAATAACCAAGATATAATGTCCACAAATTAGAGTTTGTAAAAACTAAAAAGACCATGATCAGAAACATGGGCATCAAGTAGATACAGTGATGTGATTACAGAAATGCATGACACAGCATAAAAGTAGTAAGGTAGGAACTAAACATCAAAACATAAAAAAATATAGATAACTTGTCAGTAATCATATGGTTGCACCAAATGTTTGAGTCCTTATTTGCACAAGTCATGAATGAACCTAACAACCAAATTCATTTCTCAAGATGATGTTTCTATTATAAGATGGCATCCCATGTTTCTTGTTTGAAGACCGGTCTAAAGGAGAAGGTATATTCTTTTATTTAATTTTTAAATCATTTTAGAGACTTAGAACAGTCTTCTACATATATTATAAGTTGCAGCAAGAAAACATTTTCTACATTTCTAATTACTTATCCATATTCTTAAGAAAGGACGGGCTTGATTAAAGATTCCAAACAAGGATAAAAATCTGAGCCTGATTGGAGGATCCATTACCACAAGGAAGCTTAATTATCATCAAAGAAAAGGAAGACTATCAACCAAACATCTTATCAAAAAGAGAGTGTATTTGTCAAAACAAATTTGAAAAATATATACCCCCAAAAAAAGAAAGAAGAAATGATTAATATTCCTTGATTTACAGAATGCATTTTTCTTGATCATATAATTTCCATATTTTTGTAGTCTTCTTTTTTTCGCATACTGTGTGTGCATAAGAAGAAAGGGGATGTAACCAATAACCCAATAATGTCCATGTGTGATATGAAGCCACATTTGTAGGAATGATTTTTTAAGCCAAAGCAAGTCTAGTACTTATCCTTCGTTGGTGTGATAATATCGTTTACGCATGAGGCATGTCTAATAAAACGATAGGATCCCTAAGCATGATGCCTAGGAACCAGAGCAAATGTGATATCATCCTCACTCCCTCTATATTTTATCATTTATTTTTCACTATTATTATCTCTCTATTCTCTCTCATTTCCTTTCCCTATTCTTAAATCCAAAATTCTTGTCTTCATTTGTTTGTCATGTGTCATATTTAACATATGAGCATCTATCCAAAATAAGGTTTGGCATCATAACAATTTTTCTACTAATAGACCCAAACCTTCATTTGTTGCTTCTGCATTCTGTCATGTCCTCCAACATGTCTCTTTCAGTGTCCCCAAATGACCTAGTAGCCCTCCTCACTTTGCCTACCTAATTGGTCGAACCATAGACCGAATTAGGCACTGGTAGAGTAGGCATAAGACGCTTTTCTGATCCAGAAAAAGGCTCTTCAAGTCTCTTCCCAATTAGCAAGGAGACAAGGAGGACCATAGTTCAAAAGTCGATACTGAACCCTATACTTGTTGTTGGCCAGATCCATACTAGTCTATCAGAATATCATGACACAATACACCAGCATTTCGTTCAGCACCATGAAGGAGGGAGAAAGAGGAGGACAAAAAGAGGAGGAGGAGGAGGAGAAGGAGATCCAGTGTAGGGGGACGAGGATAAGGAGAGCTGAATAGCAGGTGGAAGATGCGGAGGAGAAGAGGAGAAATAGAACAGAAGAGGAGCAGGAGAAGAGAAGAGAAGAGAAGTACCAGAGGGTCAGCGGGCGAGCCGATAGCCAAAGGTGACACGAGGTGCGACGAGAGAGAGAGAGAGAGAGAGATGAGATTAGTGCACTGCAAGACTTTTTTCTGTGGAAGTGCATTAAAAAATCCTAAGCCCCACTGACCTTGAAAAAAAATACAAGACTTTTGTCCACATGACGATTCAAGCCTGAACCGATAAACTCAGCCAAGTATGTCTTAATCCAGGCAAAATTTAAAACCATATTGGGAACCATTGCTAGCCGCAAAGTTCCTGAATTACATTTATTCATTTGGATAGCCCAAAAGGACTATAATCCTCAACATACAAGGAAGTGACTCAGATTGAGTAAACAGTATATGAGGCCAACAAAAGTAGTATAACCAGAACTCATGAAATTATAGTAGAAAACTAGAATAAAGTTGGAAAGGTAAGAGAAAAGGCCTGCTGATTGTTGATGAGTACCTCAGAAATCGTTAATCCTTTTTGTCCTTCGGAATCAACCATATCATATATGCGATGCTCTAAAGGAAGCTCAACAAACTGATCAGTAATATGACCCCTTTTTCCAATTTTTATCAAATTTTCATTATCAAAGTTATCATGTGAATGCATTCCTTTTTTGGGCTGGAAATCTCTCGAATCAAATTTCTTTAGTAACCTTAAACAACTGACAACCTGCAATAAATGAAAGAAAACCACAAGAGTCTGCGTTCATGACAACTTAAAGCATCCAATAAACTGAAAGCATAAAAAGATAAATTATTGCAGGAACTTTGACAGAAGAAAAATATTTCATGATGCAAAAAATGAGATATGAGCTACAAAATGGAGCACTGATGGTTTTAGAAGTTAGCAAAAAGATTTTATCCTGTGTCCTTTACAACTTCTCCTGAACTTCTTTGCCAACACAAGTTTAAGCTCTCTCTCTTCCAGGAGTGTTTCAGACCATTGATAATTACAGATTTAAAACTGCTGCAATAATCACAAATTTCATTGGACTTCTTCCACAATCATAATTGTGCAGTTCAATAATCCAACCATTAAAACATATGATACTTCCAACCAAGAACAAAAATCTTGATCCAACAACATACCACACTGCCAGCAAAAGAGAGAGTGAAACGACGAGGAGGCAGTGAAGGAAAAAAGAGATGGAAGACGGAGGAGGAACAACACCATGCAGCAAAGTAGATACCATGACATGAACAAGTAATGGAGGAGGGACAGCAGTGGTGCCGGAAAGGATGATGCAATGCTGCAGTCCAACGGAGAGGAGAAGAAACATGGCAATGAAGAGGTGTAATTGCCACCAATTGCAGACCAAACAAGTGTACTTGCAACCAATTCACCATTGCACCTGTAAGAATCGGACTGTACAAACCGGTATGGTCAGTTGATAAAACCTTGCTTTCAAGTTTCGGCCCTTTTTTTTTTCATAAGTTCAGGTTCATGCATGAATTTAAGGTAACCATGTAAAAGTTCAAAAACAAAAATGTGAGAATTTATATCTAAACACTTCTAAAGATCCTCACATGTTACCCGACCCATTAAGTACTACATATGCCTAGACATGCCCCACAGGCCCACACCATATATCGTGCAGATGTGGTACCCAGCAGACCAGCACTATAAAAATCCTGCTAGTTTACTCTTCCCTCATTCCCTTAAAATTTGAAGAAAAAGAAAACTAACTTTAGAGATCACATGTCTGCATGAACTCTTCCTTTTGTGTCAAGGCCTGTAATTCAAAAAAGATGTTTGCTTCTAAGTTCTGGATATTATGATCTCTTAGTTGAAAGTTATGCTCCATTAACTTTTGGTACATTGTGAACCAACATAAATTTAATATATACCAGCATGCAGCAAGAATGCAAACAATCAAAATTTTGGAATCCCATCAGCACAACCATTTTCACAAGGAACAAAATGAAAACATCTCATAAAGAGTAGAACAGCTCATTAAATGTGAAAAATTGTGGGCAAGGTTTAAAATTATGGTTCAGTGCTGATACTGGTCGGCAACTAGATGGGTATGGTTTCCTTAGAAGTACAAGCAGAAGAACAACAGCAGAAATTCCAACAGTAAATGATTTATAATAGAAGTTTCATCTGTGCGTGCATAAGAGAAATCTAATAGCGGAAGAAACACAAGAATGTCAGCATAAGGTAAAGGATAAGATGTTGTGACTCTCTAATTATTGATAAACATATGAGAAATACAAGCAAAGTTGCAGTGACAGAGTCCCCAACAAAAAATATTCAGAAAAGAAGGTTGATCTGTGTGCAATAAGAGATATCCAATAGCATAAGAGAGCGCAAGAATGCCAGCATACAGCATTAAAGGCAATAAAGTGTTGCAATTAGTCAAAGGTATATCCAGTTAGGGCTATTTATAGATTATCTCCTATAGTTAGCTATGTTTAGTATCACGGTTCCTACCATTTAAAAAGTTATATTAGCATCCCTATACTTACGAAAGTGAAACATTTAACCTCGTTTCTCCTCACACCGTCGATTCTACTAACGGAAGAAACCGCACATGTTGTCACGTGCAAAAATGATGCTAAAAAAAGGATAAAAGGTCATTTCGATCCTCATAGTCCAAAGATATTAATTTCATAGAAGGGTCACTTATGTGAAAGCTTAGCTATCCTCTCGGATGACCTACCCAACGACTGTTGGTGGTGATTCTCATCTCCTGAAGTGTCTCATTTCTCCTACTTCGCTATCCTCCCAAACGGCCTACCCAACCACGGTATCGATGGCAATCCTCATCTCTTGCACTGTCTCATTTCTCCTACTTTGCTATCCTACCCAACGCTTTCGGCTTCACGCAAGACCGGTGGCTCTCTGCCAATGGTGAGGATCAAAATTATCTTTTTATCTCTTTTTTAGCACCATTTTTGCACGTGACAACACATGTGGTATCTTCGGTCAGTAAAGTCAACAGCGTAGGAGAAACGGGGTTGAATGTTTCACTTAATTATAAGAATATCAATGTAACTTTTTAAAGTGTAGGGACCAGGCTGCTAAACATAACTAATCACAGGGGGTAATCTGTAATTACAATTCTTACACTTACCCTCTTGTTCACCTCTGCTTGAAATTCTTCCACAAGATGAGCATCCTTCAGCCTTTGCAAGATCTGTAAATGCATATTATAACAATATCACCAAAATAAAAGTGAAATCTGTTAGAGATCTAAAAGAACTATACCCATATCGAACTCAAATAATTGGTCTAGCTCAGTAAACAGCTTACATTTCTCCATGCTCTATGGCCAGTGGTCTTTCTATAGCCAAGAGACATTTTAATATCTGATACAACTGAAACCTGAAAAGAAAAACAACCATAAATAATCAGCAATATGTTAAGTTACATTATTTGAACACATCAATGTACATATGTGCAAACATAGGTTGACCTTCCCACTTGCTTCTTCAAGTTTATCACAAATAGCTTTCATTTCAGGTAGGTAATCTTTTATTGAAACATCATCCTTGGCAAAATCACCAGAAATTTCATCACCATTTACAGAAATCCCATCAACGGTCATGCCTTCTAATATGTCTGCCCTTGTAATCTCAAATCTCTGTTGTGAATTTAAATTTAAGTTTTTTGCATAACGGTGTAAATGTAGTAAATTGGTAGACACAACAGAATTATTTTTTGCTGCATTCTCCCATTCAGTTCCTGAATCTTTTGCCCTTACAATGGTTGATTGTCGCACAATCAGATGCTGGGATTCAAGGTGTTTCACTATGTAAAACAAATTATTTCCCTTGATGCGAAATTCTTTACCAAGTTCACTCTGAGTGACTCCATTAGTTCTGCAAACATATAAGATGTATTTCAGAGATTTAAAAAAAAAAAAATTTAAGCACATATATAGTGGGAAGATTTTATTTTTGTGATTGCCGATAGAAATACTGATGCATAGTTTCAAAAGAAAACAAAACATAAAAGAACATATAGGGAGATTCAAGAGTTTTGCAACAAGCAATAAAACCTTGGTTCCATCACAGAAGCAAGTAGAAGAAACCAATGACCACAGTACCATGCCGACCAGTGGTATCGGTCCATGGGCAGACCGACATACGAGTCGATACTGGCGTATGACATGTCAATATGCTGGTACATACCAGTTTTCAGAAAAAGGTTGAAAAATGATCGAAAATTCATAAAAATTCTTTTCTAGATTTTTATCCTAATTTAATGATAATTTTATTGTATTTGATTAAGAAAATAGTGTACATAAGGCATATTTATAAATGCATAAGGCTGGCGTGATTAACCCTAAAAACCCTCAATTTGGTCCTAAATGTAAGACAATAGATACCTTCAAATTGGAATAAATTCCACTAGATATTGAGTTCCAACCCCTCTTTTATCCAAATCAACATTTTGATTACCACTAATCACCAATTAGGAACTTCAATCACAAGCAAGTGTGAGAAATAATGAGAAAGAAAGTGAGTGAAAGAGGGGGGGAGGTGAGAATTTAAAGACCAAAAGATGCCCCAGTGGTCAATTTGACTGTTGGGGCCAAACTTAAGCCGACATGGGTTGGTATTGGTCAAATTCCAACTGAAACTGACCCATAACGGCCAATACAGCTGATACAGCATGAGTTTCGACCGTATCAGCCGAAACATTACCCATACCAATCATTACCTAACCCTTTTCTGCATACTGCCCAAAATGGCATACCGGTCAGTCACAGACCAGTATGTACTGCACGTTTCGTACCGTTTCAAGCAGTACATCAAACCTTGAAAGAAACTACATATTCATTCACTAAAAACAGAGGTTCTACTTGGTTTTAGTTATAATAATTCTCAACGAAAAGCTTAGGTTATTTCTTAAAAATAGTGTGAAATCCTGTAAATTTAGGTGAGATTTGCATATGGATGCCTCTACAACGAACCTCTTCTATCCTAAAAGAACATTACTCAAAACCCAATGGAGTCAGGTTTGGATGATTTGAGCAACATCATTCATGTAAAAACCATTAAACAAACTCCGATTACATGAAAGTGGCAGGTCGAAGGAAAAAAAAAATTTCCATGTAAGACTCAAGATTTAAATACTAGCTAAAAACATCCCGAAAATTAATAACTTCTCTGGTCGCTGGCTATGCAAGTGGTCTTCAGTTACAGATGTGTGTGTTAAGTTATTGATTACAGAGAAGAAAATATAAACATCATATACTTTAAGCAACAATAGAACGCAAAGATCTCAGAGAGTCATAATGACAATGATCCTTGTCAATCATGTTATAAAGCAAAAGGCCACAGCAATATGTAGCATCCACTTAACAGCTACAAAATCAACTTTAAGGTCAGTTAGTCAGAAAGGTATCTGATGAAATAGTTGCAACAGTTTTCCTGTTCCCATAACATAAGAGTTGGGTAAGAGTATCATGGCAAACTGCGTCATGCTGGTGCTGGCTATTTAATACTATGATCAAGTCAATTTTCAGACTGTTCCCATCAATACATGGGCATGCCATCACCAACAGTTCGTGCTGGCAACCCACAGACACCCTTGTGCTGTCAATAACTTATCCAGAAACCAGTTTTCGATCCAACCATATAACAGAATCTGGAATCAGGTTCAAGAAAGTTTAGCATGTGAAAAAAAAAGGTTTTGAACAGAAAAACCTCCAGCTACAAATTATTAACCCTTGGACGACCATCCAGGTTTTCTTCTCCCTCCTCATTTCCCCCACTTCCCATATCAAAAATTTATCTAACTGGCCTTGACCTGAGCATCGAAGGGACCAAATCGTGAACACCCCGACAGTGGACTTCTTTTTAAGATGAGGGCACGAGATCTGCCTCAGCTCTGAGGGCCATCATCATCGACTCTCTCCCTTTCCCCTTTTGTGAAGTGCTCATCGTGGATGGCTTCTATTGACTCCGGAACGAGGCCAAATCGGGTTGTCTCTGTAATTCAGATTGACGACAGGTCATGGGACCAACATATGGTGGTGGCAACATTGTTTTGAAAGCCGTGATATAGACAAGTAAAGGAAAGAGAGAGAACCTCAGTTCCATCTATTGCAAGCAACTGTGCATCCAAGTCAATTCTGAAAGCCACTTTTGATCTGAGTCGTTTAGCCTAAACCACACCTAAAGGATATGCTAGATGAAGAAAACAGACGTTTTGAACTTGAATCCATGACTTGATGGAACAGCCATGAAATTTAGAATATAGGTGGCAATATTTTTAGCTTAGTATTTGTTTCAGCGTGAAAAATGTACGTCATCCACAGAAAGAGCCTAGAGTAAGTTGACATTTCTTGGGAGGTTGCTACAAAAAACCATAATAGTCTGCTACAGAACTGGGGCACAAGGATACTGCACGTCTATCTATTCAAGCACCAAGAACATATGCTCAAACTCCAATATAGAAAATTACTTCCATTAAAAATCAGTTTTTTAAAGTTTTGATAAAAGATTAACTGAGACTAGCATCTCCAAGAATTGCTATTTTCTTCAATGCTTTCACTTCAATTTCATGAAGATCTCCGACCAGTTCAAAGCTTCTGGTTGCACTATATAAGACATAAGCATGACATGCTACAAAAGATTTTTTAAGGAAAAAAGGAAACTTTACTGATTAATAGTGAAAACGAGTGCAACCATAAAATGAAAGATTCAATAGCAGTTAGAATGCTCCTCGAGCCAGAATATAATCAGCAACGACTTTTTGTTCATAGATCACAGGGGCAAACCTCAGCAGAAGCAAGTCACCCCTCGTTTTCACATGAAACCATAACTTCAGCATAGATAATCGGACTCGTCAAAATAATACGCTTACAACTAAAAACCAAGTTAAATGCAACATCATAATTTAAATGCTTCGAGTAACGAAGCAAACAATTATTTAGCTTGATTCTACAGGAAAAAGAATGAAAAGAACTGGCATGTATTAGAATCAGACTAAAAGATGGTGACCATTGAACCTGGCAGCGGCCAACCGCTCGAGAGCAGCCCTCTGAATCTGAGAAATATCCGAAGAGGAAGCTTTGAGATCATAAATCCCCAGGAAACTATCCCTGAGATGGTCCTCCGCAATGATCCTCACCCCAATCCGCTGCGCCTCCTCCAAGGACTGGATGGACGGGTCTTGGGAGCCGAGAGGCGAACCATGGGCTTCGAATCGGAGCCCTGGGTGGGCGAGGAGACGAATCCATATAACCTTGTAAACGGCGTCGCAAGGGGGAAGACCGGCGCCGGAAAGGGCACCGCGGAGGCTCGGCCAGAGCTCGGCGACATGGATTCCGGCAGCCGCCCGCGCGCAGACCTCTTCAATCGCTACCAAGACGATGCAATCCATGGGTGGATGGCATGAGAGACTATGGCTTTCAGGAGACGGGAAGAGCGAGGGAAATTTAGGGTTTCCTGTGTACGGCTGCTCGAACGATGGTATCCGTTGAAGACGACTCCGTAAGGACCGAGGCCTGTTTTGTGGGAAAACGCCGTTCAGATTGGCTGAATCACTCAGACCCCACAAGCCACGTTACCCAGGTAGCACTTCTTGGTCGATTCGGTCAGCCTTTGGAGTGGTGTTCCATTTTCCGTTCTTTGGAGGCCATCGGCACCAGATGAGACCGCCTATGAGTCTCCGGTAGATGAAAGAGATGCCCCGTGATCCAACGGTCCTCGTGGCTTGCATCCCTGGTGAAAGATTATTTTCCGACGATTGAGGGGTCTTATTACAATATATGTTGTGTTAGGAGGTGGTACTTTTGGTGTATCGTGTAACGGGGTGTTGCATTATGTTGCACGTGGACGCCATCGTCCGATGTCTCTTCTACGGTTAACGTTGCCCGGGTCGGTTCCTTCGATGAATCTGATCCGTCCATTGTCTCCTGATGTAGCCCAGGTCGTTCCCTCGATGAATATTAGCCGTCCATCTTTCATCCGACGAGACTTTACCTATATGAGATGCGGTTTCCAAGCTACGTGCTTTTATATTTCTGATGTCCGGCCTGAGACATTTGGATTGGTTGATACAAGTCTACGTTTAGAGGTCCTTCCTTCGTTTGTGTATTGTCGTCTCATGTGATCGTCATGGGGAAATGATTAAATTTTCTTTAAAAAAACGCATGGAAGTCGATCTTATATAGTTAATTTCAACCCAACTAAAATTTAGGTATGCTTTCTTGCGGAGAGATTTCGTAATCTATGTATGAGTTCAATATGATACGATCCGAAATCAAAAGCATAAGAATGATAATAAGGGTGTTTTTCGAGATGGCTACAAAGAGAAAGTGTTAAGCTTCCGATGCACCACTTACACTAAGATCGATATCGAAAGAAATTTATTAACTTGATCTATTTAGTGCTCAAGTCACTGATTTAGATCTTTAATGGATCAAGGTTATCCTCGAGAAGAGTGCCCTTAATATAACGTGGAGGGATAGTTTTTATACCTAGTATTGAAAAGAATAATTTGTAACTATCTCAATATCTCTCTCTTAGCGTTTTGTTCATATGTGTGATGAATGAGAAATATCTTCGAATGATCTATGTTGAACTGTTGTCCACAAGTATAACGGGTGAAAGATGTCCTGTATTTTTTCCTTCTTTAATAATTTTCACGTGATGATTATATACCGAACAATGATTGATCATTAATATATTTTCTATAACTTTTATATTTGATTTTTTATTTAAATCCAATTATAGGTGTTAAATCCGATTTAAGTGATATTGTTGGACCAACATATAAAAGAATTCTACTCGCTCTCGTCCATAACTCCGAATGATAATGGATGAGATTTTTTAATCCAATTTGCTAAACAAATGTTTCAAGATTATCTATTTTTACTTATATTCATACTGCGGTGCGAATGGAGGATGTCTGAATTAGTTTAAATGGAACAAATATATCTCATAGAAGATGATAGATACTATATTTTTGACGAGAGAAACATAAATAGAAATCATTGCTTGTGTATTTACGGATCTCACTGCTTTATGACTACCAAGATATTCACCAAGTATAATCCGAACATCAACAACAATGTGAATGATGACTCCCATCAATCCCGTGACTTGCGAAAAAGAATATACATCTAAGAAATTTCCCATTAGTCAGACCTAAAACAAGCTCAAAATCCAAATATAAAATGCAAATATTTTAGCTGTTTAAAACTTCTGTTTTATGGTTGATACGAGATCATGACATAAATAATCCGATGACATATCATTTTAATTTAACTAACACATTAATCAGATCATAATCTCATGAGGATGACAATGCAACGTGGACAAGGATAGTCGTCCAAATGCTGATACTATAATAACATTGGATAATTAAAGCATACGACGAGTCGCATATAATTATAGTTTAATAATTTAATACATGATTTCCTGACTCATTGATTAGCAAATAACTTTTGTAACTATTATCAGTATTAATCATGATCTTAACTCAATAATCTATCTATCACGTTATAAATGACACAGAACCCACACATATTCTTTAACTTTGATTATTTTAATGAATCATCCAAATCTCTAATTAATTTATGCATCAGAAATATTTTATCGCGTGCGTTCTAATATAGTCATTATAGAATCTTTGTCCGAATATATGACTTCTTGTTACATTCACTTGGATTGGAAGTGAATCCCAATCGACTTAAGATATTTTAAGTGACTTAATAGATCATATAATATGTCAATGAACTTTTATGCCTTTATAAAATGGATATAGATTGAAATCATAATGAGTGAGCATATATAGATTGAAACCATAATAAAATTAGGTATATGTTAGCTGAAAGGGATAATAATCGATATATCCTAAATTTCTTCTGATTATTCGCATACATTCTTTCAATTTCGCCTTGTTATGGCGTGAGAGAAATACTAATGCACTGTTTATGCTTTTTCCCAATAGGTTTGAATGACAACGTCACAGAAAAGGAAATGTTGCCATAGAGATACGATACTAACTTCATTTATTGCTAACATCTATAACTTATTTGAAATGTCAGAAATGCAATCGAGTGTAACGGGTCAAACCTAACAAATGTACAATTTTATATAGGATCGATTAATTTATTCTTAACTGACAACGAATTCAAATGTACGAAGATATGAGATACGTCAAATTCATATAAATAGAGCATTCGTCGATAGATTGGCACAGTCTTAACACCGACGAAAGACAAAAAAAAAAAAAAATTTGATGCTGACGAACTGATGCGTCGTGATTAATAAGTCATGGTTCGATCTACGGGTCAATATAAGGAATTCATGATAAGGCTGTGTATTAGGAAGTTGGGATGCGGATATTGTTGGAGGAAGATGTCATTCGATCGTGATGCTGACTTCGTCGATGGGAAGACCCCTCTTGGTCAGGATGCTGACTCCGCCAATGGGAAGACCTCTCTTGGTCGGGACGTTGAGACTGTCTTATGGGAGGGAGTCTCTTGGTCGAGGAACGTCGACATCATCTTCCGGGGGTGGCTGAGTTCCTGCACAAAAGACCCTCCTCGGGGGATTTTCGACTATGATCCCTCGTAGCTTAAATTAGTAGTTGTCTGTTTCTTTATTTTTTTTGCCCTCCTCCGATCAGATACCAGTCAGCTTTTATATTATTGCACGAGGATCGATCGTACACAGGTTTAGCGCGACGATCGATCCCCGAGCAATGAGTTGGTACCTTTATGCGGTCATCGCCCGAGATGCACGAAACGACGTTAGACGACATCATCTCGAGTTTTTCGGGATGGGACATACCGCCCCCCTTCGTGCTGATGTGGCTAGGGCGTGAGCAGTGATGAGGAATGAGATGTTGGCTTATTCTTCATTGCAACAACTGAACGTGTTTTGTTTGAAAGGTGTAGTTATATAAGGAATATGTGGACATCATATAACGAACCAATTGCTACAAAGAGAAAAGGCTGATGCATGCGATGAAGGAGAGGTCGCCAAAAAAGATACATGTTGAGACGGAAAACACGAGACATGCCGAGATGCACAAGTCCAATAATAATGATAAATGGAAGAGGGCGTCGGATTATAGAAAACAGGAGACATGCTGTGTTGCACAAGTCTAATAATAATAATAATAATAATAATAAACTGAGGACATGACATCGTGGGATTGATTATAAGAAAGATTTGTGACATAACGAGACGTAAATTGCCGCCGTGGAATGGCACGAGGAATTCTGCCCATCACAGCGGGGCAATTCCGTGAATACGGGAAAGCTCGGGCAGCGAGGAATCTCCCGTATGCATCAAGGACATCTGCCGATCAGAGTTTGAAAACACGGGAGCCAGGAAGTCCACGCGTCGGTTCTTAATGGCTAAACATCGTACACCGAGAACTGTTCACTACAGCCGTTCATCGTTACCGATTCGAAGAATGGACGTTTCTGATGAACAGAAAAGACTGGTTTCTGTTTTGGACGAATCAGCAGAACGGCTCCAGTATCTGTGTACTATAGTGTAGTTTGTCACTCATTCCCTCAGGTCTGCCACTTCTCATACTAATGTCGCTCCCCGGGTAGCGTCGCAGAGCTTCTCCGGCGAGCAGCGACTTTTCCTCGGAAGAGGTATGCTTTCCCTTTCAGATCATCTTCTCCATTTCTTTTCTACGTCTTAGTTTTTCTATCTTCATGGATGCTCGATTTACCGGGCAGAAAGCTTTAGTTTTGCAAAAGATAGGGAAATCGATTGGGTTTTTTCTTAGAATGGCCGTAGGGATTATGAACATTTTGCAATTCATGTTTTTGGTGATCGAGGAGGAAAAATCCAGTGGCATAGCGAGTACAATGTGTTATCTCCTAGAGTTTCTTAGCATGTTCTTAATTAATGCGGTCAGTAAAACTGGAGTTCTCTTCCTGTAAACTGAGAGTCTGATTCTTCCTGTTCTTTTATGTTGTTCTGCAAAAGAAACAGAGTCTAAAGAAAGAAAAATCCGACCTTCTCTTTTTAAGAATGGCAGTAGGGATCATGAATATTTGTATACGTATGTTCTTGGTGATCAAAGCGACAAAGATCAAGTTGTCCAGGGTAAAAGGTTACTGATATATCATAGGGGAATTGTTCCTTGGATGTTTCTTAATCAATGCTGTCACAAAACTTGTCTTTTTTTTCCCTTGAAGTAAGATTTTCTGATGCTTTTAGCAGGCAGAATTTCTGATAAAGAGAAAAAAAATCCAACCTTCTCTTTTCTCGGAATTACAGAAGGAATCATGAACATTTTGTATTGCATGTTCTAATGATCATGATCAGGGTGGAAAGAACCATTAGCTTGTGCAGCACAGATGAATGTTTCCTTAGAAGTTCTTAGCGAACGCATTCAATCAACCTGAGATTCTCTGCTTCATTCCTGTCTCTGTTTCGCATTCGAAAATTTTCGCTGGTTAACTGCTAAGGCAGTCCAAGCTTTTCCGGTGGCTCTGATTTATTTCCTTTAAACGATATTATTTTCCAACTTTCTCGATTTAACTTATGGGATTTCATCGGTTTTTAATTATTTTTACTGTCGCCGAGATCACGAGGATAATAGTAAAGCTCTCGACCTTATCGGATTCCATCACCTTCAGCCATTTTTACGGTCTCCAGAATCAAAGCTTTTCACCTCACGGCCGTGCATGTTTGACAACCATCTGAAACAGAGTTCAGAACTCACGCTGCCGTGGGGCTGCTTGCTGTCCTCCTGGCGAACATTATTCACCAGCGCAGCGTCGTACGTTCACATGGCGATCTAACGCGGGTTTCTTTTTCTTTTACCTTTGACGATGAGCGGAACATGCTGTAAAACCTCGGGCCTCGCGACATGCTCTAGTTCGGTTCCCAAGCCTTCTTGTATTCTTTTACTCTTTACTGCACTGTGACTGTTCTGTTTGGCTGATCTCTTGTCGCGCTCGATTGATGGAGGAGGCCTGCAATGTTTTCTTGTTTTGTTTGATGGCAGCGGTACGAAGGGCCACAACAAAGCGGTCTCTGTGGCTACGCATCTCAGCGCGATGGCGACGACGACTGCGACGACAGCGAGCTATCACGCCTCGTGTCGGTCGTCCACATGCCCGCCTTGGCTACAAGCGGCGCTTGCAGGTGAGCAACCACTGTTCCCCTTAGCTTTTTCTCGCTGCCGCTGCTCTTCTTCTCTCGGATAGAGGTTGGATAAGAACACAACAACACTCACGTACTTGAATGTTTGACAAGTTGCAGGCGAATTATTGAGACGCATTAAGATGCGAAAACATCTCTTCTTTTCATCTCTCTCCTCTTTTAAGCTTCAAATAGCTGTAATGTCGCTATCTGTGTAGTGTTTCTTCTAGGGAGAGTAAAGTGGTCGAATTGTCTACGTGTTCTTTGGATTGCTGCAGACATCTTCTTTTAGTTTGAATTCGAAATTTAAATTAAATGCAAAGGAAAAGTCAAATTTCATCGGGACATTGTTGTCAAAAAGTAGTGCAATTTAAAGGGGGATGCAGTGTAGCCTTATAGGTTATATAGGTATATAAATCTCCACTGTCCTCTTGTCAATACTTTCTACTACATATTGGACACTCATTATTGCGACCCATCGTAATGTTTGTTACCCCTAACATCTGCCTTCTTTTCAGCAAAAGTATATAAAGTTAAATTGCAATCCATGACAAGTGTAGCATCCATTATGACCATCTTAGATTAAAAGTAACTTTTTATATTTTTGATGCAGGATGACTTGTAGCTTATTTTTCTATTTCATTCTTCTTTGAAAACACACCATTCTCTGTTTAGTTCCAAATCAAAACATGTGTTGTCCATGGCACATACTGCAAGCATTGTACAAAGATCTACAAGGAGATAGTTCATTTTTCCTTCATAACCTCTTATTTCGACGCCCACAAGAAAAATGTCTCTTTTTGACTTTATAAATCACAAAATTCTTTGCGGTGGGAATTGTAAGTAGCATTTGTTGGACCGAGTGCAGATATAGAGCAAAGGGTGCAATCACTTGCGGTGAATATACCGGACGACCCGGAATCGGACTCGTTTGCGGAGCGGGCGGAGAACTACTACCAGAAGCGGCCTCAACTCATCGCCCTCCTTCACGACCTCCACCACCGCTACCTCTACCTGGCCGACCGCTACGCCCAGTCTCTACTCTACCGCCACCACCGTCGCACCTCCTCCGTCCCCTCCGACCTCGACGCCGATGAAGACACCGACCTCCCGGACTCCACTTGCTCCGACGCCGAGAGCTCCCTCTCCTTCCAAACCTTACCCGCTCAGCCCCGTCCGCAGTTCCAAGGTCCGAACCCCGCCGTCGCGGCCGCCGATCTAGACATGATCATGGCGGAGCTGGTGCTGGCAGCGGTGGAGCGGGACCTTGTGGAGGCGGAGGGGGCGGAGGTGGAGCGACGGTTGGCGGAGTCGGCGCGCAAGATCGAGCTGCAGGGGAGCTTGGTTGAAGTGCTCGAGGCAGAGCGGATGGTGCTGCTGGGTGAGAACGCTCGGCTAGGGTTCCGGGCGGCGGCCGCGGAGGAGGAGGCGCGGGCAGTGGCTGCGGAGTTGGGGTACATGCGGCGGCGGGCGGGGGAGCTGGCGCGGGCAGTGGTGAAGCTGCGGGAGGACCACCGGGTGTGCCTGCTGGGCCGGAGGATCGAGGGCCTCCAGGCGCAAATCTATGGCCTGGAGCGGCGCAACCGGGAGTGCTTCGAGGCCATGGCGAGGCGGGAGAAGGAGAAGGGGGAGGCGCGGGCGGAGGTGGACCGCCTCCGGGAGGAGAACCGCCGGCTGAGGCAGGAGGCGGAGGCGGCGCGGGCCAGGCGGCGATCGGGCCGGAGCTGGTGGGAGCGGGTGCGGCGGTTCGACTGGGCCCCAGCCTCGTGTGCGCCGCACGTGAGGGAATCCAAGGTGCCCAAGAATTGTTTCTACATATAAGATAAATGCACCTTCTTTTTTTCGTCTTCGTATGTTTTTGTTTATTTACGGTCCAAAAATATGGCTACGTGAAGGACAGCACAGAGTTGGTTGTAGAGAGTCCGTGGTAGTCACCTTGTACTATGTTATGATATTATGGGTTGGACTAAACCTATAAGTATGGCAGTGTATCTGATGATTGTCTCGCTGATCGAATCATGGGTGATGGACATGACAAATTATGTATTCAGCACGCTAATTAGTATACATGAGGCATGCATCGATGATGATGATTTACGATGGCATTTGCACGCCACATTTACATTTTAGAAGTGATACCTGGGTTTATAGCCGAGGCTGTTCATTAAATATTGTTACCAATATTATAACCATCTTTTAACTAAGTAGATGCAAACTCAAACAATTAACCTAGGACATTAAACGAAGTTGATATCTATATATAGGACATTAAGCGAAGGAGATGCTTATATATGATCTGATGCACACAAAGGATAGCACTGTATTAGCATTTATGGGATACAAACTTTCTAGTGATAATACCATGACAACTCATACGAGAACTATACAAAACATTTAGATGTATACAAAAATAACGCTGTATAAACGTTTATGGGATATAAATTTTTTGATAATAATACAAGACACAACAATATTCAGATGAGATGAGGACTACTTGAAACACTTGATGCACACAGAGGATTACATTGTATAACCGTTTATGAGTGACAATACAAGACATTAATACTCACACGAGAACTTTATAAAACATGCTCAATATTATACATAACTTTCTAGTGATAATATAAGACACAACAATATTCACAGGAGGACTAAATACTTGATGCATACAAAGGATAACGTTGTATAACTGTTTATGAGACAAACTTTCTAATGATAATACAAGACACAATAATACTCACATGAAAACTTTATAAAATATGCTTAATATTATACATAACTTTCTAGTGATAATACAAGACACAACAATATTCACACGAGGACTACATGAAACACTTGATGCATACAAAGAATAACGTTCGTATAACCGTTTATGAGATAAACTTTCTAATGACAATACAAGACACATTAATACTCACACGAGAACTTTATAAAACATGCTCAATATTATATATATAACATATAACATCACACCAAATAGAGATATAAATATGAATAATTAAGTGGAATACGAGCTCATCGTCGGTTATATAATGACCATAGGAATTCCTTTTCTAAGCTATAATTCCTGGACGTCCCCTCAATTGTTTGGTCAACTGAATCAGAAAAGGTATAAGATGAATCACTTAGCAGATACTCGCTTTCTTCCATACCTTCTGGAATAGATATCGTTTTTTCTTTCCAATCCTTCTTAAGCTTTGTAATTTATGCTCCACTTCTTTCATCGTTGGCCTTTCAATCCCATTCAACTTCAAACACATTTCTATCAGTTGAATAATCTCGAGAAGCTCTTGTTTAGTTCCTTCTTTCATGATACGTTCTTCCACGAGATCAAAAGAATGCTTCTCTCTCATTGCTTGAAGAAAATACATAGATAGGTTTTGCCTATTCTCATGCTCAATGGAGAAAACAGGTTTCTTTCCTGTCAGAAGCTCCAGAAGAATAACCCCAAAGCTATAAACATCACTTTTCTCCGTCAATTGACTAGTCTGGTAATATTCTGGATCCAAGTATCCAAAGGTGCCTTGGATAACAGTAATTATATGAGTTTCATCAAGCGGGATAAATCTCGAGGCTCCAAAATCCGATACTTTTGCCATGAAATTATCATCCAAAAGAATATTTGATGACTTAACATCTCTATGTAAAATTGATATTGAAGCAGCCGAGTGCAGATAGGCAAGAGCGCCGGCAGTTTCTGTAGCGATCCTCAAACGAGCTTCCCATGATAATGTAGAATTACCATCTGAAACATGGAGGTGGTCTGCAAGGGTCCCGTTGGAGATGAATTCATAGACTAACAAGGGGACTTCTGTTTCTAAACAGCATCCAAAAAGCCTGACGATGTTTCTATGACGAATTTGAGAAAGAATTGTAACCTCATTGATGAATTGATCTATCTCATTCTTCCTTACTATTTTGGACTTCTTTATGGCGACTACGCGTTGATCTGATAAAATTCCTTTATAAACTGTGCCATGGCCTCCTCGACCGAGTACTCGAGTTTCGTCAAAATTGTTGGTTGCCTTTTCTATCTCTTCTAGAGAAAATATGTTTGTTCTCTCAGCAACTTTAGAAGAGATTAGCTGTTCTAATAGTAGTCCATGATTTTGGTGGAAGTGCCTTTCTCTTATTTTCTTTTGCTTTCTTATCTTCCATTTCCTTCTTAGGACGATAAAACTTATGCTTAATAGCAATAAGCCACTGCCAAGACTTACACCGATTATGAGCCCTGCACAATACCACTCAAGTTTTAGCTTCACAAGTCTTTCCTTTTTGTTCTCACACTGCAGATTGTGTACTTAAATATTTAAGCACTTTTTTGTGTTTTTTTTCTATGTAATCAATCATAGGTATTCATGCACTTTTTTACTTATGTCAAACATGGTAATATTCATTTTGGATTTTTGTAAGCAACTAAGTTTCGAGAACTTACCTAACAAAACAGTCTGTTTTTTGTGAGGAAGGCACTCGTGACCACCTATCGTATTTCTGCATATCCCATTGCAAACGTTTTTGTTGGGAAAGCTGCACTCATCAATATCTAAGAAGCCATCAAAAAATTAGTATATATATATATATATACATACATATATATATATATATACATACATATATATATATATATATATATATATATATATATATATAGTGTCAGAAAATAAAATATGATAAGCAGCAAAGGTTTAGTCACAAAGTTCATTACATAATAAAATTTTATGAGGTGCACATTGATAATTAAAAAAAAACATAATATATTAACTAAACAATGTGAGGTAGACAAAAAAAGAAGATTCTGTAGGTTAGAGCACAAAAGACATGTACATTGACAATTTTGTTTCCATTTTTAACATCAACATTGATAAAATTATTTTTGTGATGCATGGTATTCATTCGTAATTAACATTAATTTCTATAGGAGGAAAAAGATTCTGAGCATTTCAAGAGTCCTTTTTTCAAAAGAAGAACAAGGAGTGTAAACTTGACAGGCTCTGAAAGGTGTGATCGTCCTTAAAATCTCGCGTAGTGGTATTAATTCTAGTATGGAAACTTAGTTGACACCATCTTACATGAATTGATTCTAGCATGTTATAGAGACATGCAGTTAAAATAGCTTAAGGGACCGGTATATGCAATGCTCGACAAGGATATTTAAGGAATTATACAAATAACATCTATCATTGTACTTGAGAGAAAGAAAACTTGGGAAGGCTAATGTTTAACGTGTGTTTTGCTTTTCAACATTTCGAGAAGTGGTTCTGTTGTATGCTTAGTGCATGCAAGAGAGAGAGAGAGGATTTTGGCTTTTGTGTACCTTTACATCCGTCGGCATTGTATGGATTTCCTCGATAACCTATAAAGAAATTGTAAGGATACCGCCGGACATATCTGGGAGAAGTTTTGGTAATGTTCACACACAAACTGTTTTTGTCGACGCATGCGAATGTGGTCTCGTTCTTTCTTGCTTCCTCGCAATGCTGAGACTCAATTACCCAACTAAAGATCGACAGCTGTTCTAGTCGAGTGAAAGGTCCAGTTTCATCCAAGAAGTGGTTGTCATAAATGTAAGAACTGTAATATGAAGGGATTGTTGTTCTGTTTGGTGCACTGAGTTCCAGTTGTCCTTCCGCCAATGAGATATTGCGCACTATGTAATCGTCCTGGAAGAAGAGAGTAGGAGGCTTATATGTCCTGTTGCATGTTAGAGCAAATGTCTGGCTTCTGTAACAACCCTTTCTTAGCCCGAATGGAAAAGAGATGTTAACACCACCACAGCTTGTTGGACAGCCTTTGTTCGGAACCAAAATAGAAGATGTATCTGTTGATATGAACAAACAGGTCAGCTTTTTCGGATTGGTTTAAAACGAGCGGTACAAATGATTTATATCTTAACAATCAGCATCCACCGATGTAAAAGAGAGCATTTGTTTGAAGATGCAGAATTGTAACAAGTATTGAAAATGAGTAACGATCGATCATGAGAGCTCAAAGCTACAAGATTGTAGTCATGACAGCCAGACCATTTTCTTGGGTTTCTATTATAAGCATAAAATAATTACTGTCATGCAAAATAATTTAATGCAAAGATCAAAATTAAATAATGTGTTTATTTGGATGCTATTTCAGAATACCTTTCAATTCAAGGAAACAACAACATCGTTGATTTATAAAAGTTAGACTCATATTCATTTTCTAATCATAATTCAAATCTCATTCCTAAGAGGTCCTATTTATAAATAAGGATAGAGAAGAGATTTTTAATAGTCACCATCTTTGTTTTCCAGATTTCTAAGAGATCTTGTTTATAAATAGACGAAGATCTAAAAACGAATAATTAGAAAAAGTTTTTACCATCAAGATATCTTCTAAGATATCCTATCATAATCATAATCATAATATTTTTTTTTTATCAATCGATAATTATAATTAAAATTTAATTAAAACTATAATATATCTTATCCAATTAAACATATTCATACAATCTAACACTTTAAGAAGTGGAGATGGATAAGCCAAATAACTAAGGTTATAAAATTCGTATACTGCCATAGTTTTTAGTTTTATCCTTTGCTATTTATTTTAAAAGGAATATCTGAGTACAACAGTATAGCCCCACTAAAATATTAAAGTGACAAAATACACTCAATACATTTTAGAATGTGAGTTTTAAAATAGATATTTCTCTGAAAGGGTCACATTCGATAGGTATGAGAAAACTAAAGTTGTTTCCTTTTTATATGTTTGATAAAAAGAACAAAAATCAAATATGATTAGAAATATGTAAATGCCCTTTGTCAAGAAAATCTGGGGGAAAACCATGATCCTTTGATAATGTTTAACCTATAAAAGAAAATTAGAATGTCTGTAATAATCTGTCACTGTTGCACTTCATGGTTATCTAATCAAACTCACAAAAAACGAGATGAGGAGGAATATTACCTTCACAACCATTTGCTAGGTATGGATTGCCTTGATAATTAAGAGAACATCCGCATAAGTACCCATAATTATAATTCGTATAAGCATAATTAAGCACGTTGTAGCAGTCGCTATTGGGACTGACGCAGGCATAAGTTTCCATATTCTTCTTGGCCTCTTCGCAGGTAGGATAGTCTTTGATGTACCATGATAGGGCAGTCTCCACTTCCGAGCTCCTACCTTTCACTATTCCTTGGAGATCATCTGTGGTGGCTTTGTCATCATCGAACACGAAAACTTTGGCACTGGAAGCATTAAGCAAATGAAGCTCACTCTGATTGAGTCGAGTTAATTGAACCTCCAATGAAGTACTATTCCAATCATATAAAGCAAGTGTGCACTGACTGTTGTCACTGGAAGTGCATCTAGTTATGCAAGTATCGATAATCGTATTAGTAGTGGGATCCACTAGGTCGGCAACCACGCTGCAACCAGACACATACAAAAAATTAAATGTATATCTTGCGTAAGAATTCTGCGTTTCTAGACCCAATGATCTTAAAGAGTAAGGCCAATTCTGAAGATCAATTAACGTAACATTAATGAACTTGTCCACACCCATGGTGACAATGGGTGTCATGACGCGCACAGTCCCAGTTTTCAAATCGATTCTAGTGATCTCTAGTTTTCCGTCACCCAAGAAGAGCCTTGGAGGTTGGCTGGTATTGTTCGTGCAAATAAGATTAAAGCCCCGACGATAACAGCCATTGCCTATGCCGAAAGGATACTCAATATTGATATTACCACATCTTTTTTGGCAATTGGAAGGTAAAGTGAAAGGCTCCTTTGTCGACGCGCTTTCTACATTTGTTAAACCCATTGAACTCACTGTCAGCAGCAGCAGCAGCAACAGCTCCACCCAACCCATCCCTTCTCTCTCTCTCAGACTAACCTTTCCCTCTTCCAGCTGCCTCGGTCCTGTTCGATAATTCCTGCAGGTCAGAGAGTAACTTGAATCGGCGACATGGACAATACATAAAACACTCTATGGTAACACCACAAACCCAGTCACACGAGAAGCTATGTATGATAATTAACAGTAGCAAAATTCCCAAGCATGATACTACTGAGGTTGTCTGCATATTTCTAGCTATAACCCAAGATATGGAGGATCTCTAGCATAAGAAGAGACTTCATTTTATCATACACATCCGTTTTGCATCGATGTTACTAAGGAAAACCAAGAAGCGCAACAACGAAATTAAATGTCAAGCTTGTGAGGAAGACCGGAGTAATGGGAGAGCAAATTCCACTGACCTTCGCGTCTCTGGTTGTTGCTCTATCTTGAAGGACACCTGCGATGGGGAGTTAGGACGTTGATATAGATGATGTGCTCGAAACAATTGCTGGAGTTATAACTAACCACGCTTGCAGATGGAGATGTGATGACAATCAACAAAGTTGACTAGACATGTAGTGTGTACTGCTACGTCTTTGAACTCGTCAGAGCTGTTCCTTCGGCCACCAATTATGATGCAATGCATCTTTTTTTCTCCAAACGACTACGTTGGTCGGAATCATTCCCACTTCCAAAGGCTCGCGAAATCTAATTCCATTGTCCATCGTACAAAAACAATATCCGGGTCGATCTCGATGCTACGGTGAAAAAGAAAATAATATGAACAACCCGCTACTGCATGCAAATATATCTACTTGGAATACATGTATGGTTGCTGAACAGCTATACTGATTAAGTGTTGCGTAATTTACTCGTCTATATTATGACCATTATGGAATTGTTAATCACGCATAAACAACTGACTTTGGAAGGCTTCCGGGTATCGACCTGAGATCGTACTGGACTCATAAAGTCAACAACACCCTTATAAGCCATAAATTTCGTTCAATGAGAAGCCAGTCTTCCTTCGTTGGTGGCTCGGCTTAAGTATTGTTGTAAAACCGGCATTGTCGTGGCCATTTGGCCTCACCTTTTACATTACGTGATTGAGACAACTGAAGTTTGATGAATCGTTTGCGTATCTTTCAACGATAAAGTCAATACAACCCATCATCGACGCCAATAGCTTGATTGGGATAGATTGAGTATAACCCACTTGGAAATTATACGATTCTCGCTGCGTTGCTCACCTGATAAGATGTCTGATGACATCCAATTGCTGCCTCTTATGATCTTGCAAAAGAACAATCGGTTCTTTATTCGGTTTCAAGTTTGCCTTCGGATTCACATCCAACAGGCATTTGTGAATTCCAGGAAAAGAGAACAGAATTAGGAACAACGTGCAACAACACTTACAATGGAATGCGAATAAATGAGTGGAACGAGAATGGAGCATGATTTCATGATGACAGGGTGAGGATCAATTTAAGTTGTCATCACACCTGCTTCACAACCATCCCCTATTTAGAGTTTCCATATGGTGGTAATATATATAAGGATAAAAAATAATTGAAAAGTCTCCATTCCTGCAAATATTATAATTGATTTCTTAATTTTATCTGACATGCCAGTTCAAACAGGAGAAAGATTAATGCCATGACTTCCAAGTTTTTACACTAAGTCCTATGGTAGAATATGTTGTGATGCTAACTTGTGTTATCTGTCCTCCCTTGAAAAAAAATCCTTGTGCTCGTGGAAATTTCAAATATGAGGCAAAAACATGCATTTTGACTTAAAAACTTGACTTGAGCCCTAAAATAAATAGAACATACCAATATTTAGATTAATAATTTGCAAGCACAACGCCTTAGATAATTTAGGAAAACAATTTAAATCAATATTAGAGTAAAATAATAAAACCACATAAGTAAAAATAGAATTTTAAAATATTTTTTTTCTGAAGACCCAACCCTTCTTGTTTAAGTAATATCTAACCAACACTTCAAAGATTAATTGGGAAAGAAGGGGAATAAAAATATAAATGTTGTCTTCCGAGTATTTGTTTCAGAGTAATAATTAGAACTACACTACGGAACAGACTTGACTAGAATTGTAGATTATCTATTTCGACTTATTGAAGTTATTATGGCTTGCGAAGTAATGTTTTATCTTTGAAGTTAAACGTAGACTTTAAGGTTAGCATATACTTTTCATATTTTCTCTTATTAGCCTACAGTGATAGTCGTCTAAAGCTTCCATCAATGAGTGAGACATCATGTTTGGATTTTCTATCGGATTATTGGTATCTCTTCGTTCCAAGAGAAACTAATTTAGAGATTTTCACATAAGTCGTTCTCACTTCTATCTTCTTATTGCACTATGATTTATTTCGGGTAATATATCATGATTGTAATCTAAAAACTTATGTTATTTAGTTTATGAAGCAATATTGATAGCGGGACTAATCCTAAACTACTCATTTCTTAATTTATTTTAGATATAAAATTACTTTCTAATAGAATCCCACTAATAATAACAGAAATAGAGATTTAACTAATATACTAAAAGCCAAACAATGGTCATTTCAACGTCCAAATATGATGGTGCAGTATCGTATAGTTGAAGTTATTGTTGGATTGTCAAGAAATGTCTTTATCTTTGAAGTGTATATATAATTTTTCAACCATAAATATGAACTTTCGGGTAGCTTATCCTTTTCTTCTTTTTTTTTCTCATCAATCAACGCTTGTAGTCCATTTATGAGTGAGAATCATGTTTGAATTTTTCATTAGGTTGCTGTTCTACATAACTCGTTCTCGCTCCTCTTTGTCACCAAAAGAAGTGACTCGAGGAATCTGATAGGTAAGGCTGATATGAAGACGAGACATTTTATAGCACAAGAGTGCAGCATTTTTTTTTGAAGTTTTTTTAATTTACCCAAGCTAATATCTATCTCATAAAAATTAATCCTTTAGATTTTTTTTTGTCCCTTAATCTTTCATCATGTGCTATTGTCACGAATCATAGATAACTAATATATTAACTTCTTTATATTAGCATATATATATATATATATATATATATATATATATCACATAATTTTTTACACCTTTTTGTTAGCTGATACTATCTTTGTATTCAAGTTTATATTAATTTAGATTCAAAGTCTTGAGAAATCTAACATCACTTACTTTCGTACTAATAACTATATATACGAGTTAATCTTGATGCTATGGTGAAAAAGAAAATAATGAATGAATGACCCATGATTATTGTAAATGGATTGCCAGTTATAGTTATATGTATGGGTGCTGATCGACTAAACCGTGTCACATATTTTACGCACGGTGTATGAAAATGAAACGTCACATATGTTGAAGATCATCAAAATTAGAAACTAAAGGAGTGCTCAAGTACTTAATAATAGTGTCAAATGTTTAAAACAATAACTACAAAGGTTAGAGAGAAGAAATTATGGTTGGCTCCTCTTAACTGACCATCATTTTTCACAATGAGGATAATCACATAGTTTTGAAATAATTCGTTTGACATAAAAAATGATATATAAAAATGGATCGACTTCGCCCTTTCTTGGCAACCTCCTGAACTTAAAAGAAAAGTAAAGAGCACGATTCCAATTGATATTAACGTAATGTTTCAACAACTCGTATCTTAGAAAGTCAACAAGGCAATCAGTTTAAGCCCGCCTCATTAGATCATTAACGGTCAAAGTAACAGTACGAGTCTATCTAGCGTGAACAGCACGTTCACGCTACAGAAGGTGTGGCCCTTGTGAATCCACCCCTTTGCAGAAGGTGTGGCCGATTTCACTAGAATACAAATTAACATACTAAGTTTCTGTCCCAAAAATATTCTCATTCTATGTGGCTCTCACATGATCTTTGAAATGTATTTGGGATGAAAATTTCAAACACAACATTACCCAAAACAGCATTACATTATATCATCAAACCCAAAGATGATAGATACACTGCAACATTATATAGGCATACGTGGAGATCAAACGGTCAACAAAACATGAATATTTATAGACTCACCTTGGATAATTGTGTGACCTCAAGAGTTCCATCTCCAAGCTGTAATTTGAGAAAGAATTACAACCTTATTTAGAATTGATTTATCTCACTCTTCTTCTTAATTTTTGATTTTTTATGGCAACTACACCTTGATCCGGTATAATTCCTTTTGAACCGCTCCATGTCCTCCACCATCGAGTATTCGATTCTCATAAAAAAATGTTAATTGATTTCTATCTTCTAAAGAAAATATTTTTGTTGTTCTCCATGCAATATTTTCAATGGAATAGATTAACTGTTGTAGTGGTAATCCATAATTTTGACGGACGTACCTTACCCTTATTTTCTTTTGATTTCTCTTCTTCCATTTCTTTCTTAGAACCACAGAAACCTATACATAACAGTAGCAGCCCCGTGCCATTGCTTGCACCGAAGATAACACCTGCACAGTACCGATCAAGTTTTAGCTACTATTAACTTCCCGTCTGTGTTTCATAGCTTTGTCAATGACGTTTAGTTTCTTTTTCTATTTCTTTTGCTTTCTTTTCCATTTCAGTTACTCGATCATGCAATTCCACGTACCTAACAAAAGAGTCTGCTTTTTGTCAGGGATGCACTGTCCCTGTTTACGATCACCGAGTGTCCCCGGTTTACATGCGCACGCAATTGTATCTGCCGTTCGTATTAGCACAAATCCCATGCCAAACATATTTCTCAAGAAAGCTGCATTCATTGGTGTCTAACAGACCATCAAAAGATTAAAAGTTATGTCTAACATCGGGATTTAACTTTTGAATCCAATTTTTAGGGAAGCTACTATTCATAACCTCCTCTTTACAATTGACAATCTCCTTACTATAGGCAATCATTTATAAAATAATAAAATATTATTTTATTATTAACAATCTTTGAATTATTATTTTATTTTTTTCTTCTCACAATCACTTATTTCATCGTCGCAATTGATGTTGCTTATTGTTACCGCTTGCCATGCTCGATGTCATTTTTTTTAAGAGAAGAAGATGATATTTATATCTATTTGTCAGATAATTTTAAAATATTAAAAAAATTAAATTAAAATTATAAAAAAAAATAGATTACAAATAGTAATATCCTCTCTTAAAAAGAAGATTACTTTGTTTAGTCCCTTCTTTCATTATAAGATCTTCTATGAGTTCGTACAAGTGTTTGTTTATTCTGTGGAAAGATAGGTTCTATTTATTTTTGAGGCTCTAAAATCTGATACTTTTGTCATGAAATGATCACCCAAAAGCATGCTCGACGACTTAACATCTCTGTGTAAAATAGATATGGAAATAGCTAAGGTGCAAATAGGCAAGTGCTGCATAAGTGATGGTGTCAAGTAAAAGTAAGAAGCGCATCAAGAAATTAAATGTCAAACTTGTGAAGAAGACAGCAGTAATGGGAGAGCAAATTTTATGGTACAGCGGTCAACAAAGTTGATTTGACTTGTCCTATGTACATTCGTAACATGAACTTCATGTTGGTCGAAGCTTGTCTGGGTTCTATTCGAATCGAAATATTAGAATTATTATTGAATCGAAATCGAATTTAGGTGGTTCGATTTTGATTTCTGATTTTGGAAAATTAAGATCGATGATTTCGGTTCCAAATCAACTGTTTCGATTTCGAACCGTTTAAATATTTTTAAAAATAATTATATATTATATATAGTATAGTGGCTAAAATATTAAATTTAGGTCAATGTATATGAGTTTCAGAGAGACTTTTTGTTTGATTAAAGATTTTCTTTGAAAAGAGCTATTTAGTTGGATTAAAAATTTTATAATTTTATTTTATTTATAATAGCCTTGCCTATTATAGTTATACATCTATTTTTTAAATTTTAGAAATAAAATTATTATTTTTTATATTTTAAATTATTTTTTAATTAAAAATTTTGAGGTTAGAATCGGAACCAAAATAGTCCGAATCAGAACCAAAACCGATGGTTCTGATTTCTAATTTCGAGAAATCAAAACCTATGATTCCGGAATCACGATTCGATCTGAGCTGTCCCATCGTGTGTGAATATATATATATATCGATGCTCGGCTTCCTTAAATTGGCATCCACTATTAAAACTTTCTATTATAGAAGTTGGTCCGTTACAATTTTTCGTGGAACAAAATCGATCGTGATTTTGACATCGATATGGGAAATTGGTGCCATTACAGTTAACATGATTAATATTTAATTCGTTTCTGGTGAAGAAACGAATAGGATATCGAACTAATAAAAGCAACATGTCCTATTTTTTCGCTTTTCTCGAGTCTAATCAATGCCACCGTGTGTATCCGTTTTTGTCTCATATATCAATAATATAAAATTCTCATGTGTCGTTGAGAGTCGAATAAAACAGAGCAAAGACACAAAATGTATTTGCAGCAACAAAAATATCTCCAGATAGTAATATACGATTGAATCCATTTATATCCTACTAATGAGATTTCTGATTGATGTAGGTGAAGATTATATAAGAAAGAATATGTTTTTCATTGATTTTCCATATTTTGAAGATTATATCCATATTTTTCATTGATGTAGGTGAAGTATACTGGCCATCATAAAGATGCTACTCCTTTGGTGTAGATTAAAAAAAAAAGCAACCAATATCAGTGAGTGACATATAATCAGTAATCGTCATTTTTATATCTATCAAACTAGTATTTAACTAATAAGTATTTCATAAGAAGCATCATCATAATTGTCATTAACACTACAAATTCAAACAAGAGAAAATTAACCTGAGCCATTAAGCCAATAAGTTGTATACATAATATGATCAGATACATATATCAGATAACATATACGACCATTTATAAGATATAATCATGTCAGTGACAATACAAGTCCTTAACAACCCTGATAATTATTTGGCTACATAACGTTCCCACATGAGAACTACACGACATAATGACCCGCGCATAAGATGCGTTAGGTTACATTGCCTATACAAACAAATATAAATACCAGTACAATACACACTCACCGTGGGTTATAATGTGACCACATGAATTCTTTTTCTAAGCTATAATTCCTGGATGTCCCTTCGGTTGCTTGGTCAACTGAATCAGAGAAAGTATAAAATGAATCGCTCAGCAGGCACTCAGTTTCTTCATTACCTTCTGCAATATGACGTCCTCCATTCTTTCGAATCCTTCTTAGGCTTTGTAGTTTATACTCCACTTCTTTCATCGTAGGCCTTTCGCTTCCTTTAAATTTCAAGCATGTTGCTACTAGTTGAATAACTTCCACAAGTTCTTGTTTAGTCCCTTCTTTCATAACACGATCTTCCACGAGATCAAAATAGCTCTTCTCTTGTAGTGCTTGGAGAAAATACATTGACAGGTTCTGTTTATTCTCATGTTCGATGGAGAAAATAGGTTTCTTTCCTGTTAAAAGCTCCAGAAGAATGACCCCAAAGCTATAAACATCGCTCTTTTCTGTCAATTGACTTGTTTGATAATACTCTGGATCCAAGTATCCAAAGGTCCCTTGAATGCCGGTGACTATATGAGTTTGATCAAGTGGAATAAATCTTGAAGCCCCAAAATCTGATACTTTTGCTGTGAAGTGATCATCCAGGAGAATATTCGATGACTTTACATCTCTGTGTAAAATAGATATTGAAGCAGCCGAGTGCAAATAAGCAAGTGCTCCTGCGGTTTCTGCAGCGATCCTCAGACGAGCTTCCCATGACAATGCAGAACTACCATCTGAAGTATGGAGATGGTCCGAAAGAGCTCCGTTTGAGATAAATTCATAGATCAACAAGGGCACTTCGGTCTCCAAGCAGCATCCAAAAAGCTTTACCACGTTTCTGTGATTAATTTGAGAAAGAATTGCAACCTCATTGACGAATTGATCTATCTCGCTCTTCTTCACAATCTTTGACTTCTTTATGGCGACTACGCGTTGATCCGACAGAATCCCTTTGTAAACTGTTCCGTGTCCTCCGCGACCGAGCACTCGAGTTTCATCAAAATTATTGGTTGCCTTTTCTATCTCTTCCAGAGGAAATATCTTTGTTCTCTCAGCAACATCTTCACGGGAAGAGATGAGTTGTTGTAGCAGTAAACCATGATTCTGACGGAAGTGTTTTTCTCTTATTCTCTTTTGTTTTCTTCTCTTCCATTTCGTCCTCAGGATGATCAAACTCGTACTCAACAGCAATAGGCCCACGCCATTACTTACGCCGATGATGACACCTGTAAATACCAACCATTGAGTATTCTATTCTCACATTGTAGCCTGTGTACATTAATTTTTGTGCATGTTTTGGTTCTTTATTTCTATTTGCTCAATCATATGTATATATACTTTGATTTATATCAGACGTACTAATATTCCTATTGCATCTTTATAAACCAATAAGTTTGGAGGACTTACCTAACAGAACACTCTGTTTTTTGTCGGGGATGCATGCTCGTTTAGGATCACCAGTTGTCCCTCGTTGACATGTGCAGCTGTAGCTGCCCTTCATATTTCTACAAATCCCATTGCAGGCGTATTTGTCGGGGAATTTACACTCATCGATATCTGACAAATCATCAGAAAGAAAATTAGTAGCTAAATCTCACGTGAATCTCAGAACACGATCTTTTAAATGATAATTACCATGCACATAGTTTACATAATTTCTTTTTCTGAGGTGCACACTGACGATTAAATATTAGCTTCTGTCATCAATGACAAAATTATTTTTGCGATGAAATGGTACTCTTTGGTAATTAACGTTACTGTTTATAGAAGGAAAAATATTGTAAGCATTTCCAGAGTAATTTCTCCCCCGTAAAAGAACAAGGAGTGTAAATTTGATAAGTTCTGGATGGTAAAATTGTCCTATAAAAAAATATGCAGGGAGTCATGTACTAAGTTGGCACCATCTTAGACGTCTCAATTCAATTACGTTATGCAGATATGCAGTTAAGGTAGCTGAAGATATCTGTATGCACAATTCTCGATAAGGATCTTTAGGAAATCATGAAAATAACAGGCACGTATCAGTGCATAAATAAGAAACAAGGAAAACTTTTGAATGACTAATTGCACAAATAAAAAAAGCGAAGTCTGTGAATGTGAAAGTATTCGGTGTCTATTTCGTGGCTAAAGATTGTATATGTTGTGTTTGTTTTTTAGCTTTTAACATTGTGTAGATTTTAGTTACATGACTAATTTTCAACATTTAAGAAAGAGGTAAACGAATCAAGTACCTGTACATCAAGGTATGGATTTCCTTCGTAACCTGTGGAGCAATTGCAACGGTACCCCAAGATATTTTGACCATCTCTTGTTGTGGTGTTAATGTCCACACATGAGCTGTGTTCATCCACACATGCAAACATGGTCCTATTGCTTTGAGCATCCTTGCAAAGTCGATTCTCAATGACCCAACTAACAATGGGCTGCTCGTCAACGAAAGTGAAAGGTGTAGTTGTATAGGTATAGCTGTCGGCTTCATTGTATTTAAACTCAACTTCTAATTGCCCTTTCTTCAATAATATACTGTGTACTATGTAATCCTCTTGGAAGAGAAGAGTGGAAGGATTTGACGTGTGGTTGCACATTAGAGCAAATGATTGGTCTCTATAACACCCTTCATTTAGCCCGAATGGAAAAGGGATGTCAACACTCCCACATTTGGTTGGACAGCCATTCACCGGCTGTAGAATAAAAGATGTATCTGTTGATATGATGAAGCAGGTCAGCAACAGAAGTTGTCATAAGCTTACCATGTTTTTCGTTATTGGATGGCCAAAAGGAGCTGTGCGATTGACTTATATCTAAAAAATCAAAATCATAAGCCAAGCATTGAGAATAAGTGATTAGCGATCATAAAATCCCGTAGGCGTAGGATTGTAGATACGACGACCAGACTTTCTCCTGTGTTATTGTGGAGATGGATAAGGCAAATGACCTAGGGATCTAATGTATGTTGTACCATTTAATTATCTAATGAACATGGGATTCAAGCCATTACATGATTTAGCCTATTCTACTATGTAACAGTCTTATCTAATAGTGAGATGGATTTGTTTACACAAGTAAACATCCCTTTTACCAGTTTGACTGTAAAAAAAAAGAGAAAGCAGTATCAAGCATAACAGAGAACCACGAAGAATATTTAAACTTATCATGCGTGTATTATATTTAATCATTTCTATTGCATATCATGTTTATCTAATCGAACTCACACAAAGAGAGATGAGGAGGAATATTACCTTGACAGCCATTTGGTAGGTATGGATTGCCTTGATAATTAACAGAGCATCGACAAAAGTACCCAAAATTATAATCAGTGTCGTTATAATAATTAATGACATCATAACAGTCGCTATTGGGACTGATGCAGGCATAAGTTTTCATATTCTTCTTGGCCTCTTCACAGGTAGGATAGTCTTTGATGTACCATGATAGGGCGGTCTCCACTTCCGAGCTCCTGCCTTTCACTATTCTTTGGAGATCATATATGGTAGAATTGTAATAATCGTACACGAAAACTTTGATAATGGAAGCATCAAGCAAATGAAAGTCACTCTGATTGAGTCGAGTTAATCGAACCTCCAATGAAGTACTATTCCAATCATATAAATCAAGTTTGCACTGACTGTTGTCATTGGAAGTGCATCTAGTTATGCAAGTACCGATAGTCCTATTGGTGGTGGGATCCACTAGGTCGGCAACCACGCTGCAACCAGACACATACAAACGATTATATGTATATCTTGGGTAATAATTCCGCAGATCCAATGATTTTAAAGAGTAAGGCCAATTCCGAAGATCAGTTAAAGTAACATTAATAAACTCCTCATCCACACCCATGGTGATAATGGGTGTCATGACGCTCACGGTCCCATTATCCAAATCGATTCTAGTGATCTCGAGTTTTCCATCACCCAAGAAGAGCCTTGGACGATGGTTGGTATTGTTCGTGCAAGTAAGATTAAAGCCCCGACGATAACAACCATTGCCTATCCCGAAAGGGTACTCGATGCTGATATTACCGCATCTTTTTGTGCAATTGGAAGGTAAAGTGAAGGGTTCCTTTGTCGATGCGCTTTCTACATTTGTTAAACCCATTGAACTCAATGTCAGCAGCAGCAGCAACAGCAACAGCTCCACCCACACCATCCCTTCTCTCTCTCTCTCTCTCTCTCTCAGACTAACCTTTCCCTCTTCCAGCTACCTCAGTCCTGTTCGATAAAGCGGGATTCCTGCAGGTCAGAGAATAACTTGAATCGGCGACATGGACAATACATAAAACACTCTACGGTAACACCATAAACCCAGCCACAGGAGAAGCTATGTCTGATAATTAACAGTAGCAAAATTCCCAAGCATGATACTACTGAGGTTGTCTGCATATTTCTAGCTATAGCCCAAGATATGGAGGATCTCTAGCACAAGAATCGAATTTATATGATCATATGCATCCGTTTTGCATCGATGTTACTAAGTAAAACCAAGAAGCGCAACAAAGAAATTAAATGTAAAGCTTGTGAAGAAGACCGGAGTAATGGGAGAGCAAATTCCACTCACCTTCGCGTCTCTGGTTGTTGCTCTATCTTGAAGGACACCTGCAATAGGGAGTTAGGTCGTTGATATAGATGATGTGCTCGAAACAATTGCTGGAGTTATAATTAACCACGCTTGCAGATGGAGATGGCAAGTCAATCAACAAAGTTGACTAGACTTGTAGTTTGTACTGCTTACTACCTCTTTGAACTCATCAGAACTGTTCCATCGGCCACCAATTATGATGCAATACATCTTTTTTTCTCCAAACGACAAAGTTGGGAGTAATCATTCCCACTTCCAAAGGCTCGGGAAATCTAATTCCATTGTCCATCGTACAAAAACAATATCCGGGTCGATCTCGATGCTACGGTGAAAAAGAAAATAAAATGAACAACCCGCTACTGCATGCAAATATGTCTACTTCGAATTATATGTATGGTTGCTGAACAGCTATACTGACTAAGTGAGCGTAATCTACTCGTGTATATTATGACCATTATCGAATTGTTAATCACGCATAAACAACTGACTTTGGAAGACTTCTGGGTATCGACCTGAGCTTGTGCTTGACTCAAAGTCAACAACACCCTTATAAGCCATAAATTTGGTTCAATGAGAAGCCGGTCTTCCTTCGTTGGGGCCTCGGACGAAGTATTGGTGCAAAACCGGCCTTGTCGTGGTCATATGGCCTCACCTTTTACGGTACGTGATTGAGAAAAATGAAGTTTGATGCATCGCTTGCATATCTTTCAAGGATAAAGTGAATACAACCCATCATCGACGCCAATAGCTTGATTGGGATAGATTGACTATAACCCACCTGGAAATTAAACCATTCACAGTGCGTTTCTCACCTGATAAGATGGCTGATGACATCCAATTTCTGCCTCCTACGATCTTTCAAAAGAACAATCGGTTCTTTATTCGGTTTCAAGTTTGCCTTCGGATTCACATCCAACAGGCATTTGTGAATTCCAGGAAAAGAGAACAGAATTAGGTACAACGTGCAACAGCACCCACAATGGAATGCGAATAAATTGGTGGAACGAGAATGGAGCATGCTTTCATGATGACGGGGTGAGAATCAATTCAAGTTATCATGACACTTGCTTCACAACCATTCCCTCTTTAGAGTTTGTATATGGTGGTAATATATAGAAGGAGAAAAGTAGGAGAAAAGTCTCCATTCTTGTAAATATTATAATTGATTTCTTAATTTTATCTGACATGCCAGTTCAAACAGGAGAAAGATTAATGCTATGACTATCACATCTCCAAAACAACAATGGACTTGGACTTCCAAGTCTTTGCACTAAATCCCACGGTAGAATATTTTGTGATGTTAACTTGCGTTATCTGTTATCTGTCCTCTCTTGGAAACAATTTCTTGTGCTTGTGGAAATTTCAAGTAGGACGCAAAACATGCATTTTGACTTAAAAACTTGAGTTGAGCCCTAAGATATATAGAACTTACCAATATTTAGATTAGTAATTTGCAAGTACAACGCATCGGATAATTTAGGAAAATAAATAAATCAATTTTAGAGTAAAATAATAAAATCACATAAGTAAAATTAAAATTTTTAAAAATATATTTTTTTTCGAAGACCCAATCCTTCTTGTTTAAGTAATATCTAACAAACATTTAAAAGGTTACATGGGAAAAAAGGGGAATAAAAATATAAATGGTCTTCCGAGTATTTGTTTCAGAGCAATAATTAGAACTACACTACTGATCAGACTTGACTTCTTGACTAGAATAGTAAAGGGTATTGCTATCTATTTGGACTTGTGGAAGCTGTTCCATCGGGCACGAACAACGATATGATACGTTGGTCCATTCTGAAAAATCTAGTCCTTACAATTATGCTGTATCCTTCACAACTAGTAAAAAATTTGGCATTTGACTTCATTTCAAAGTACCAATACGATAGTGCAGTATCGTATGATTAAACACTAGTAACGAATCTTAGAACTTTAACGTCAATATGACCGATGATGCCAGATTCTTTGATTCTGGTGTTCTTTCGACGTAATACATAGAATTCAATTTCTTTAATTAGCTTATGAAATACACAATGTGGTAGCACAAGTTTCCATCTCAAAGGCTGTTTCTTTATTTGGTCGATTCCCATCGCCGACAATATTCAAAGTCGAATACATAGACCAGATTAAAAGCACATATCCAAGCATTTTGATGATTTCAGAGGAGGTCAAAATAGGTACAAAAGTATTGTGTTACTCACCTAGTTCGGTTTCAAAGAAAAAACAAAGACGAACGGATTACAGAACATCACAGAAGGGCTTTGCCCTGGAAACTTGAAAGCATGGAAGACGAGTGTTGTATCACGCTCAGGAGAGTTTGGCAACCAAAATAATGCAGCTAAGGAACTGTTGGGGAAAAAATAAAAATCACATCATCTTTGCATGAAAAGCCCAAAAAGCAAATTAACCACCACTCACCTCAATATACCATTGCTAGTTGTATAGAACATGCTCTTCTAGAAATTAAAAAGATGATTTTGTAATCGTGAATACTTATGATCAAAGGGCAAGGCCAGATCAAAATGTAAAAGGAGTCATGAATTTTCTGAGCAAATAAAGCTATGATCGACTTTTTTACTTATGAAAATTGTATGCTGAGAAATTTCACAAGTTAAACTTAGAAGAAATGGTTTGTTACGCTTACAACATCCAAAATTGTACAATTACAAATTCTCATTCAGGCCGTTCATTTGAGTTCCAACTTCTGTGACCAGAGCTGTCAAAATTGCATCATACTGCCTACCTCACGAAGCATCCATCAAATACATCATTGATCCAATATCTATGTCAAAAATGTCAATCTGTTAGTTCTTTGGCCGATCTAAATGTTCAATAGGATCTCCACTAAGCCGCCATGCTCCTTCTGTAATCTCTTGGAAAAGCTGGTCATATCCCCAACTTGAGAAACCCAAGAAGAACCAATAATCATCAGGAGATTCTTCTTTCAATTTAATTTTTTCAATCACCTGACGTGTTATGACTGGATTGCCAAAATAAACACCTTTCACGATCTCTGTATAACCCTCTTTAGCTTTCCGAATCAAACTGACAAGAGGTAAAGTCTGAAACCTGACAGGACCTCCATAGTAGAGAGGAGCATGCTTTAGTGAAACCAGATCACTGTCTAGTTCCTTAAAAATATCCCAGCTTATCCGTTTGATAATGATCAAACCTTGGAAACCCTGGTTCTTGTCCGTGGTCACTATCAGCACTGTAGAGTTCTCAAATGGATCCCACAACTACATGTATGTGTTTATCATGAGAGGTGACTGTTGTATATGTATTAAGAGGGTCTTCGCTGTCTGCAGAAATAGCTTTATTCAGCACAATTTTGCTGTATTTGTCTTTTGGTGAATGAGCTTTCTCATGAGCGGCCAAAGTGGATGCATATAACACCTGTTCATCCCTGTTTCCCTGCCTTGAATGGGTCCACGGAAGGCCCAGATATATATGAAAAAAGATTGGACTAGATGATGGAATATTCGAGTATTCTTGAAAATGAGAGACAAAAGCAGTGTCTAAAAGAGTAGAATGATTCTTCAATTACCGGATAGAGATACAAAAGCAGTGCCGACTACCACATGAATATATGATCTGCCGGACAAAAGTTCGGATCCATTAAGAGTTCCATTTAGGACTCAAAAACTCCTGGTAGCTAATCTCAAGTTAAAGACAGAAAGGCAGTTGAGCTTACTATCAACTTAAAGGGCATATCAGACTACTAATGTAGATAGTGGACAGAAGGAAACTAATTGCAAGATCTGTTAAGGAACCAAAGATGCCACATCGATGGAGGAGCCGTAGAAGTCAAACAGGGCTGGTGTAATATAATAGCTAAGTCATAGTATCCCAGATCATTCTCATTTTAGACTGACATATTAAAGTGGTCGAATTGTCCACGTTTTCTTTGGATTGCTGCAGTCATCTTCTTTTAGTTTTAATTCGAAATTTAAATTAAATGCACAGGAAAAGTCAAATTTCATCGGGATATTGTTGTCAAAAAGCAGTGCAATTTAAAGGGGCAGCAGTGTAGCCTGATAGGTTATATAGGTATATAAATCTCTACTGTCCTCTTCTCAATACTTTCTACCGCATGTTGGACACTCGTTCTTGCGACCCGTCGTAGTGTTTGTTACCCGTAACATCTGCCTTCTTTTCAGCAAAAGTATATAAAGTCAAATTGGCAATCCATGACAAGTGTAACATCCGTTATGACCATCTTAGATTAAAAGTAACTTTTTATATTTTTGATGCAGGATGACTTGTAGCTTAATTTTCTTTTTCATTCTTCTTTGAAAACACACCATACTCTGTTTAGTTCCAAATCAAAACATGTGTTGTCCATGGCACATACTGCAAGCATTGTGCAAAGATTTACGAGGAGATACTTCATTTTTCCTTCATAACCTCTTATTTCGACGCCCACAACAAAAATGTCTCTTTTTGTCCTTATAAATCGCAAAATTCTTTATGGTGGGAATTGTAAGTAGCATTTGTTCGACCGAGTGTAGATATAGAGCAAAGGGTGCAATCACTTGCGGTGAATATACCGGACGACCCGGAATCGGACTCGTTTGCGGAGCGGGCGGAGGACTACTTCCAGAAGCGGCCTCAACTCATCGCCCTCCTCCACGACCTCCACCACCGCTACCTCTACCTGGCCGACCGCTACGCCCAGTCTCTACTACACCGCCACCACCATCGCACCTCCTCCGTCCCCTCCGACCTCGACGCCGATGAAGACACCGACCTCCCGGACTCCACTTGCTCCGACGCCGAGAGCTCCCTCTCCTTCCGAACCTCACCCGTTCAGCCCCGTTCGCAGTTCCAAGGTCCGACCCCCGCCGTCGCGGCCGCCGATCTGGACATGATCATGGCGGAGCTGATGCTGGCAGCGGTGGAGCGGGACCATTTGGACGCAGAGGGGGCGGAGGTGGAGCGACGGTTGGCGGAGTCGGCGCGCAAGATCGAGCTGCAGGGGAGCTTGGTTGAAGTGCTCGAGGCAGAGCGGATGGTGCTGCTGGGTGAGAACGCTCGGCTAGGGTTCCGGGCGGCGGCCGCGGAGGAGGAGGCGCGGGCAGTGGTGAAGTTTCGGGAGGACCACCTGGTGTGCCTGCTGGGCTGGAGGATCGAGGGCCTCCAGGCGCAAATCTACGGCCTGGAGCGGCGCAACCGGGAGTGCTTCGAGGCCATGGCGAGGCGGGAGAAGGAGAAGGGGGAGGCGCGGGCGTAGGTGACCGCCTCCGGGGGGAGAACCGCCGGCAGAGGCAGGAGGAGGAGGCGGCGCGGGCCAGACGGCGATGGGGCCGGAGATGGTGGGAACGGGTGCGGCAGTTCGACTGGGCCCCAGCCCCGTGTGCGCCGCACGTGAGGGAATCCAAGGTGCTCAACAACTGTTTCTACATATAAATAAATGCACCTTCTTTTTTTATCCTTCGTATGTTTTTGTTTATTTACGCTCCAAAAATATGGCTACGTGAAGGACAGCACAGAGTTCGTTGTAGAGTCCGTGGTAGTCCCCTTGTACTATAATATTATGGGTTGGACTAAACCGATAAGTATGGCAGTGTATCTGATGATACGTTGAGTTGTCTCGTGGGATGACTGATCGAATCATGGGTGATGGACATGGCAAATTGTATTCAGCACGCTAATTAGTATACATGAGGTGTGCATCGATGATGATGATTTACAATGGCATTTTGCACGCCACATTTACATGTTCGAAGTGATACCTGGGTTTATAGCCGAGCCTATTCATTAATTATTGTTACCAATGTTATAAGCATCGTTAACTATGTAGTCACAAATTCAAATAATAGATTAACCTAGGACATTAAGCAAAGTAGCTGTCTATATATGATCTATGATATGATGCAATGGATAGCGTCAGATAAATGTTTATGGGATACAAGCACTGTATAAGTGTTTATGGGATACAAACTTTTTCAGTGACAATACCCGACACAACTCATAAGGACTATATGAAATACTTGATGTCGTATAAGTGTTTATGGGATACAAACTTTTTAGTGATAATACCAGACACAACAACTTATATAAGGACTATATGAAATACTTGATATATACACAGGATAGCGCTTTATAAGTGTTTATGAGATATAAATTATCTAGTAATAATACAAGACAACAATAGTCACATTAGGATTACATAAAACACTTAGATGCATAAAAAGGATAATGCTATATAAGCGTTTATGAGATACAAACTTTCTAGTGACAATACAAGACACAACAATACTCACACAAGGTCTACACAAGGTTTATATGAAACACTTGATGCATACAAAGGACAACATTGTATAAGTGTTTATGGGATACAAACCTTTTTAGTGACAATATAAGACACAACAATATTTACACGAGGACCACATGAAATACTTAATGCTCAATATTATACACATAACATGTAATGCCACATGAAATATAGATACAAATATGAATAATTAAGTGGAATACGAGCTTACCGTGGGTTATATAATGACCACAGGAATTCCTTTTCTAAGCTATAATTCCTAGATGTCCCCTCAGTTGTTTGGTCAACTGAATCAGAGAAAGTATAAGATGAATCGCTTAGCAGGTGCTCAGTTTCTTCCATACCTTCTAGAATAGGATATCCTTTCTTCTTTCGAATCCTTCTTAAGCTTTGTAATTTATGCTCCACTTCTTTCATCGTAGGCCTTTCAATTCCATTCAACTTCAAACACATTTCTATCAGTTGAATAATTTCAAGAAGCTCTTGTTTAGTTCCTTCTTTCATGATACGATCTTCCACGAGATCAAAAGAATGCTTCTCTCTCATTGCTTGAAGAAAATACATAGATAGGTTTTGCCTATTCTCATGCTCAATGGAGAAAACAGGTTTCTTTCCTGTCAAAAGCTCAAGAAGAATAACCGCAAAACTATAAACATCACTTTTCTCTGTCAATTGACTAGTCTGGTAATATTCTGGATCCAAGTATCCAAAGGTGCCTTGTATAACAGTAATTATATGAGTTTCATCAAGCGGGATAAATCTTGAGGCTCCAAAATCTGATACTTTTGCCATGAAATGATCATCTAAAAGAATATTTGATGACTTAACATCTCTATGTAAAATTGATATTGAAGCAGCCGAGTGTAGATAGGCAAGTGCACTGGCAGTTTCAGTAGCGATCCTCAGACGAGCTTCCCATGATAATGTAGAATTACCATTTGAAACATGGAGGTGGTCTGCAAGGGTCCCGTTGGAGATGAATTCATAGACTAACAAGGGGACTTCTGTTTCTAAACAGCATCCAAAAAGTCTGACGATGTTTCTATGATTAATTTGAGAAAGAATTGCAACCTCATTTATGAATTGATCTATCTCACTCTTCCTTACTATTTTGGACTTCTTTATGGCGACTACGCGTTGATCTGACAAAATCCCTTTATAAACTGTGCCATGTCCTCCGCGACCGAGTACTCGAGTTTCATCAAAATTGTTGGTTGCCTTTTCTATATCTTCTAGAGAAAATATCTTTGTTCTGTCAGCAACGTCTTCGTTAGAAGAGATTAGCTGTTGTAATAGTAGTCCATGATTTTGGTGGAAGTGTCTTTCTCTTATTTTCTTTTGCTTTCGTTTCTTCCATTTCCTTCTTAGGATGATAAAACTTATGCTTAAGAGCAATAAACCACTGCCAGTACTTACACCAATGATGACACCTGCACAATACCACTCAAGTTTTAGCTTCACAAGTCTTTCGTTTTTGTTCTCACACTGCAGATTATGTACTTTAATATTTAAGAACTTTTTTTATTAATGTTAACCATGATAATATTCATTTTGCATTTTTGTAAGCCAATAAGTTTCGAGAACTTTACCTAACAAAACAGTCTGTTTTTTGTCAGGAAGGCACTGATAACCACCTTTCGTATTTATGCATGTCCCATTGCAAATGTAATTGTTGGGAACGCTGCACTCGTCAATATCTAAGAAACCATCAAAAAATTAGTAGTATTATATCACGTTAACTTCAGAACCCAAATTGCAATATATATATTGTGTCAGAAATTAAAAAATGATTAGCAGCAAAGGTTTAGTCACATAGTTTATTACATAATTAAATTTTATGAGGTGCACATTGACAATTTGTTTTTTTTTTTTATAAAGCAGAATATATTAACAAAATATGTGAGGTACAAAAAAAGCTTAGTAGGATAGAGCACAAAAGACATGCACATTGACAATTTAGTTTCCATTTTTAACATCATCATTGATAAAATTAGTTTTGTGATGCATGGTATTAATTCCTAATTAATATTACTTTCTATAGGAGGAAGAAGATTCTAAGCATTTCGGGAGTCCTTTTTATCAAATAGAAGAACAAAGAGTGTAAACTTGACAGGCTCTGGAAGATACGATCGTCCTTCAAATCTTGCGTAGTGTTGTTAATTCTAGTATGTAAATTTAGTTGACACCATCTTACATGTATTAATTCCAGTATGTTATGGAGAACACACAGTTAAAATAGCTTAAGGACCAGTATATGCAATGATCGACAAGGATATTTAGGGAATTATGCAAACAACATCTATCATTGTACTTATGAGAAAGAAACCTATGGAAGGTTAATGTTTCACGTGTGTTTTGCTTTTCAACATTTTGAGAAGTGGTCCTGTTGTATCCAAGAGAGAGAGAGAATTTTGACTTTTGAGTACCTTCACATCCATCGGCAATGTATGGATTTCCTTGATAACCATCATGGCATTTGCAACGATATCCCTGGATATCTTCGGTAGAGGTTTTCGTAATGTTCAGACAGAAACTGTTTTTGTCGACGCATGCGAATGTGGTCTTGTTCTGTCTGGCTTCCACGCAATGCTGAGACTCAATTACCCAACTAAAGGTCGACTGCTGTTCAAGTCGAGTGAAAGGTCCAGTTTCATATGGAAAATAGTAGCTGCGGTAATAAAAACTGGTTGTTGTTCCTTTTGGGGCACTGGCTACCAGTTGTCCTTCCTCCAACGAGATATTGTGCACTATGTAATAGTCCTGGAAGAGGAGAGTGTGGGGCTTGGATGTCTTGTTGCATGTTAGAGCAAATGGCTGGCTTCTGGAACAACTCTCATTTAGCCCGAATGGAAAAGAGATGCTAATACCCCCACATTTTGTTGGACAGCCTTTGGCGGGAACAAAAGTAGAAGATATATCTGTCGATATGAACAAACAGGTCAGCGGCAAAAATTGCCATAAACTTACCATGTTTTTCTTTTTCTTTTTCGGATTGGTCAAAACGGACTCTATAATTTGATTCATATCTTAAAAGTCAGCATCTACCGACATGAAGGTGAACCATATATTTAAAGATGCATAATTAATTGTAAGCCAAGTATTGAAAACGAGTGAGTGGCGATCATGAGAGCTCGAAGCTGCAGGATTGTGGCCATGACAACCATACCATTTTCTTGTGTTCTTGTGGCAAATGGCGAAGGTATGAAGGTTAGAACTGCTACGCTGCCAACAAAACCAGATCCAATGTATGTTGTACCATTTAAATATCTAATGAGCATGGGGTTGAAGAAATTATATGAAGTAGACTCTATTGTTTGACTGAAAAAAATTGCCATTAATAAACCATAACGAAGAAAATTAGCATGTCTGTAATAATATCCATCGCTTTTTGCAGGTCATGCTTATCTAAACGAACTCACAACCAGGAGAGATTAGAGGAATATTACCTTGACAGCCATCGAGTAGGTATGGATTGCCTTCATAATTGAGAGAACATCGACAAAAGTACCCTAAATTATAATTCGTGTAGGCATAATCAACGATGTCGTAGCAGTCACTATTGGGACTGATGCAAGCATAGTTTGTCATATTCTTAGCCTCTTCACAGGTAGGATGGTCTTTGATGTACCATAATAGGGCGACCTCCACTTCTGTGCTTTCTCCCTTCGTTATTTTTGCGAGATCATCGTCAGTAATATTTCTTGCATCATAAAGAAAGATTTTGATGCTGGAGCTACTAGCAAGATGAAACTCAGTCTGATTGAGTCGAGTTACTTGAATCCCCAAAGAAGTCCTGTTCCAATTATATATGTCAATTGTGCAATACGTGTTGCCACTGGGAGTGCATATAGTTGTGCAAGTATCAAAAGTCTCATTAGTAATGGGATCCACTAAAAAGGCTATGGCGTTGCAACCAGACACTTGCAATATATTATTTGTAGGATCAGAATAGGTGTTATGTATTTCCTGTTCTGATGATGTGAAAGAGTAAGACCAATTCTGAAGATCAATTAACGTAACATTAATGGACTCCCGATCCACACCCATGGTGACAATGGGTGTCTTGACGCGCACAGTCCCAGTATCTAAATCGATTCTAGTGACCTCGAGGATTCCATCGCCCAAGGAGAGCCTTGGAGGTTGGTCGGTATGGTTCGTGCAAGTAAGATTAAATCCCCAACGATAACAATCTTTGCCTATCCCGAAAGGGTACTCAATATTGATATTACCACATTTTTTTGTGCAATTGGAAGGTAAAGTGAAAGGCTTCTTTGTCGACGCGCTTTCTACATTTGTTAAACCCATTGAACTCAATGTCAGCAGCAGCAGCAACAGCTCCACCCACTCCATCCCTTCTCTCTCTCTCAGACTAACCTTTCCCTCTTCCAGCTGTCTCGGCTGAACTAAAGCGGGATTCCTGCAGGTCAGAGAGTAACTTGAATCGGCGACATGGACAATACATAAAACACTCTATGGTAGCACCATAAACCCAGTCACAGGAGAAGCTATGTATGAAAATTAACAGTAGCAAAATTGCCAAGCATGACACCACTGAGGTTGTCTGCATATTTCTAGCTATAGCCCAAGATATGGAGGATCTGTAGCACAAGAATCGAATTTATTTGATCATATGCATCCGTTTTGCATCGATGTAATTAAGGAAAACCACGAAGCGCAGCAAAGAAATAAAATGTCAAGCTTGTGAAGAAGACCGGAGTAATGGGAGAGCAAATTCCACTCACCTTCGCGTCTCTGGTTGTTGCTCTATCTTGAAGGACACCTGCAATAGGGAGTTAGGTCGTTTATATAGCTGATGTGCTCGAAACAATTGCTGGATTTATACTTAACCACGCTTGTAGATGGAGATGGCAAGCCAATCAACAAAGTTGACTAGACTTGTAGTGTGTTCTGCTTACTACCTCTTTGAACTCGTCAGAGCTGTTCCATCGGCCACCAATTATGATGCAATACATCTTTTTTTCTCCAAACGACAAAGTTGGGAGTAATCATTCCCACTTCCAAAGGCTCGGGAAATCTAATTCCATTGTCCATCGTACAAAAACAATATCCGGGTCGATCTCGATGCTACGGTGAAAAAGAAAATAAAATGAACAACCCGCTACTGCATGCAAATATGTCTACTTCGAATTATATGTATGGTTGCTGAACAGCTATACTGACTAAGTGTAGCGTAATCTACTCGTGTATATTATGACCATTATCGAATTGTTAATCACGCATAAACAACTGACTTTGGAAGACTTCTGGGTATCGACCTGAGCTTGTGCTTGACTCAAAGTCAACAACACCCTTATAAGCCATAAATTTGGTTCAATGAGAAGCCGGTCTTCCTTCGTTGGTGGCACGGACGAAGTATTGGTGTAAAACCGGCCTTGTCGTGGTCATTTGGCCTCACCTTTTACGTTACGTGATTGAGACAAATGAAGTTTGATGCATCGCTTGCATATCTTTCAAGGATAAAGTGAATACAACCCATCATCGACGCCAATAGCTTGATTGGGATAGATTGAGTATAACCCACCTGGAACTTAAACCATTCACAGTGCGTTTCTCACCTGATAAGATGGCTGATGACATCCAATTTCTGCCTCCTATGATCTTTCAAAAGAACAATCGGTTCTTTATTCGGTTTCAAGTTTGCCTTCGGATTCACATCCAACAGGCATTTGTGAATTCCAGGAAAAGAGAACAGAATTAGGTACAACGTGCAACAGCACCCACAATGGAATGCGAATAAATTGGTGGAACGAGAATGGAGCATGATTTCATGATGACAGGGTGAGAATCAATTCAAGTTATCGTGACACCTGCTTCACAACCATTCCCTCTTTAGAGTTTGTATATGGTGGTAATATATATAAGGAGAAAAAAAAGGAGAAAAGTCTCCATTCTTGCAAATATTATAATTGATTTCTTAATTTTATCTGACATGCCAGTTCAAACAGGAGAAAGATTAATGCCATGACTATCACATCTCCAAAACATCAATGGACTTTGACTTCCAAGTCTTTGCACTAAATCCTACGGTAGAATATTTTGTGATGTTAACTTGCGTTATCTGTTATCTGTCCTCCCTTGGAAACAATTTCTTGTGCTTGTGGAAATTTCAAGTAGGACGCAAAACATGCATTTTGACTTAAAAACTTGACCTGAGCCCCAAGATATATAGAACTTACCAATATTTAGATTAGTAATTTGCAAGCACAACGCCTCAGATAATTTAGGAAAAAAATTTAAATCAATTTTAGAGTAAAATAATAAAACCACATAAGTAAAATTAAAATTTAAAAATATCTTTTTCCGAAGACCCAATCCTTCTTGTTTAAGTAATATCTAACAAACTCTTAAAAGGCCATATGCTAATGAAGGGGAATAAAAATATAAATGTTGTCTTCCGAGTATTTGTTTCAGAGCAATAATTAGAACTACACTACTGAACAGACTTGACTAGAATTGTAGAGGGTATTGCTATCTGTTTGGAGTTGTGGAAGCTGTTCCATCGGGCACGAACAACGATATGATACGTTTCTCCATGCTGAAAAATCAAGTCTTTGTGGTGTATCCTTCACAACTAGTAACAAAAATTGGTATTTGACTCATATACTAAACGAGGGTCATTTCAAAGTATTAATCGGATAGTGCAGCATGGTTGAAGTTATTGTTGGCTTATCAAGTAATATCTTTATTATTGAAGTTAAATGTGAATTTTCAGCTAGTCTATACGTTCACATTTTTTCTCTCATTAGTTACGCTTGTAGCCATCCATATACAAGTGAGATACCATATTTGGATTTTCCTTTGGTTGCCATTATCTTTTCATTTGAAGAGAAACTTAGAAATTTTCATGTCAATCATTCTCGTTTCTATCTTGAATATTCTTCAGATTTAGACAGGGAACAACTAGTCAAGTCATCAATAGGGTAATATAGCATGACTGTAATCTAAAAACTTTTATTATTTAGTTTACGAACCAATATTGATAGCAAGACTAATCCAACTACTCATTTCTTAATTTATTTTAGATATAAAATTGAGTTTATGACCAATGGTGATAGCATGACTAATCTTGAACTACTCATTTCTTAATTAATAACAATAATTGGGATTTAACTCGTATACTAATGGCCAAACAATGATCATTTTAATGTACTAATCGGATGGTACAATATGAAATTTCAACTAGCCTATACTTTTCACATCTTCTCTTATTAATCTATGCTTGTAGTCGTCTAAAGTGTCAATGTACAAGTGAGATATCATATTTGAATTTTCCATTGGGTTGCTATTATTTCTTGTTCGAAGAGAAATTATCCTTAGAGACTTTCATGTGAGTCATTCTCGCTTTTGTCTTCTTATTTCAATGTGGTTTATTCTTTGAATTTGGACAAAAAACAACTAGTCAAGCCATCATTAGGGTAATATAGCATGATTGTAATCTAAAATCTTATGCTATTTAGTTTATAGACCAATATTCATAACAGGACTAATCCCGAATTACTCATTTTTAATTTATTTTAGATAATAAATTAACTTTTTAATAAAATCCTACAACTAATAACAAAAATAATGATTTAACTCATATACCAACAGCCAACCAATGGTCTTTTCGACGTACTAATTGGATAGTGAAGTATCGTATGGTTGAAGTTATTGTTGGCTTGTCAAATAATATCTGTATCTTTGAAGTTAAATATGCTCTTTCAGGTAGTCTCTACTTTTCACAATTTTCTCTTATTGGTCTATGCTTGTAGTTGTCTAAAGCGTTCATGTATAAGTGAGATCATGTTCGGATTTTCTATTGAGTTATTGTTCCCCCTTTGTTCGAAGAGAAATTATCCTTAGAAACTTCCATGTGAGTCGTTCTCTGATTTATTCTTCGAATTTGGATAGGAAATAATTAGTCAAGCCATAAGTAGGGTAATATATCATGATTGTAATATAAAAAACTTATTTAATTTATGGACCAATATTGATAGCAGGACTAATCCTAAACTATTCATTTCTTAATTCATTTTAGATATGAAATTACTTTCTAAAAAAATCTCACTACTAGTGACAAAAATTGGGACTTAACTTATATACTAACAGCTAAACAATGATCATTGCAACGTTTTGATGGAATCTGATGGTGCAGTTACGTATAATTGAAGTTATTGTTGGATTGTCAAGTAATATCTTTATCTTTGAAGTATGTATATATATATATATATATATATATATATATATATATATATATATATATATATATATATATATATATTCTTGGATAAATGTGGATTTTCAGGTAGTTTATACTTTTCATATTTTCTCTTATTAGTCTATGCTTAGTGATCCATCCATGAGTGAGACATTATGTTTGAATTTTTCTTTAGGTTATTGTTCTCTGGCTCTTGTTTAAAGAGGAACTATTCCGACTTCCACATAACTCACTTGTTCTCCCTCCTATTTATCATGAAAAAAAGTAACTCGAGAAATATGATAGGTAAGGTCGATACAAAGATACTAACCTAATATTTTCTTTTTAAATTTTTTTATTTTATCCAAGCTAATATCAGCCTCTTATAAATTAATCCTCGATCTTTCATCATGTTTGTTTGTCTTGAATCAACCTAACAAGATACTAACCTATTAACTTCTTTATATCTGAACTATTAACTCAAGGTGCTTAAGCATAATTTAGCAGTAATATATCTATCACACAATTTTTTTACACCTTGTTAGCTGATACTATCTTTATATTCAAGTTTACATAAATTTAGATTTAAACGCTTAAGAAATCAAATTTTATTTACCTTCCTACAAAAAACTATATATATGAGTTAATCTCGTTGCTACGGTGAAAAAGAAAACAATGAATGAATAACCCATTATTACTGCAAATGGATTGTTAGTTATAGTTATATATGTATGGTGCTGAACGACTAAACCGTGTTGTATACTTTACGCATAATATGTGAAGATAGAACGGTAAAAATATATGATGAAGATCATCAAGTTAGAAACTAAGGGAGTGCTGAAGTACTCAATAATAGTGTTAAATGTTTAAAACAATAACTACAAGGCTAGATAAACAAAATTATGATTGGCTTCTCTTAATTGACCATCACTTTCTACAATGAGGATAATCACAAATAATTCGTTTGACATAGAAAGTGATATATTAAAATGGATCCTGACTCCGTAGGCCTCGCCCTTTCTTGACAACCTCCTGAACTTGAAAGAAAAGGAAAGATCATGATGTTAAATTGATATGAGTGGCTTAGAAATTCCAATTGATGTTAACGTAATAATTCAAATCTTAGAAAGTCAACAAGGCAGTCAGTTTAAGCCCGCCTCATTAGATCATTAGTCGTCGATGCAGCACAACGAGTCTATCTAGCGTGAACATCACGTTCACGCTCCAGAAGGTGTGGCCTTTGTGCATCCACCCGTCTGCATTTGTGCCACGGGAGCTCGTGCTTGAATCAGGTAGTCCAACACTAAGCTACACCTTTGGATAGAAGAGATAGAGACTCACCTTTCGTTCTACAAGTGGCCTTCTCCTGCTACTTGCGTTACATCATGTAGACAAATCAATCACCGTGGGTCACCTTATGCGAAATGAGAATAAAAAGATCAATGGACTGACTTCCACCAAGTCTTTGCATTGCTCCCTAATGTGGTACGTATTGATAAAACAAACATATGATGTGCATATGGTGTGATACATACAAAGGCTATATCGAACGAAAATTGACTTAATACAAGCTCATCACCAGCGATTTCAATAGAACACAGATTAACCTACCAAATTTTCGTCGCAAAATTGTTCTCACTCTATGTGGGTATCACATGAACTTTGAAATGTATTTGAGATGAAAATTTCAAACACAACATTACCCAAAACCGCATTACATTATATGGTTAAACCCAAATCTAATACACTGCAACATTATATAGGCATGAGTGGAGATCAAATGGTCAACAAAACATGAATATTTTTCGAATTCAAACTCACCTTGGGTAATCGTGTGACCACAAGAGTTCCTTCTCCAAGCTATAATTCATGGATACACATCCATGAATTATATAAATTATGTGTCTCCAAGCTATAATTTGAGAAAGAATTACAATCTTATTTTTGAATTGATTTATCTCATTCTCCTTCTTAATTTTTGATTTTTTATGGAAACTGCACCTTGATCCGGTAGAATTCATTTCGAAAATTTCCATGTCCTCCACCATCGAGTATTCGAGTCTCATAAAAATTGTTAATTGATTTTATCTTCTACAGAAAATATTTTTGTTCTCGGTGCAATATTTTCATTGGAATAGATTAACTGTTGTAGTGTTAATCCATAATTTTGACGGACGTACTTTACCCGTATTTTCTTTTATTTCTTTCCTTCCATTTCTTTCTTAGAACCACAAAAACCTACACATAATCAAGTTTTAGCTTCATATAACTTCCCGTTTGTGTTTCATAGCTTTGTCAATGACGTTTAGTTTCTCTTTTATTTCTTTTGTTTTTTTTGTTTTCCATTTCAATTACTCAATCATACAGTTCCACGTACCTAACAAAAGAGTCTGCTTTTTGTCAGGGATGCACAGTCCATGTTTAGGACCTCCGTATGTCCGCGGTTTACATGCGCACGCAATTGTAGCTACCGTTCGTATTAGCACAAATCCCATGCCAAACATATTTCTCAAGAAAGCTGCATTCATTGATATCTAACGGACCATCAAAAGACTGAAAGTTATGTCTAACATCAGAATTTAACTTTTTGAATCCAATTTTTAGGGAAGATACTGTTCATAGCCTCTTTTTTTTTTACAATTGACAATCTTTCTTACTTTCGACAATCATTTAAAAAAAATAAAATATTATGTTATTTGCTGCTGTTCATGAATCATGCTCATCACTCCTTAGACATCATTCCTCGAGGAGAGGCAAGAAGAAGATGATATTTACATCAATAATTTAAAAATATAAAAAATTATAAAATCGTAAAAATAGGTTAAAAAGTAATATCTTCTTCGGAAGAATATTATTTGAACCCCCTTTTGTTATTTGTAATTCTATTTAAAAGTTTTAATATTTTTATACTATCCTTTGTAAACAAAAATAAATATTCTCTTCCGCTTTTTCTTATTGTTCTTGCTCTGTATCATTTTTTCTTTTTTTCCTAAGAGGACGACATTCAAGGGGCGATAAGTGGGGTCGAACGATATCAAATGACATCAATAGGATGAAATAAGAGGTTTTGGAGAATAAAAAATATCAATAATACCAAAACCATAAATAGTAAAATAATATTTTTATTATTTTTAAAAATTATCAATAATAAAAAGGACTTTAAATAGTAAACTTTATCTTTTAATATGCTTGTCAAAACTACAAAATCTTAACTCAAAGCAAAGAAAACGACATCCCGTTGCTACCCTCGGATTCACATCCAACAGGGATTCCTGAATTCCAAGAAAAAAAGAACAGAACCTGTTATCTATTAACGTTAGGAAAGACGTGTGACCATACATACCTATAATGGAATGCGAACTAAAGGGTGGAATGAGAATGGAGCATGATCTGACCATTCAAACGAAAGAAAGATTAAGCAAACGCGCAATACACATGATCTGATGCACGTAAAGCATAGCTTGTATGACCATTTATCGGGCATAGTTTAATTTGCCAGTGGAAGTACAAGTCGATAACAATCCTGGAATTATTTGGAACTATATTCTGCAACATCATACCACCCACATGAGCGTTTCGTGAGATCCTTGACCTCAAATATTATACACACAATATATACTAGGCACAAGAGAAAGAGAGTTCAAGTGGTCAATATAAATGTGAATACTAGTAGAATCCGAACATCACGCACATGAGGGTTATTTGGCGACTACATGAATTCCTTCTCTAAGCTATAATTTTTAGATATCTCTTGAATTGCTTGGTCAGCTGAATTAGAGAAAACATAAGATCAATCACTTAGCTGATACTTGGTTTCTTCGTCACCATCTACAATATCATATGCTCCTCTATTTCTAATTTTCCTCAGGTTCCATAATATCTTGTTTAGATTATTTCTTTCAGAATAAGATCTTTTATGAGTTCGTTCAAGTGTCTCTATCGCATTACCTGAAGAAAATACATTGATAGACTCTGTTTGTTCTATGGAAAGGATAGGTTTTTTCTCTGTTAGAAGTGCTAAGAGAATGACTCTAAAACTATAAACATCGCTCTTCTCAGTTTATTGATTAGTACGATAATACTCTGGATCTAGGTATCCAAAGGTACCTTGTGTAGCATTGATTATATGAGTTTGATCAAGCGGAATAGATCTTAAGACTTCAAAATCTGATATTTCTGTCATAAAATGATCATCCAAAAAAATGTTTAACGACTTAACATCTCCGTCTAAAATAGATTTGGAAACAGCTGAGTGCAAATAGGCAAGTAAGAAGCGCAGCAAAGAAATTGAATGTCAAACTTGTGAAGAAGACAGGAGTAATGGGAGAGCAAAGTACACTCACCTTCGCGTCTCTGGCTGTTGGCTTGAAGGACGCCTGCAAAGATGTCCACACAGAGAGAGATCGATTGTTGATATAGATGATGTATCGAACCTGCAGTAGCTGTGATGGAGGAGCGAGACTTACTGGAGGGACGACTTGCAGATGCTCACGAAGGGGTAGATTGCTGATATAGATGATGATGACTTGGCACGACTCAAAAGACGGTACAGCTGTCAACAAGGTTGATTAGATCTGTTCTATGTACACTCGTAACATGAACTTCATGTTGGTCGGAGCATGTCCGGGTTCTGTTACTGTTCTAATCAAAATCGAATTAAGTTGGAATTATAATTGGATCGGAATCGTGGTTCGGTTTTAATTTTTTATTTAAAAAAATAAAACCGATGATTTTGATTCCAAACTGATGATTTCGACTTTAAACTGTTGAAATATTTTTAAAAATAATTATATAATATATATAGTATAGTGACTAAAATGTTAAATTTAAATCAATGAATGTGGGTTTGAGTCTTGAGAGTGGTTTTATGTTTGATTAAAGATTTTTTTTCGAAGAGTTATTTAGTTTGATTAAAAATTTTATATATTTTTTTATATCAGCCTTGCCTATTATAGTTATACATCTATTTTTAAATTTTAAAAAATTATGATTTTTTATATTTAAAAATATTTTTTAAAATCGGAATAGAAATCATCCAAATCGGAACCAAAACCGATGGTTTCGATTCTTGATTTTGAGAACTCAACATTTCATAAGTATCATCATCATAACTGTCATTAACACTATAGATTCAAGAAAGGGAAGATTAACATGGGCCATTAAGCAAACAAGCTGTATACATATTATGATCAGATATATAATAAGATACAAGCATACCGATGACAATACCAGTCCTTTGCTACATAACGTTCTCACGTGATCACCACATGACATATAATGACCCACACATAAGATGCGTTAGGTTTATATTGTCAATACACACAAATATAAATATTAGTGCAGTACACAATCACCGTGGGTTATAATGTGACCACATGAATTCTTTTTCTAAGCTATAATTCCTGGATGTCCCTTCGGTTGCTTGGTCAACTGAATCAGAGAAAGTATAAGATGAATCGCTCAATAGGTACTCAGTTTCTTCATTACCTTCTGCAATATGACGTCCTCCATTCTTTCTAATCCTTATTAGGTTATGTAGTTTATACTCCACTTCTTTCATCGTAGGCCTTTCGCTTCCTTTAAATTTCAAGCACGTTGCTACTAGTTGAATAACTTCCGTAAGTTCTTGTTTAGTCCCTTCTTTCATAACACGATCTTCCACGAGATCAAAATAGCGCTTCTCTTGTAGTGCTTGGAGAAAATATATTGACAGGTTCTGTTTATTCTCATGTTCGACGGAGAAAATAGGTTTCTTTCCTGTTAAAAGCTCCAAAAGAATGACCCCAAAGCTATAAACATCGCTCTTCTCTGTCAATTGACTTGTTTGATAATACTCTGGATCCAAGTATCCAAAGGTACCTTGAATGCCGGTAACTATATGAGTTTGATCAAGCGGAATAAATCTTGAAGCCCCAAAATCTGATACTTTTGCTGTGAAGTGATCGTCCAAAAGAATATTCGATGACTTAACATCTCTGTGTAAAATAGATATCGAAGCGGCTGAGTGCAAATAAGCAAGTGCTCCTGCGGTTTCTGCAGCGATCCTCAGACGAGCTTCCCATGACAATGCAGAACTACCATCTGAAGTATGGAGATGGTCCGAAAGAGCTCCGTTTGAGATAAATTCATAGATTAATAAGGGCACTTCGGTCTCCAAGCAGCATCCAAAAAGCTTTACCACGTTTCTATGATTAATTTGAGAAAGAATTGCAACCTCATTGACGAATTGATCTATCTCACTCTTCTTCACAATCTTTGACTTCTTTATGGCGACTACGCGTTGATCCGACAGAATCCCTTTGTAAACTGTTCCGTGTCCTCCGCGACCGAGCACTCGAGTTTCATCAAAATTATTGGTTGCCTTTTCTATCTCTTCCAGAGGAAATATCTTTGTTCTCTCAGCAACATCTTCACGGGAAGAGATGAGTTGTTGTAGCAGTAAACCATGATTCTGACGGAAGTGTTTTTCTCTTATTCTCTTTTGTTTTCTTTTCTTCAATTTCCTCCATAGAATGATCAAACTCGTACTCAAGAGCAATAGGCCCACGCCATTACTTACGCCGATGATGACACCTGTAAATACCAACCATTGAGTTTTCTGTTCTCACATTGCAGCCTGTGTACATTAATTTTTGTGCATGTTTTGGTTCTTTATTTCTATTTGCTCGATCATATGTATATATACTTTGATTTATATCAAACGTACTAATATTCCTATTGCATCTTTACAAACCAATAAGTTTGGAGGACTTACCTAATAGAACAGTCTGTTTTTTGTCGGGGATGCATGCTCGTCTAGGATTACCAGTTGTCCCTCGTGGACATATGCAGCTATAACTCCCCATCGTGTTAGTACAAGTTCCATAGCAAACATATTTTTGGGGAAAGCTACACTCATCAATATCTGTCAATTCATCAAAAATATTAGCGATGCTTGAGAAGGAAATTTTAGAATATAATTGCAAAAGGAAAAAAGAACTCTGTGTGTATGAATTAAGTATATGCTGTTTATACGACTAATATTCTTCATATGAAAGAGGGAGGGAAAGAGTTTGAAATACCTCTACATCCATTACGGAGATATGGATTTCCTTCATAACCATCATTACATTTGCAACGATATCCTGAAATTTTTTGGCCATTGTTATTAATTTTCTCGTCCTTGCATGAGCTATACTGGTCGACACATGCGAATGTGGTCATGTTCAGCTTAGCATCCTTGCAGGACTGGTCTGTGATTATCCAATTTAAGATGATTAGCTCTTCAAAACCAATAAAAGGTTGATTTTCGTATGCGAAAGAAAAGTAATCATAATCATATATTCTCTTGACTTCCAATGTCCCTTCCTCTAATGACATATTCATCACTATGTAGTAGTCTTGGAAGAGGAGAGCGGGAGGCTTAATCGTCCTGTTGCATGTTAGAAAAAATGACTGGTCTCTGTAGCAACCCTTTTCTAGCCCAAACGGAAAGGAGATGTTAACATCCCCGCATTTTGTTGAACAGTTATTTAGCAGAGATGGTGTGAAAGTTGCATCTGTTGAGATGATGAAAATGGTCAACAACAAAATTAATGCAACACAAGTTTTCTTTAAATATATTTATATATTTAAATATACACAAAGAGATGAGGATGAAACATTACCTTGGCAGTCATTGGGTATGTAGGGATTGCCTTGATAACTTAATGAACACCGACAAATGTATCCAATAGTATAATTTATATGGGCTACCTCTGGAAAGACATCATAGCAATCACTATTGTTGCTGCGGCAAGCATAAGTCATCATATTCTTCTGAGCCTCTTTACACAGGGTGTGGTCGGTCATATACCATGCTAGGGTAGTCACTGTCGCTTGTGTTTCTGTCCCGTTTAGTATTCCTTCGATATCCTCAGTAAAATTGCTTGGACTATACATGAAGGCCCTAATGGTAGAGGCGTTAAACAAATGGTGCTCTGTCTGATTGAGTCGGGTTAACCGAATCCCTAAGGAAGTCAAATTTACAGTATTCAAATAATACATGTAAAATCTGCAATATCCCATGCCAAATGAGGACCAGTATTCATGCGGACTCGAACTATTGTCATAACAGGTAGTTGAGCAAGTTTGAATGGTTTTATTGGTAGCAAGATCAACTAGATCGGCATTAGCGCTGCAACCAGCGACAAAAATCTCGTTAAATACCCATGAAATAGTGAAACTGTCTGTAAAGTTTGCCGCCAAGTTAAAAGAGAAGGGGAAATTTCTCAGATCAATCAATGAGCGGCTGATATATTCCTCATCGACACCCATGGTGACAATCGGAGTTTTCACGTACACGATTCCATTGTCCATATCAATATCAATGACCTCAACGGTGCCATCGCCCAAGAAGAGGCTACGAGTAGGAGGATCAGTGGAATGGCTTATGCAGGTAAGGTTAAAACCTGCACGAAAGCAGCCGCTGCCTATACCAAAAGGGTACTCGAAGCTGATGTTACCACATCTTTTTGGGCAGTTGGCCGGGAGGGGGAAAGTTATGTCTGTGGATGTATTTTCTTCTCCTGTTGAACCCATTGGTCCCAATGTCAGAAATACTAAGAGTAACACCTCTGCGAACCCCATCCCTTCTCTTGCCTCACTCGAACACCAACGTCCAGATGTTACCAACCTGTTAGAAAAAAAGAGTTCGGCTTAGTTAGGAAAGCTTACTTAAGTTGACTACATGGACAATACTTATAACTCGAACTAATAGCACCATAAAATTAATCAGTGGAAAAGTCGATTTCTGCGACAACAGAGCACTTTCATATCCATCAATTAAGGTAGTATTGAAATCTTAAAGATTTTCTGCAGCCCAGGAAAAGCACCCCCTGCAATATGTATATAGTATTAATTTATACAAGTGTCCATTATGAATAATATTTAGCGGTTTGATAGTATAGTGGTGATGACAAGTGTGACCCAGGGCTTTTAGAGGATGAGCAGAGGAACTCTGAAAACACGTCGGATAAAGAACGGGTTTGATGAATTCTGAGCTATCAATAATCCTCGGACACAACTCCATGGCATCTGCGAGGTTAGGGAGGTTCTCTCTAATGGATCAGCCAGGATGGGAAGCAAACGGAGGCAGTGGGAAAGGAAGGGAAAACTTGTATATAGGGGATAAAGCACGGGCACATGTTTCATATTTGACATTAATCTAAGAATAGCTTAAGAAGAAAATTGGTTTAATGATATAAGAAATTGCAAGAACAGCCAACGATAGCTCTACTAACCTTCGCATAGCAACTCTCTTCACCTTTCTCCTCTCCGCTTCTGGTTCTTACAGGGACGAAACTGTTGCAGTGCACAGAGGGGTAGATTCTCGATGTAGATAAATAACGCTGGGGCAATAATTAGCATTAGACTAGCGAACGTATTGACTTAGTCTGGATTGATACCTGTTTGGATTTCGCAGAGCTGTTCCATCGGGCATGAACATCGATGTTATACATTTCTCGGTGATGTCGGATAAGTTCAATTCCTTGGAAAACAATGATTCCACCGATTTATCTAGCTGAAGTATGTATTATCTAATTTCAATTTGATTGGTCCTACTAAAACTTTAGTCAGTATATATTTGCAGTCCGCCTCAGGAAAGTGAATCCAGAGTAGTCCGATGTGACGTGGTTTTCAGTGAGTCATTTGAATATACTATTGGGACAGTATATTGTATTAGTTGTGAAAATGATCGTTGACATGTCACATTAGCGTATTGACTTTGGATTAATATGTACTATTCATATACACATATAATATAATGACGGTACTCGTGGGCCCTAGTATTTTAATTTTCTCGAAAGATCTAACCACGTGATCTTTCGAAGACTTTGAATCTAGTTTTTCCCTCGGCAACAAGTGTAAACTCAAATTTCTTTTGTCTAAAGGACGTATGAAAAATAGACTGATATAACTCAAATTTCTTTATCGATGAAAGTAATTATGGGATTGATACTAGAAATTGCAAGTCATTAGTTGAGAAAAGAAGATGATTTGCATGAGAGACTAACTTAGGATACAAACTCCTTTTAAAACAATAACTACAAGGCCAGAGAATAGTAATTATTGGTTGGCTCCTCTTAACTGACCATCATTTTTCCCAATGAGGATAATCATAGAGTTTTGAAATAATTCGTTTGACATAGAAAATGATATATTAAAATGGATCGTGACTACGTAGACTTCGCCCTTTTTTGGTAACCTCCTAAACTCAAAAGAAAAGTAAAGAGCACGATTCTAATATTTCAACAACTCGTCTCTTAGGAAGTCAACAAGGTAGTCAGTTTAAGCCGCCTCATTAGATAATTAGTGGTCAATGCAGCAGCACGAGTCAATCTAACGTGAACATCACGTTCACGCTACAAAAGGTGTGGCCCTTGTGAATCCACCCGTTTGCATTCGTCCCACTGGAGCTCAAGCTTGAATCATGCAGTCCACACTATGCTACAACGTTGGATAGAAGAGACAGAGACTCACCTTTTGTTCTACAAGTGGCCTTGTCCTATTACATGCGTTACATCATGTAGAAAAATCAATCACCGTGGGTCACCTTATGCGAAATGAGAATAAAAGATCAATGGGCTGACTTCCACCAAGTCTTTACATCGCTCCCTGATGTGGTACGCAATGATAAAACAAACAAGAACCTGAGCTATCTGATAAAACAACGTATAATGTGCATATGATGTGGTACATACAAAGGCTATACTGAACGAAAATTGACTTGACACAAGCTCATCACCCGCAATTTCAATAGATTTAAATACCAAATTTCTATCCCAAAAATGTTCTCATTCTATGTGGCTCTCACATGAACTTTGAAATGTATTTGGGATGAAAATTTCAACACAACATTACCCAAAACAGCATTACGTTATATCATTAAACCCAAAGACGATAAACTGCAACATTATATAGGCATAAGTAGAGATTAAATGGTCAATGAATCATGAATATTTACCGAATACAAACTCACCTCAGGTAATTGTGTGACCACAAGAGTTCCTTCTCCAAGCTATAATTCATGGATGTGTACCGTTTACATACACACATTATAATGACATTACTGGTGGGCCCTGTTGCTTCATTTTACTTCAAAGATCGAATCACATGATCTTCCCAAAACTGAGTATGATTTCTCTCTCGGCAACGTAACGTAAACTTTGAGTTGTTTGAAGGGCTATGTCCTCATTTGAAGAATAGAATGATGTAACTCAAAGTTTCTTTATCAATGAACATGATGGTGGAACTGATACAAGGAACTGTAAGTCATCACTTGAGAAGGAGAGAATTGATATGGAAGACTAGAGTTGGAGGACACAAACTCCTTTATATATATATATATATATATATATATATATATAAAGGATTACATGAGATAATTGAAACTGATATTTTATCTAAACATATTCAAGGCATAAGAGGTTGAGAGCAAGTAACCAATACAAACATAAGTACTAACCGGAAACAAACTCTTCCAGGAATATTGTATTAGTTGTGGAAATGATTGTTGACATGTCACCTAGCATTTTCACTTTGGACTATCATATATTGTTCATATACACATACAGTGTAAAGACATTACTGGTGGGCCCTGTTGCTTCATTTTTCTCCAAAAATCGAATCACGTGGTCTTCCTTAGACTGAGTTTGGTTTCTCCCTCAATAACATAGCGTAAACTATGAGTTGTCTGAATAGCTCTATCCTTGTTTGAAGAATAGAATGATGTCACTCAAGTTTCTTTATCAATGGACATATTGGTGGGACAGATACTAGGAACTACTAAGTCATCACTTGAGAAGGGGAGATGATTGGCAAGCGAGAATTGATACTAAGGTTTTTTCTTAACATGTTGAAGGCATAAGAGGTTGCAAGCAAGTAGCCAATATAAACATAAGTAATAAATGGAAACAAACTCATCAAAGAATATTGTATTAGTTGTGGAAATTATTGTTGGCATGTTAACTAGCATATTAACATTGGATTACTAGTAGGCCCTATTGCTTTATTTTTCTCCAAAGATTGAATCACGTGATCTTCCTAAGAGCAAGTCTGGTTTTTCCCTCAATAACGTAGCATAAACTTTGAGTTGTTTGAAGGGTTCTGTCCTCATTTGAAGAATAGAATGATATAACTCAAGCTTTTTTATCGATGAACATGACAGTGTGACTGATACAAGAAACTGCAAGTCATCACTTGAGAAGGGGAGACGATTGGTATAGAAGTCTAGACTTAGAAGACAAACTCCTTTTAATATTATAAGGAGAATTACATGCAATAATTTTCTAGGCGAGGTAGCCCCATGTGCCGGTGACATCTTCAAACTTCCAATATATATATATATATATATATATATATATATATATATATATATATATATATATATATATATATATATATATATATATATATATATATATATATAAGGATTACATGAGATAATTGAAACTGAGATTTTATCTAAACATGTTCAAGGCATAAGAGGTTGAGAGCAAGTAGCCAATACAAACATAAGTACTAAATGGAAACAAACTAATCAAACTCACCTTTGATTACCATCCTCATCCTGGATGCAACATCCTTTGTCTCATCAACCCTTGAATCCTTCAACGGACCATGCGTCACTCCTTTCACAACCTCAAATGGTGGTGCCAATTTCTAGTCAAGCACTCCTTACAAATCCCCATTGCCTCGTCGAACTCTCCTTTCTCAATCAAACCTCGGATCAGGAAACCATATATGTCAGCATTAGGCGACACACCCTCACTACCATTCATCCTTTTCATGTCCTTCATCCTCCTGAACGCTTGAACTACAGCATTAACGTATTTCCTTCTCAACAGAACCCATCAATATGGTATTAAAAGTGGTCAAGTTAGGTTGGATCCCTTTCAAAACCATAACATTGAGCAACTCTTTGGCTTTAAAGTTATCCGAATTTTGACACAGCTTGGAAATCCTACAATTGTAGGCAACAACATTAGGTTCCAATTCCTTGTTCAAGACTTCCTTCAGAATCTCTTCAAACTAATCGCCATCCCCTTTCTTCAAGTACCCATTCAAGAGAGTCTCGTAAGAGACGATATCCGGCCTAACTCTTGTTTTGCACATTTCGTCGAGCACATTGCGGGCGGTTTCAAGATCACCTTTTTCACACAGAGATTGAAGCAGAATGTTATAAGAAACGATGCCAGGAGCAATACAGAGTTCCCTCGGTGCACGATCAACGGTCTCGATGATGAGATCAAATAGGCGATTGTGGAAGTAGACGGAAAAGAGGCCGGAGAGGGATTTATCGGAGCGGGGCCTGCCAAGGAGGTCTGGTATGCGGTCGAAGGGGCGGCGGCGGCGTGGTTAGGCATGCCAGCGGCAGAGTAAAGGGAGATGAGACGGATGATGAAGCAACGGCGGGATTTTGTCAAATAAATCACTTGAAACAGCTAAATAAGATATTACGAGATTGCCAAGTGCTTAGCTAGCAATGCCATAAGCATGTGATAGCTAACTAGTGATCCATCATAGTTCATCTACATATCTCGGTGTGCATATTCCAAGGACATTTAAATAGGTTCGACAATACATAGGTCAATCTTTGGCCTTGTATATATCCCACCAAGACGCAGCCTTTCCTACTACTGAAAAAATATATAATTACAAATCCCATCTGTCACCATTTACTCTTTGAAAAAAAATATAATTATAAATCCGTATATGATCATGCACAGAGAATAAATACCTCTTCCTGTTCGTACAATGAATCGATACGAGACAATCAATTGTTGCGTCTCACATGCGTACCATTTTTTTATATCTAGATTTAGGTTAGAACACTAGTAACGAATGTTAGAACTTTGACATCAAAATGACTGATGATGCCAGATTCTTTGATTCTGCTATTCTTCCGATGCCCCGTTGTATGATACATAATACATAGAATTTAATTTCTTTAATCAGCTTATGTACAAGTATCCGCTATTTCTTTATTTGGTCGATTCCCATCGCCGACAGTATTCAAAGTCGAATACATAGACCAGATTAAAAACATATATCCAAGCAGGAGAGTTTGGCAACCAAAATAATGCAGCTAACTGTTGGGGAAAAAAAAAAAAAATCACATCATCTTTGCATGAAAAGCCCAAAAAAGCAATTAACCACTACTCACCTCAACGGCTTTCAAATACAAAAAAAAAAAAAAAAGGAAAGGGCGACAGAGAATATATCATTACTAGTTGTATAGAACATGCTCTTCTAGAAATTAAAAAGATGATTCTGTAATCGTGAATACTTATGATCAAAGGGCAAGGCCAGATCAAAATGTAAAAGGAGCCATAAATTTTCTGAGCAAAGAAAGCTATGATCTACTTTTTTACTTATGAAAATTGTATGCTGAGAAATTTCACAGGTCAAACCTAGAAGAAACGGTTTGTTCCGCTTACAACATCCAAAATTGTACAATTACAAATTCTCATTCAGGCCGTTCATTTGAGTTCCGACTTCTGTGACCAGAGCTGTCAAAACTGCATCATACTGCCTACCTCACGAAGCATCCACCAAATGCATCATTGATCCAATATCTATGTCAAAAGATCTAGGCAGATGGAGAATCTGTTAGTTCTCTGCCCAATCTAAATGTTCAATAGGATCTCCAGTCAGCCGCCATGCTCCTTCTGTAATCTCTTGGAAAAGCTGGTCATATCCCCAACTTGAGAAACCCAAGAAGAACCAATAATCATCAGGAGATTCTTCTTTCAATTTAATTTCTTCAATCACCTGACGTGTTACGACTGGATTTCCAAAATAAACACCTTTCACGATCTCTGTATAACCCTCTTTAGCTTTCCGAATCAAACTGACAAGAGGTAAAGTCTGAAACCTGACAGGACCTCCATAGTAGAGAGGAGCATGCTTTAGTGAAACCAGATCACTGTCTAGTTCCTTAAAAATATCCCAGCTTATCCGTTTGTTAATGATCAAACCTTGGAAACCCTGGTTCTTGTCCATGGTCACTATCAGCACTGTAGAGTTGTCAAATGGAGCAGCATTGAAGAGTTTATCAGTGGCAGCAAGAATGGATCCCACAACTACATGTATGTGTTTATCATGAGAGGTGACTGGTGTACATGTATTAAGGGGATGTTCGCTGTCTGCAGAAATAGCTTTATTCAGCACAATTTTGTTGTATTTGTCTGCTGGTGAATGAGGTTTCTCATCAGCAGCCAAAGTGGATGCATATAACACCTGTTCATCCTTGTTTCCCTTCCTTGAATGGGTCCACAGAAGGCCTAGATATATATAGAAAAAGATTGGACTACAAGATGGAGAAAATGAGAGACGAAAACAGTGTCTCAAAAGAGTAGAATGATTCTTCAATTACTGGATATCGATACAAAAGCAGTGCCAAATACTACATTGAATATATGATCTGCTGGACAAAATTTCTGTTCCATTTAGGACTCAAAAACTCGTGGTAGCTAATCTCAACTTAAAGACATGCAGGCAGTTGAGCTTACTGTTAACTTAAAGGGCAGTTGACAAAAAAGATCCCTATCAGACTACTAATGTAGATAGTGGCCAGAAAGGAAACTAACTGCAATATCTATTAAGGAACCAAAGATACCACATCTATGGAGGAGCTGTAGAAGTCAAACAGGGCTGGTGTAATAGCTAAGTCATAGGATCCCAGATCATTCTCATTTTAGACTGACATTGAAGATGCCAGGTACATATGAAAAGGCAGTTGTGCTACAATAATTTCTGATGTGTAGTCATCAGATCCATAGACCTTAATACTGTAGCATGTCTATAATTCCATGACCTTTCTGTTTTCCAATCAAACAACAATTGAAGAATTCATGGCATTAGTAATACCATCATCAAAGCCAAAAGTTCTAGGGTGCAAGACCTGATTCACAAACCTTCACAAATATTACTCCACTATTCCCTCCGAGAAGCTTTTTCAGACACCAACGTCACATTTCCATGATCATGTAACAAATGACCATTAAGCCTCTGTTTGGTTGCTTAATAAGTAAGAGAAAAGGAAGCTAATAGATGAAATCTAATTTTCCCATTATCTGGCAATGAACAACATTCAGGAAGAGAATTCAAGAAGTAATTCATGGACTTTAGGAGACAATGTTCTAGACAATTTTATCATACTAAAAAACAAACATTGCAATTTCCTTTATAATATTTGTGCAGCTTTTTATTCAACCAAACAAGAGAAAGTTATATTTTTCTTTTCTTAGCTAACGTATTCCAAGATAACATACACCAAATCCCATAAGAAATGATAAATGACATGAAAGGTATGGGGAGGGTCAACGTATGCATCTTTACTCCTACAAGAGGCTGTCCCGTCATCTGAACCCTGATCACCTAAGTTGCAAAGAAACAACCCTCACATGGCAGCAAGGCTTGCAAACCCTAATCAACCAGATCATAAAGAGATAGTGGTATGCCAAAAAAGTGAATATGCTAATACTACAAGGAAACTGGCCCCTGCGGAGCTTCTCTTTCTTCCCGTGATGAGTGGAGAAGAAGTAAGACGGTCACAGGCCACCTGATGGCAACAATATGAAATCAACTCCACAATAAACTAGGTATCACATAGAAGGACCCAAATATTAGCAGTTTGAAGAAATAGAAAAGAAGCTCATGCAGATAGTTGAAATGGCTATTTCTAATGTCTGGAACATGTTGATCCAACTTATAATCAAGATGTATTATCACAGATGATCTAATCACCTTGGGTTTATGACAACAAATAAATAACCAATACTTAAGAAGTTAGAACAAACTTCAAAAAAAGAATAAATATTGTGACTGTGAATGTAAAAGTTGCAGTTCCATGCATGAGAGAGTAAAGATTTATAAAGCAGGACTCCTACAAGTTAGTAACTGCTCATGGACAAGTGAAAGAAGTAAACAACAAAGGCACAAAGTCCAATACCTTTCAGAAATATTAAATCCTTAAAGTCAGAATAAGCGAAAGACGCCAAGTTTCAGTAACAGAGTTGGCAAAAAAATTTACTAACCTTTACATGTAGACTAAATTTTGACACCCAATTAATACATAGGCTATTTAAAGTCAACAAAAATATGAGCAATGTCGTCTGCTTTGCAATATTAACATATTCTTCCATTTAGAGTCAATAGACACATGAGAAATGAGATCCAGAGTTGTTTTGTGAAAAACACCATTTTGTTTTCCCAGAGATAACTGTAAGATTACTAACATTCAATGTAGCATTAGATGGGGAGATTCTTTCTCCCTACATGTTCATTTTTCATCCAACAAATGTTGTAAGATTACCCCATTTAAGATCAAAGGCACTTCTATTTCTCATTTATTGTTTGCTGACAACCTTCTCCTTTCTTTTCGTGCCAACAAAAAAATGTGTCAACATTCTTGACTCCAAAGTTCAACTGACTAACCTCAAAATTAGTCTTGCTAGGTCCAATGTTTCTTTTCCTATGCATTGTGACCCTTAGACCAAACACCATACTTGCTCCTTTCAAATCAAGGAGGGCTCTTGGCCTATGAAGTGCTTGGGAACTTACTTTCATCCTACTAGTTTTCCTAAAAGATACCAAAACATCATGGTTGATGAAGCCTTAGCCAAGATTAGTTGTTGGTATAAATGTCTCCTGAACCAGACTGTAAAATATTTCTTAATTAATGCTATCATTAACTCTATCACCACTCGTACTCTCAACAGTTGGATTTCTGACCCTGGATATAATCATGAGTATCAAGAATAATTCCATCAAGGACATCTTAATGATCAAGTCTTTCCAGATCAGAATCAAAGCGAGCTCAGAGTCAATACACCTACCTATTAAATTTCGATTGTCCTAAAACTTAGGAAGAATGCCACAAGGAACATACTGCAGCCAAAACAGAAATTCATGAGTTCGATCAAATAGTTGGGTAAGACCAATCTGAACCACATGGAAGTTGTTAAATATGCCCAATAAGCTACATCTGTGTAGAGTTGCTATAATATTACAAAGCAATTCAAAATAAAAATACCTTTATAATTATGATTATGAGAATTGCCTCCATAAGATTCTAGAAATTCCATGATACTAACAACTGACATATTGCCTTCATAGGTAATTGCACTTTTGTTCTCAGCACGAAATAACAACAGTATTGGATAATTTTCCTTCTGCAAAATCATTACAAAGAGACAAAAAAGTTACGTGAAAACCTTTTAGTTAAGACTTGCAGGATAGTACTCGTGAGGAATAAGTAAAGACGAGGCTGCTTCCTGTGTAGTTGCAAGCTAGAATCTGAAAGGCTACAAGCCTATGTATTACCAACTAACTAATTAACATTAATCTCATAACTTCAACATGTTTCAAATAAAACTTACCAACAATTTAAGTTCATGGTTCTAAAAATGGGCTGAATTGATCTAGGATTGGATATAGAGCACTGAAATGCTCCTATTTACGAGACCCTTGGTATTTGTTCAACTAGCAAAATATAGTATGTAACTTCATGAAAAATAATCTACATATTATGTGATAGTATATGTTAAGATTTTAACTATCAATCATATCGTCAAAGTTGGGCCAGTTGCCAACTGATATTTACTGGTCAAACCAAGAACCGATAGTAGATTGGTAACTATTCATATTTATTATTATTTTTTTAGTGATATTAAGTGATGTAGATTGATATACCATCCACTACACTGCGGCCCAACCAGTTGGAAAATTTACTAGTAATAGATTGATATAAAAACCTTACAAACATGACACATTACAAATAAAAAGTAACAAAAGCGCATGACAAGATTGTTTATGATATAAGTCATAAAATACATATCATAATTCAATTATTCATAGTTCATAATAACATCAAGAAATAATGAATATAATAAATTGAGTGTAATCACATCATTGTTACAAAAATATTAAAATGTTAGCTTCAAACTTAAAATTTAAAATTTTAGTTACAAATTATTGATAACTTGAAGAGTTGAAGTAAAATTTTAAAAACTTTAATGAAACTTAATCATCCATTTCCTATCATCTAATTCAATTGGTCTAAATCAGTCAATCCTAACCTAAATTTAAATGATAATCTAGGATATGATATTATCAAATTTTCAAATGGCATAAATATAGGCCAGCAGAAGTAATGACCAATCAATTACTGTTATATTAACTATAAGAAATCCCACTCAAAATTTGGAAAATCTTTTACAGGTATATCAAGAATCTATTACAAGATAGGCTATGAGCTTTGCGAGAAAGCACACTATAAGACAGGAGGCCATTATAAATCATACGAGTCAGGAAAATAAGTGCCTTAAAACATCAGTCAATTTTCACTGGCTTTCTATTGAGAAGCAGTTACAAAAAAGAATTACAGATTCATGAGAAACAATTAGACCATCAAATAGACTGAGAAACACTTACACCATCAAATAGACAAATTATAAATGAATCTCCTGCTCAAAAAAAAAAAAATCAAATACCTTTTTCATTCTAAGCATTTGGTAGAAAGTCTTAATTGATTAAACTACCTATAGCAATTTGGAAAATATATTAAGGATCAACTCCATGCATGTATGTTTTCTATAAGCAATATGAAAATACTTCTACTGAAATGAGTACATATTTTCAACAGAGAATTAAGGAAACTGATATATTTGAGTACACAATGTAAGGGAAAAGAGAAATAAATAGACAAAGCAACACAAACAACATGAGAGAGAGAGAGAGAAAGGGTCGGCAGATGACATGTAGCCGACCTCATATGATGGGGACCTTATGGTGGGAAAAGATCCATGTTTTGGTTATCGTTGTTAAAGTTTCTATAGATCATTAGTTTATTTTGATGTCCACCAATATCAGAAAGCAATGGCAATATGGATCTACAAAAGAAAATTCAAAAGCAATAGATATCAACAAGGAAGAAACATGTCAAAAACAGCAATTTCTCCAGGCTCGAACAGTGTGTTTGAGAAAGAGCATAGTTTTAAGTATCTGAAAATGCTTGGCATGTTTAAATTGGTTACCTTGCCAAGTGGCTTTAAGAATAAACCACAATCATTAAGGGTACAATCCATTAAAAATATTGCTGGAAACTTATTCAGCATCAGATCTTCTTTCTTATCTGCAAGGAACTTGTGCACTATTAGTGACCATAAATTCATGCACTGAGAATATGGATTCCAGTGTAGTATTTTAGAAGATAACATCTAGATGGAAAAAGCATACATTTAAAACAATCTTATTTCTGGATAGAGTATAATATAATTATTTTTAGAAGATGACATCCATATGACAAAAAGATACAATCAAAACAAGCTTATTCCTGAATAGAGTAAAATAACATGAATAAATATTTCCACTGGTGATGTTCCTGCTTTCAGTGTCTTGCGTTAGAGTAAGGTTTGAGGAAGATAGTTGTACTAAATGGGCAAGATCACTGATGGCACAAATAGATTTCAATGTCTTTTAACTTGAATATCAAAAGAAAGGACAAATATAACATCATGACAAAACAGCAAGATAATAAAGCAGCAATAAACAAACATATCCATTAGTGTTTCTAAAAGTTTATCTTCTCTGGGTATAATTACATATGTGCTTAAAAATAGCAAACGTAATTCCATAGTATGCAATCCACTTAACAAATGAAGCACACATCATCACAGTTATCTAAGTTACTGGATAATCAAGAGAACTACTTTATGCATTTGTAAGATGGAATAGATAAAGCTTCTCTTGAACAAGTTGATTAGACACCAAAATAACATGCAAAATGGAACCAAACTCTTGTTGCATTATCATTAGGGGCTACTCATACACAAACATAAAGTATATGTGATGCAAGCTTAACAACAGAGAAACATAATATATGACTTCTTTAAGTTACACGCTCAATGTTGATTTAATAACAGTTAATAGTGACAAATTCTAAACATATCATGAACAATTTGATACTAAAAGAATTATTAATAATATACCTTTTGTTTAGTTTATAGACGTTTATGACTTTCAATAAGTTCAAGTTTAAACTGTCATTGTCTTTAATACAACACCTAGAGTACTCTGTTATTCCAGAATGAAATTCAACAACCAGAATTTAACATCTTTTGTGGAGAACTGGCTGTGGAAAGCTGAAGGCAACATTACCATATTTTTCAGTTTCTTTCTATGAGACCTATCATGAAACTAATCATACCTTTGAAAATAAGAATGAAATCCAAAAGATGAAATCCAAAATGAGCAACCAGAGTTGGCTGACCTAACAAATAATGATCCGAGTCATTATGAATGAACACTAATAGGTACTTTGCAGCACAGTATATGCATATATAGAACAAAAAGACAATATCCCTAATTATTTCATAAATCTCAAATTGCTCATGGTTTCCACTCAGTTCAATTTTTCACCAAATATTCTCCAAAATGGAACCTAAATAAATTATGATCATGCAGATTTTCACAGATTCCATTCATGACTAATTCAACAATGGATTAAATTAGTTAACATACTGTTTGCTTACATTGGTGGCAACTATTATTAATTCATATACATACAACAGTAGGAATTCTTTCCCAATCTTTTCTGTATTAATTAAAAATCTTCATCCTGAAACTCACCTAATACATTTCTGAACAAAAATCATCATCATGGATATTCTAGTTGTTATGTTATGCTACATCATACACCATTCAAGTTATTTTGTATTTTTCTACTTTCTAAACAAGGGACACATACTGGAGATGACATTTTGATTTTCAATCTGGCAAGGTGTTATTTGAATTTGTGCTAAATTATGCAACATTCAAGTTCTTTTGTATTTTTCTTCTTTCTAAACAAGGGGTAAATACTAAACATGACATTTTGACTTTCAATCTGGCAAGGTGTCTTTTGCTTTAGCTCCTTTTCTCTAGCTGATGCACATGAAGTGGCTTCCAGTTGATCTATCTTACGAGAGTACCCACCAAATGGAAAATTTAGAAACATAATCATGAAAATATGCAAAACATAAAACAATAAATATTCCCGCACATGCTTTTATTTAAGGTGGAGTACCTTTGATTTGTGTAGGATCATCATTCTTGGATTGACTTATTGAGAAATTTATAGAGTTCTTAAAAGCTCGATGTACTTCACGCACAATCAGCTCCATACGCTGGCAGAATCCACACCAAGGAGTGCTAAAAAGCACCAAAACATCGATCTTCCAAGCAGATTTAAGTTCTCGAGAGTTAGAAAATGGCACTTTATCATTCATTTCACAAGGTATAAAACCTATAACCAGTTCACAAAATGTGCTACTTGTAACTTGAGGTATAGAATCAATTTCATGGAAATCCAAATTCACAAGTGGTGGCTTTGGCATATCTCTAGAAGTTTTAAGAGATGATACTGAATGTTGATATGGTGTAAGACTTCCATTTAAAAATCTGTCTACAAAACTAACTACAGAAGGGTAATTAATATCCGTTGCCTCGGAAAATACGAAGTGCTGTTGCATAACCGGGTCAAGAATTACTAGAGATGGGATCCTAGATTCTGCAGTCAATGTTCTCAGCAACCGGTAGCCACCATCGATGAAGAAAAAAGAGCCTAAGAAAGGTTGGTGCTGATAACATGGTTCATCTGCCTTTCTTAATCTATTGGATATCCTAATGCTTCCCATATCATCCCCTGCTGAAAGAACTGATGAACTGTGTCCAAAATCTGACTTAACTTGTCTGATGCTTGATGTAGAATCAATTTTATCAGCTTGCTCTTCCTGAACGTGTTCCTCTGGAGTAGGTAACTCTTGTTCCACACAACAAGATCTTTCAACGTGACATGAGAATGCATTGTCATTATCATAAGGAGCTGCTTCACGAGTTTCAAGAAAATTGGCAACATCATCTGGATGCTCAGATTGCTTTCTTTCATCGGTCATAATATTTTCAGTAGTATATAATAACCCACCACTACTCACATCATCCTGGCTTTCAGTAAGTTCATTGGGATCATTTAACATGGTAGTGGTACCCCTACCCATTTCTCTGAACTGATTATCGTCATTATGTGATTGGAACGACTCTATTATCTGAACTTCAAAATCATCAGACAAGAGCTCAAAGCCAGCTTTCTTTGCTACTTCACTTATTTTGGTTTCTTTATTCTTCAGTGCCGGACTTTCTCGCTGAAGTAATCGTGTCAGGATATCATAGACAGGGTTGCCTTGACTTTCAAGTGCAGTGTTTTTCAATGAAATATGTTCACCTTCATTAACTATCATGAAAGCCATATTATCCTTAATTTTCACAACCTTGGGGGTCTGAGAAACTTTTCCTGATTGATGACTAGAGGACCCTGATAAACTTCTGGAACTACTCATGACTCTGCTGTCTCGTCCTCTAACTGTTTGATAGCAAAGCTGATTCTGCAATGAGAATTTTCTAAGAACCTCAAGAGATAACTTGCTCCCTTCCCTAACTTTCGAAGAATTTGAGGATCTATCAATAAATAGAATGATTGAAGGTCTATTTGCTGGAAATGCAGGTTCAAGATTGCGTCCATCAACATCAAACTATGTAACAAAAACAAAAAAGTAAATCCAATACACTTATGCCCATAAAAGATATAATTTAGTAAATCCAAATAACAAAAGAAAATCAAATATTGAACAAAAGAAAACATTAATCAAACAGATGTCAGAAATGGGCCTTAAGGAAAATACAGTCATGGTTTGTGGATTAATGAAACTGGTATGACATTGAAAAACAAATATCTGTTGCATTGGGTAAATAAACCATGGCAGGTATGCAATAGTATATCATAAATAGCAGGATACTAAATCATCTATCCTGACATGAACTTCAATTAGTTTCTCTATAATGTGCTTAAAGTCAATTAAGTCATTATCTGACTTCCTCTTCAAGAATTTAGATAGTAGATCTCAGCTTCAGCTGGTTCAAGTCAGTGTCATGGAACTTTATTAGTTACTCCATCCATTAAATCTTTCATAAAATTTTTAGCAATCCACATTTTGACAATCCAAGGCCTGCTTCTGTTCATGTAATGAATTATCCTTGTCAAGGAGAACACTTATACTGAACCATTGTTTCCCAGTACCTTGAAATGCATGAGACTCTTCATGTGCTGTCAATATATTAGTGACCAAATTGACTTACAGGCTTTGCTCAACAACTGATAGTTCATCAGTGTCTACTGCCTTACCGCAATTACAACACAATCTAAGTAAGACCTCCAGTCTTTCATAAAAAATCAAAGGGTTGTGTTGGCTTCTCGTCTCATAATTTTTATATTCATGCAGATATCCATTAAGATGTATTGACTGGTTAATGTTATCTTAAATGAATCCGAGTTCACTAGAAACATTCATAAGACCTAGATTAGTAACCTAAAGTTGCATGTACTACATATGCCACTATCTAGGGGTTATTCATGGACCTCTCCTGTCAAATTTCTATAAATACACAGATATCCTCTAGGACATATTGACTAGCAATTGTTAGGTCAATGAACCTGAGTTAATAATCAACATTCAGTAAGCAGAAGAACACTAATAGAGTTGCCTCTAGACCCTCTACTACATGTGCCACTACACACTGTCCAGAATGTAACACATCAAATAAGTATATGTCAGCATGCGTTGGTAAAAGCTTTTCCAATATACATTGAAGCATGGTTCGCCTTACCGATTCATACCAGTGTACCGACCAGCCATCAGTATAGTATGTACTGACATACTGACACACGGTATGGTATAGTGTACTGATGGACTGATATGAACCGCCCATATCGATCCCCTGTTAGATTGGTACATACCACTTGTACTGGGCGGTACACCATGGTACGACGAACCTTGCATTGAAGTAGCTTTTAGTTTTTTACTTAATGCTACTTAGAACCCTCCATATGTCAACTGGCAAATACCATTACAACAAAGAATCCCCATTGTACTAGAGCATGTAAATCATAACTCTTCCATGTTTAAATATTCCAATTTTACATTTGAACAATCAGTTAATGTTGTTTGATTTGACACCTAAAAAGTGGCAGAAAGCACTAATAAGTATAAATATTAATTTCTGTCATGCAACTATCAACATAAGACCTTACAGTATAGACATTACACAATTTAAATGAGTGTGTGTATAGATCAATGTGCATGAGACAGAGATGAAAAAATCCATTGTCAATTATGTATAAAACGTCATTCTAAATGTTGGTCATAAAAGGCCATTGGGGAATCTTATTACCAGTAACAGCCTTATAGTTGCAACAAAAGTCAAAAACTTATCTTGTTATAAATGCATATGAGAAGACCCTTAGTTACTCTTGTTTTCTATAACTCACTCTTAAAAATCTACATACCGATCCATCTGATTACTGGCCAACAGTGAGAATAGTAAACTCTGAGAATACAGCACAGTATACCTTGGCATACTACTGCCAAAAAAAAAATTGAAAAACAAAAAAATTATATAGTGTCTGAAGATGTCAGTATGGTTGGTACACATACTGTTTGGCCTCGGACCAATACAGCCTGGTTGTTATTAACTGGAAATTAATTTTTTATGACCTTCGTGTGACTATTAAGATGTAAAAAATATACATTACTGGTAAAGTTGAAGACTTTTGGTGCAATCTTTCAACCCAATTTCATCAAAATGAAAGCATGAAAAGTTGTCAAACAAGTTTCAAGAACATACCTCCATGATCAGAGAGTGATGTGTTTGCAAAATGTTCCTCAGATCATCTCCTTGTTGGACTATCATTGTACAATTAGAACATCCAGAGAAATGAAGCATAACTAACCATTTATCTGGACTGCTAATACCAAGGAAAGATAACAAAGCTCCTTCAGATATCAAACCAAACCTTTGTCTCTCAGGAGGTAGAAAAAACTCTCTTGCAATAGCAGTGAACTTCATAAAAAAAGTCTCAAATTGCTTAAACTCTTCATCTGTACACAGCATTCTAGTACCAGCACCTCCATCATCTAATTGCTCTAGAGTACTTTGATTTGCTAAAGTATATTCCTTAAGCCAAACTGATCTTCCTAGTCCATCTTCAACTGCACATGTAAGTCTATTTTCCATTCCCTGTAATGATCACAAATGAATGTGTAATTAGCACTTCCATTACCTTCCTGGATCCCATCTGCTTTTGTACCATAAGGTGCCTAATTTTAAGAGCAAACAACCTTGTGGTGTTCAACATGAAAGTCATCCACCATTTCTCTGTTGATGCTTTGTCCAATTATGCCAACTGCAATATGTTGTTACATAAACAACCTTACTACAAGAATAATGATTTACTCTGAGCATAGAATTAGTTGTGTAATCAACAAAGTATGTCCAAAGGTTGATCATTATGAAAAACAGTGGCTTATGGCAGGTTATCTAGAGATTTTTATCTATAAGAAATTAAAAGGCCAAACAGAAAGGTATAAGGAATGCTTTTCTTTAACTTAGCACAACACCACTTCCAAGATATCTGCAGAACCTCTTAAAAGGAACATACTTTGCAAGCACCTAAAATTGCAGGATGAATGAAAGTGATATCAATTAGATTTATCCAGGCTAAATGGGGTTGAAAATTTTTAATTAAAAACACACTTAAAACGGATATATATGTCAATGTGAACCATTAACTAACACATGGCAGTTTTAAGTGTTGCTATTAGTTAAAAGGTTACTTGCCAAAAAGCAACAGGCCTAGTGCTCCATGACAATGAACCTATAGATTATTTTTATACAATAAAAGAAACAAAATCCCTATAATGCAATACCCTTTATCAAATTTGTTTTATGTCTACTAAGAATGTCATTGACATTTGGCATATTAAACAGCAAGGTGTCAATGCTAAACGAGGGTTGATTCTACATGCTGCTTACATAAAGTAAGAAGACCTGAAATGAGCCATCAATAGGCAAAAGAGTAAGTTAAGATGGAAAACCATTCTCTGAATGATTAAATGCAGACATAGGAGTCTCATAATTTCCATTATTCTTTCTGCGCAACAATTTAGCTGACCATCCACAGAACTCAAGGAGTAGAACAGCTTTATCTGTTGATAGGAAAAAGTTCTCCACGTCTTCTGGAGTTTGCAGCAGCTTCAAAGGAAGTTCCTCAGGTTCAAGTGATTGAAAATGATTGACTGAAGAAAGTATATTTTCTGCACGCAGTCTTCCATGATATTTATATGACATGGAATTATGATAGTAGAATAATGTTATTTCCTCAGTAGCACCAAGGATATCAGCTAGCATCTTCTCAGAACTCCTATATATGACCATTAATTTTAGAAAGTCAAGTTTGTCCTGATTATTAGCCACCAAATGTGCCACTTCCTTCATTAGAGATCGTGATTCCCCAGACCCTGCAAAAAAATTTAGAACAATCATCAAACTTGGAACCCATAGTGCATTAAGAATATCTAGCACCCTGCAGATAGTTTAAGCATTCTTGGAAGGCATCTAATCCCCTGAAGAAGCAAATCTTACAACACTATAACGTGGAAGTTTCCTTTGAACAGGAGAAAGAATAAGTTGGTCCTTTGAATAGCATCTGCTTTTCAATGACAGGAAATCATGTACACCTATCTTAAGCCAAGAATTCTCAAGAACAACTGCTATATGTTTCGATAATTGATAATCTTGCCTACCAGACACATAAACATAGATCTAAGTGTCTTGCCCAATGTCATGCTATTTAATAGTGATTTTGAAAACAACAATGAACAGGAAGTCACAGTTGCTACAAGGGGAATCAGTAATTTCATGGAGATAAAATTATCATTAATTTAAGTAATGTTAAACTTATCAAATTTACCAACCATTAATCACCACATGTCATATTGATACAATTTACAAAATAGGAAATGGATGGTATCAAGTGCACATCACACATCCATAGACACGTCCACTTACATACACGTGGTCACACAAGGCATGCACACTCACACACACTGTTCAAGAGGAAAGGCTCAAAGAAGAAGGTATTAGGACATCAAGAGCCAGAGATTCTATGAAGTCTCAGTTTAGGCAAAAAGAAACATGTTAAATTTGATAAGAGGGGCCAAAAGTAAACAAGCTCTGATACCAAAGAATACAAATACTAATCTTCTTATCAACAATAACCTAGTCAAATACTACCTTAGTTCGTAAAGACTTTGATAATTGATCATAAGGTCCCAGGCTCAAATACCACCATCATCACTTATCCTTTATAAAAAATAAAAATAAAAATAACCCGGCCAAAGAGAAAATAAATTGAAATTTGCTCATAAGGTTCACTACTATGAAATCACAATATACATTTTTCGACATCACATATATTCTTATCAAGGTAGAACCACATAAATAACTTTTATCCCATTTTAAAAGAAATTTTCATCTATTGGATTTTAATTGTTTATCTCAACGTTTACTACTAAAGTGGCAAGGGCAGATGAATATTAAGAATATTCTTACCAGATAACTTTCGGTCTCACCAACTAAGTCAAACTTTTTGCTCTGTTGGAGCAGAATTACTGAGACCGACCAAAGAAAGCACAAGGATGTGTCTTAACTGCCTATCTACAACCAACTAACCAATTACATTTCACATTGGTAAAGCCCTCTATCATATGTGAAACGGTTTGAATGGCAATAATCGAAGCAATACGATTCAAACACTAAGAAGACTCAGAAAGATAACCAGAGCAAAATTAGTTCCAGCAAACCCTTGATCGAAAAAACAGAATCAAGAATGGTATGGACCTCGTGATTCACCTAAAATCCATATTCTTGATCGATCTAGCAGTGCGCGAGCATCAAGACAAAAGGATAATCAAGAAAGGGAAGCGGCGTACAAGGGACGGTAACCATAAGGAGGATCTGGGGATGGAGACGGATCTGCGAGGAGAAATTTCTCTTGGTAAGGATCTGCCATTCCAATCTCGCACCGGAGCTCCTGCTGCTGCTCGCGTCGCCTCCGGTACCGGCGACAGACTCCGACGAAGACGAGAGCAGCAACGAAGAAAAGATCACGTGGATGAGGAGGAGGAGCTGCGACAGCGGCACTCCCATCGGCGGCGACACCTTCGACGGGGTTTCTGGGGACCAAGGTGGGTTCTCTCGATCTTCGTCGCCCGTTTGGGCCAAAATTCAATCTAAAATATCATTTGGGCTTTTCGTGATTCGACCGTGTGGTACGGGCTCGGGTTTTGTCGGATCCGATTTCAAGATTCGACTCATCAGCCTGTCTTTTATGTAACCTTCGAGAGTTTGTAGAAATTAGAGCTCAGAATTTGTAGAAATAAGATATCGTTATAAGCTATTTCACAGATTAGATAACAAACATGTCTCGGTACAAATTCGGGTACTTAGCCACGATGACACATCATGTGCCAACTTGGCAAAGAGATGGATCGAATTCATATGCCCCATGCCTTGAGCCTTCCATTGTGATGACAACCTAACCAAAGATAAGCAATATACATTGGTATAAGCTCCTTGATTTGAACATTCAAGGTAATGCAGCATGCACGATGGAGCTCGTCCTCCTTTTCTTCTGACAGAAGAACATTGTTTTCTAACAGAACAAACATTAGTGGTGTAATCGTCCTGAACTATGTAGGAAAAAATAAAGGGTTGTGTAACATCAATTACGATCGATATAAAATTACGTTTTATGTCACTTTTCTTTTATTTTTTAATTATTTTTATTTAAAGTCATGATAATAATAATAATAATAGATTTGAAATGAAAAATATTATACTAAAAATACTAATGCATGTCCTAAGCTCAAATGAAAAAAAAATTGTAGAGTTATCTAAAGTCACTAATAACCGCCATAATATTTTAAGTCGAAAATCTCATAAAAGATATGTATTTTAATTCAATTGAGAAACGACAAGAAGTTGATTCATGATATGATAGAGCTACAAATTGGTTAGCTAATTTTGTTTATAATTTTAAAGTATGTAACCAGGTGAAAGAATTGATCCCATGAGTTCTATAGTACATGATCGAGGCACGCTCTTAATTATATCTTTAAAATTATATATTTATTTTTTCTCTCAAAAAATTCTACTACAAATACTTCAAACACCATTATACATCTCTATATCCTTCGATCACGATTGATATGGATATGAGCCGTAGAAAAAATTACTATTTATATTATTATTTGGTTATATACAATCAAGTTATGATTATAATTGATGAGGCATGACTTGTGTAGGCGTCAACTTCTCACTCCTTTATAAGATTAAATAAAATAATTATTGGGTCAACTTTGGTTGGCAAATTCCTCAATCTTTTGAAAGACTAAATACGATAATTATCAGGTCAAGTAAATGATAGTGCTTTTTATCTTTTTTTATTCATTAGTTACTCTTTTCAATAGTAACTAAATTATTAACTAGGCCAAGTGAATGATAAGGATTTTGGTCGTATTTTTCTCTAATACTTTTCTCAGTCATGACTTTCTTCTTTGAATATGGCGTAGTGTCTCTCTCATCTTTTTCTGTCGTCAATTTTATGCTACATTGTCAATCGAAGCGAACGAGGACTTTTGACTTTCACCACCAATCTCTAATCATACTATTGGATGTCTATATCTGTGGTCAAGCTCGGTTAGTGATACAATTTGATGTATAGCAAATACATCATTTCCCCCAAGGTTTGATTGATAGATTAGGATTATGATCAGATTATGATAAAAAATGCAACACATATGGTGGAAATTAAGCAATGGAAAAGCCTCCCATAGGTGTCGTATTTCTATCAATCAATCAAACCTTGAGGGAAATGATGTATTTATTATACATCAAATTGTATCACTAACCGAGCTTGACTGTACATATAGACATCCTATAGTATGATTAGAGATTGGTGGTCAAAGTCAAAAGTCCTCGTTCTCTTCGATTGTCAATGTAGCATAAAATTTACGACAGTAAAAGATGAGAGAGCCACTACGACATATTCAAAGAAGAAAGTTATGATTGAGGAAGGTATCAAAGAAAAATGCGACCAAAATCATTATCATTCACTTGGCCTAGTCAATAAGTGAGTTTCCAATTGGACATTGACTTATTTCCATATTACTTGACTTAGACTCGTGACAATTTTGTTAGGCACATCTTCGTGTGGAACGTTCAGCCTCCAAGAGTTCCCTCTTGACAACTTTCCCTTCTAACGGGGCACTCACGCATGCGTTAGGCAAATATGAGCTTATATACACATATGAGAGCTGCCTGCTTTAGGGGTAGAGCTCACCATTAAACATGGGTGGGAGAACCCCTCTTCTGGTCCTCACATTTTCTCTTGCTGTTCTGAGCATTGAGCTTGGGATTTCTCATGGTTGTCGTGAGAAGGAGAGGAAAGCCCTCATCGACTTCAAGCGTGGACTTCGTGATTCTTCCGATCGTCTCTCTTCCTGGGTCGGGGAGGACTGTTGTGCGTGGGAAGGTGTTGGCTGCAGCAACATCTCTGGTCATGTTATCAAGCTGGATCTTCGGAATAGACGTCGAATGGATCTATATGAGGGCTGCTCTCAACAGGAAGTTAACGATGATCCAGGATGCAAATGGGCAGTGCGTGGTGACATAACTCCATCTCTGCGTTCTCTCCGACAACTTAATCACCTGGACCTCAGCGGCAACTATTTTACGCATAAACCTATCCCCAAGTTCTTGGGAGCTTTCAGAAGACTAACATATCTTAACCCGTCAGGTGCAGGCTTCATGGGTAGAGTACCTGACCAGCTCGGAAATCTATCCACTTTGCAGCATCTCGACCTTTCTTATAACTGCTATAGGGATGATGAAGGTGGTGGCTTCTGCTTGTACCTTGAGAACACTGGTTGGATTTCTCTGCTCACTTCCCTTCGGCACCTTAACATGAATCGTGTTCATCTTACAAATGCGTCCAACTGGTTACAAGATCTGAATGCGCTCCCACGTGTTCAAGAGATTGAACTAAGTTCTTGTGACTTGGGGACCTTTCCACGTTCGCTGTCTCATGTCAACTTCACATCTCTTATCACTCTTGATTTACGATACAATTATATAAACTCCACCATACCGGATTGGGTGTTCAATATTACTAGCCTCGAGTTCCTTTATCTTGGTGGGAATGACCTGCATGGATTCTTTCCTGATTCTGTTGGAAAGTTAACATCTCTCAGGGCACTCGACTTGTCTGGGAGTGTGTTCCAAGATGGCTTCATGCAATTAGCTCCTATATCCAACATCTGCAAGCTCCAAATTCTCTACCTGCGCTCTGTGCCTATCCATGATGTGCTTGCCAATCTAGAAATGGTTTTCTCTGGATGTCTTAGGCATAGCATGGAGGAATTAGACCTCAGCAACACCCATCTGAGTGGTTCCTTTCCAGATTGGCTAGGGAACATCAAGAATCTCAAATCTCTCAATCTTTCTTTCAACTCCCTCTATGGATCAGTGCCTGCGTCTATCGGGAATCTGTCAGTGCTGCAACATTTGGCTTTATGTTTCAATGATTTGAATGGGACGATTTCGGAAGGCATCGGACAACTGAAGAGCCTTGTTTATTTGGATCTCAATAGTAACTCGTTGAGCTTATCAGAGGTCCAGTTGGCTAATCTATCAAGTTTAAGGTATTTGGACATTTCGAGCAACTGCAACTCGAGAAAAAATGGTGATTGGATCTCGCCCTTTTCAGCTTCAAGCTCTTTATAAATCATATTTTTTAATGAAATAGCCTGTTTTCCAAAATGGCTTCAAACACAAGCAACTATTCATGAATTATATTTTTCAGGTGCAGGAGTAATAGACATGATTCTTGACGGGCTTCCTTCTGGTCTTGAGTATTTGGATCTTTCTCACAACTCTCTTCATGGATCATTGCCTGCATCTCTTGGAAATTTCTTCTTGTTGCATTCTTTGATTTTAAGTTCGAATTATTTGACTGGAATGCTTCCGGAAGGCATCAAATGGTTGAAGGGCCTCGTCAGATTGAATCTCTGTAATAACTCTTTGAGATTGTCTGAGGACGACCTTGCTAATCTATCAAGTTTGAAATATTTGGAAATTTCACACAACTCTATACAATTGAACAAAAGCGTTGATTGGATTCCTCCCTTTCAGCTTGACACTCTTTACATGGGATTCTGTCAAATCTTGCCCGTGCCTCATTTTCCGAAATGGCTCCGAACACAAAACACTCTTTGTGAATTAGATTTATCAAATACTGGTATCGAAGAAACAATTCCCAACTGGCTTTCATCCAATCTGCGATATTTGTATCTCTCCAATAACAAGATTACTGGTAAGGTGCCACAATTCTTTCCAAAACTGAAGTATTTAATTCTTTCAAACAACTCGTTCTCAGGGGATCTTCCACCAAGAATCTCAAACACAATGCCACGCTTACAATGGTTAGATCTATCTATGAATAATTTGAGCGGCAGGATTCACTTCTCTTATTGTCGATCGAGGTATTTGGAAGGGCTTCTGCTTTCCGAAAATAATTTGTCAGGAGGTGTTCCTAATTGTTGGAAAAATTCCTCAAATTTACTTCTTTTAGACTTATCAAGCAACAAATTAGTAGGTGGAGTCCCTGATTCAGTCTGTAATTTGCAAACGCTGGAGTCACTGCACTTGAGGCGCAATAATTTATCCGGGCCGATTCCTCTTTGTTTAAAGAGTTGCACAGAACTCGTTACTCTAGACCTCGGCCACAACAATTTTATCGGGAATATACCAACTTGGATCGGAGAAAGCCTCTTGTACCTGAAGACACTCAGCTTACGCTCGAATGCTTTCACTGGCAGCATTCCTCAATTATCTTCTCTAGCATCTCTTCGTATCTTGGATTTCTCCAACAACAATCTTTCAGGAATAATACCACGGAGCTTTGGAAACTTCAGTGCATTAAAAGGCACTCCTACCTATCATTGTTGTTACTTCAACAACAATCAACCCTATGAGGAAGTTATGTGGCTTTTCGTAAAAGGAAGTGAAATCAAGTATACCACCACCAGTCAACTTTCGATTGATACACTTATTGATCTCTCCAACAATAACTTATCTGGAAGCATCCCTGAAGAGTTGGGGAATTTGCATGGATTGCGGAGCTTAAATCTATCCAAAAATTATCTTATAGGTCAAATACCAAGAAGTATTGATGGAATGAAACAGCTAGAAGTTCTCGATCTATCAAGAAATAATCTCTCGGGTGCAATTCCTTCCGGTTTGGCAACTTTGAATTTCTTGAACCAATTGAATTTATCATATAACAATCTTTCAGGAAGGATTCCCACTGGCAACCAGTTGCAAACTTTTACTGATCCATCTATCTACGCTGGCAATCCAAATCTTTGTGGCCCTCCTCTCCCTAAAAATTGTACGGTGAATATGACGAAGGCTGATGAAGAAGATCAAGATGAAAATTCTTATGAGAGTAGAATGGAAGCACTTTGGTTATACACGAGCATCACACTAGGATTTATTACTGGATTTTGGGCGATTTGTGGAAGCCTTTTGTTGCGACGAACATGGAGGATCGCGTACTTTCGCGCCATTGATAACATGTATGACAAGCTATACGTGGTGATGGTAGTGACCGTGACAAAATACAAAAGGAAGCTACGATGACTTTGTTGTGAGAGGGGGTCGACATGACTCATCCAACTTCTATAGCAATAGCATTAGTATCGATCAGTATGTAATAAGCTCAGCATGTCTTGTCATAACACACCATCATATGATTTTAATTTTTCCTTTTTTGTGCATGCTATAAAGACTGTTATATTATCGGTTGATGTTTGTCAAAACTTTAGGTCACCAAAATGAGTTCTCTGCCTATGGTTTATGAGCTGTTATTTACTTCATGCTGCAGTGGAAAGCATAAATTAATGTAAAGATTAATAATAGTGAATCTTTTGTCATCCGAAATTTATCTTTCTGTCAATTGTGTTGCAGTAAGTTGACATCACTTGCAGTATGCATACATGAAACTAGATCTTTACATATTTTTATCAAACTGATAAATATAGGTGATGTGGCTCCTAAACTGGCTAGTCTAAACCTGAGAGCCTTGATTGCTAATGTCCCGTGGAAGGTTAAAAATGATTTCAAATCTAATGAAAAGTACACTAACCGCTATGTGATTCTTCTCAACGTTTCCATCTTACTATTGTTCAGATGATCATTTGTCTGAAGGACCCAAGGGTTATGCCAATTATATGCAAAATGATACCCTCACTTTGAGAATTGGCATCAGCTCAATTATACCGGCTCTAGCAATATGGATGCTGCTGGAGAGGCTGGTTTTCTTATCCGGAATAGCAATGAGCTTACTTTGGTTGTTGCATGCAAGCGAACAATGAACATGCCATTACTCTACAATTAATCGGTTGCATCGATGGAAGGGCTTGTTGTTGCATGTAGAACTTGATGCGCTTACATGTGGCAATGGCTATTGCAGCAACAAAATTAAAATTTATATCACAGAAGAGCAATTAACCTGATACAAAATGACATCCTTAATACATTGTAATAGACTTTGCAATAGAGATTAACACTTCAAAATCAACACTCCGGGTAGTTGATTGCTATAAATTCAATCACCATATTTTGATGACACATTTTCAGCTTAATTGAATGATTTAGGATATTAGTGGAGTTAAGTACATGATAATTCGAGAGATTTTTTTGTTAATTTTCTCTATTTAATAATTAGTTAAATCGTTGGGTCAAGTAAATGATTACAATTTGAAGTAGTTTTCTTGTCTTCCGTGAATAGATTATTTGATATGACACAATATCCTTAATAATAATTAACTTGATATAAAATGATATCTTAATACATTACAATAGAGATTAATGCTCTCGGTATTTGACTACTTCTACTGATTCAATCACCAACCTTTGATGATAAATTCTCAGCTCAATTGAATGATTCAACGCATTAATATAGTTAAGTAAATGATAATGATTTGAGTGACTTTTCTTTGTTTTCTTGGTTCAAGAATTGGACAAATCGTTAGGTCAAGTAAACGATAGTGATTAGTAGTAGTTTTCTTTGGTTACTTTCGATGAATGGATTGTTTGACATGACATGATATCCTAAATAGTAATTAACTTGAGATAAAATGATATCCTTAATACATTACAAAAGAAACTAATGCCCTAAATGGTATTTGACTGCTTAACCAGCCACTGATTCAAATCACTAACTTTTGATAGTAAATTCTTAGCTCAATTGAATGATTCAATGTACTAGTAAAGTCACGTAAATGATAATGATTTGAACGACTATACTTTATTTTATCTATTCGGGACAAATCGCTAGGCCAAGTAAACGATTGTGATCCAGAGTAGCTTTCTTCGATTGTCTTTAGTAAATAGATTATTTGATACGATACCCAATTGTAGACGGAAGGTCTTTCCTGTTTTTATTGTAAATTTTGAGCCAATAAAAAGATGTGGTAGTTGATAAAAAAAGATAAGAAATGCTTTTGAGTTAATAGAAATAAGAAAATATTGCCACGTTGAAGAATCTGCAACGTATATTAATAAGAAAACTAGCGTCTAGGAAAAGTACAAATATAATTAATTCGTGACAAGTATAATTTATATTCATTGGGGTTAATTAATACGTCTCCTAGACAATTACAACGCCATCTTCAATAGTATATTAATAATTAGTGCATACTAACATAAGCAATAAGTCATCTCAAATGTCGTATTATCTAGGAAAAATCCATTCATTGAAAAGACAAGTATCTGTCATCTTCATCAAAAACAAAAAAACACATTCGGGTAATTATATTTGAGATCGAAAGAGTGTAAATTGTCCATCCTCAACTTAATCTCAGCGTTATGGCTGGAGCCTTTTCAACATTGCAAGTGCTTCAGCCATCAATGGATTGTGCGTTTTGTCTTGAAGCAGACTTAATACCTATAGTGAATTCAAGAGAAGAGAATGAGCCATCACGTTGTATAATATAATCAAAAGCTCCATCCCATAAAATTAATTTTTTTTATTGAAACAGTAATAACTTTCATTAAAATTAAAAAAATAACAAGAGAATTAGGCGATATATCAGAATAACTCACTTTGCAGAAAGATGAGAACCCAATGGTTCTACCAAAAGCAGCAAGCTAATGAGCCTTGCTGTTGAGAGCCCTAGGATAAAACTGAGAGCAATGAATTGAAGCTTGGCCGTCAAAAACTTTACATCAGAAATAATGACAGTAAGGAACCAAGCGATTTCCTCGGCACTGTTAACAATAGATATTAGTTGATTTTAAGATCCAATTATTTGAACACAAATATAACTACTTTTTCTCTAGGCATCTTTTTACTGAGAATCTCAAACACTACTAAGCTTAAAATGGTTTGATATGTCCTTGATCCTCTTCTCTTATTATCGAATCAAGTCTTTAGTAATGCTTCGGCTTTCTAAAATTAATTTTTTGAGAGAGTTTCCTAATTGTTAGAAAAATTCGTCAAGTTTAGTAATCTTAGACTTATCAAGAAATAAATTACAACGAGGAATTCCCAACTCCCTCAACAATTTACAAAGTATAACCTTAGTTATCTCATCTTACATCTCTTCGGATAATGGCTCTCTCAAATAATTATCTTTCGGGAACAATACCAAATAGCTTTGGCAATTTTAGTGCCTTGAAAGGTTCTCCTATAATTTCCACAATTTCTCCTACAATTTTGATGAGTTTTATCATAAAATAGTATTAATTGAGGATCACATATGACTCTTCACAAAAGGAAGTGAACGCGAATACGGTACTTTCGATCGATACAGTTATTGATCTCTCCAATAATGATTTGTCTGGGTGCATCCCTAGAGAGTTGGGAAATTTACATGATCAGCGGAGCTTAAATCTATATGGGAATTACCTAACATGGGAGATACCAAACAACATTGATGGAATGCAATAACTAGAGATCCTCAACCTCTCAACAAACAATCTCTCGAGTACAATTCCTTCGACCTTGGTAGCTTTAAACTTCTTGAATGATTTAAACTTGTCATATAATAATCTCTCGGGTAAAATCCCCACTGGTAGTCAATGACAAACTTTAAATGATCCAACTATCTATATCAGTAATCCAAATCTTTGTGGGCCTCCTCTCCCAAAAAAAATTGTACAGATGACCTGGCAAAACATCCTGAACAAGAGAACAAAGAGGACTCTGGGAGTAGAACTGAAATAATTTGGCTGTTCATGTGGACTGCACTGGGATCTATCGTGGGATTTTGGACGATTTATGGAAGCCTCATGCTTCACATGAGATGGAGGATTGTTTACTTTCAAGCTTTTGATAACATGTACGAGAGGCTTCGTGTGCATTTTTTCTCACACATTGACTTAGATAACATATATGTTCTCAAGCTTTTTGATAACATGTATGTGATGGTGAGCATCCGCAAACTTTCTCATATATTGACTCAAATGAACTTTTCATTCACGACACCGTTTGTGATACATGTCCTATGACTATTTCAAATTCTCTTTAAATCTCTACATTCTTTGGTTAATGATTGATGTGGACGTAAGCTGTGGGAACAACCCACTCCATGTACAATTTTCAACAACATGTGTGACATTTCAAATATTTATAAAAATGATATTCTTTATTGATAAATTTGTTTGGAACCTTAAGCACATTCGTTTGATCAAGTAAATGAGAGTGAAATGAGAGTGATTTAAGTGATTTTTTTTTCTTTGGTTATTCTTTCATCGAATAGGCAAAGTAAATGGGTCAAGTCAATGATAGTGATTTTGAGTATATTTCTCTTTATATTTTTCTATAGTCAATGAACCTCCGCAAGTTTCCCCGTTTTACACTGGCGAAATTAGTCCCTTGGAAAGATGAGTAGCTGATTGATGATGCATTTAATGTTTGATGATTCTACTAAAAATAATAATAGGAATTGTTATAACCATGCAAATGCATTAGATTATTAAAATTTTAGATTTGCTTTTTCTGAAAGTCTTGTCACAAATATTTGAAACTCCGATTAGATCTCTACATCCTGCGATAAAGATCGACGTCCATGTGAGCTGTACAAATAGCTACTGTTTCAAAGATTCGGCAAATGATAGTGATTTAGAGTAGCATTTTTCTTTATTGTCTTTTCAATAAATACATATCTTCTGCACAACACGACGGAGTATCTTTCTCATTTTTTTAAATCATAGCCCTTCTAATGATGATATTTTATAATGTCATGACACACGTAACCATCGATCTTCGTTATTATATGTTTCATCTGCTTTGGAAGACTAAACATAGTAATTGAGTAAAGTAAATGACAGTGATTTCTAGTTGCTTTTTTTTCTTTGGTCAAGTAAATGACAGTCTTGTTTTTGGTAAAGTAACGAATGGTTTATACACAACACACATGGGTTGACTCGAAAACCACATTGAACGTCAAGTAGGAGACTTCAAATTGAGATCACGATCACTATTTAATTGAATCATTCAACATATTAGTTGAGTCAGGCAAATAACAATTATTTAAGTGAAATTTACTAGGTCAAATAAATGATGATGATTCATAATAACTTTCCTTGATTCCCTTACGTGAATAGATTGTTTAACACAATACCCGATTGTAGATAGATGGTAGCTGATAAAAAAGGATAAGCAATTTAAATGATTGCTTAATAATCCATTTGAGAAAGATACAAATAAGAAGTTTGCTATATGTAATAAACTTAACGCGAAGCTTGCAACTCCTTTAAAAGATTAGACAAATTAATTGGATCAAGTAAATAATAGTGATTTTGAGTAGTTTATACACGTATTTTTGTTCCAAAATAAATAAATAATAATAATTGGGTCAAGTAAATGATAGTAGTTTTAAGTAATTTTTTGTATCTTTCCATTGAATAGATTTCTCCTAAACAATACGACGGACTGTCATGTTGACTTGAAATTTTTAAATGGGAATACATGGCTTAAATATTTTAGATCCATATTTTAAACTCAACAAAATTAATAAATTAATTATCTCGGATTGATATATTTAAGTTGTATCATTGCTTTGTTAATGAAAGACACTCGCCAACAATCCAATTTATGCTTAATTTAATCACTAACAAAAAAACTATATTATTTTAATACCTCAATCACGATCTGATTTATCATGATCCGAATTGATGAATCAATATAACCTATCAAATTATTGAGTGGAAACCAAATATCCAAAATATTTAAGTTTAAATTAATAATAATAAAATATACATAATCCATACTATTACATTCATAACACAAGACATAGGTCACTAGTCTTAGAATCTTAAAATCTTAATCAAACAGTGGATTGGAAAATTGAGTCCAATAATTCAATCATATTGATTCGAGAATGAACTTTTGATTCATGACACTACATGCAAGATATGTTCTACGATTATTTCAAACTCTCTCACTCTATTCACAATATCTAATAACATGTGTGACATTATAAATATTTATCATAAATCATAAAGATTGATTTTAAGTGCATTTTTTCCATTGATTATTCATTCATAGAATAGACAAAGTAGGTCAATTAGTGATTTTGAGTATAATTTTTTATATTTATTTATCTATAGTCAGAACATCCATAAATTTCCTTGTTTCACACGGAGAAAAGTTAGTCCTTTGGAAAGACAAGTAGTGTTTAATAACTCCTATAACATATGATAAATGGAATGTCGTAGCCATGCAAATTTATCAGCTAATTTTGCAAGGCCAAGTCTGTAATCATATTGAAATGGGATTGGCACAACTAGCTTCACACAACGAGCTTCACTATATATTTTCTACAAATGAATGAAGTTGGCTTGCTCTGTATTGGATCATTAAAATTTTAGATTTGCTTTTTCTAAAAGTCTTGTTACAAATATTTGAAACTCTCGAATTTTTACAGCCTCCGATAAATATTAATGTCGATAAAATCTGTGAAAATAGCCTCTAATTCAAAGATCGCAAACTAATTAGGTCAAGTAATTCCTAGTGAATTAAATAGCTTTTTTTTAGTTTTGGTGTCTTTTAAGTGAATACATATCTTCTACATGGCATTGGGAGTACCTTTCTCATCTTTGTAAATCATGACTTTACTGACCATGATATTTTATAAAGTCATGACACGTAACCATCCATCTTAATTATCAAATTTCTTATCTATTTTAGAAGATTAAACATCATAATTGAGTCAAAGTAAATGACAGTGATTTTAATAGCTTTTTTCTTTGGTTATAGTTTTCTAAAGATTAGACAGATTAATTGAGTCAAGTATATGATAACAATTTTGAGGAGCTCTTTTGTTTGATCAAAGTTTTAAGTGAAGAAATGTCTTCTACACAACAGGCATATGTTGACTCGAAAACACGCATTAAGCAGCCTCGTATGATCAGTTTTGTAGGATGCGGTGAATTTGAACGACCACCTTTTCCTCCTCTGTGACTACTTTAGGATCATATTTCTACAAAACTTCGCTCTAAATAAGTTATAATCTTGAATCTCCAAATAAGTTATAATCTAGATATGTGATACATAAAAAATCATTTTGATGGAACCATCATCGTATTCGTAAATCTTAATATAATCTTGATATATGAGCAAAGGTATGAAACTCCAAATTGAGATCACGATCGTGTAAAGTGTGGAGGAAAAGCTTCCCGGCCTCTCTACGGCACCCAATTTCCATCGAGTGTTGAATGATTCTCACCTCAGGCGACTTTGACTACCAGCGGAATAACGATATCTATCTATGGATATCCAGCATCCACCAAGTCCATAGTCCTAATGTTCATGTTCACAAGAGACTAGAGCAGAATATTCATACAAAGACACACACATGGACTGCTGCCTGCTACATGGTAATAAGAAAGTTAGTTAGACCCTCTAATATCCATCCATGGGTGGGAGATCCCCTCTCCTTGTGATCGTCTTCTCTCTTGCCGTGCTTTGCATTGAGCTCGGGATCTCGGATGGTTTCTCCATGATCCGCTGTCAAGAGACAGAGAGGAAAGCCCTCATGGAGTTCAAGCAACGACTCCGTGATCCTTCCCATCGTCTTTCTTCCTGGGTTGGGGAGGATTGTTGTAGTTGGGAAGGAATCCGCTGCAGCAACGTCACTGGCCATGTTATCGAGCTCCACCTTCGCAATAGACATCAGTCAGATGCCTCAGACATGGGTTGCTCTGAGACTAACTTCGATGATGATGATGGATGCAGATGGGCACTGCACGGTGGCATAACTCCATCATTGCTTTCTCTCCAACACCTTAATCATTTGGATCTTAGCGGCAACAACTTTGAAGGAAATCGTATCCCAGAGTTCTTGGGATCCTTTGCAAGACTAACATATCTTAATCTCTCAGGAGCAGGCTTCGGAGGTAAAGTACCTGATCAGCTGGGAAATCTCTCCATCTTGCACCAACTCGATCTTTCTTACAATTTCTACTCGGATGATGATTTTTACAAATTTTTATACATCGAAAACATTGGATGGATCTCTCGTTTGACTTCTCTACAGCACCTTAACATGAATCAGGTTAGTTTTAGAAATGTGTCCAACTGGTTACAAGCACTGAACGCGCTCTCTCGTATTCAAGTGGTTGAATTGGCTTATTGTGACTTGAGGACCTTTCCTCCTTCGCTACCACATGTCAACTTCACATCTCTTACAACTCTAAATTTGTACGGTAACTTGATCAACTCTACTGTGCCAGACTGGCTGTTTAACATAACCAGCCTCGAGGTGCTTTCTCTTGGGTCGAATTACCTATATGGGCAAACTCTTGATTCTATTGCCAACTTGACAAATCTCAGGCAACTCGACTTGTCTTATAATATGTTCCATGACGACTTGAGACCAGAAGCTCTATCCAACCTCTGCAAGCTCCAAATTCTCGACATAGAAGAGGTACCAATCAACGATGTGCTGTCCAATCTAGAATCGGTTTTCTCTGGATGCCTAATGTTTAGCTTAGAGGAATTGGATCTCGGCGACACCCACTTGAGGGGTTCCTTGCCGAATTGGTTGGGGAACTTCAAGAATCTTAAGTCTCTTGATCTTTCATATAACTTCCTTTATGGATCAATGCCTGCTTCTCTTGCGAATCTATCATCGCTGCAATCTTTGTTTTTATACTCCAACGATTTGAACGGGTCGATTTCAGAAGGCATCGGAGGACTGAAGGGCCTTATCAATTTGGATCTCTCTAATAACTCATTTCGCTTGTCAGAGGTCCACTTTGCTAAATTATCGAGTTTAAAGTTTTTGGACATTTCTTATAACTATATTGATTTGAATAAAGGTGATGACTGGATCCCTCCTTTTCAACTTCAAACTCTCTATATGATGTTCTGCCAAATAGTGCCGAGGCCTCATTTTCCGAAATGGCTCCAATTGCAAACAGCTCTTCGTGGTTTAGATTTATCAAGTACAAGTATCAAAGAAAGGATTCCCAACTGGCTTCCTTCCTCCCTCGAGTATTTGTATCTTTCCAATAATGAGATTAGCGGTGATGTGCCACAATATCTTCCAAACCTAATATATTTGGATCTCTCAAACAACTCGCTTTCAGGCCATCTTCCTCCGAGAATCGCAAACATCATGCCACATCTTCAGTTTTTAGATCTCTCTGGCAATAAGATTGCTGGTGAGCTGCCACAACATTTTTCAAAGCAAACTTATTATTTGGATCTCTCAAATAACTCGTTCTCGGGTCATCTTTCATCAAAAATGTCAAACACAATGCAAATATTAGATTGGTTTGATTTATCTATGAATCATTTGAGTGGGAGCATCCCCTTGTCGTTTTGCCAAAATAAGTATTTGCTAGTGCTTCGACTTTCAAAAAATAATTTATCAGGAGAGCTTCCTAATTGCTGGAAAAATTCCTCGAGTTTGTTTATTTTGGATGTATCGAGCAACAAATTACAAGGAAGAATTCCTGACTCTCTCAGCAATTTGCAAAGCCTACAATCACTGCATCTGAGTAACAATAATTTAATAGGACAAATTCCTCTTTCTTTAAAAGGTTGTACGAACTTGGTTACTCTTGATTTGGCTTACAACAATTTCATCGGAAATATACCAGTTTGGATCGGAGAAAGCCTGTCATATCTAAAGACTCTCAGTTTACGCTCAAATGCCTTCAATGGAAGCATTCCTGAATTATCTCATCTTATATCCATGCAGATATTGGATCTCTCGAATAATGCTCTTTCAGGATCAATACCACGTAGCTTCGGCAACTTCAGTGCATTGAGAGGCTCTTCTTCATATAATTCATACTTCTATAACTATAGCTTCAGCTATGACGATGTAATGTGGCTCTTCATAAAAGGGAGTGAACTAGAGTATACTACAAGACTGCTTTCATTTGATAAAGTTATTGATCTCTCCAATAACAGTTTGTCTGGATACATCCCTGAGGAGTTGGGAAATCTGCATGGATTACGGAGCTTAAATCTATCTAGAAATTACCTAACAGGGGAGATACCGAGCAACATTAATGGAATGCAACAATTAGAAATTCTTGATCTCTCCAGAAATAATTTGTCTGGAGCAATTCCTTCAACATTGGCGGCGTTAAATTTCCTGAGTTATTTGAACTTGTCATATAACAATCTTTCAGGTAGAATTCCCACGGGTAGCCAATTACAAACGTTTACTGATCCATCAATCTATGCCGGCAATTCAGATCTTTGTGGTTCTCCTCTTGCCAAAAATTGTACAGATGATATGCCTACAGAAGATAAAGAAGAAGAGGAAAATGAAAAGTCTAATGATAGACTTGAAAGTATTTGGCTATACATGTGCCGTGCGGTAGGATTTATCGTGGGATTTTGGACGATTTGTGGAAGCATCTTATTGAACTCGAGATGGAGGATTGCTTACTTCCAAGCTATTGATAGCATGTGTGATAGGCTCTATGTGGTGCTGGTACTGAATGTGGCAATGTTCAAGAGGAAGCTACTGGTAGGAGGTCAAGTTGACTAAGCCGACGGGAGCGTTCACCATTAGTATCAGGCAGTATGTATTGGGCTCATGGTTTGCATGTTTTTCCATAATCCACTGGTGACATGATTTTAATTTTTGCAAGGACTATCGATTTGTCTTTCTGAATTCTATAAGCTCTAATTAACATTTAGCCAGCAGTATTGTTCGACACTGTTTTTGCCATAAGCTACACTGTAGCGTTGTTTATTGAATAGATTCTATTTGCCATGAATCATCTATGAAAATATGTAAAAGAATTCCACCATCTGTGATGTGTAATAACATTTGCATAACACATGACAAGAAATCTTCTCACTGAGTGTCACAATCTTTGCCGTAACACTCATTACAGGATTTATAGTACTCCACTCATACCAAGAAAAATCTTTCTAGTCTTTAAGCCTCATTTTCACTTGTGGATTGGACTATAACTTATACACATCTTCTATTTTGATTCATTTATTTTCCTTTCCACCTCTGCTAAACACGACATTCATCACCGTACAGTGTCTTAACAGGAAAAGTTGAAGATAGAGTTCTGCATGATGAAGAGTTGGATTAGGATGCAGACCATGAACAAATTACTGACCAATTAAAAACTCATGTTTCCATATAAACCGGTTTAATACACAAGGTAGCTTTCATCAAATAATGTCCTCAATACATGATGATCAAGGGCACTGATCTGTGATGTATCCAAGGAAAGAATTGGAGAGCATTGTTTATTTATTTGGGATATGCAGGAAAAAAAAAAGGAACCACCAAAGAGAACAGTAGGGAATCTGAAAAAAAAAGAAAAAAAAGAATGAATAATGAATATATGAGAACAGATGGCATCGTGGTTAATGTAAAACTGTTTTAGTGAATAAAGGAAGGAGGCTAACCTCAATAAATTACAAGCTATTCTTGCATTGTCCAAAAGAATCAGTTTTTCTGATGAGAGGTTTTTGCTGGTGGCAATGTGCCAAAGATTGTCCCAGAGTGAAGAAGTTATTCCAAACCCCTTGTTTTGAACTTTGAAGTGATGGTTTAGATGGTAGCGCTGTACAAAAGAAGCAGCATTTTTCCTCTTCAGAACCACATCCGAGGTTGCCAAAACAAAATGCAATCCTTTTCTTTCTCACCTTCAGATGTTTAGCTGGGTGTTTGGATGGATGTGATGTGCATGATGCAGGTAGTAATGAGTGCAGTCATATATAACGAACGTACCCCAACAGGCCACCTCCAAACACAGCAGGCGCAGCTGATGCAGCCATGTCAAGTTGATTAGGGGTTCATCGGGCCTATTGGAAGAACTGAGAGAACGTTATGCACCATGAGAGCCTCCATTGGCATGATACAGCCATTTTACCTTTGCTAATCGAGACGGTTTATATTTGATGTCAAACTTGATTAGGGGCTTATTGGGGTATTGGAAGATTAAGCCCAGTAATGATACCACCTATGAGTTTGAAAGTACAAAGTTTATTTTTTCATAAAAAAAAATCTAATAATAGTACCATCAAGGTCAGTGGTGATACTGTCCAGTGTCAAGTGATGGTACCATCCAAATACAGTCTTCTAGACTATATCAAACGGTGGCATTGTCAGTGCACAAGGTGGTAGACGGTGGTACAGTCAGTACCTTAAAAATCTATATATTTAAATTTTTAGCTCTATTTTTTAAGACATTTTGGGCTTATAAATACCTCACTCATTCTTACTTAGAGATAGCGAGAAAAGAGCATAAAATACTTGTAATTCTAAGTATAAATTTTGTTAAGTTCTTTCCTCCTTAAAGCTTATAGGTTATTATAAGGGAGCTGTGAGAATCACTTATTAAAAATGAGAAAATGATTATAATAAGGGTAGTTATCCGTTGAAAAAAAGATCGATAATGAAAGTCGATGACGTCGAGGGAAGAGGAATCCAGAGTGATTGTAGTCAGGATGACCGAATCACTATAAATCGATCTGCCTTTTTCTTTATACTTTTCATTCTTATTACTAACTGATTTACTTGCTCACTACTCTTACTCATATTTGAAATTAAATGTATTTTTGATATGGGTTTCATCGAAAATTTTTGAATTATTTAAACTTTTTCGAAAGCACTAATTCCCTCTCTTTTCGATACGAGTTTCATCGAACGAAAGTCTTCGAATTGTTTTAACTTTTTTAAAAGCACTAATTCACCCCCTTTCCAATATGAGTTTCGAACGAAAATCTTCGAATCATTTCAACTTTTTCGTAAGTACTAATTCACCCCCTTTTAGTATCTTTAGATATATAAGGCTTAAATATTTTAAATTAATATTTCAAACTTAACAAAATTAATAAGTTAATTGCTTCGTGAAACTTAACAAAATTAATATTTCAAACTTAACAAAATTAATATTTTAAATTAATATTTCAAACTTAACAAAATTAATAATACCACTTATTTTTAAGTTGTATTATTGCTTTGTGAAAGACACTCGCCATTGCTTCTACAATCCAATTTATGCTTAATTTAATCACTAACAAAAAAAATCTTATTTTAATACCTCAATCACAATCTGATTTGTCATGATCCGAATTGATGAATCAATATTACCTGTAAGTTATTAAGTCGAAACCAAATATCCAAAATACTTAAGTTTAAATTAATAATAATAAAATATATAATCCATTTTGTTACATTCGTAATACAAGACATAAGCCACTAGTCTTAGAATCTTAAAATCTTAATCCAACAGTGGGTTGGAAAATTGAGTCCAATAATTCAATCATATTGATTTGAGAACAATCTTTTGACTCATGACATGGCTTGTGATACAACTTATTCTATGACTATTTCAAACTCTCTCTAAATCACTGTATCCTCTGGTTAACGATTGATACCGGTGTCAGCTACGGAACCCATCACTCCATGTACAATTTCTAATAACATATGTGACATTTCAAATATTTATCATAAATAATAAAAGTGATATCTTTTGTTGCTAAATTTCTCGATTTCTTTGGACCATTACATTAAGTATATTCATTTAGTCAAGTAACCGAGAGTAACTTTAAGTACAATTTTTTCCATTGGTTATTCATTCATAGAATAGACAAAGTAGGTTAAGCAAATGACAGTGATTTTGAGTTTTTATTTATTTATTTATCTAATATCCACAAATTTTCCTATTTCTCACGGACAAAAGTTGAGTCCTTTGGAAAGACGAATAGTGTTTAATTCCTCCTATGATAATTGGAATGTCGTAGCCGTGCAAATTTATCAGCTAATTTTGCAAGGCCAAGTCTATAATCATATTGAAATGGGATTGGCACAACAAGCTTCACTATATATTTTCTACAAATGAAGTTGGCTTGCTCGCTCTGTATTTGATCAATTAAATTTTAGGTTTGCTTTTTTCTAAAAGTCTTGTTGCAAATATTTGGAACTCTCGAGTTTTACATACTCGGATAAAGATTGACGTTGATAAAATCTATGAAAATAGCCACTAATTCAAAGATCAGGCAAACTAATTGGGTCAAGTAATTCATAGTGGATTTTCTTTGGTGTCTTTTCAGTAAATGCATATCTTCTCTTCTGCATAGCATCGGGAATGGCTTTCTTTCTCATCATTTTAAATTATAACTCTTCTGTCCATGATATTTTATAAAGTCATGACACGTAACCATCAATTTTCATTGTCAAATTTCTCATCTATTTTAGGAGATTAAACATCATAATTGAGTCAAAGTAAATGATAGTGATTTTATTAGCTTTTTTCTTGACTATAGTTTTCAAAGATTAGACAGATTAATTGGGTCAAGTATATGATAACAATTTTGAGGAGCTCTTTTGTTTGATCAAAGTTTGAAGCGAAGAAATGTCTTCTCCACAACACGCATATGTTGACTCGAAAACACGCATCGAGCAGCCTCGTGTGATCAGTTTTGTACGATGCGATGAATTTGAACTACCACCTTTTTCTCCTCTGTAACTACTTTAGGATCATATTTCTACGTAACTTCTCTCTAAATGATTTGTACAACAGTGAACAGATTGCATTCCCATGTTTTGAATCTCCAAACAAGTTATAATCTTGATATGTGATACATCAAAAATCGTTTTGATGGAACCATCATCGTATTCCTAAATCTTAAAATCCAATATGAGCAAAGGTAGGAAACTCCAAATTGAGATCACGATCGTGTAAAATGTGGAGGAAAAGCTCCCCGGCCTCTCTACGGCACCCAATTTCCAATGTGTTGAATCGTTCTCATCTCAGACTACTTTGACTAGCAACCTAATAATGATATCTATCTATGGATATCCAGCATCCACCAAGTCCATGGTCCTAATGTTCATGTTCACAAGAGGCTAGAGCAGAATATTCATATAAATACACACACATGGACTGCTGCCTGCTACATGGTAATAAGAAGTTAGTTAGACCCTCTAATATCCATCCATGGGTGGGAGATCCCCTCTCCTTGTGATCGTCTTCTCTCTTGCCGTGCTTTGCATTGAGCTCGGGATCTCGAATGGTTTCTCCATGATCCGCTGTCAAGAGACAGAGAGGAGAGCCCTCATGGAGTTCAAGCAACGAGTCCGTGATCCTTCACATATTCTTTCTTCCTGGGTTGGGGAGGATTGTTGTAGTTGGGAAGGAATCCGCTGCAGCAACGACACTGGCCATGTTATCGAGCTCCACCTTCGCAATAGACATCGGTCAGATGTCTCATACATGGGTTGCTCTGAGACTAACTTCGATGATGATGATGTTGGATGCAGATGGGCACTGCACGGTGGCATAACTCCATCATTGCTTTCTCTCCAACACCTTAATCATTTGGATCTTAGCGGCAACAATTTTGAGGGAAATCGTATCCCAGAGTTCTTGGGATCCTTTGGAAGACTAACATATCTTAATCTCTCGGGAGCAGGCTTCGGAGGTAAAGTACCTGATCAGCTGGGAAATCTCTCCACTTTACACCAACTCGACCTTTCTTATAATTTCTATCTAGATGATGATTTATACATCGAAAACATTGGATGGATCTCTCGTTTGACTTCTCTACAGCACCTTAACATGAATCAGGTTAGATTTAGAAATGTGTCCAATTGGTTGCAAGCATTGAACGCACTCTCTCGTATTCAAGTGGTTGAAATGGCTTCTTGTGGCTTGGAGACCTTTCCTCCTTCGCTGCCTCATGTCAACTTCACATCTCTCACAACTCTAAATTTGGAAGGCAACATCATCAACTCTACTGTGCCAGACTGGCTATTTAACATAACCAGCCTCGAGGTGCTTTCTCTTGGGTCGAATCACCTATATGGGCAAACTCTTGATTCAATTGCCAAGTTGACAAATCTCAGGCAACTCGACTTGTCTTATAATATGTTCCATGATGGCTTCAAACCAGAACCTCTATCCAACCTCTGCAAGCTCCAAATTCTCGACCTAGATAAAGTGCCTATCAATAATGTGCTAGCCAATCTAGAACAGGTCTTCTCTGGATGTCTAATGCTCATCTTAGAGGAATTGAATCTCAGCGGCACCCAATTGAGGGGTTCCATTCCAGATTGGTTGGGGAACTTCAAAAATCTCAAGTTTCTTGATCTTTCACACAACTCCCTCTATGGATCAGTTCCTAGATCTCTTGGAAATCTATCATCGCTGCGATCTTTGTTTTTATACTCCAACGATTTGAATGGGTCGATTGCAGAAGGCATCGGAGGACTGAAGGGCCTTACCTATTTGGTTCTTTCTTATAACTCATTTCGCTTGTCGGAGCTCCACTTGGTTAATCTGTCGAGTTTAAAGTATTTGGACATTTCATACAACTACATCGATTTGAATAAAGGTGATGAGTGGATTCCTCCTTTTCAGCTTCGAAGCCTCTATATGACCTTCTGCCAAATATTGCCGAGGCCTCATTTTCCGAGATGGCTCCGATTGCAAACAACTCTTCGTGATTTATCTTTATCAAGTACAAGTATCAAAGAAGGGATTCCCAACTGGCTTCCTTCCTCTCTCGAGTATTTGTCTCTTTCCAATAATGAGATTAGCGGTGATGTGCCACAATATCTTCCAAACCTAATGTATTTGGATATCTCTAACAACTTGCTCACGAGCCACCTTTCTCCAAGAATCGTAAATATGATGCCAAGTCTTCAGTTTTTGGATCTCTCTAACAATAAGATTACTGGTGAGCTACCACAACTCTTTTCAAAGCAAATTTCTTATTTGGATTTCTCAAAGAACTTATTCTCAGGACATTTTCCATCAAAAATCTCAAACACAATGCCAAACTTAAATTGGTTTGATTTATCTATCAATAATCTAAGCGGGAGCATCCCCTTATCTTTTTGTCCAAATAAGTATTTGCTAGTGCTTCGACTTTTCAAAAATAATTTATCAGGAGAGCTTCCTAATTGCTGGAAAAATTCCTCGAGTTTGTTTATTTTGGACTTATCGAGCAACAAGTTCCAAGGAAGAATTCCCAACTCCCTCAGCAATTTGCAAAGCCTACAATCACTACATCTGAGCAACAATAATTTAATAGGGCAAATTCCTTTTTCTTTAAAAGGTTGTACAAGCTTGGTTACTCTAGATTTGGGGAACAACAACTTTATCGGAAATATACCAGCTTGGATTGGAGAAAGTCTACCACACCTAAAGACTCTCAGCTTACGCTCGAATGCCTTCACCGGAAGAATTCCTGAACTATCTCATCTTACATCTCTTCAAATATTGGATCTCTCGAATAATAATCTTTCAGGAATAATACCACCTAGCTTAGGCAACTTCAGTTCTTTAAAGAGATCTTCTTCTTCAAGTGATTTATACTTCAACAACCATAGCGACGAGGATGTAATGTGGCTCTTCATAAAAGGGAGTGAACTCGAGTATACCACAAGATTGCTTTCAATTGATAAAGTTATTGATCTCTCCAACAATGGTTTATCTGGAAGTATACCTGAGGAGTTGGGAAATCTGCATGGATTACGGAGTTTAAATCTATCTAGAAATTACCTAACGGGCAAAATACCGAACAACATTAATGGAATGCAACGATTAGAAATTCTTGATCTCTCCAGAAATAATTTGTCTGGAGCAATTCCTTCAACCTTGGCAGCGTTAAATTTCTTGAATTATTTGAACTTGTCATATAACAATCTTTCAGGTAGAATTCCCACTGGTAGCCAATTACAAACGCTTACTGATCCATCTTTCTATGCCGGCAATTCAGATCTTTGTGGCCCTCCTCTCATAAAAAATTGTACAGACGATATTCCAACAAAAGAAGAGGAAAATGAAAATTCTATGGACAGAATTGAAAGTATTTGGCTATACATGTGCCGTGCACTAGGATTTATCGTGGGATTTTGGACGATTTGTGGAAGCATCTTATTGAAATCGAGATGGAGGATTGCTTACTTCCAAGCTATTGATAACATGTGTGATAGGCTCTATGTGGTGCTGGTATTGAATGTAGCAATGTTCAAGAGGAAGCTAATGGTAGGACGTCAAGTTGACTAAGCCGATGGGAGCATTCACCATTAGTATCAAGCAATATGTATTGGGCTCATGGTTTGCATGCTTTTTCATTATCCACTGGTCACATGATTTTAATTTTTGCAAGGACTATCGATTTGTCTTTCTGCCTTATCTTGGCATCAATATTTTAGTTCATTAAAGTATGAGTTCTCAGCGTATAGTCTATAAGCTTTAATTAACATTCAGCCAGCAGTATTGTTCGACTCTGTTTTATCCATAAGCTACACTGTGGCGTAGTTTATTGAATAGATTCCATTTGTCATGAATCATCTATGAAAATATGTAAAAGCATTCCACCATATGCGATGTGTAATAACATTTGCAAGTTACGTATAACACAAGACAAGAAATCTTCTCACTGAGTGTCACAATCTTTGCCGTAATACTTATTACAGGATTTATAGTACTCCACTCATAACAAGAAAAATCTTTCTAGTCTTTAAGCCTCATTTTCACTTGTTGATTCGACCAGCTTATACACATCTTCTATTTTGATTCTTTTATTTTCCTTTCCACCTCTGCTAAACACGACATTCATCACTGTACAGTGTCTTAACAGGAAAAGTTGAAGATAGAGTTCTGCATGATGAAGAGTTGGATTAGGATGCAGACAATGAACAAATTACTGACCAATTAAAAACTCATGTTTCCATATAAACCAGTTTAATACATAAGGTAGCTTTCATCAAATAATGTCCTCAATACATGATGATCAAGGGCACTGATCTGTGATGTATCCAAGGAAAGAATTGGAGGGCAATGTTTATTTATTTGGGATATGCAGGAAAAAAAAAAGGAACCACCAAAGAGAACAGTAGGGAATCTGAAAAAAAAAGAAAAAAAAGAATGAATAATGAATATATGAGAACAGATGGCATCGTGGTTAATGTAAAACTGTTTTAGTGAATAAAGGAAGGAGGCTAACCTCAATAAATTACAAGCTATTCTTGCATTGTCCAAAAGAATCAGTTTTTCTGATGAGAGGTTTTTGCTGGTGGCAATGTGCCAAAGATGATGTCCCAGAGTGAAGAAGTTATTCCAAACCCCTTGTTTTGAACTTTGAAGTGATGGTTTAGATGATACCGCTGTGCAAAAGAAGCAGCATTTTTCCTCTTCAGAACTACATCCGAGGTTGCCAAAACAAAATGCAATCCTTTTCTTTCTCACCTTCAGGTGTTTAGCTGGGTGTTTGGATGGATGTCCATGATGCAGGTAGTAATGGGTGCAGTCATATATAACGTATCCCAACAGGCCACCTCCAAACACGGCAGGCGCAGCTGATGGAGCCGTGAGTAGGTGCAGCAGATGCCAGAACTGAGAGAGAACGTTAAACACCATGAGAGCCTCCACTGACATGACAGCCATTTTACCTTTGCTAATCGAGACAGTTTAAATTTTTCAGAAAGAGAAAATAAAAGTCATATACCAAAAGCATTAGACGAAACATGGCATGCTCATCAATTCCGGCACACATATAAAATGGCTGAGAAAAATAAGTGCTAATACCGGCACACATATGATGGCTGTTGCAGCAGGTGGAAAAACAAGGCGCAGTCCGTCCATGGGGTACTTGTGATGGCATCCATGAAACAGATAATGAATTGTGTTTCCCCTGCATCATGGTTCTCAACAAGAAGTTAAAAGGACTCATGAAGTTTACATCAATCATACAAAGACTGGAAACAATTGTACCAGTAGCCTTTTGTTTTCATGTGGAAAAGGAAGCGATGCAAAGAATACTCAATCATGGTCCAGAGAAGAATTCCTGATGACACCAGTGGGACCAATTGAGGGAGTGTGTTGCCCATTCGAATAGAGATGGTCAGACACCAGAAAACAACTGGGAGCCATATCACTGGAACAACCCACCACACTGTTCTCGTTAAGCACTGAATAATTGCAACAAAAGCATATTAGTCAGGAAATCTTATCAAATCTATCATCTCACGCTGCATTAATTCTCGTCAGCGTATTACCTCCATGAAGCCATTTGCAAAGAATCGTGGGATCTCCTTGGTAACGATGGGCCGGTGAACCCAGTCCTCATAATCTTCCCCAAGATGACCAACCTTTAGATATATACATGAGCAAGAGTGTGAAATGTTTGAAATGTTAAATCTGTATCAGGTGAGAGCAATGACAAACATTAAAACATGTGGAAAGGATGAGATCAAATCTTTATTAGAAATGTGATTGATTTTACTATTCAAGATTCCAATAATTGTGAAGAAATGATATCATCAAAATTGTCAAATCCTCTACATGGTCATCGATGGTGACCTCCTTAGATGTATATGTAAATGTAAAATATATGGAAGCCTATAGTAAAAACAGGTAAAATTTTATGCAAATTCTATGGGTATTCATCAAAAAATTTTAGATTGCTTGATGCAAAATTACTGAAAAGACATCATGGTCTAAGATAATAAAAGCATTGTGACAACTGAAGATGTGGAATATTGAAAAAATTGTTGGCTTTTTCATGTGTAATGATATTGATTTTTCACAAAATAGATTAAGATTCCAAGCAACCTTGAACTTTTGATTAGTTCTTGTTAGGGTATCTATATAAATACAGTAATGATCAGGAATGTTGCAAGAGAGCGAATTAGAACAATTATAACAAAATCAGCATTCATTTTATTGAGATGGTTATGTCGAAGATACTTATGAAATGTATGTGTTTTTGCAGTAAGTTTTTACATTATCTTCACATTGGCTTGGTATAATAAGAAAGAGAAAAGAAATCAAGACATGAAACCACCACAATTGTACCTGGAAAACCAGAGGCTTGTTCAAGTCAACCGAGAACCCCTGGGCAACCATTTCTGTATTGTAAATTCTACTGCAAGCAAATCAATTCATTAATTTGTGCAATATAGAGAGACGGATTATGAAAAAGATCATTCAATTCCTCAAATTGTATGTTCTGCAATCAAATGAACTTTTCAGTATCATATTTTTCAATTCATTAACCAAATCTTACTTTTCAGTATCATATGTTCTGCAATCAAACAGTACTAACAACGAAACATGTTTGGGGTAGAAATGCATAATGTAAAAAATTACTAACGTGATTGCAGAATGTGCTTTGGAAGAACAAATCAACTTTTTTTCCTTTCGACAGGAATTTATCTGAATAAATGTTACAACATCTGAAACCATCCATTTAGAACCAACGAATCACGAGAGACATAAATCGTCCCCAAAGAGAAAAGACCGCATTGGAATTCCCTACCGAAAAGCAAGCGCAGGGGCGAACCAAAACTCCGTCGACAACTGAGTCGGACCACAAATCCCACAAGAAACCACCACTCTTCTTCGATGGAAGAGGAAAACCTGAAGAATAGCGTGGGAATGAGGGGCGTCGAGAACCGCGGGAGGGATCGCCTCTCCGGCTTCTCCTCTCCGCGCTCCGAGGCGAAAATGCCTAATTCCTCCTCCTTGCTCATTTCTCGTTCTTTCTCTCGTATAAATAGGAGGCTGTGACTTCGTCGCGGGCCGTACATCGTGCAGCGCTTCCGGAATCGAATCCATGCCGTCGACTTCCCAACGGAACGCCCGGGTGCCAGGTCGGCTTCGCGACGTAAGGATGAGGATTCGATGGCTGAGCCCAACAGGGCCCAATCCAAGAAAGACAATGACCGACGCCTTCGAATCGTAGGATTCGGAGCGCGAACCCGTTGATCATCGATAAGGATCACAATTCTAAATGGTATCGGATGACACTTAATCGAATCTGTTTAAAGAATGTGACTAAATTGATGTACACGAGTACTTTCGTTTTCTTGCTCATAATTATTATAGCATGTAATCGTGCTTATTAATCCAATTTGAATGGGAATATCCAACTGCAAGAATCAAGGACGAGGTCATAGATGCGAAGAAAATATCTTGGTTGACATAAAAGCTAAAGCGGTCTTATTATCGTGAAAGGACACACAAGTAGAAGATACAACTGCAGATAACTAGAAAACCTGTAAACATGCCTCTATCAGGTACTTGATTCTTGATGTTACCCAAGCCGTAGTGCTTATATCGGATCACCCATCTTGACCACTTCCTCGTAGCTTCCTTCTGAGCTTTGCCATGTTCAATACCGTCACCACGTAGAGCCTATCGGATATGTTATCGATGGCGCGGAAGTAAGCAATCCTCCATCTCCATTGCAACAGTAGGGTTCCACAAATCGTCCAAAATCCTACGATAAATCCCAGCGTGATGCTGGCGTACACCCAAATAGTTTCGGTTCTGCTTTCAAGATCTTCGCTTTGCTTTTCTTTGTCATCGATGGATATGTCCTTTGGACAGCTTTTGGTAAGAGGAGGGCCACAAAGATTTGGGTTACCGGCATATATAGATGGATCATTAAAAGTCTGCAATTGGTTGCCGGTGGGAATTCTGCCTGAAAGATTATTATATGACAGGTTCAAATGGTTCAAAAAATTCAAGGTGGCCAAGGTTGAAGGAATTGAACCTGAGAGATTATTTCTTGATAGATCCAGAGTTTCTAGTTGTTGCATTCCCTTGATATTGTTTGGTATCTCTCCCGTCAGATAATTCCAAGATAGATTTAAGGTCTGAAGACTTTGTAGATTTCCTAACTCCTCGGGGATACTTCCTGACAAGCCATTGTTGGAGAGATCGATCATAGTGACGAGCGGAAGTAGGCTGCTGTACTCAGATTCGATTCCTTTGACAAATAGCCACATATTTTCTGCCGCACCTCCGATATCATAGTCGCCCTTTTGAAGAGAGAGTTTCATGGCAGAGAAGTTGCCGAAACTCCGTGGGATAGTTCCAGATAGATTGTTGTTCGAAAGATCCAAGATTTGAAGAGATGCCAGATGAGAAAAGCGAGGAATACTGCCGGTGAAGGCATTTGAGCGTAAGCTGAGCGTCTTTAGGTTCAGTTGGTTTTCTCCGATCCCGGGCGGTACATCTCCAACGAAGCTGTTGTAGCCGAGATCAAGAGTTTCCAGTTCTGTGAGACTCTTTAAACAAAGAGGCATCTGACCCGATAGATTATTGTTGCTCAGGTGAAGCGACTGAAGCTTTTTCAAATTGCAGATTGAGTGTGGAATCCCCCCTTGTAAAGTGTTGTTTGATAGATCCATGACAACTAGGATTGAGGAATTTTTCCAGCAATTAGGAAGATCTCCCGACAGATTGTTCTGGGCAAGTCGAAGCACGTACAGAAACTTATTTCGACAAAGGGAAAGAGGGAGGCTCCCACTCAGATTATTCGTAGATAAGTAGAGAAATTGTATTGCCGGCATGGTGTCTGCGATTGTCGAGGGAAGGGGCCCTGACACCCGATTATTTGAGAGATCCAAAAAACTTAAGTTTGGAAGATATTGTGGCATGCCTCCGGTGATGCCATTATAGGAGAGCTCCAGTTGCTCGAGACTGGGAGGAAGCCAGTTAGGAATAGCGCCTTGGATGCCTGTGCCAGATAATTCTAAATACGTAAGAGCTGTCTGTGTTCGAAGCCATTTCGGAAACTGGGGTCTTGGCACTATCTCACAGAGTTGCATCGAAAGAGTATTAAGCTTAAAAGGGGGGATCCAGTCATTGCCTTCTTCCAAGACAAACGAGTTGTACGAAATGTCCAAATCCTTCAAATTTGATAGATTGGCCAAGTGGACTTGAGACAATCTCAACGAATTGTCAGTCAGAAACAAAGAGACAAGGCTCTTCATCCGCCCGATGCCATCCGGAATCGACCCATTCAAATCATTAGAACTTACATCCAAAGTTTGCAGCATCGACAGATTTCCAAGCGACGCAGGCAGTGATCCGTAGAGGAAGTTGGAGGAAAGATCAAGAGATTTGAGATTCTCCATGTTTCCTAACCAGTCCGGCAAGGTACCACTCAGCTGGCTGTGTCTGAGGTACAGTTCCTGCAAGCTAGACATAAGACATCCGGAGAAAATTACTTCTAGATTAGCCAGTGTATCATTGATAGGCACATCTATTAGATAAAGAAATTGGAGCCTGCAGAGGCTGGACAGTGCTGCTGGAATGAAGCCGTCATGGAAGGTATTCTGAGACAAGTCGAGTGCCTTGAGCGACGTCAACTTCGCGATGGACTCAGGAATGAGCCAGTTTAGGTCATTCCCACCAAGATAAAGGAAGTCGAGGCTGGTTATGTTGAAAAGCCAATCTGGTATGGTAGAGTTGATGTTGTTGTATCCTAAATCAAGAGTAGTGAGAGATGTGAAGTTGACGAGAGGCAGGGAAGGAGGAAAGGTCCCCAAGTCACACGACATCAATTCTACCGCTTGAATGTGAGGGAGTGCATTAAATGCTTGTAACCAATTGGATGCATTTCGAAAGCTGACCCAGCTCATGTTGAGGAGACGAAGGGAAGTGAGACGAGAGAGCCATCCAGGGTCTTCAACGTACAATTTGAGAAGGCCATAAAAATTGTAAGAAAGATCGAGGTGGCGCAAGGTGGAGAGATTTCCGAGCCGCTCGGGTACTCTGCCGGCGACGCCTACGCCCGAGAGATTTAGATACGTTAATCTCCTCAAGGATCCCAAGAACTCGGGAATTCGGCGACGTTCAAAGACGTTGCCACTAAGGTCCAGGTGTTGAAGGTGTGGGAGAGAGAGCAGCGACGGGCTTATGTCACCGTATAATGCCCATTTGCATCCTTTACTATCACCATACCAGTAGTCGAAATTGTCAGAGCAATCAGAAAATAAATTGACGCGTGCATTCCGAAGGTCGAGCTTGATAACACGGCCGGTGACGTTGCTGCAGCCGACGCCTTCCCACGTACAGCACTCCTTCCCGACCCAGGAAGAGAGACGACCGGAAGGATCATAGAATCCTCGCTTGAACTCGATCAGGGCTTGCCTCTCTGCCTCCTGGCAGAGGACGGTGGTGGAAGCATGAGAAATCGCAAGCTGAATGCTCAGCACTGTAAGAAAGAATGTGATAGAAAGAAGAGGGCATCTCCTCTCCATATCAACCCAACGACAAGGAATTGGGTATTATCACCCGCAAGGCAGAAGACAGATCTCCAGCGTCTTATAAAGCTCACAAGAGATGGCGCGTGAATTGGTGGTGCAAGTTCGACGGTCAATTTGGCGACTGGCGTTTGATGACTTGACCCATGACTTTGGCCGCACATTTTCGAGTGGGTGGGGTCATTTTTGGTGGGTATTCTTTCGCCGACACTGCCGCCCTTCATATTGCAGCGTTTTCCGAGCAAACAAGCGTATATTGTAAGAAGACTTGAGCGGGTCAATTGTGGATAGTCATCATCGGACAACTTCAATTTTGACCAAACAAGTGTGAATTAACATGCCACATCTTGGACTTAGTGGTGCTTTGTCTTTGAATAAGACCTACTTGTTGACTGCGTGGGTACAGATCAAGTCAGCCTACGATAGCGACAGCAATAGGTAGGACATATGTGTGTGTGAACTCGATGTTATGTTTGGATATATAATGATGCATGTGAACCTGTTGAAACAAGATGGATTAGTCTTGGTTTGTCCATCATCTAAATGATTGATATGTCCTTAGTTACACATCATCCTTAAATTTATAATTTTTTCATATCAATTATTAGAAAAAAAAATAAATAAAAGTTCAAGGTACATCCAATTTGCTGGAGCCCCATCAGCCTTCACGATCGCCATCGCTATCTCCTCCCACAGGATCGGCTCTCTCAATTACAGTCGTTGATTGTGCAAGAAACAAAATAGCACGGTAAGGTGAGAACAGAAATGAAAAGAGAGGTGACTAAAAGGTGAGATGGGAGAGTGTTTTCGGAAATATTTTGGATGTTTTTATTTTGTTTGATTAGTTTAAAATGATACATGTATTTAGTAAGAAATTCACCTATAAATTAATTAATGAATTATGCATAAGATGAATGACTTTAGAATGGAGGACTATCTTATGTCGGAAGTAATGATTGTAATCGTTTTTTTTGAAGGAATATAATTTTATTTTTTTAATAAGAAAAGTATGAGGCAATCAAAATAAATATTGGTAGTTCATTAAACGAAATTTAAAAAATATATCCATCCTATTTAGCCTAATAAATTTTGTTAGTGAATTTATCATATAGTCTTTTTTAAATATATGTATGAATTTGATTTTCTCAAAAATATTCAAAATTAAAGATACTATAAATAATATTTTATATGACTCCCAGAGTAATATGTCCTTAGGGGTGATAATGGTAAAGGAAAAAGGGAGGAGAGGCGAGGGCGATAGGATATTAATTGTGATAAGAGAAAAAAAATTAAAATAAAAGGAAATATGAGGTGAGGGTGATGAGCAACATAGGCAAAGTTAAAAGTAATTTTATCTTTTAAGACATAAGGATACTATGAAAATAAATAAAAAAAGAGAAAACTAAAAATAAAGGTTTTCTTAAAATTGCCCTTATTTTTTTATCAGTTGTCGCAAAAAAAAAAGAAAAAAAAATGTTAAAACATGAATGTCCAAATTGAGATATGCATAAAGTTGTCCAATCTTGATGTTTAAGATGTCTACAATATTTGCCATTGCACTTGCTGTAGACTAGATTAATATTGTTAGTCTCACAGGTACCTATAAATTTAGTTATACCGAGATCCAAATCCGTCTAAATATTTAGATATATAAATTCATATTGTTTTTCTTCAAACTTGTTCGAAAGACCCCTAAATTCAACAACTGCACATTTGGATTCGGATATATAATAAAAATTGAACTCATAGTCATCTTTATACATGCATCATTCTCTCATCAATACATTTCCATATTGTACATGCATCAGTCTCTCATCAATACATTTCCGTAATAGATGATGTTCTCATTACTTTACTCTCCTCTATCATCCTTGTTGTTATTATTATTATTCTTATTAAACAACCGGAGCCAAAGATTCGAAAGGTTAAATTTGGTGCTCGCCCGCTTAGAAACCGCGTAGAATGCAACGTACGCGTGCTGTAACTCGTTTCTCGCGTCCTCGCTTCCGTCTGCCTATTTGTGGCCGGATTTTTTGACTTCCATGCCCGATTGCGATCCCAACGGCTTTCGATTCCACGAATTCCATGCGAGGTTAATCGAATCCTCATAGGATCTACCGGTGTAGGTGTGGCTTTCTCTTGCTTCGCGAAGTTCCCTCAACTCTGGATCCCGTCGTGTAGAATTCCCCATTTCTTGGAGGTTTAGCTGTTTGAATCGTACATCGGCCTGGGAAGTCGATAAAATTAGATCTCTATATGTGAGGAAGTCTACATTTTGCTGGAAAGGATTGGGATTTTTGGCCGAGGGGAAGTGCATTTGCGCCGTCGAAGATGATGCTGGCGGAGGGAAGCAGGAGGAATTCTCAACTCTTTTCTAATGATTCCTTGGATGGCGACGTCGTCCGTCCGAGAGAGATCGATGGTATCGCGACGATCCCCGTGTCCTCATCTTTGTCTCCGTCGTCGCCGCCTGGTTTCTCTCTTGAATCTAATCATATCCAGCATCGCGTCTCTAGGATGGATACTCTTGCTGGTGTTGCGATTAAGTATGGCGTCGAGGTAATTAGAGTTCTGTTTGAATGCTTATATTTGTAGTGATCAAATTTTAACCTCATAAAGCAATAATATGTTAAAAAAATTTTGAATATCTTGATATATTTTCCTTCATTTTTTGACTAAATTTTGGATTTTGCTTTCGAATAGATTTAATTTAAGCACCATAATTTCTTTTGTATCAGTTCTATCTATGTGCCATTTGTGGTATGAGGTCGATGGATGAATAGTTAGCTAAGGAAAACTAAGAAAAAAAGTTTGCTAAGTTCTGTCTATTTAATAATTTTGTTGTGAGACGTAACAATATTGGTTAAACCATATACAATTTAAAAAGACATATATCTGCCTCTTTTTTTTTCTCTTATCTGATATGTGATAATTTCTGTTCTTCATTAATTAGGTTGCAGACATCAAACGATTAAATGGATTAGTAACGGACCTTCAGATGTTTGCTCACAAGTCATTGCAGATTCCTCTGCCAGGAAGGCATCCACCGTCGCCTTGTCTATCTGATGGTTCTATTGAGAATGGGTATTTCCTTTTGCCTTTGCCTTCAAACCATATTTCTTCTTAGTGGCTACGAGGTCCTTTTCTTCCCTAATATGGCATTAAGATATTGCTGATCCTCGTGAACTGAGACTTTCAATCACAGATTGCTTTGCATTTTTCATTTTTTTGTAATTGTTGAATGACCTATTTTTTATTGTCCTGTAATATCAAAAACAGATAGTGTTTTTTGCTTGTTACTTTCTCTGTCATCGTTGTCCAAATTGTTTTGATTAAATTGAATGATAATAACTGGAAAAATACTTGGTTATTTCTACACTGATCATCTTACATTATCATCATTTTGGAAGTCTTCCATTAGCAGTGGAAGGCTTGCATCCGATTGTAACTTTCATCTAAACATTCCAACCTATCCTAGAATCTTACCAAGTTCTAGATATAGATCTTTCTGAGGGATAAGTGTTGCCCAAAATCTGGGGACATCTTAAATTTCATGATTTTGATTTGATTTTTATACAAATATCATCGCTCGTGCTCTTTCTGTAATTGACCACTAGCCTATCTTTAACAATCATTTGGATGAATGTTCTTTAGTAGAACGATCAGGTGTTGTTGCTGGGTTTCTTCTAATTGTGATAAATACTACATTGCTCTAACCTTTCTTTAACAATGTTTAAGAATGCCATGTACTGTCATGGTGTATGCTAAGTTTTGGATTCAAGATTGTGTGCTGAGTCTTCCTCTTTTTGGTAAAAGTGTGTATTATGAATGTGGCAAGACTGTGTCTAGCAACAGTCAATTCATTATAGATTGAAGTTGAACAACTAGCTGCAGCTTTTGTGCTCAATCATGTTTGTTCTACACTCATTCCATCGAGATTACCAGTTCTCTTATCATGGTTGTATTTGTTGCAGAGATCAGAGTCCGCCCCATCGACCTTGTAATGACGTTTTAGAATTGATCGAGTCAATCAACATGAGACCTCGTCCGCGTAAAGTTTCTCCTGCCATGAGCAGGTTACAGGGATACTATGGTCTCGGCCACACTAAAAGAAGGCCGGTTCTTGGAGGCGAGGATATGTCACTCTATGGAACAGGAAAATGCTGCTTCGACGATGAACTACTATATAAAAAGTCACCGACTTCTGATCCACCTCCAAGCAGGCACAGGAAGTCTAGGAGTCTGATGAATGGATTCTCACTAGAGAACGGTTATATTGCCGACGAAAAAGCAGTATTTGAAGCTGGGGAAAACAGTGACATCGAGAGATCTATCAGGAGACGTCAAAAAACTGATACCCCAGAATTGTTTCTGGAGGACAGCAATGGTGGATTCTCAGGGAGGACAGGAAAGGGTATAGCACCAAGACCGAAATCAGGGTACAGGATCGATACGGATGTGGGTCGGTTGAGTGCTCTACCCAATGGGGACTATGTCAAGAACGAAGCTCTTGCTTCTGTGAGGAAGTCATCCAGCACCTCGTGTTTGCAATCGCAGGACTTCGATAACATCTCTTCCATGTGGCCCATGAGCAAGTGGAGTTTGAAATCAGACGTCCTTGCTAGGCCGATATTTGATGGCTTGCCGAAGTCCATGACTGTGAGGAGAAACAAAGCTGCTCGGGATTAGCCATCCATGGCTCATGTTTAGCTCTACGTCTTGGTGTACACAATTTATGGAGATTCTGATGGGTACTGCACACGAGGCCTTCAATTGTGCAAGACAAAAACTGGCTGCATTCTTTTAGGGCAACTGACCACTGTTTCTGCAGAGCCTGTGTAGAAGGATTCGTTTGTATAAATGCAGTTGTTTGATTAAAGAGGGAAGGAACATCAATTGTTGTACGAATCTTTTAATTTGCATTCATATAAAATTAGCTCCTCATCTGAGTTGCAACTCTTATTCCCTGTTGGACCGTTTCTGCTTTAAGCACTTTTACTGTACTGTATAAAAATGGTATGCTTCCATGCCTTGCTCTCTCTCTCTCTCTCTCTCTCTCTCTCTCTCAGAAAAGAATACAAAATCTATCATGCCTTGCTCTGGTGGATCGACGCATGGTACTGCCCATTCTTCTCTAGCAGTACCAAGTCTTCCACCAGGGCTGGCCACCATAGCGCGGCAGAAAGTATAAGCAAGAGCACAAGCAAATGATAGCAGTTGCACGACCGGAGAACACCGTCACTGCCAGTGTCGCCGCCACCACCCATGTTCCAACAGAAGGCATGAGCCTGTCGGACCGGACCTGATTACGGGAAGAGGAGGAAGGGACGGACAGGGATGATCTTGGTCCGCTACTCCTCGCCTCACTTTGAACTGGAGTCTGGTGCGGATTTGGTGGAAGTGGATCTCGGCGAGCATCGATCTCAGTTGAGATCTGCGTGACACTGTTGCCTGGCCGGACCTGGTCCTCTGGGACTACTTCTTGTTGCTGGTTCTCTATATCGATTTCGCTACCATTGTTACAACCCTGGACTCACAATTTTCATGAACCAGTCTCATTAGATCCTGCAGTATGGTTATTTTTGTGGTGAAACAAGTCCTATGTGCTGTTCCTTGTAAATGTATGTGCACCTGTGATTATTGATCATGGCATTATAAAGCATCACCGTAGATTTTATGCATCAGTTTGATAAACATGGATATGGTTCTGAAACACGTAAGACGGACCCCACAAGATCCTATAAATTACAACTCACGGCTCAAATGGATCCACATGATAAAGACACCCGAGCATGTCTGGGGGACGACAGCTAACTCCGCGCGCCCTTAGGTGACGCAGGCCACCTACGGAAAACAAGAAACCTCGTCTTCTAGGAAGATGATGGTGCGAAATTTATCCGTAGAGGTGACCACGTCATCCCTTTTTTTTCCGACAAGAATATCTAATTAAGAAGTTTGCCTTAAGATTCGCACACGGGAAGGATGGACATAGACTTAAGCTCGTCGTGATTGGGTGTGACTTTACCTTTTTATTATACCCATTCTTTTCCTACTTGTTTAAGATATAGCCACTCACCTCCCTGCCTTCTGATTGGAGCTAAACATGATTCGAGGAAACAACATTAGGACTTGAGGATTGTGACAAATCCCTTGAGACTGTAACATTAAAGTGCATCACAAAACATTTCGTTTGAGTCGCGAACGTCTCGGATTCACGGAAAAGTTGTAGAGGGGGTGCGATCGTGTCAGGGATGTAATCAGAGATATGATCCATGAACCAAAGCTAACGAAACAGGACGCAAACGAAAGCTTCCGTCTCTCTTACCTTATCAGGTAATGACCTCCCTTGAGCTGTTGGCGTCGCATTGGAGGGAACCGCCTTCCTCTTCTTATGCTTCCTTCGGAACCAGGAGAACCGCCATGAGAGCTTGCGCTTGGAGACCGGCCGCTCTGGCTTCGACTGCTCCGGAGAACCCAAGAAGCAGGCGAAGCAGAAATACGATCTCTTCTTCCCCTTTCGGAGCCTGAGGGAGCTGTTCTTGTCGATGGACATAGTTGTATGGGTAGAACGCGGAGCTGGAGAGAGGGCAAAGATATAGTTTCAGTTGTAGACCTGAGTTTCTTGTTTGATAAGTTTCACCAACATGGCTAAAGAATAATGGCGAAATACGGAATTGGTACATTTTGAAAAGCGTCAAGTTGTTCCTTCATCAAAGTCTATATATAAAAAGGGCTAAAGCTGACGAGCTTTGCCTGTGATGACGTCCGGGCTAATAGAAGAATTCGCTCACCATGGACTTAAACGACAAAGGGTGCTGTTACATACGTTCGAGGGATGGCTTGTGAACGATAGAGATCTATTCTTCTATTGTGCCACGTTATAATTTTATTGGTCGATAAAGACATTGGGAAATGTTGATTTTGATCCTCGTTCGTCCACGTTATAATCGATCATGATCACCTGATCAGAACAGGAGAGAGACTCCTTAAATTGAGAAAACAGAGGATGATTTGGAGCACATTAATAGTTCATCGCTTGATCCCATTCTATCTAAAACTTATAGTGCACGGAGAGAGCTAAGAAGTAAATTTTTATGGAAACATTGCATACTCTTAGTTGATTAATTGTAGTTCTCTCTTTTCTTGGAAAAGTAGAAGATCGAAAAACATGTTGGGATGCAAGAATGGTGTTTTACTTGTAAATTGTGAGTATAAACAATAAGGGAAATTTGAGGATATACGAGCCTAAACAATTGGCTTGGATATCCTCTGATGACTTTTCTGGTGTTCTTGGCGCTGCCAATAGCGAGGATACCTTCCCTCCTGTGTGTTGTGTACAAGGAAAAAGAGACATCTCGAAAGAGTTGGCAGTTTGGTTCAAGCTGTTCTGACATGGTCCTCCGGCATGTACTTCTTCCAAAACCAGTGCTTCTTCCACACTAAAGCCATCTCTTCGATGGGCACGCCCTTGGTTTCTGGCACCAGGAAGATGACGAACAACGTCATCACCAGCACGAAGGCCGCGAACAGATAGAACAGCCCGGCCTTGAGGTGGCAGAGCGCCATGAGGAAGAGCTGAGCGATGATGAAGGTGAAGAAGAAGTTGACGCCGACCACGATCGCCTGCCCCGCCGACCGGATGTCCATTGGGAAGATCTCGCTGGGCACTAGCCATCCAAGCGGCCCCCATGACCACGCGAACGCCGCGACATAGATGCAGATGAGTGCCAGCACCAGGTTGGCCATAGCAGGCGAGAGCTTCCCTGTTCCGGCCGAACCGAAGAATGTCCCCAGGATGGCCCCGACAGCCACCTGGCTCACCAGCATCTGCACTCCGCCCTCGAAGAAGAGGATCCTGCGGCCGAACTTGTCGACGGTCCCGATGGATACGGTGGTAGCGAGGACGTTGACGAGGCCGGAGATGACAGCGGACATGAGAGACGCGCTGTTCCCGAAGCCGATGGTCTTGAAGAGCACCGGCGCGTAGAACATGATTACGTTGATGCCGGTGAGCTGCTGGAACGCCGGGATGGCGATGGCCATGATGAGGTGGGGGCGGTGCTCCCGACGGAGGATGCTCTGCCAGGGGTGGCGCACCTGCTTCGAAGCCTCGCTCGCCTCGATCATGTCGTGCAGCTCCACGTCGACGTCCTCGGTGCCCCGGATCTTCTGGAGCGTGGCCTTGGCCTCGGCGCGCAGGCCGCGCTCGACGAGGGAGTTCGGGGTGTCAGGGAGGACGATGGCGCCAACGGTCATGACGAGGGCTGGCACCGCAGCGAGGGCCACCGAGATGCGCCACCCGTATCCGCCCTTGAGCTTAGCCGTGCCATAGTTCACGAGGCTGGCTACGAGGATGCCGATGGTGGTGGCCATCTGGAATCCCATATTCAGCGCTCCTCGGAGCTGCGCCGGGGCCATCTCGGACAGGTAGAGCGGGACGGCCTGGTTGGCGAACCCCACGCCAACGCCGAGCAGGAGGCGGCCAATGATTAGCATGGCTACGTTCATGGAGATGCCGTTGATTGCGGAGCCAACGAGGAAGGCTGCTCCTCCAAACAGCATGGAGGTCTTCCGGCCGAAGGCCCGGGTCACCGTGGACGCGAAATACGTGGAGATGAGCCCGGCGATGTAGAGGGATGACGTAAAGGCCGTCAGCAGAGCGCTGTCGAATTGGCACCACTGATTCGTGCCAGCGGCGTTCTTCTCGTCCCTCAACACCGATGGGAAGAACTTCTGGAGGAACTCATCCATGGAAGTCACACCCCCTCCACGACACAACACAACACATTAGCCATTTCTCAGTTAATAGTCAAATAGGCATTTGGGCGTCGATCAATCACCAGAAACGCCGATGTCGTATCCGAAGATGAGACCACCAGAGGCTGCTATCACGCAAGTGACGATCACGAAGACCGTCACATGCCCATTGTAGTGCTTCGCCTCACCATCAGGCGTCGGTGCTAATCCTCCACCGGCCATCTCGACACCGAGCAAGCAAGTTTTCCGTTTCTATGGTGATGGAAGCAATGGTAAACGTTTTCCACTTCCCTTGGAGCTCCCACGGTTGCAAGGATAATACAGGTGGTCCTTTCCTTTTATATCTCCTCTTACCTCCATTTTTGGTCTCCAAGAACATCAACAGCCTATGATGGGCCATGAAATCCCTATCCACTCCCACTTTCGTCAACGGATAGGAGGAATTATCTCTGGTCTTATCCGGATAAGGGCTCACCCCGTTGACTTCCAGCTTGCCAACCAGAGCATGTACTCTGTCGTGTTCCCCCTGTACCTCGCCCGAACCTTGCCTATGCATCCTTGTGTTGCCTTCATCGACGCTTGCATCTTGTATCAGAAACCAGCCGACACAAGTTGCTATGAATGCAAACATACTCTCTTCCAGCATAACATCATGACACCACATTTGGGTCATGCAATCCTGACAACTTATTTATGGCCAAACCAATATGCAGTAACCAGATAAATTCGGTCCCACAAAAAAGTCAATATTGACCAGAGCAAGCAATATTGATCCTTCACCTGAGTTTTTGGCTGGGATGGCTGATACCAATCTGTTATGGGCTGTTTTCAACTGAGTTCCAGCCAGACGAACTGGTAGAAACTGGAAATCTCATTAATTTGGTCAACTGGAAATCCCATCCATTGGCCCTGTTTCATCCAACACCTAATTGATCCACACTGCAAGTAACTTTTTAAGTATGTCGCGCATCCTATTCTAAGACAATCAACTAACTAAACCGAAATAACGTAAATATTATTGAGCCGCAAAATCCAGATTGTAAATCATATTCAGCAAAGAAACTAAGTTTGCTACTTCTACATGTTCAGTAAACATACAAGGAAGAAAAAGCAATTCAATGTTTGTGTGTGCATTATGTTCAGAACAATATGCAGTCACAATCATCGGGGCAGCTCATATCGACAGAGCGGGCAGGAGTTGTGGCGGTCGAGCCACCGGAGAATGCACCGGTCGTGGAACATGTGCTTGCAGGGCATCTGCTTCACCACCTCGCCTGCGTCGAACGACTCCATGCAAACCGAGCAATCGACCGGATCGTCCCCCGGAGCTGCTACGGAGATCTTGACGTCCGGTAGGGTCTCCACGGCGGCCCTCGAAGCTGGCTGGGTGCCGGAGCTGGAAGCAGAGACGTCGATTGGTTCCTCATACCATTGTTCGAATTCTTGCTCTAACTCATCAAGAGACACCACTCCGGCGTTGAGGAACCCCGCGGAGGGCAAGCCGATGATGGAGGAAGGGAACATGTCAACATCGTCGAAAGGCGCAGGGTCTGGATCATCATCGTCACTGGATGAGGGTTGCTCGTCGCCGAAAATGACCACTCCAGGGTTTGGGTTAGCGAGGACGACGCTTCTGCCGCAGTGGAAGCACCAGATGATGTCGCCGCCATTTACGGCGTTGGCGAGATTGAAGGGAAAAGTGCAGCCGCACTGGCAGCAAAAAAATATATTAGCAGCGGAAGACATGTCTTTCCCGGCGACGAGACAAAGCGACGTTGAGACCAAGAGCAGAACTCCCTGCTACGAACTCTATAAACCTCTGCACATCAACGAAAAGGCTGTTGGAGTATGGTTCGGATAGGATGACATCCACAATTACTTGGGTCAGAATTTTATTCGAAATAAATTCTGATTTTTTTTTTCTTCCAAAACAACAAAAAAACCTGTATTACTAAAAATGGTAAAGAGCTCAAGCCATGCAACTGCTGCTTCCAAAAACAAGAAACCTATTAACCCTAGCAAAATTAATCAACCATAAAGGTTTTGCAACAAAGCCATAATGTGTATGGTGTGGTTAATAAGCTTCCAAGATGGATGAGAATTTGTGTTCAAAATTCTGACCACCAACTCTGCATCTGACTCGATCACCAACTTAGTGCAACCTTCCTTCACGGCCTATTCACCATGCCTTCTTTAACAACCTGCGAAAAGAGAAGTCCACAAGCATGCTGCTCAAAAGAACGATCTTGTAGCACACCAACTATCTTCCCTCAGACTCGCAACCAAAGTTACAGCTCATCACCCAGTGTGCCACACCCATAGGAGAAGAATTTTCTTCTTTGGAAGTCAATCGTATTATTATGGACCTTTCAGATCAACCTGAAAAGAAAGTATGGCATCCCCTGATTGCCCCTTTTTTGCATTCCTATCTTGCTAACGCGGTGGATGTTCGGGACTGGTGATAACGTTTATGGCAGCTCCAAATTCTACTTAGAACTAAGGTGTTTTGTTGGAAGCTACTACGTATCGTCGCTTAGCTTTAATAGGCATCAATGTGCAGTGCATCTGTAGTTTCTATCGTGGGTTGCAAGCAATCGTTGCTTGCTTTTTCTTTTTGTGCGACGGCTTGCAGATTGAGGAGGATTCCTATCCTATAGTTTCCTCTACTGTTTTGATCCGATTATGTGACTGCCACTATACTTCGGGTGTTCTTGGATGCTCGAAATGATGACATCTTTCATGCTAAGTCACCAAAAGTCATTATCCTATTACACTTAAATCATATTGTATTTGCACTTATTATTAGACCTTCAGTGTCCGAAGAGGACCCTCCCATTCAACCGAACCATATTCTATTGTGGATTGGGTCAAAATCAAGGAGCTTTAGACCACAACTTAATGGTCGTAATAGTTTGTTGCCCGTAAGACTGATGTTTCGTATATTGTTTTTGGATGCATTATGCTCTGCCTTCAACTGAGTTCCAGTGAGAAGTGGTGGTGAAAACTGGAAATTTCATTAATTTGGTGAATTAAATCCGACACCAATAGACGAAGTGGGAAACAAAGATCATGTAAGTATCCCCTCCATTGGCCCCGTTTCATCCGACACCTAATGGGTCGAAACTGCAAGTAATTTGAAGTATAGTGAACGACATATTCTGAGACAATCAATTAGATCAACCGAAATAACGTAAATATTATATATTGAGCCGTAAAATCCAGATTGTAAATCATATAAGTTTGCTACTTTCACCTATCATCGCCGTCTAAATCGCAAATCTACAAGGAAATAGGAAACCTATTCGATATTTGTGTGTATATTTTGTCCAGAAGAATATGTAGTCGGAATAGTCAGGGCAGCTCAGATCGGCAGAGCGGGCAGGAGTTATGGCTGTCGAGCCACCGGAGAATGCACTTCTTGTGGAACATGTGCTTGCAGGGCAACTGCGTCACCACCGCGCTGGCGTCGAACGAGTCCATGCAAATCGTGCACTCGATCGGATCGGTCCCCGGGGCCGCTTTTTTGATATTGATGTCCGGTAGGGCCTCCACGGCGGCCATCCATGCTGGCTGGGTGCCGCGCCTGGAAGGAGCGAGGTTCAGTGATCGCCTAGACCATCGTTCGAGTTGTTGCTCTATGAACATCGCGTTAAAGTAGAAGTCCGTGACAGACGAGCTAAAAGGGGGCATGATAAGCTCGTCGAAAGGCACAGAGTCTGCATCATGGTCAGAAAGGTGGGAGGGCGAGGGTTGCTGGGCGTCGAGAGAGCCCAAGTCAGAGTTAGGGTTCTCGAGGTTTGGGAAGTTGGATGCCTGAGCGACGCTCCCGCCGCAGTGGACGCAGCAGACGACGCCATGATCTCCGGCGTCGGCGGGGTCGAAGGTGAAAGTGTGGTCGCACTGGGAGCAAAAGTATAAATTCGAAGCGGCGGCACCGCCGGTGGCTCCAGCGGACGACATGTCTTTCCCGGCGACGATACCAACGTTGAGAGCAATAAAAGAGCTCCCGACTACAGACTCTCTCTCTGGACGCTTTTGAAGCCCACATGTCTCCGTATATAGATAAATATGCACAGAGGCTGTTGAAGTCCAACTTCGATCAGGATTCTGATACTACTCCTGTTTCGACTGGTACTCTGATGTATGTGCCTATATCTTGTTAGAATGATTTAAAATTACTTTGTCAGAATCTTATTCGAAATTACTTTCAATTAGATTTTACTATGAAGTTTATGTTATGATGCTTAGATTATAATTCATTTTTGTCAAAGAAATAAAAGAAGATGTGTCTACTATCTACAAGAATCATTAATGAACAATAAAACACATCTTATTATTGGTCTCAATCTCCATCACAAATGAAACTATAGATCAGCAAGTTCGACAAATATAAGCAATCGAAATCGCAGACAGTAAAGCAGGAGCTGACAGGCTTTCACCATTACTTCTGAGAACATCCTATTGATGTTCCCGAGTCAGAAAGCAGACCTCTCCACCATCGAGGACTTCATGTGCATTGCTCGCGCATGTCCGCGACAAGCGGAGACGTATCCGTGTGACCGTCCGTCGTTTCATTTCCATTTGTACTTCGTCTAAGGTACTCATCGTACTAAGCAATCCTTCTCTACGGGTCCTTGTTGAATTGCATGAGACTAAAGTGAAACCGACTCTTGCGAGTAACTCTTATTTTGGTATCGCATGTTTTAGGCAATCCCTGTTAAAGATCTGCGGCCAATCTCTCCCAGAACTGATACAAATAACGTGTTTTTAGTGCAAGGCTTTTTCGAACACAGGGTTTGAGTAGGATTAATATAGGCAACCTAAAACCGACATCAGGTATCCATGAAAGAAGCAAAGAGGGCACTGCTGCTTGCAACTCCTGATGTAGAATATATGTGGAGACATCCGAAGCTATAAAGTCATGTCATCAGATGTGTAAGCAACAGCATATGATATTTATAAATGCCAGCATTTGCTTTCCAAAAGCCCAGTTGTGAAGCCAGCAAATAAAGGCACAGAGGTTGGGTGTTCAATCCAACAGTAGAGAGGTAGGTGACGTGGACACAAATTAAAGATGTCCACCTCCATCATATCAGCACGCCTACTTTATTAGATTAACAAAGTGCCATTACAAGAAGTTGAGCCCAGCCATGACGTACAGGGATCAATCACAGATGTTATATTCCTTCCTTTATATGATTGCAGCTGTAGATTATTCTTCTCCCATGTTTGTCAAACAAATAGGCTGCGTTTCACATGCATGACAGTGAACGCTGAAGCAGATGTGAGTCAATTCCACGACCGCAACGAGCACCTGCGGAAGCTTCCCAGCCACAATCTTTATGGGCATGCATATGCTGCAGTTTTGTTGAAGGAATCAGCATGTTTACATTGTAAGCTTTACAAGATTCAGCTGCCTCTGCTTTCTAAAGTTGAAGGCTATCTGAATCCGTGAAAGCAGATTAATGATATCAAATTCTGCAAAAAGAATATAAGCAACATTGTTTCTTTAAATGCGATATCATTCCATCAAATAGCTTAAACTTTTGGTCATACAAATTGACAATAATGCAGAGCAAGAAGGTAAGTGATGGGGCATGTCGAACTGCATAGAGCTCTGTTGATGATGCTCGGGCCACTCTGACTTCATCACAGAATCTGAAACCGGGTAGAGATGAATTATTCCTAGTGTAAAATGGATTTAGGTTTAGATTCTGCAAGTTGTTCAACGACCAACTCTGCTGCATAATGTTCTACAAGAAATTCCCCAAAAAATGCATAAAGCAAGATTAAATTGCGCATGGATAGAAGATTGCAGATGTATCTATCCAAACTATACAGTAGGTAAGATGACAGAATGCAGGAAGAACAACTAGAGTTTATTTGCACTCGCACATCTCAAACAATCCAGAATTACATACGCAGAAACCACGTTATTGTCACACAGGCAAAATCCAAGAAAAAACAGAGAAAAGACTCGTAGAGTACACATGGAGCTTTGACAGCGGAGAACTTACGGACTGAAAACAGAGGCTTCCATGCAATCGGATTCTCTCAGGTTCTCCCAGCCATGCTGATACAAACATGTCACCTATCTAGAATCACAAACCTTGCAGCTCCCAGGCCTTGTTCATCATAGCACATTGGACTTCTTGATTTCCCATGCACATCTTCACGGTGCTTCTTCACAGGATTTCAACTTCAGTAGTGTCTACATTTGACTTGATTCCTCTGTCACGAAGCACTCGAGACCAGACAACCATGGAATCCGAACTGAGACTAATCAACAAGAAAGGGGGGTAACGAGAGAACCAATCGAACTCTACTCTAATGCCAATCCAAACTCCACAAACCTAATCTTTTCTAATTCGATAGGAGGTGGGAACACTAATCAGCTAAAGCTAAAAATACCGAAGCTATCAGCGGGTTTCGTCTTCCGCCTGCGCGGCTGCCGCAGCGGAGGTGGCACCAGGTGGTCCTGACAGCGAGGCCAGCAGGTTGAGGTGCCCAGCTAGGGGGAGGTAATTCCCCACTCTTGCAGCGGATGCTTCCCCCATAGGCTGCCCGGCGAACGTCCCGGTGAAGGCGGCATGCTGCGACGCCACCATCTCCGGCGCAGCAAAGCTCCAGACCTGCCCGAAGTCCGCCCGGGCGGGCAAGGCCCAGAACCCGGTCGCTGGCCCGATTCCGATCGTCGCCCCACCTCCGGCAGCAATGAAGCGGTCGTCCTTGGCGGAGTCGTCTGCGGCGTCGGCCCGGAGGCGCTTGCCGAGGATGAAGGGCGCCGGAGAGGAGGTGGGCTTCGAGGAGGTGGCGACGGAGGGCGAGGTGGTGGAAAAGGAGGACGGGATGGTACCGGAACCAGTGGCAGCGATGATGGAGGGCTCGGCCTGGCGGAGAAGCCACTCGATGGTCTGGCCGTCGGACTTGTGACCGAGCTCGCGAGTGAGCTGGAAAACCCGGGCGGCGCAGATGATGGGCATGCGGATGCGCCGCCCTCGCCCGTCCACCTTACTGTGCCGGTCCTTGGATGGCGCCTTCTTCACGGCCACGGTCCCGCCGCTGCTTCCTCCTCCTCCCCCCACCACCACCCCCGCCGTTATCTGCCTCTTCTGCTGCTGCACTGGCGCGGGCCCGCCGTTCATGGCGCGGTCAGCGGTGCTCATGGCCCCCGCGCGAGAGAAATTGAATAGAAAATAGAACTAGAAAAGGAGAAGGGATGTGGGGTGTTCAGAGAGAGATGACCCAAGTCTAATGATTGAGAGAGAGAGAGAGAGAGAGAGAGAGAGAGAGAAAGAGGCGGGCGGAGAAGAGGGGACGACGCAGAGAGTGCGGGTGGAGACAAAGAGGGAAAGAGCACATGGGCCGATGGGACCCTCTTGCTCACCTGTCTTGCCCGGCCAGGATCACGATGCAAGACACCTACGTGTCATCTTTACAATGCGTACTATAGCGGGTCGATCATCTCACAGAATGACATCCACGGCATCGTCCAACCGGAGGCGACATTTTTGTGTCTCCTGCCTTGGACGATATAGCCCAAACTTGATTTCCCTCATCTCGTCCCCATGAGCTGTCGCCACGATTTTTGAGGCAGTACGGCTGTTCTGGGCATTTACTCATACACTTCACTACTACTTGGCCTGCTGTAATTGGCAGGCGGCAAAGCGAAATCCATCTTTGCTTTCACCTTGTCCAGCAATAGAGGAGTTGCAAATGGATAATGACGACGATGCCACCGAACGACCTTCCGACGACCTCGTGCGCAGTATGGCCGTGCTGCCGTAGGGGGGCAGCACGGTCGGGTATCCCATCAAAGGCACCAAACATGCAAAATAGCTCTCTCATTGGTTACCAGATAGGATCTGTTGGAATACACGGCCGACAACCCAATTGGAGAACGCCCTTCTGTGCTCGGTCTCTGGGTCGATGAACAGCGACCACGGCGAGCCGGAGTCATAGGCGGTCAAACATGGTGGGCTCGAAGTCTCTAACTTTGACGCAGACGGAAGGGTTCGACTTTGTCTTCACTAAGCTGCCACTCTGGTTGCTCGCAATGGGCGAGTCAGTCGGGGGTTTGACAACGGTAGCTACCATTAGCGTGCAGTTGAAGGTCAAACTTGGTGGCTCGATAGTGACCAGGATTACGATGGAGTCCACTAATTAAACATGACAATTAGCAACATAAATATCACCGTAAAACACTATTATTTTGACAGTAGAAGTGTTTGTTGTTAAAGAATATTATCCCTAGGATTTGAGTATCAAAGCTAGAATCATATTTTTATTTTATGACAATATTAATATTATTAAACATATTAGTCATTCATAAATATTTGTCCCAGATTAATTCATAACTTTATTTAGTACACGCATAAAGAAGCCGGATTTGTCGGATTTGTCGGATGACATCCCAAAAGAAGGTGAAGGTAGATAATCTTAACTAAGACTTGCTGTGGGAGGAGATATGGGACTAATAAAGATAATTATCGCATCTCTTCATCGATATTAATCCTACACTTCTCCATGAATACCATACTGATCCTTCTTTTCCTAATGCATTTCATGAATCTTAGAGCTTAGGGTGTGTTAGCTTCACTTTACTAGGTCAGCGTTGCACTAGCTTGAGTAGCGAATTAACAGAAACAATATTAAAAAATATTACTAGAAAGGATTCTAATAACTAATCTTATAATAAAGGACGAGATAAATCAATTAGGAGAATTGCCTTTACAATACTTGAAGATATTATTTATTGATTATTCCATAAGCTTAAAAGGAGATTAATGTGAAATAAGCTAACAGAAGAGACTATTTCCAAAGAACATAAAATTGTTCACTTATCATTTTTATATTTCTTTTGTCCCACGTTGCTAGTTAACTAATTTTCAAGACTTCAAACTGGTATAAATAAAATCCCCTTCTAAATCTATAGAATTATTAAGAAATAATATTTTCAAGTATTATAAAGATCTTCTCCGTTATAAAGATTTGATTTCTCTCGTCCTTCATTATAAATTCAGTCAAATAACAAATTGATCTCATAAGGAAGGACCATAGAAATCAAATTTTTATAATGGAGAAGACCTTTATAATATTTGAAGATATTTTTCTTTGATAATTTTATAAGTTTAGAGGTTATTGATACTAGTTTTAGGTATTTAAAACAAGTTAACTAATAATTTGGGATAAAAAAATATAAAATTGATAAGTAAACAACTTTAAACTTTTTGAAAATAATCTTCTTATATTCCACATTACGAATCTAGCGCCGAACGAGTATGTTTCCTTACATCAGAGTAATATACAGATCGATATTTCATCATTCATGAGACTGCACTGTTTGCATGACAAAATGCAGAGTGCCACTTTCATCCATATTTTCCTAAATGTTGATCATAATGGTCGAATATCAAGCTTGCGTCTATAAACGCAACAGAACAAACATAAAACTATTGCATCTGCTTACAGACATGGTGATGTACTATGTGAAGCGATCATTAGATTTTGCAGCTCCACCTTAAGACACACGAACTAGCCTAGACATAGTTCGAAACCTGAGTTCAATGCAGGCCATCGTTGTCCCGGAGTGTTCGTTTTGTTCATACCAAGGAATATTGGTGAGTTTGCTCGATCGTGTGGGACTTTTCCAACGTCGAGTTGACAGGGAACCAAACTCGAATAATCTTACAATATTTGAACTGGACTTGCCTTCTAAGGATCCATGGTAGACTTCTTCCTGTGATCTTGAGTTGTCAAGTAGGTCATCCACCTTCCTTTCTCCACCAATTGTGCCACTCGGATCAACGTCCTCGACATGTCGTGGCTTCAGGACTTCCCTCTTGGTGTTGGGGTGTCGGCTTCACGTACATGAGAAGTCAGGCATGGAGCACACGCTTGCATAATTGCCTCATGGCATGGGGTCATCCCCCAACTTTTTCTTCCCCTCCCTTTTGATTCTTCTTCCCATCCCCCAACTTTTTCTATTATACAACTCATGTTCACACATGCATGGGGTCAGGTGGTTTTGATCCCTCCCCTTCACCATCTCCTGCTGTGTCACTTCTCTACCTATCCTTCACCATCTCCTAACTCCAAAATCTAGTATGACCTCAAGAGCTGAACTAATAGATGCTGCCATCGAGCAGAATTTTCATTGAGTGCCAACCTCCAATCTGACTCAAAACAGTGGTCGGATTTCGGCAGTAGTGAAACTTAACATCACAGTCGAGCTCTCCGATGTCACATGAGTTTCACAAACACATCTCTTACCACTCTTAAAAGTTCATGACATGATCTATATCTAATGCATACCTTCTGCTGTTTGTGCCGAATGTGGTCAAGGCCCTACTAAGGATAATCTATCATTCAAGGTTTTGTAAGAAGGGGTTTGTTGTCCTTGATTTGTGTCAGCTTCTCCGTTTTACAGTGGCATCAAAAATCTATTATGCTCTTTATGTCATGGGGTTTGCTCCAACTTGATTAAACCGGAAAAGGTACAAGATGACTCATCTGGCTGTAGACAACTGATGCAAAAAAATGACTCATTAACCACTTGTAATGAGATGCATGGAGCATACATTGCCACTGACATCTGCAGATTAATGTCACAGGCATGTGTAGGTAGACTACAGACCTTTGTCCTTCAATGCTTGGAGAGAAGACTGTTGATTCAAGTAACATTTAAGGAAACATCATGAGATATCTAATAATGAGATACAAGAAATTTTCCATTGATTTACTACTACTCAATATTTCTTTTTCGAAGAACAACTGATGTATCTAATCACTTGCAAATTAGGCAAGCTCTCAATATTATAATTCTCACCAGGATAATGAAGCAAGAAAAATAATACAATCATTAGTAAGAAACATAATATTTTTTTGATAAATATTGAAAAAGACTACGGATAAAGTTGACTGTACCACATACCCTTATGAGTAAGGGGATAAAATTAATCACACCACTAACTAAGTTATGATTATGGATAAAACTAATTGTACTATCTATTTTTATGAATAATGATTACGATTACAAATATTCACGAATGATAAACAAAAGAGAATTAAAAAAATAAAGAGAGAGGTGAACAGATTGTAACAAAGTTAGCCACACCACTAGAGCAGCCAAGTCTCGAATCAAAGCATTGAAGATTTCGACGATGGAATGGATTTAGTGGAGTTATATTAAGTCAATGATGAGGACGTGCTTAACAGTTCCACATACATAAAACAACAACGAGTCAATTATTTTTGATACTGCGTTCGTGACCCCATTGACATGATATAGCATAACTAATCAAAGCGATCTTTGTTGTACTTTTTTCCTTGTCTACTTTTCAATTCATTTCTATCTTAAAGCAAAGTTCTCTTGTAAACACCATAGTTCTAATGTTACAAATCAACATAAATCATACATCGTTGCATTCCGTACTCTTAATGTGAGTGCAGAATAACAGTATATTAGGGGATCATCCTAATTTTGGCATTGTCACATTCAACATGCATTTATGATGAACAGTGATTTAGATGAAATTGAGAGATCTCATCGCAATAATAATAATGGGTGGGGTAACCACACCGTCCGTGCTGGAATCCACCATTCCAACCGACAGCAACAGCCAATTTAAACTTTCTCCTTTCTGTCGGCTCTGTATGAAGCGTACGATCCTGATCCAACGGCCAACGTTCAAAACGGGCTCATGATGTTAACCCGTCCTCCCTCGCTTGCCTCTTTCCTAAAACACGCCTCCTGCGTCCGAAAGCCGGGCGAAGAAGCTAGTTTTAATTACCTTTTTTGTCCCTGAATTAATTCTGAAATAACCCATATTTTCTTGATATATTAGCCAAAGAAGGTGTAAATTAGTCATTTCGCCCGAGAAATTTCTTCCGGAGAAAAAAAAGGAGGGCAACAACCATTCGAAGGGAGAGAGGTGTACGCGCGTGTAGCTTGCTTACCGACACGCGGCGGTGTCGGCAGCCACGTGGCGATGAAGACCCCTTTTTTTCATTGTTACTTCTTCTCGGCTTCCTTTTCAAAGCTGATATGTTACCGGCTGAGACGGGCTCCCACCGTTTGGTTGTTGACGTCACCGCGTCCGGATTACGAATGGTACACGCGCGTGTACTCCGTCCATGAGGAGGAGCAAACCATTGCAGTTTGACAGCGGGGAAGAACAGATCGATTCTTTACTCTTTCTCGACTCCCAAACTACTCAATTTTCCTCTTTCCACCCATTTAATTCCCTCCAGTTCTTTCTTGCCTTTGATCCTTTTATTTTGGTGTCTTGGAGACGACCCAGATTGTTCAGATTTGTTCTTTTATCCCCATTGTTGCGGGGATTCTTATTAAAAGATCATTTCTTTGGTTGTTAGTTGTTCGATTTTGTTTCGTGGATGACGTTTCACACCGGAAGATCGTTCAGGTTGTATGGTTTGGATCTCCAGTTACTTTTTCTTTTTGGTTCTCGATTTTTTTAGGGTTCAAGAAAGGACTGTTTTGGAGATCAACAGAACTTTCCAAGGTTTGTTCTTGGGGGCTCTAGACTAGGTTAAATATGTCATCCGCGAGAATGCCGTCGTCCAGAACGCGGGAATCAAGAAAGACAACCAGGACAGAACGGCCGAAGGTGAAGCCCCGCCCACCGACCTCGCTGCAGCCCGTGAGATCGATGCCGCTCGATTCCAGGATTGCTGGCGGCTTGCCTTCCATGGACGGGGCCAGAAAGGTCGAATCGGGTGCGAAATTTGCTTCTTTGAAGGAAAAGGATACGAAAGAGAAGGGTAAGAGGGATGCCAAGCGGAAGGAAAATTTATCGTACAGCTCGAAGCGCGACGAGAGACCTTCAGCGGATGCGAAGGATGTGGGGGATGCCAAGGGGAACGAGGAATCACCGTGCAGATTGGAGACCACTTCTGGCGTGGAGAGACCACCGGAGGAAGCAAAGGATATGGGGGACGCCAATTGGAACAAGGATCTATCATACATTTTGAAGAGCCCTAATGGTGAGGACAGATCTCTGGGGGAAGCAAAGGATGTGGGGGACGCCGAGGGGTACGAGGATTCGCCATACAGCTTGAAGACCACTTTTTACAAGAACAGGCCTCTGGAAGAAGAGGAAGGAGAAGTTCGATTGTCGAATCCAGCGACTGCTAAAATGCTTCCAATCTCCCCATCGAGGACCGAGTCCAATTGGGGAGATACCAGTTCGTTTGTGATGAAAAAGGTCAGTCTTGTTCTTCTTTCTTTTAGTTTGTCGTCTGAGATTATTCTATCTGACTTGAGAATAAAGGTGTTACTTTGTTGATTGCAAATTACTGTTCTTTTTCATACAATGTAATTAGTAATACGTAGCTGTTCTTTTTTTTTTTATCCTGATAAAAACTATCAGGAATATGAAAGAATTATGAAGATTTGTTACGTTCTTTGTGCTTATTAGCTTTAAAAAACATTAAGAAATATGAAATAATTGATTGGACGATTGGTATAATTTATGATTCTTTTTTACTCTGTTATTGTTTTATTTACAAACTTTGCTGGAACTTTCCAGGTGAGAAAGGTCGAATAGTGATCACTGTGATGGTTTGTAGTTCATCTGTTTTGTAAATGAGATTGCTCAATCCCATTGTTAGCGTAAAACAACAGAAGCATATGTCACATCCTATCAAGTGTTATCTTTCTTCAAGGAAGATCGTAACATCCATCTCTTCCTTGAAGAGATGGGGAGAGGGATTAGAGGATTGAGATAGATTTGAAGAAGGTTTGTTGCTGCAGTAATTTTCAGTGTACATGCCCAAGGGCTAGAATCAAGTATAAATAGACTATTTGGATTCTATATTTGTCTACACTAGCTAAGACTTGAAAAAACATACAAGATCAGACTACTTCTCTAGGTTGCTGCCCTACTCTTGACTATCTTGCTCCTAAAACTGTCTACGCTAGTTAGGACTAAAGAAAATATGAAATAAGAATAATTAATTAAGTTGTTGCCATACCCTTGATGAACCATGAGCAAGTGATAAGTGCAACTTAAGGCAGACCAGCACTAGGTTGGTGACAGGTGACAGGTGACAAGTGACAAGTGACAACTGTGACTATTTGTCTCTTGTTTTCCCTGGTTTGGGGTAATTTTCGTCCATCTCCTAAATCGGCTGGGAGTCTTCAACTTCTCTGTTTTGATTTGGAACTACTCCAACAGAGGAAAGTTATGGTGGACCTATCTTGCTGGTTGACAAAACATGCTTGCTCGAATCGCAATCAAGTTAAGAATATGCACAGTTTGTGTCAATAAACCTTCTAATTCCCATGTGGCATAATCTCTGTCTCCATTACTCTATCAAAGTACATTTTGGTATCTGAATAATACATTATTGTCATTGCTGTAGAACTTCCAGTAGTTTATGCACATGGTCTTCAGTAAGCTCAGGTGGCAAGATGGGCTGAGCATTTGATTCTCCTTGGTTTGGCTTTAGCTTGGATGCATAAACATTTCATGGATTTTTGCCTGAGGTGAGAGTTTAAACCTTTAGGTTGTTGGTCTTTTTTGTTATTCCTGTTAGAAACGTCCATAAAATTGAGGAGATAGATTGTTATAGTTCTTATCCCACACAAAACTTGTTGGTACCATGGTAGTTGAAACAATACCAAGTCACCTGTAAAAGCTTCTAATTATTATGCTGATGATTATGAACTTCTTTCATTCTATTATGGGTGGCTGAAATATGTTTCTTTCATTCTAGATTGATATAATCCTTTTTTCTTTCTTATTCTCAATGCTTACTGCATCAATCTCTTGATTGTTTCCACGTATTATGAAATTGAGAGTGGTGGCTTATATCATCTCAAAGGTGTTATAAATTTAGCAGAGCGGCAGGAAATGCAACACTGATAAGAAATTAACAATGCTTTAGACTACGTATAACATTAGTAGGCAATGTTTTAGGCTGCATATAGTATCAGTAGGGTTTTCAATCTGTATGCAACACCTTGGACTAGTCATCTGTCTGTGAGGGATAGTTAGAGCTTCTGCCAAATCTTGTGCTGCTAAGGGACTATTTTTTGTCAAAAAGGTAATAAAAAATCTTGATATTTATAACATAAAATGGTTTGTTGCATACCATATAGTTTAGCTCCATACTCCACGAATAGTTTGCCCTACATTTTTTAGAGTATGTGGATGAAAATCGACAATAAAATGCACATACTTAGTTTTACCATCTTTATTGGTCTCTGCCACCAAGAAATGTGGAGCTAATGTTTCTTTGTTAATCACCAAAAAAGTGTCAAATATCCTAGAGAAATGTATTGATGCTGCCTTTTTAATTTCTATATCTTCAATTGGTATGATATGATCCACATATCATATATTGATTGCAAGATCTACATGTTAAATTTTACTGTTTCAGAAACTTCAAGCTTGGTGTCAACTTTCTAATGGTGTTTGGGCACTAGGGACCATACTATCATCTTCTGGATCAGAGTCTGTAATATCTCTTTCTGAGGGTGGAGTAAGTCTTTCAAGTCTTAGTGGAATTTTCCACGTACTTGACCTGTATATTTGTATTATTCAAATTAGGTAACTTCTTCATTTTTCAGGTTTTAAAGGTCAACACTGAAAGTTTGTTAGCTTCAAACCCTGAAATTCTTGATGGGGTGGATGATCTTATGCAACTTAGTTATCTAAATGAACCATCGGTCTTGTACAACCTACAACTTAGATACTCTCGAGATTCAATATATGTGAGTATTTTTGCTCATCTCTAGCTATCTTCTTGAAGAATGCCTTGATCTATCCATACTTTTTATGTGTTTTTAGACTAAAGCAGGACCAGTTTTGGTTGCTATCAATCCATTTAAAGAAGTACATCTTTATGGAAATGAGTACATTGAAGCATATAAACATAAGTCTATAAACAGCCCACATGTTTATGCAATAGCTGATACTGCCATCCATGAAATGATCCGAGGTATTTCCTATCTTGTTTATAATTTGTTTCAGAAGTGGAACTGACTGTTGCCTCCACTGTAATCTGATTCATGCCGTGGTTACCTCAATTGCAGATGATATCAATCAGTCAATTGTTATAAGGTTGGTATTTGTTTACATAATTAGAGAATGGTTTCCTAATTCAGTAGTTCTTAGGATTGCTGTTCCCTCCACTTTCTCCATCTTATGCAACTGTTCATTCTTATATATGGAAGAAAATCTTATTTCCATGCATGAAAGATTAAGCTTAAATTCAATATGTTTCATACTGAACTCAATAATAAATTAAGAAAAATAACACACTTCTCCTAGTTGACCAGTTGAGAAATATAAATTCCAAGATTAGGCAGATAATTTGATGGTTATTTCAGACAGTTCAGGTTAATCAGTTTTTTGGTTTGTAATTGTGTTTTGATTGATTATGGGTCATTTGTTTGGAGGAGCTTTTCATTGTCAAGGTGTCGGACATTTATTAGCATACCTGATCAGTTGAAGGAAATTGGTCTAGCTTTGTCCTACCAGAAGTGTTTCCTTTTCTAAAAGAAGAATTGTTACATGAAAAGTTGTTAGAAATATGGGAAATCTACATCTTCATTTTAATTGGCCAATAATTAGCTTGCATGTAAAGATTAGAAATTTTGACTTGCATCTTCTATCGTATTCAGTGATCTTGAGCCTTTGCACCTGTTTTAAGTCCTTGTTTGATGAAGCTGATACTTTTATGAACCTAGTAAAATAGTGTTGCAGTTTTTGTCCTTTAGTAACAATGATGTCATCTAACAATGTCAGATGCGAATGGAACCCATGGAAGGATATGTAGTATTATATTGTAAGTTTGTAACTAATTTGTTTAACAATGGTTTCTTGTCTTTTTTTCCTATAGTCACATTGACTTCTTGTCTTTTTTCTTGTCCAAGATTAGAACCAAGGATTACAACACCAAATGATACCACCCGTATCGGGTGGTACGTACCGGTCCACCAACAGACCGGTACGTGGATCGCTTGCTACCGGGTGGTACCATTGATCTAGCCCCATATCGGATGATACGGGGCTGTATCGGGTGGTAACGGTTGATATTTCAATCGTTACCACCCGAAACAGGTCGGTAACAATCGATTTCGATCGTCGTAGCCCGCTACCGAGCAGTATCAGCCTAGCTACGGCGAGGGAAGAAGAAACGTCGAGGGAGAAGAGAGAGAAGGCGCTCAAAGAAGAGGGAGAAGAAGAGGGAGAATTGAGAGAACCTTGACGCTTCTCGATCCGACACCACCCTCCCTCAACGATCCCGATCTAGGAGGTAATGGAGAGGCGATGACTCGACTTCTTCTTCGCCACGTTCTTCGTCGAAGGCCAGAGACGTTTGCGACCTTCGATGTATTCGCCGAATGTTGTAGATGAGGAGAAGACCATATTATTCTCCTCGTTTGACGTGACGAGGAGAAGAAAAGGAGGCGATGCCATCGAGGTAGCATATGCCTCCTTTTTTTTTTATATTTTTAATATTATTTTTATATTTTTATATATTGATTTTTATATTTTTTATATTATATATATATACGCATCGGGCGGTACACCCTAACGTACTGCTCGATACACCCGTACCATACCGTATCAAGCAAGGCTTGATACATCAATACGTTACGAAATTATGAACCTTGATTAGAACAACCTAAATCTAATCCTTCTAAGTTGCTTAATAAGGTAACAAGTTGGAGTTTATGAGGCTGTACATTTTCGGAAGGTGAAATTGACTAATTCTTTGTTGGATTTGCAGTGGTGAAAGTGGAGCAGGGAAAACTGAAACGGCAAAAATAGCAATGCAATATTTGGCTGCTCTTGGTGGAGGTAGTGGTATTGAATATGAAATTCTACAAACAAATCCAATACTTGAAGCATTTGGGAATGCAAGAACATTACGAAATGACAATTCTAGCCGCTTTGTAAGTCAATTAACTCTTTCTATGCCCCTGCTTCCTATTTAGCCAATTTTTCCCAGAACATTTTAGGGAAACCTTTTATTACCATTTTTTTTAAGATATAACAATTTCTTGAATGCACAAACTTAGATTTTGACAGTGTTTGTCACAGTTATCATGTATAGTTATCAGTATCTATCAAGCCTATTATTGTTTACAAAATTTCTGTGTTGCTTTTACAGGGAAAGCTCACTGCAATTCATTTTAGTGTGACTGGCAAAATATCTGGTGCCTCAATTCAAACATGTAAGTGAAATGGTTTTCTGTGCTTTGTTCACTTTCAGTAGTGAATTTGTTCTTTGATTCTCCATACTTAATAGCTTCATTCTTTCTGTTTTTTTCTTCTTGACTTTGTACGTGTTGACAGTTTTACTTGAGAAGGTACTCTATCTGCCTGTTAGTCTGATCTTTCCTTTATTTGCTTGCTGTCCATTTTTGATTTGGAGTTCCTTAAACCTCATGCAGTCAAGAGTGGTACAATGTGCAGTGGGTGAGCGATCTTATCATATATTTTATCAGCTATGTGCTGGTGCTCCCAAATCTCTAAGAGGTATGGTATCGTTTCCACTATTTTGCCTCACTTCAGCAATTATATCTACTGGCACGGCAAGTTGTTAATGCTTGCAGCAAGCAAGATGATTTGAGATGTCAGTTAGTGCTCATCTTTAAGTTAAATTAACTAACTTCAAATTTTATTACAAATAGTTCCTGGTATTTTGTGAACCTGCTATATTGATTCTTTGTTGATATTCGATCCCTTTACGCATACCATGACCACAGAAGATAATGATGGTAATTAAATGGTAGGGAATGAAGCATCCAATGCTTCAAATGATCTCATGCCCCTGGTATATTTCTTAACTTGTCTGCATATTCATTCACTGCTAAATGATACATTCTGTTGTTTCTGTAATTTTAGAAATTGTTTTGTGCATTTATCCTGTGAGATCATTTGTTTCTTAGATTTTTACATTTGACTTTACTCTTTATGATCTACTTTCTACATGCATTGGTAGGTCTCGTCTCACATATACATTGCATTTTCTTTTTTGGCATATAGGAATTATAATTTTTTTAATGCCTTTTTACACTAGGTCATGTTTTGTGAGTTTACATTCTTTATGTTTGCAGGAAAAGTTCTTTCTGTAAATGTAGATCTTCATCAAATTCTTATCAGCAGTTAGTTTATCATGCTACGCTGGCTTGTTAATGTTTTGCTTTTCTGAACTCAGCAAAATTAAATCTGAGGAAAGTGGACGAATATAAATACCTGAAGCAGAGCAATTGCTATACTATTGCTGGGGTTGATGATGTTAAAAGGTTCCATCTCGTTATGGTACATCTTAAACTGCTACAAAAGTTTTCTTATGCATATTCTTGTTAAGGAATGGAGCTTTTTGGTTGACATGCTTAAGAACTATCACAGAAAGCTATGGATGTTGTTCATATCAGCAAAGTGGATCAAGAGAGTGTATTTGCTATGCTTGCTGCAGTTTTATGGCTGGGTAACATATCCTTTATGGTGATTGATAACGAAAATCATGTTGAAGTTGTTGCAGATGAAGGTAGAACATTATGTCAATGAAAATTAAAATTTTCCTGTATTAGCTTTTGCTAGTTGATAACAATTTTGGCTCATTTTATAAAGTCAAATACAGAAATTCTTTGTTACCCCATCTTTCCTTTTCTTGTTATTTTCATTATTTAGTCTTTTGTTACTTTATAAATGAGTAAATGACTACTAATTTGTGTCTTCCAGCCTCTTTTCTTCTTCTTATTTGTCTTCTAATTGTTTATTACACTATTATTTTTTCTTCAATTGTCTTCAGTTCTCTCTTTCTGAATAAATTCATTTACCACAATTGTTTAGATGTGTACATGAGATTCCCGAGACTATGACCAAACTGATAAAATCCTAATCATGAATTATAGTTGAATTGATTCTTGACTATTTTACCTCAAACAGCTTAAGGTTCCACCTTTGCACATCTTTCAAATATTCAATCGATTTTCTCCTGTTCCAGTGGGAATTTGTTTTTAGTCACTTGTCATATATGTAGTCTTATTCAAGACAACCTATGAAACTCTGTCAATTGAAACATATTTTGAAGTTTGAACTACAAAACAGATCCTATTGTCAAGTATGCAGATGATTGCCATTAATACTTGTTGAGATGGTTCCTGGATTAACATAAGATTCCATTTTGACATAAAATTTTCTTGGAGCATGATGTACATGATAAAGAAATCATCACCAGTATGACCAGACCAATATATGTTTTATTGCTTACATTGGGACTGCAATGATCCCTATCAAGAGAATCATGGTAGTCTTCTCCATACTCTTGATTGTCTTCTTGCATCTTTTGTTTTAGTCTCTGGAGTCTGGATCATCAATTTTGGTGCTTTTCTTCTTTCTACTATTAACATATATATATGCCTTTTTCTAAAAAGCACTCATAATATAATACTGACTGTTGATTCAGGTGCACAAACTGTTTCTAAGCTTATTGGATGCACTGTTTCTGAACTCAATCTTGCCTTGTCAACTCGTAAGATGAAAGTTGGCAATGATAACATTGTCCAGAAGCTTACACTTGCACAGGTTTGTTTTTATCTACCTGGAAGCCAAATTATTGGTTAATTTGGTTTTGTCCTTGGGTGACTCATTTGCTTTCTTTTTTCTTTTTTGTTCCATAGGCAATTGATACAAGAGATGCATTAGCAAAATCGTTATATGCTAGTCTCTTTGAGTGGCTTGTAGGACAGATCAATAAATCGCTTGGAATAGGCAAGCGTCACACTGGAAGATCCATCAGTATTCTTGATATCTATGGATTTGAGTCTTTTGATGTAATGTTCTTCCAACATGTGGTTCTACAACTTCTGCCTAATGATTCAGTTGTACACATCTCATGACAAATTCTCTTTTCTCTTTGCTTTCTGTTTTTTGTTTTTGTTTCTTGCAGAAGAATAGTTTCGAACAATTTTGCATCAATTATGCTAATGAAAGGCTGCAACAACATTTTAATCGCCACCTGTTTAAACTGGAACAAGAGGTATATTTTATCAAATAAGCAGCTAGTTAATTGTAGTGGGACCATGGTGGGGCGTTACAATTAATTATTAGCTTCTGGTGGAATTGCAGTTTGTGCTTAACTATCAAAACATAGTTTTATTTCAAAACATATTTTTCTCTGTTTGATGCCAGTCCGTACTGGACGTAAAGGATTGCACTTTGTTCCAATCTGAAACTCCCATTGAGATCCACAAGGCTGAAATTTGTTAATTTCTTCAAATCCACCAACATGGATTTCTGGATTTATCAAGCATGAGTGCTGAATGAATTTTTATCATACATATTTTTTATTCTGTTAAAGTGAAAAAAAATTTGATGTCATGTTTTTCTAATGCTTATTTACAAGAGACCTAAGTTTGGAAAATTTGAAATAATCTAGCTGACTTATGTAGCTGAAAATTTCTGAAAGTGAAGAAATAACCGAGATTGCTGAAACTATGTAAACAAAAATGCTTTTAGTGGGTTGAAACTGGAAGAGAATTGAAATTAAAATAATTGGATCAAACACTACATTTAGTGTGTCATGATCTATTTATCTGCACTTGTTATTGTCTTTGAGTTTCCTGTCTTTTCTAATATGTTAATCCATCATCAAGTTTTGAATTGGAGTGCAAATTGTATCATTAATCTACAGTACTGTCAGAAAGACCACTAGACATGTCTCCCATTAGGCTGGTCGGTTTATGCTGTTCAAACTGTTTAGTATGGTTTTACCATTTTAATTTTGGATCCTTACCATCTTGAAAGCATATTAACAATGACAACTATTAAATGAAAATTTTGAAGTCAATTTAAATGTGTGATATGCAAATTGCAAACATTTTCAGAAATCTAATTATGTACAAACCTTATGTTCCTCATATTCTGGTTCTACATCTCTTTGCCAGCTTTCTACTTGTAAATGTTAACTATGCATCTTTCACATATTTAGAAGTAGCATCTAAATGTTGACTATGCATCTTTCACATGATTATATATTTTATAGATGTTTTTAAACAAAGCCTGGTCAAAGATAACTTGATCCATAGAAGTGATATATTTGGCCTAAGGATGAGAAATTGTCAGAATTTTGCGAGATTGTGAAATTCTTTTCCTTATGCTTTTCTTTTCCTATATAACACTAAGTTCCAAGTGCTTTTTCTTTAGAGACAACCATAGTATATTCTCTAATCATATTGAATACTAGGTGGCAATTTATTGTAGTCAAATCTCTACCGCAATCATCATGTAGCATCTCAGAACCACAAGGGATATGATCTTATTGTGCTTCTTGTAAGACAAATTTTATTCACAGACTTTTCCTCATGAAGATTTTTCACCTGGAATTTTGAACTATTCTAAACCATCCTTTCCCACATAATATGGCATGAATTTACCTGTAGGTGATGAGCCCCATGCTGGTTGGCATCCAGATTTGATAATTATCTAGAATGTGATGCTTCTACATGCAATATTTAGCTTACTTTGATCTTTATTTAATCTATAAACTATTTTTAAAAACTATGTTTATGCTTATGCAGTATTTTATAATAAGTTTCACGTATTGTATTTCCCCAAAATTGCATCACCGCATTGTCGGAGCATGCCAATTTTGGGCAGGCACATTAAATGATGCTGCATGTAATATGAAACGTGTATTGTGTTTTACTCATTCTAGTGGTGATACAATTAGATGGGCTTTGATGTGAACTTAAGTTCTGTGGCAGTTGCTGCTACCTTGGTGGCTTATTACATAACATAGGCGCAGATAGACATGCCTGGAATAATAAATTCTGCATGACACTGCAGTTGTTTTGTATTTGGTTTGAAATTGGTATGCACTTTTTTAACCTTAGTTCTATGATTTTTTTCATAATTCAGGAGTCTTGAGTGCTTGCTGAACTGTTACCATTTTGTTTAACAAGTTTGATGCGCTTACCTTCGTTGCAAATTGATGCTCTTGATCCCTTTTTGGATATGTTCACATTGTTATGATATTTTTACCAGGAATATGTTCAAGATGGCATAGACTGGGCAAAAGTTGACTTTGAGGATAATCAGGACTGCCTTAATCTTTTTGAGAAAGTATGTTTTCTACATAAGCTTCACTAGATTGAAGAATTTAACTTCACTTCTATCACTTCAAATTTGAAAGTTACAGTTGCTAGTTCTATGTCATTATGGCAATCAGGGAAATAGAATATCATGGCAGCTTTCCTATTAAGTAACTCTTTCCTATATTTATTCTTAGTTTAAAGGTGAAATGGAGATAAATAATTAATTTAAAAACAAAATATAGAAAAGGTTAACCGCGTCCAAGAATCAAAGGAGGCTGAGTTTAAGTTTATGATGTGGAGTACAGAAAATTTTCAAGGCTGAAGGATTTTTAAAACTGTTTCATGCTCTCTTTACAATTATCTCTGGCAGACAGATATTTTAGTTAAACAAGAGTCTAAATTGTTGAAATATATACTGATCTTGAGATTATAGGAGTAATATACAAATATGAAGAGTCGAGGGATCAATAAAAAAGCACCATACAATTCAGAGCCTGTTGTTCTGTTACATGGAGCATAAATATTAAAAGAAACAAATTGCTATATTTATTCTTCATTTGGTCGTTATGTGCTCGGAAGTTGGTGATTTGTATATACTTATGCTTTTAATTACTTTTGCATTCTAAGTTATAAGGCCTATAATATATGTTCTCAGACATTCTATTTGTTGGACCAATCATATTCTATCCATTTGGGACATGCTTGAGATATTATATTTCATTGCACAATTATGATAAACATATGATATTTTTCAGGATTTTGATTATTGTTGCTTATAAAATTGAGACTTCCACTCATTTTCTCTTGCTGTTCTTATTTTTTATATACATTTATCTTAAAAAGACAAAAAAATATTAGTTTTTATGATACTTCTTGGTGCAGAGACCACTAGGGTTGTTGTCTCTTTTGGATGAAGAGTCTACTTTTCCAAACGGGACTGATCTTACATTCGTGAATAAGCTTAAGCAACATCTTCATTCTAGTCCATGCTTTAGAGGAGAAAGAGACAAGGCTTTTACAATCCATCACTATGCAGGGGAGGTTGCAATTTAGACATTGTCTATTTTTCATTGGACATTCTTTGGTATTTCGTTCAAAACTTTTGATGATAAGCAACTTAATTAGGTGGTCTATGACACAACTGGGTTTTTGGAGAAGAATAGGGATCTACTGCACATGGATATTATTCAGCTCCTTGCTAATTGTAAATGCCATCTTCCTCAAATCTTTGCTTCAAAAATGCTATCTCAATCTGAAAATTCAGCAGCTAGTCCATATAGATTCAATGTTGCAGATTCCCAAAAGTTAAGTGTTGCATCAAAGTTTAAGGTTAGTATCATTATCAAGTAGATAATTTTCAAGTTGTGAAAAGTTAGGAAATTGTGAGTTCTTTTTTTTTTTGTCACGACTCTGATGATTCTGTTAGTTGGTGAACTCTACACTTTTTCTTCTTTTTCACTCGTTTGTTCAGGGGCAACTATTTCAACTGATGCAAAGACTTGGGAATACAACACCTCATTTCATACGCTGCATTAAACCAAACAACTCGCAACTTCCTGAAACATATGAACAAGGACTTATATTGCAGCAGCTTAGATGTTGTGGAGTTCTAGAAGTGGTTCGTATATCAAGATCTGGTTATCCTACCAGAATGTCTCACCAAAAGTTTGCTAAGAGGTAAAGATATTCCACATGCTGCATAGTTATTGTTTTGTTCATTTTTTGAACTTAATTAAGATTATATTAGGTATGGCTTTCTCCTCGAGAATGTTGCATCTCAAGATCCTCTAAGTGTCTCAGTGGCAATACTGCAACAGTTTAGCATTATTCCAGAGATGTATCAAGTTGGTTACACAAAATTATTTTTCCGAACTGGACAGGTGAGAGTAAAACTTGATATTGATGTGCAATTTTTTTTTCCATCCTCTCTCTCCCTAGGTTCACAGGCTCCCTACCCTAGGTACCATTGCCATTTACCAAAAGAAAGATCTTTCTGCTGGTGTGGCATGTAATAACCACTATCTCCCTCTTTCTCTATCTATTCTCCAGCTTTTCGTCTCTTTCACTTGTCCATTGACCAATAAAACCCTGTATAAAAAAGCAGGCTTTTGTACCATAATGCCATCCTTTCTTTCAAGTTTTTTAGGTCATGTGGTGCACATATATGGTGTTTATGGCTTAGATGTGAACAAATGAATATTAGCATTTCATTTTTATATTTGTCTGCAGAGTTTATTTTAATTTTATTCTAATTTTTCCTGTCATGTTACAATACATAGATTGGTTTACTTGAAGATACAAGAACTCGTACTCTTCATGGCATTTTAAGGGTGCAAAGCTGTTTCAGAGGTCATCAAGCTCGGCTTTATGTGAAAGAACTTAAAAAAGGAATTGTTGCATTGCAATCATGTAATTTCTCCTCTTGGACCATAGGACATGTTTCTTCTTACAGGAAACAAACTATTACTTGATCTTAGTTGATGAAATTTTTTTTGGATATGAATAACAAGTTATAAGATCTGACTAGAACATTGTTGTATCATGTTATAGTTATTCGGAGTGAGAAGACGAGGCGTGTGTCCTCAGGTTTGCTTCGGAGGCACAGAGCTGTGATTGCTTTGCAGAGAAATATAAAATGCCGAGCTGCTAGGAGGAACTTTGTTGACGTCCGTAATGCATCAATAGCAATACAATCTGGTAAATTTGTTCACATCTGGAGTTTTGTTACAAGTACTTGCATCTGGAATAATCTATCACTTACTGATCATCAAAGTATTGAAAAGTCATCCGTGGATGGCTTGTTAGGAGGTGTTCCAGAGATGTCGCTTTGCTCAATGCAAATAAGCATATTGGAGGTACAAAGGTAATCTCTGTAAGTTCTAGTCTTCTTCTTCCCCAGCATAAAAATATATGCTGTACTTGTTTAGTATCAATCATCTTCTTATACTTCTGTTGATCACTGGATTTAAATTTAAACTGAAGAAATTTCCTTGTCAAATGAAGGATTTGTTAGAATTAATAATGGCACCAGTAGGTTTATCAACTGAAACTTTTTGGGATCCAATGATGACAATAGGCTTTATCATTAGTTTTTCTATACAGGGAATATTAATAATTGATTGCATTTATCCCTGTCAACCACAAGGAGTTAGAAGTATTGATACTTCAAGCTATATCACTTAACATTTGACATTGAGTTCAAATTATTTTTTGGGGTTGTTGTGCAGATGATAGAAGTCATTCTAATACCTTTCCATCATGTAATTAACTTGCCTTTTTGCATCATATTGATTTTGTTGCATGATTAACGCATTGGCATGACTTTATGCATTGTTTGACGTATTGTCTAAAATGGTACGAAATGGGCAGTATATCAACTGATATGCAGACCAGCCCGTTTTGGATGGTATGCAGGAAACAGGTTAGGTATTGGCCGGTATGGGTGATGTATCAGTCAATAGTTGAAACTTTTGATATATCTACTAATACGGGTCCATGTCAATTGAAATTAGATCGATACCGACATCAATAGGTTCAAGTTTGACCCCATCAGTGAAATTGTATGTTGGGGCCTTTTATTTGGACTTTAAATCCCCTTCCTTCCCCCCTCTTTCACTTTCTCACGCACTCTCATTCACTCTCTCATCCTTATAACCCAGAATTCCTATTCTTCTATGCCTCATATACACTATATTCTTATTTAAATATAATACAATTATCATTAAATAGGATAAAAACCATAAAAAGGGTTTTCTTGTGAATTTTTGATCATTTTGGGCTTTTTCTTTTGAAAATCGATACATATTGATGTACGACATACAATATGTCAGTATCTGACGAGAATGTACCGGTCTACCCATGGACTAATACCATCAGACGACATAATATGGTGGTCAATGCTTTCAGGTTTATTAAATAATATGATAACTCCTTGTTATTGTCATTTACAAACCAATAGTTAGATACCTATTGCCATAATGTGTTAATTTTTTAGTACCTTAGTAACTTTAATGCATATGCTTGTCATGCCTACACTGGGCATACACCTTGTAACATTGCACCAGGCAACTTTCTTTGTGGTATAATATTCAGGTTTTATTCTGAAGTTATGAACTCACATTGAGGTATGACTTGGAGTCTATGGTTCACGATGGCTCCTCACAGGCTTGATTAATTGGTGTATGGGAATAGATATGGCCAAAGAGGACAAGTCTGCATTATGTTTCACCCAAGAGTGAAGCCAAGATTTTTGGCCAAAACAAACTATTCTTTTACAGCTCAGTACATCTAACCTTACTGATGAAACATATAGAATATATTTTGACCAAAGAACTAATGAGAGTGAAAAAATAATAATCTTATCAATAAACTTTGGAGAACTTTATAGTGAAGATGCTTACTATAGACTTATGACTTGTTGAATATCACATGTACCAATTTAGTGGTTTGGCCTTAATAATCTTAAATTAGTTTCTATATTTATAAAATAGGTTCAAGAGATTATAAACTAATTAGATATTATTTTTTAAAAAACAATGTTGAATGAGTCTCTCTTGCTCTCTCTTTTGATATATATACACACACACACACACACATTATATAGCTTATAGTTACAAAAGGGGAATTAAATAATATTGCTACTAAATTAACAATTATATATCATAGGGATCAATTGCAGCAACAACTCCCCTTGGCCATACAATAGCTTCTTCACTTGTCGCACTATTTATTGTCGGGTTTAATTAATCTTCAATTTTATCCTTATTAGATTGTATATTTCATTAAAATTTGCTTGATGTCCCATTCCTGCTATATATTGCTTCAGCACCTGTGGAGATGATACTAAAAAGATTTATAACAAGCTCAAAATTCTTTTGCTGCTCTGCTTTGTTGCTGGTGAACTGAAGGTAAGGCTGAATACATTTCAGGGTGAGGAACCAGAAGAGAATTTGGTGAAGTCATCTGTCCTTGCGGAACTAGAAAGGAGGGCTTTAAAAGCCGAGGCAGCACTGAGGGACAAGGAAGAAGAGAACAACATTCTTCACCAGAGGCTTCAACAGTATGAGAGTCGATGGTCCGAGTATGAGCAAAAGATGGAATCCATGGAAGAAGTGTGGCAGAAGCAGATGGCATCCTTGCAGTCTAGCCTCTCGGTCGCAAAGAACAGCTTTGCTATTGATGACATTGAACGACATTCTGTTGCATCACTAGATCAAAGTTGGAGCAGCACAGACCCCATCAGGGCCAAGGGATGGGAGAATGGAAAGCGATCAGTTTCTCGAGCAATTAACAGAGATATGAGCTCTGGCCTGAGCGTCATCAGCCGTCTGTCTGAAGAATTTGAGCAGCGGACACAGGTGTTTGCAGATGATGCAAAGTTTTTGTTGGAGGCGAAGTCTGGTAAGTCAGAGGCGAGCCTGAATCCAGAAAGAGAACTGAGGAGGCTAAAACAAGACTTTGAACTATGGAAAAAGGACTTCAACTCTCGTTTACGAGAGGCAAAGATGGTCATAAACAAGCTTGGAACAGATGATGCAGGTTCTGACAAGGGAAAGAGGAAATGGTGGGTGAGATTGAATAGTCGAAGGATAATGTGAAACGGCAACAAAACGGCCATATTGCACTGTCATAAACCCTTGTGATTATATATGCAAATTGAAGGAGAAGACTTCTGTTGTGTATTATCGCTGAGTTACGAATGATCAAAAGCTTGGCATTTATTATTAGCTTTTGCTATGTATCTGCTGTATATTGCCCCAAAAAAACATCGTTGTTTATGAATGATTATCCAGATATGCTCCATTTCCAAGTATCATAACATTGTTTATATATATATAACTTTCAACATATTGGTCAGCATAGCATTTCTGAGGATTTTTGTTCTTGCATGGCAACATTACATGTAAGAGAAAAAAAAGAAATAACAAATCCTTTTCTTTTGCTAAACTTGCTCGTAAAAAAAAATTTGTAGAGCATGACACTATTTACTGCGACTGGAGATTGTACGGGTGGCTTCTCTTCATTCCATGTACTTGAATCATTTGGTGAAGACTGCGAAGTTGATGCTCTCGAAGCTTATTGTAATGTTGAGATTGCCTGCCGTAAGTACCTGTAGGTTGTGTCATAATTAACCAAACCCATAAACCAGAACTCGAACTCATCCTCTGTGACTATTTGGATATATTTCTGATTTGGCTTGCTCATGTTCTGACTTGGAATGGCTTCCTTTATCCTCCTCAATGGAACCAAAACCTACATAGCATACAGATGCATGGTACGTTCAGTGTTAAATCTTCCATTTTATTTCTTCTGCAGTACCTTTGAGGGAAAGCACACATGCAAGCAGCTTTGAGCTTTGAGATTACCTTGTAAGGTACTCTAACCAAGCCTCCTTTTGGAGAAGATAATTTGAGGGATCGATCACTGCGGAACGCTATCTTCGCGTTCGAGATAAAGAGCATCCCTGAGATAGGACCTGCTGTGGTTGATAGATAGCACTGAAAGGCCTTCAGCAACCTTTCTCCTTCTCCGACAGAGAAAGCTTGTCTGAAGACCCTCTCGACCCCACCTGCTTGAAGAATCCGTGCACCCATGCTCAACTTTCCCTTCATAGTTTCAGAGACCTTGGGGCCCAAACTCACTTCATTTAAGATATCAAAGATCAGTTCTAGATCAAGGAGTAGAAAACCTACAATCATGGATCAATCATGAAGGTAGGGGTTGAAGCTTACCATGACCTCGGATGCCTTCTGCTTTTTCTCCAAGCTTACTCATCCAGTCAACGATCAAGTCCTTTTCTGCAACCAGAGAAGGATCCACATAAGTTACATAGCCCAAGACATGCATGTAGATCTGAAACCTATATCTTAAAGTGCACTACAGAAACCAAGAGTGGGAAAGAGCTGATCATTACTCTGTTTGCTGTGGGAAGAACTGCGTGAAGCTACAGAAGCAGAAGCAGGATTTCCAGGCAGTCCCTCTGCAGCAAACGTCACAGAATTCACAGGAATTCCCATGACATGGTCACAATTTGCGCTATCCATATTGGGGTGTAGCTGATCTTGGCTTCTTAGGCTCTGCGTCTCTTGAGATTGCTTCCGGGATCTTCCTGGCTCCATAACCAGAAGTGACTCCCTTTTATAACACGAAGCAACCTAATCTCAATCAGCACCTTATTCTGCAGTCATCATCAGCTCATCAAGGATGAAGGCAATGTAGTATAATGGGTGGTCCCATAAGCCAGAAAAATAAGGAAATTCCACTGCGTTTTGCCATCAGCCCATATAATGGAAGAGGATAGCATGACCTTTCCATATTTTACAGCTGCTACTTAAATATTTGCAGTATCCAATTTAGTGGATTGGCTACTACTGTCTTAGTTTCTAAGACCATTCACTAGCTTATTTCTGGTCAGTGTCTGCTTCATCAAAAGAGAGAGAGAGTTTGCTGAGCAAATCAGCTTCTTTTTCGTGTAAAGTGTGTCAAAAATTGTTCCTTGGTAACTTTCCAGTGTGGATTAGGTCAAAGTTGCAGCATAGTATCTATCTTTACATGAAAGCTCCTGCCTCTGTGGATCACACTCCTGTCTCTGTTCCTAAAATCTCCACGTTTCATGTCAATGTTGGATTGCGCAGCACTGAGTCAGCACACTGTCATACTTAACCACTCAGTCGGCAAATCATTACAGCTAATTGACTTTAGAGGATCTACTCTCTCCATGTGGATGTTGACTTGTGCAGCAGCATGGGGTCAGCATCCCCTATCATACGCAGCACTGAGTCAGCATGTCATTACACCCAACTGCCCTGGCGAGGACAGCAGAAGCTTCTCTCATGTTCGAACAGGTTAGTATCTTCGTCTACAATAATTATCTTATAGACATTAATTAGGTCAGTGAACCTAATTTGAGGTTTGAAATGCTTGTCATTCACCAGTTCTTGGCACCTTGATTGTGATAATTCTTCTCATCATTTGAAGGTAGGTTTGTATCAGACTTTAAGTATTTGACCCACACAATTCTCCACCTACATTTCTTTTCCGTTCTGTTTTTGGTAGCAAAACTGCAGGCCTTGAGTTCAATGATGATTCTAATGCTAACAGGATCAACTTTCTTTGAAATAAGAACGATATTAATGGAACTCCGACGCTGGAAAGCTTGCTTCCATCAACAAACAAACGTGGAACCACAACAAAAGGCAATACATGTTTGTTGTTTTATTCCAGGAACAAAGCTTAGAAAAAGTGAATCCAATGTCAAAGGAGGACAAAAGAGAGGTGTCATCTCACAAGGCTTATCTATTAAACTTCTTTGTTCTGAGCTGGAGGTACATTTGATGAATAACACAAGCTACTGGCCTTCCAAAACCTGCACATTTCCAAAGAAAAGGTGCCGACAAAAGGTGCAGTGGATTAGTCATGAGTTCCCCACCTAAGATCTCCCATATTTTGATTGTTGAAAGCTGGCGTTTCCCTCCATCAACTACTAACTGATGAGAACACACAATAAGATACAGCGAGGTATTCGGTGGATTAGGTGAACCGATGATTAGGATTTGAATCATGAAAGCGTTCTCTTTGGTAAAAGGTTGCTGATGCTGAGCTGATACAAGTTTCATTTTATCTGTTTATGGGATTTAGTGCTACTTGCTTAATAAGGACTCCAAACATAATCCTCATGTCCTCAACTATTGACACAAGCTTTACGATTCATCTTGTTTATGGCTTACTTGAGTTGGTCGTCTAATGCTAGATTCTATGCTAACTAAATTTAAATACACAAAGAATAATTTTCCTATGAATATGAGGGCAAATGAGAAGGAAGTTTGTTGAAAGGGGATATCGACGATTTAAGTATGAATATAATAACATACTTGTACCAAGTGTTGTAGTACAAACAAACTTGGGAAATTTTCATGAGAAGCTCGTGTTTTTTTTTTTTTTTTTGCTTTTTAGGAGGTGCTCATGTTTTCTTTCTTTTTTCTTTTTTTTTTTGGAGATGGTGTCCTCTATTTTTAATAATCATGTAAATGCTTTTCGTCAGTATTTGCAATGGCAAGGCTCTCGTCATTATCCTCACCACCTCCCGTCACGTTGGTCATCGAACTGTTCCCTGCCTCCTTCCTTATTAGGTCATCCCTCACCTATCGTGCCCACACTATCTCAGCCCTCACCTTCGTCATCGTCTTTGCTCTCGTCCTTGTCTGTCATTATCGTCGTACTGCTAAGGCCACACCACCCTCATCAACCTCCTTCCCCTCCATTGAGGTCAACGAGCACTATGGAGGCAAGGGCCTGGGCAATGTGGGCATGATCGACAGGGCTCGGGCAAGGGAATGGATGGTGCCACCTATTCGAACGGGAGACTAGATGATGAACCATGCGAGGGAGGAGGGTGCGGAAGCCGCACCGAGGCTGCCTCCTTCCCCTTAATCTCCTTCTCCTCCGCTAAGGTCGACGATCGACGAGAGGGAGGGGAGGGCATAAAGAAAGGTGAAAAGGGTCTTGTGGGGCAATGGCAATGGGGCCTCTTTGGTTGGACGAAGGCAATGAGCAACCGACTAGTTGAAAATCCTCAAAAAGTATATTGTTTTTAGGAAAATCATCCAAGAAACTTTCTACTTTATTGATATAAATACGCGTGATCGGTAGTGTGATGATGAATAAAGAATAAAAAGATTAAAACGATGCTAATGGTCTCCGATAGCATACTTATTCTAGTTTACTCACCATGAATGAATAGGATCTAAGCTTAAAGAAGCCGTGAATCCCCTATAGTTATGGTCGTCATGGCAGCCAACCGTCCGCTCACATTAATGTTGGAACTTATAGAACAAGTGGTTAGAAATTAGAATATAATTTAGATTTGATAGGTAAAGTTTGTTGTTATCTATCAGATTATAGTTTGAGCTTTTCTTTAATTAGAAACTTGGATGTCGAAGGAGGTTCTTGTTGCATAATCCTATTGTCTTATATTAGATGTTATCAATGTAATGTCGGAATGCATGGCAGATAAAACCGAGATCAGATTTAATAGAAAATTGAGTTTTGCCTCTTTTTCTCCACTAATCTCTTCCCTCTTCTATCCAGTTTAATATTGCAGAACCTTTGATTGGTTCTAACAAGCAGTCTATATATAGCTATCAATCCACATTCAAACCAAAGATCGATCCTTTGGAGCAGTTCTTACTCACAAGGAGTAAGCGAGAGATGGCCAAATCTTCACTGCTGCTTATGACGATACTGCTACTTGTAGCTCTCATGAATCTCTATCATGCAAGCTCACACCGTCAACTGGCTAGTTGCCATCCCAGCGGACACCTACCGGGCAGGCCCGGCCACTGCGACCCGGGCTACAGCTCTGATTGCTGCGAGGCCGGCAAGTCGTACCCGCAGTACCGCTGTTCGCCACCCATCACCGGACACACCCATGCGAAGCTGACCGTCAACTGCTTCGAGGAGAACTGCGACGGAGGTGGCCCGTCGGAGTGCGACAATAGTTACCACAGTGACAAGGAGATGGTGGTCGCGCTGTCCACCGGGTGGTACGCCGGTGGAAGCCGCTGCCATCAGATGATTAGGATCCACGCTAATGGGAGGTCTGTTCTTGCCAAGGTGGTGGACGAGTGCGACTCGGTGAATGGATGTGATGACGAGCATGACTTCCAGCCGCCTTGTCCGAACAACGTTGTGGATGGTTCCCCTGCCGTGTGGAAAGCGCTGGGGATCTCCACAGACGTGGGACTCTATCACGTCACCTGGTCTGATGCGTGAGCAAGCAATAGTCTACTCGCTCTATATAAGTAAGCGTATTATCAATCAGGCACGTACGTGACTTTGGACATCTGTGTGTTCGACCTTTAAATAATCAAAACTATTAAGTTTGAAGGCTAAATTGTCATCCTCCGGAAAGAGATGCTGTTATGCTTTACCTGATAAGAAAGCATCTAAGACACTATTTATCACTATCTACAAAGACTTTGGACTCATCGCCCGTAAGTGTTCTCGCATACGTTGTCAGTTTTCAGAAATGATAATAGAACTAAGATTTCTTCGAATAAATGCCTATGAAAGATCATCACCAAACATAAGTCAACGTATTTAATATTTTGGTGGTGTGCAAAAACAGGGCAGATGAAACATCATCGTATCTGTCAACTGCAAATCATCAACGACAATCACTCCTTCGATGTATAATTTATGGACTCGACAACAAATATTTTCATGTAAATTCCATCAAGTATTAGGATGCTATGTTAGAAAGCATGGTCGTGTAGCATCATTGAAGAGTTGATCTGCAATACGCGAAACAGAGAAACAAAGGGATCGAGTTTGAATGCAGCTGTTAAAACTCACGTATGCTATCAGAAGGCTCGGAAGAAGATGCACAGAAGAAGGCCGCACGCACAGAAGCTTATAGGGCATCTGATGATCATGGAGGATAGCACCCCGAGAAGAATTGTGGAATGGTGGTATACTTGAGGTGGCCATGGGCTCCAGATATACCGGGATCGATCGCCTAGAATATACAGATAGCTGGGACGAAACTGGCAGAGGAGAATATGCCACTCTTGCATGGATACGTTAGTGGAGCTCGATGTCGACGAGGAGATGAGATGATCCCACAGAATATGCTCCATGAGTACATGCGGTCTCTTAGCCAGAAGGCTTATTCTGCATCATCTGAAGCTTGTTTACTGTAGCTCATAGATTAGTTTAATGTCCTCAATCTGGCTCTCAAGTGCATTAATTCATTTGCTTATGTATAGCATCAAAGGCCAAATATCATGATCCATATCAGATCTTGGTTAGGCTACACAGAGGTTCTTAGTAGATCCATGGCAAAGTTCATGTCTAGCTTAGGACAGATACTGAAGCTGGAATTCTTGGACTTGTCAAGCAATGAGCTCGGTGACCATATTCTTCACCGTGTGTGGAAATAGAAAGCAGCAAATCCTTGTGCCTGTAATCAAGAGAGTTTTATCAAGCAGTTGTGGGCCTGTGGCACGTGCCACCCTCCTCAATACAGTTGCATTGAAGGGTGAGGGTTCAGAACAGAGAAGCAGCAGAAGAACAGTGGAATCAAAGAAGCCATAATGGCCTTTCTACGGTTCATCTGTTCTCCTGATCCTAAGACGGCAGCAGCGGTAGAAGAAGCAGAGACACTGCTACTCGCAATTCCTTCTCGAGTTTTGTTCTTTAGAATGAACTCTTTTTTTTTTTTTTTCTTTGTAAGATCACTTCCTACGTTTGCTCGGGAAGAACAGTCGAGTAGAACTTGATTGATGGTTTAGAAGAGCATTCAACGAAAGAAACAGACAGTAATCAAGGAGAAATATACAAAGAGAAACTTCTGGCTCAAAACATCAGCATCGATGAGCTGCCATGAGTTCGTTCACCCTTTTGCTGCATCAAGCTCCGCTTCCTTTCATTCCAACCCAGCGACAGAAAACCAGAAACAGGCTTTCGAAAGGCCGTCAAACCACTCATTACTACTGCAACACTTCCCTATATACATCACTCATAGCTACAAAAGACAAACCAGAAGCTACAGGGACAGGAAGCCGGAGGAGCTGCAACCGTCGTCGAAGTTGAGGGCATAGCTGAAAGGGTCATAGTGGAAGCTGAAGCGCTGCTTGCTCTCCCTTGCTTTCCCCAGCTGCCTCCTTATCTCTGCCCTGAGCCGCCAGTAAAGGCTTCTAAACCTCCTCTTCCCTCCTGCCAGCGCCACCCCAGCCTCTCCCAAGGTTGCCGCCACTGCTCCAACGGCCACAGCCATCCCCGCCACCTCACAGACCAGCAAATGGAATAAGATTCTTCAACCTCTGAGGGACGTAAGAGAACACCCCACTGCTAAGAGTTGTCTCGCCCGACTCAATCCTTTTCTAAGTAGAGAGAGCGGGAGGGGGGGAGGGAGGTGAGGTAAAAAGAGGCTTGTTGGATAACTCTGAGGGTATAGTGGACGTTGCAGAGCTATATAGGACAGACAAGGGCGGGGGAGATGCTCGCTTTTGATCTCTCTTTTGCTTTGTTTAAGATTCTGGGTCCGCCGTGTTATGGAATATGGCGAGGTTTTGGTCATCACATGGATAAAGGAAGATGAGCGCTGCAGTGCTACAGTTGGTCATATTGTAGCTTCTTGCTCTTACTTCTCCCATACCTATGTGTGATTTAGATCAATGTTTGTCACGATCACATGGTTGAGATAAAGACTCGCATGGATTAAAGAAATAGCTAAGTAGCTGCTGCTACCTGCTTAAACTATACATTTCTGTCTGAGAGATGCAAGTGGAATGTCGAGCCTTATCGACTAATATTTTCAAAGCCTCAGAGTACTTTGATTCGATCACTTTGTAGGGGCTACATTGCCTCGGGGGTCCCTAAATTCCACTTTTTAATGCGGGTATTGACAGTGGTGGAGGCAGAGATGCTGTCCCTTCTCGGCCTCCGAGCATCTGAAAACCATTTCATTTGCCCACTGTTTCCTCTGCTGCTGGAAATCATCACTCGCCAGCGATTCCTCTACTGCTATAAATCATCATAAAACCATTTTACTCAAGGATTGTGTTCGTGCCTCAGTAAAGTCGAAGCAGAATTTACTTCGCTTGGCCTACAGCCAACCTTTCCTCAGTGTCCTCAGTTCACTTTGCTCTCCTTTTTCTCTCCCATTATATTAACTATTATTAAAGGTCAGCTGATGAGAAGGATCAGGCCATCATCCCACTCATGCCCTCACAGTTCCCAGTTTTTATGGACACGTTTGTGGTCCATAAAACCTTTTAAGAGTCTGGAGAAAAAGCTTGAAAAAAGAAAAACTGATCCGCGTCCTGCACGAGGAACACCTATATTCTTAAATTAGTTTTTTCTATTTTAAGATGAATATCTGATGTTGTTCCAACATTTATAGTCATTATGTGAACAGCTGTACCATGCAAACTTGCATTGCTCGACAAATAAAATGAAACAGATCTCATGGCACTTCAATAATCAAAGAGACAGAAAAAAGACATCCAACTTTTTTCTGTTAATAGTCACAGGCTATTAACAGAAAAAGCATTCATAAGAGAAAAAGAAGACTGATTGATTAGAAAAAAGCATAAAACAGAAACTTTTAACACTTACAGGTGTTCTTTTCAACTTTGTGCACTCATAATTGGCAATTAGACTAAATCAAGTAACTCTTACAAGAAAAGAAAATCTCACAAAGCTTCTAGTAGCTTAGCACGTAAGGCTTCTCGATCTGATGTTTGCTCGATACTGCAAAATTAACAAAAATGATATGAATAGAAAACATAGCACTGCATAAAAGGAAAGTGCTTCACTGGATTTCTAACTCAGGTAACATTGAGTTTAGATTGTCCAGAGATCTAATGGAAATTCTTGCAAGAAAACATAATTCGAATGACTTGGTTAGAAATAACTTGCCGATAAAAATGCTGGCCATTAGATGCATCCTTCTTAGAAATCCAATCTGGAAGTAGACGTTCTAATAAACTCAAGTGCTCCTCTGCTTCTCCTGCCATGCAAACACATTAGAATAGTTAACCATCTGGCATGAAAAAAAGAAAGATTCCAATATAAGAATAGGTTGTCAAAAAAAATCATACTGGTCTCCTCAATTTCCAAGTTATTAGAAAGTATTTTGTGCAAAAGCTCCTCCTTTGTGATTATTGAACAGTTGATGGACCGAGAAATGAAGCAGATTGCATCAAATGTTTCTGACAAACCAGCTAGCATCTCATTGTGCTTCCTATCTCCCATTTGGACCAACTTGTAATCCTTAGAATTTGCAGCTGTTAGATTATGTACCTATAATTATATATCAGAAGTCAATTTATTATGTAATATCAAACAAACTACATTGACTGATTAAAAGACTGAACCTGATGCTCACGAATGCCTGATTTGCAAAACAAGAATGTGACCGTAATTAAAAGAAAGAATGTTATAAAAGGGTTATAAAAGAATGTGGTCGTAATTAAAAGAAAGAATGTTACAAAAGGGTTTGCAACAATGATACTAAGTCATTGCTATGTCATGGTATAACGTTAAAATCTTGATAGATATATATCATCACCAAGTATCGCACAAGTTCGCATATCATATAGAAGGCTACAAACTAATCAAAACATGCATCAACCTATGTCAGTCAGTGTCACTCCATGTGGATGTCAATGAAAACAAAATTTCGTGCAAGAATGATATGTGACACTTAAGTAGCAACATATATAACCAACATCTTCGAACTTGATGATAAACAAGTTTTTAGAATCTTAAATGTAAGCACCTCTATGGAATGCACATTCAGCACAATGCTATCACTTAATTTGGAGGCAACATTTTACATACTGAGGCAATAAGTTATGAGTCAAGCTACACAAAACCTAGAAATTTCAGGCCATATGCAATTACTAATAAAGACACACGAACAAGAACATAAGACGAGACTAACATTACTGCACATTGGCCACATCATAATCACTACAATAAACATACCATGTCTACCAGATGGGTACGGGATTTTCCAGTTTCTTCTTCCCAAATATAACTTCTAGTAGATGGAGCTTCATGTGAAGAATGTTCAGCAACCATGCATTTCTGAGATGTATTGATAACTGAACCTTTGACAGTTTCCTCCATGTTTGTAGAGTAAATAAGCGACCTACGAGCTGACGTAGTCAATCTGGCTTCATCAACTGACTCTTCACTTTCGGTAGTCAACTTTTCATGAGGAGTTGGAACTGGTCTTTTGGGTGTCTGCTGAGCTGGAGTGTCTGTCATCTCGCCTAATTGTAAAGCACCTTTCACAGGTGTGCTTTCAAAATACTGGAAAATCGTGGGGCTATCTGAATTAGAGGTCATATCAGCAGATGAATTTTTGGCCAAACCAGAAGAAAGGCTATCAAACTTTGGGGGGCTACTGCCCTCCTTGGCCGCATCACAACTGCTTGTAGATTTAAACGAAACTGAAGCAGCAAGTACTTGAGTTGTATGAGTTTCTGATATGACACCTTTTTTAGAAAATTGCCTTTTAAATGATGATGGTAAGAGAGAAGAATTTGACAAGAATCCAAGCTCAGCAGAAATTTCTCGTGGTTCAATGCAAGAATTCTCAGGTAATAATTCTAGAGGCAGACTATGGCTTCTTTGATTGAATGGCTCTGGTAGCTTGGCCTCAGGGATATCAGTACCCTATTATCCAGACAACCAAGGAAAAACATAAGTTCTTGAAGAAACCATGTAAGTGAAAGTTCAGCAAAAGGACCATTTACCTTCTGTGAAATTCTGGAATAGCTTAATCTACTAACAACAACAACAACAATAATAATGATGATGCAACCAAGTGGTTAAAGAACGCAATGTTTAGATAACAAAATTTTCCATTCTTGACAATTGAAAATTGTGAAGAAAAAATCAGAAAGTAAATGATCTAATCGTCAAACTATCAAATCTGCAGGGGATACAAAAAGGCCGCCAACTAGTGGTGTTGCTGCACTGGAAACATATGTGTTGATCCTCAGGCTTACGTGCTTCAAGATTGTCATCACTTATTCTAATTTCCTGTCTTTATGCAGGTGTGTACTATGCAATTATTTTTTTCCTCATCACAAAATCCATAATTAGTGCTGACAATTAATTAACACATCAATCATACAAAGGCTCATCAGGAATTGTATGCAGAGCCACTAGATCAAATAGATAGGAAGACATATTCAATTTTAACATCATAAAAATGCATTGCAGACATAGAAGTGAGAACTGAAACGATTTTATCAAATACTTCTAAAAAGATCAACAAATTGATACAAGAATTCTACTAAAATATCCAAGTCATATTAAGCACATATACCAACTCAATTACAAAACGCATTATACCAAACCTATGGTACTTCAATCACCTCCAACAAGTATGACACATAATCCATTTTAACATATAATATTGACTGTATGAACCCTGCTTCAGAGTTATAATATTCATTTTTAATCAAGTATAAGCAGTAAAATGATCTATTATATAATACAATATCTTTCAATTAACTCTTCCATAAAGCATATCATCTAAAAACTACAAAACCACAAGAAATTTTCTCAACCTTTTGCAAGAAAAAACAAGTGAAATTTTCAATTTACAGCATTTAGAAGTCAAATACCAAAGAATTTAATAGAAAACAATAAACAATTGCTTTCAGTAACCCTCATTTGTTCAGATAACAACTAGGCCTGGATTAAAGCATCATGGAAGAATACCTCTGGATGTGTAATGAAGAAATCCAAGAGCCTTGCACGAAAGGTTTTGCATAAAGCGACGGATGCAGATTGGCAGGAATGTGAATTATGATCCGCAACCTCTTTTAGTAGAGTAATCTTCATATCTGGAATGACTAATAAGCTCTCCTTGTCATGTACAAGTATCTTTTCTGTCTGAATTGCTTCAGGGAAGATATATTTCATCTGTGCAATATGGCTGTATAGAATCTTCCTGGCAAAAGAGAAGCCATATGAATGAGTAAAACAATGTTTCTTCAAATGCTTAACATAACATTCTAGTACCTCTTCGTCAAGACCTCCACCTGTGTGCAAATGTTGCGAAAAGTTGGCAACAACTTACGCAACCCAAGCAACCTTGTAGAAGTCTCTAATCGACTAAATAGTTCAGCCAAAATCTGGTAACTGTTATTAAAGGCATGCGATCACTACTGGTTGCAAAAAAAAATAAAATAAGGATGTAATATCATGTAACACACTTCTCTGGAAGTTCATCTGATTTATGTTCCTTCTTTTGTCCATGCGAAAGACCATTTTGTTCGACTGGCTCTGAGACCAAAGAATTTGTATCAGAAAGCGAGTCAAAATTTTACAAACTTGAAAAAAAAAGCAGATTGGTCACCATCACCTTCATTTCTTAAATCTTCAGCAAGTTGTTTCCTAGAAAGAGAAGAAATTACTCTTGCTTTGCTGCTCCACTCAGGTTTCTCAGGTGTTGGAGTTGCAAGGCTACTTCCAAGTCCTTGCTTTTGATCAATTTTCATGTCTTCAAGAGATTCGCTATCCGAATCTTTCTTGTTTGACATCACAGGCAGTGTCACCCCAGACCCCAAGTTAGTAGGAGTGTTCATCTTGCATCCTTCATGCTCCATAAGTTTTAATTAACTCTGCAAAAATTTCAACTAACAGGAATAGTCAAATGTAGAGCTATTTGATGCAGCCACACGCCCTCATGTGAGAACAAACTCATTTGAACCACAACAGATCAAGATTGCTTCAAATAATCCAAAATTTAAACCACGTGACATGCACAAAGCAATACAAATACGCAAGAAATGAGCTAACAAATCTAGCGGTGCCTGGGATACCCAAATACTATAAGGTATAAAGAGAAGATTAAGGTCGACTATACCAAACCTGAAGATGCGGAGAAAAACTAGGGTCAGGAATCAAGATCCGATGTGGAGAACAAACAGAAGCGGTAGATCTCGGACGGCCCGCAGAACTCGCGACGGATCGAGCGGAGAGAACGAGACGAGAGCGAGGACTTCGACGGGAGAGGTAGGGTTTCTTCGACAGCTAGAGAAAGGAGCGACCGCGGAGAAGATATAATGTTACGACCTATGGCAAATCTCACGTGTAGAATTTACGGTCAAGGAATTTTACGAGTAGGCCCCACATCAAATACCACAGCATCTTCGCACGACACCTCATCACGTAAGGATTTCGCGTTAGTCCTAGACGTGAGAAAGACCATTAAGGCAAAATAGCCGTTCGAAAAGAGGCATCTCTTCGGCTTTTGGAACACGGGGGCATCCAACCCGGTAATTCAAATTTTAAGCGATATGGGCCTGGGCCTGGGCCTGTGCTTGGAATACCAACTTGATCACACATAATGCACGAAATCAAAAGCAATATTGTTTCAAACCGATCTTGATGTGAATTGATATCTTTTGGTGCATGGCTGGTTTTGCTGACAAGTGCAAGTCCTTGGCCACTCCACTTCCTGTGGAAACTGTGCTTCTCCTTTACTACACGAGAGGCGACACGCACTGGTAGAGCAGCTCTCACATTTTATCATCGTAATTGGCAATGATCTTTGCAAAACCAATGCAAACTGGATAAGGTCATGTATCCACTCCTCAATCCATAGATATACCACTGTTACATAAAGCCAATTTTTGGGGAAGGCAACGCTGATCTCCGGAACATCGAGTTCTTCCCCTGCATGCAGGAAGCACGCACCGAGCGTCACGACTCGAAGATAAGAAGATAAAGAAGCCACCAGACTGCACTGCACTATGAGCAGGTTTTGGCCACCTCAACACTACCCTCAACGTGCCACTCCTCTCGGTAACCTTCTTCCCACGTGTCCCCTCACTCCTCGTTTGGAACCCTCTTCTCGGCACGATCCTCATCCTTTTCTCCTCGGCAATTCCCCGTTCAGAACGTCTATCGGTACCGGGAAGAAAGAGGAAGGGCTGATTGAGAGTTAGATTGAGCTGCAGCCATGCCACCTCGCAGGTTCGCCTTCGGTCGCGCGGAAGATGCCGTTCACCCGGACACCATGCGTGCGGCACTCTCCGAGTTCATCGCCACGGCTCTCTTTGTCTTCGCCGCCGAAGGCTCCGTTCTCTCCCTCGGTAAGTAGATCACATGCGTTGTACGCACATGCGTGCGTGTCGTTACCAAGGGTAGAGGCTAATTGGTCGCAGGAAAGCTCTACAAGGACACCTCCACCGCCGGAGGGCTTGTGGTGGTGGCCATAGCCCACGCTCTGGCTTTATCTGTCGCGGTCTCCGTCGCCTTCAACATTTCCGGCGGCCATGTCAACCCTGCTGTCACACTCGGCGCCCTTGTCGGCGGCCGGATCTCTCTCATACTGGCGGTCTTCTACTGGGTGGCTCAGCTACTCGGCGCTGTCGTCGCCGCTCTCCTCCTCAGGCTGGCAACCGGTGGCATGGTAAGGAACGCTTGCAATCCACTGTAACATGTCATTTGTTTGTTTATGGTGAGGTTGTTCGGTGTATGTTTTTTCGACATGCAGAGACCGCTGGGATTCGGGGTGGCGTCGGGCGTCAGCGAGGGGCACGCAGTCCTGCTGGAGATCGTAATGACGTTCGGGCTCGTCTACACCGTGTACGCGACGGCGATCGATCCCAGGAGAGGCCATCTCGGCATCATCGCGCCTCTCGCCATCGGCTTCATCCTGGGCGCCAACATCCTTGCCGGCGGGCCATTCGACGGCGCCGCGATGAATCCCGCGCGGGCCTTCGGACCGGCAGTCGTCGGCTGGAGGTGGAAGAGCCACTGGGTGTACTGGGTTGGCCCCTTGGTAGGAGCAGCTCTTGCAGGGCTTATCTATGAGTTCCTTGTGATCCCGGCTGAGACTCCCCGCACTCACCAGCCCTTGGCTCCCGAGGACTACTAACTTCTCTAGCCCTACCTGTTTCTTCTCCTCTCACGTTCTTTGTTGTTGAGTGTTCGCTCTGTAGTACAGTATTGTAATCAACTGCCGAACTCTTTGAATGGTTTATAATTAAATAAAAGTTGTGGTGTCTTTAATCTATGTATGTAAATGTTGGCTGGAAATTTGAATGCCTGGTCGTGGAATGGTGATTTGAAGTCCTCGTGGGTGTTGCTCCTCGTATCAGACAATGATCTCGGATGGCAACTCACAGCTCAGATATGAAAACAAAAGACGGCAGCTTGGTTTTTGATCTCGTACATATATACACTTCCGACTGTGCATTAGATGAAATGATTCTACAAATAGGTGGAATTTCTTCTCGGATCAGATAATCCAGAGTAAATCTCTACAGGATTGGAAACAGAGTCTACATGCAGAAATCACAACATAAGATGAGTATTATACCTTTTGTTTTCTCCTTTTATGACATAGGGTGGAGGTTGGTGACGGAGTAATCATACAAGGATCACGTACGTTTGATTTGTTCGACCATCACTCATCACTGATATTGGGCGATATTATAATTAAATTTTGATGAATCATAAATCTAAATTTTCACTATCTTATTATCATAAAATTTAAATTATAGATAGTATTACCATCGTCCTAGATGATATTATTATCCTAAGGATATTATTGTCAAAAAAATATCGATAAAATAATATTTATACTTGTCAATTGACTCTGGCCTAATGGTATCAATCTCCTAGGCCTGGTTTAGGCCACTAGCATGACCTTTTAGTAGGCTCATTTTGATCATGCTTGAAGTGAAAAAGTTTTTTATGATAAGCGGACCCTATTTCAACTCAATATTAATTTAAAATGATCTTAATCAAAATCTTGACTCATCGATTCATTTTTTAAACTTTTAGCTCATACCATGACTCACGTGATTAGCTAGTATATCACTTATGATTAGCAGGTTGAGGTGAGAAGAAAGCTTAATGTCATATCGAGGATCTATCAATTATGACACCTCTTTTAGAAGAAATATCATTAGTAAGTAGCATTCATGAGACTTCATTAGATTGCTTTTGAATTCCTTTTGACTCTTGATCTTATTGAAAATTTTATCGATACGTGATAAGTTGAGACCACAGCCCTAAGTTACTTAGTATAGGTCAACCAATGATGACATCATATGCTAACAAAATATTGCCTTTATATATACCTCATATGGTTTGTGAGTTGAGATAAGAGTTGCTAAAGATATTTTAGCTTAGAGTTGAACCTCTAAGACTTGACATGGTTGAATCATTAAATTATTATTACATTTTGCTTTGGTACCCTTTACGTGTTAACAATAGCGTAAATGATAAGGATGTCGATTATATGGAGGATTAAACATGATTATCGACACTACATCGACTTGGAATTTTTGGCAACTCAACACGTTGACCAAATGGTCCACTAGTTTCATGTAGTTTTACGAGAAATCTAAGGTTTGAATCCACTCACTTCTAACATTGAGACTTACAATAAGGGTTGACGATGGACCTATAGGTTTGGCTCTAAATTCTCAACATGTCAAATAGCTAGATCTACTTTAACACGTGAGACGCATCCACCTAGGTGAAAAAAATAAAATAAAATTGAAGCACCTGACATATCCCAAATGTCTCATTGTAACAATAAAACATTTGAAGCGTTTAATGAATTCCAAAGCATCTCATTTGTATGTGATGCATTACCTAGGGCAAAAAAGTATTTACTGCATTTGATACATCTCAAAGCATCTCATTTGTGTGTTATATCGATCTAAGATAAGAAAACATATGAAATATTCGATGTATCTCAAAATATTTCATTGACATATGAGGTATCGATTCATGATAAAACATAATTGAAGCATTTGATGCATCCCAAATCATCATGTTTGCATGTAATATGCCTATCAAGCATAAAAGGTTTAACGTACATCTTATTTATATGCTAAGCATTCATGTAGGGCGAAAACAATAACAATAATCAAGATCCCCAAAATATACACATCTTCTATCCTTGAATTAAAAATGAGAGGAGATACATGGACATTTTCTATTTTAAAATTATTTTTAGGTCCAATCTTTATATACTCAACTGTCTTTATTTATTTTATAGTGACAGTACTCGATAAATGGACTTGTCAGGATCAATTTCATTCGGTTGAATCGACAACCAAATTTGCTCAATGAATACTAAAATTTATAATCATTTATAGAAACAATATATAGCAGATATGGATTCAAATTTTATAGAAACAATATACAACATATATGGAGTCAAATTTTATGTAGTTAATATGATGGTGTTTACTTAATTTGTTCATTGCCATATTCATATTTATTTTTCTTTCCCAATTAATCTCTTCGTGGAAATCTAAAACCACTTTTTCTTCTATCTTTTTTTTTTCTTTCACCCACCAACTAAAGATAGTCATAGCGATAATGGTAGAAACGGAAGCTGTTAATAATGATGACTATGAAGATTACAACAACAACAACGATAATGACATTCGAAATACCGATGATAGTGGTGGAAATAGTGATAGTAATTATAGTAATGAATAATGATAACAATAGTAATAACACTAAAAATATATGAGTGGTGATAGCGATAATTGTTATGGAAAATTAATGATGACGATGACGAGAACAACGTCGGGAATTGTGATGACCAAATGATGGTGGCGACGATAATTAATCGTCTTCGATTGCACTGTGATGATGCATTTATTACAGCATATCACTGTTTATCCTAACGAATACATTCTTTCCCTTCCCACCAATCTGGATAAGTCCGTAACATACATTGCATACGATTCGGGGAGCTGGTTTGAGCTAATTAGGTGTACCCCTTGACGCGACGCCGAGGTACGTCACCCACCTTGACTACGGTCGCTACCGCCGTGGCGGGTCCCACGCCATCCGTCGCACTTCATTGGTGGAACAGGTCATCGACGAACTGCACCTTTCTCTCTTCGCCCACTCCTCTCTCCATACGTTGATGCTGTATAAATATCGGTGTATGGTGACTTTGGGTTGGATATCAGGATGGCTCGAGCTGGAGGTGAGGCAACGATGACAACTCTCCTGCTCTTCGTCTTGCTTCCGATGATCGTATCGGAAGGCAGAGTCACGAAACGTGGGGCATCGGCGGTGGAGAGGAGAAGCGTGTTGGACGATGGCCTCGGCCGGACTCCTCCCATGGGGTAATTATCTTCTCCTGCAACAGTGCTTCATAGGCAAACCTTGTTATCTATTCACGTGGGAGTTTTTGTTGTAGGAACGTTCATGTTCTTCTTTTATGAGTATTGTTCCTCAAAAGAGAAAACAAATCATCCTTTTTCTTCCGTAGAACATTGTTGTTTGTTCTTTACACTTCACGTGAATCATTTTTGCTCTATCTTTGAAGCAACAAATTGACTTTGTGCATATATGTGATACCGATACTGATCTGAAAAAACTGGATCAGGTGGAACAGCTGGAACCATTTCCAATGCAACATCAACGAGCAGACCATCAGAGAAACTGGTACCACTCGTCTCTCTTCTTCTCTTCGTGTTTTAGGTTTTGTTCATGTTGCTGTACCCACCCGACCTAATCCTTGGTATGATGCAAAGTCATTTGCAATAACGTCGGTGTGCTGTCCGGGGAATATTTAGTTGAGTCAACACGTGAAGGGACAGCAATACCGTCGTTGACCTGAGGATTATTAGATCATCATATTACACCAAAAGTCTTCGTCTTCTTCCCTTTTGCAACCCACCAGAAGTTACTGTCAAAAAGAAGATGACCAACTTGCGTTGCAGTCTACCAAACAAATCATGAAAACAGATGCTAAACTATGAAATGTTTTGCTGGCTTATGCAGCTGATGCACTGGTGAACACTGGACTTGCCAATCTGGGTTATCGATATGTCAACATAGGTCGTCTTCTCCTCTATCTCTATCCAACCTTATCGTTTTGATTGACTGATTCAGTGGGTAAATGGTTTAATTTACTGACTCGTTTTCCTGTTGTCGTGGTGGTGGTTTCTGGATCACTTTCAGATGACTGCTGGGCAGAACTCACCAGGGACTCTCAAGTGAGAATTATTTCCCATCTCATCTCCTTTCTCCTGCCACATGGATACTCATGAACTCAATTTCTGTATTCTATCACAAATTCCTGTTCTAATCCATGATGCTAACGCATTTGAGCTTTATCAGGGAAATTTAGTGCCAAAGAAGTCGACATTCCCCTCTGGCATTAAGGCGCTTGCAGATTACGTGCATGGAAAAGGGCTTAAGCTTGGAATCTACAGTGATGCAGGGTATTAATTTTATGGCATCAGACAAAGCTTAAATCATGTACCTTTCTGTGATGCAGGACTTATTTAATGAGTAGGCATTTGAGATATTATTAAATGCGTTATAGGATAGCCCTATAAAACTATGTAGCATCATAAATTTTACAATGCAACAAAGGGCTACATTCAGATGAATCTACCGGTAGTTCTTTGGAGATTTATTGTTCCAAGCAAACATAGATGTAGCCTAATGGTGAGAAATCTCAGGACGCTGACATGCAGCAAGACAATGCCCGGCTCCTTGGGACATGAAGAACAGGATGCAAAGACCTTTGCCGCCTGGGTATGCAATGGTTTCAACTACCTACTTTAACGTCTCAGCCATTTGGTATGTCTGCATTCTCATGGCTTCGATTTCAGGGGATCGATTACTTGAAGTATGACAACTGCAACGACCAGGGTATCAAACCAATTGAAAGGTAGCTATATGGTCAATGTCTAAAAAGAAGTTGGTTTCTATATCAAATGATCAGATTCCAGCAGGTGATCAAACTTATGAACTGGCATCTGAATTGTTCTTCGCAACGTAGGTACCCCAAGATGAGCAGAGCTCTAAAGAATAGTGGAAGGCCTATTTTCTTCTCTCTATGTGAATGGTAGGTTTGATTGCCCCAAAAGTTCATAAGAGCAGAATTCAACATGAGTTTTTATATTTATAGATTAATCTTAGCTAGGATACGAATGAGTGGATGGGATCATATTTGACTTGACAGCTAAAGCAGCAAAGCATTTCTGATTAGTTTCCTGTTCACATCAACCTGCACACAAAATTTGATAGACAAATTAGCAGTTAGATTCCTAATGGGCCATCATACTAACCACTGTGCCTGTGATGACACTGAAGCCATTTTTGTACCTCTTGTCTCGTGGATTTGAGTTTGCTTGCACTAAGCTGATTATTCCAGCGAATTTGGATCAAACAGTGCATCAGATGGAAATTAACAGAGAAATTTGACTTGTCTCTCTGCAAAAAAACTACATCACAGGGGTGTCGATGATCCAGCAACTTGGGCAAGCACTTTAGGACACAGTTGGAGAACAACAGAAGACATCTTCGACAAATGGGACAGGTTGAAGAGATTACCTGATCGAGATGTTTGTTTCAGAAGCTACATTAGATTTCTCTAATCTCGTTCAGAAACTTGTATTTTACCTGCAATATATTAGGATGATATCGCTTGCCGATCAGAACGATAGATGGGCAGCTTATGCAAAGCCTGGTGGCTGGAATGGTACTTCACCTTAACATTAATTCTTATGGTTGCAGTAGTGTTGTGAGCAATGACCAAAAGCATCTTCTCATATTTGTCTGAATGATGTTAGATCCGGACATGCTTGAAGTCGGAAATGGCGGGATGACAACAGAGGAGTATCGATCGCATTTTAGTATATGGGCATTGGCCAAGGTATTTACTCTCGATATGGGAAACATTTGCCTCCCATCATATCCTTCAGCTGCATTACTGATCTGCAATCTTTTAGGCTCCCTTGTTGATTGGATGTGATGTAAGATCAATTACCAAAGAAGCATACGATATACTGAGCAACCAAGAAGTCATTGCTGTTAATCAAGGTAAGAGCTTAATGAATGCTATTCCATTTGCCATTTCAAATAGGCTTCACAGCAATCAGTAGGACCATATAAAAGAGTTCTCATTCTGATTGGTCTCTGCCAACAGACTCACTTGGAGTTCAAGGGCGGAAGCTAGTTTTGGGACCCAATAATACAGAGGTTTGCTCCTTTCTTTATGCTGCAATCCTTTTACACGGAGACTTCATAAGTCTAATGCATCTGCGACAATGTCAACTACATCGACAAATTACTACTTTATATCTTTTGTTTTCTGTATCCTAAAGATCAAATTCTGGAAGAGTAGTTATCCAAACCCTAAGAAGAACTCTTCTGATTTAGACTGCATATAATGGAAGATGAAAATGTATCTCGGAGATAAGATCTTGAGAATTGATGTGATTCTTTCCTTACGTTGCAATTGTTGTCTGCTTGTGTAGGTTTGGGCGGGTGTACTCAGCGGCGGGAGGGTGGCTGTCGTCCTGTGGAACCGAGGAAGCTCAAGGGCAACGATCACAGCCCAATGGCCTAACATCGTCGGCATTGTGTCACCATCGGCTATTGTTAAAGCTCGTGATCTTTGGGCAGTAAGTATCGGATATATGTTGTTGTTCTATGATCTAAACATCTTCCAAATGTTGCTGGAAATTCTTACTGAGCTTCATGTTCTTGATTCATGTTCAGCATGCAGATATTGGCAATCTTCAAGGGCAAATCACCGTTACGGTGGACTCTCATGCTTGCAAGATGTACATTCTGACACTGCAGTAGAGCATTGTGCTCGTTGCCATGTAACACTTGGAGTTGGAGCACAAAGATGCAGAAGCCCGTTTCTTTCACATATTTCATGAACAAGCTTGCTATATTTTTCGATTCAGTGAAGACTACACCGTTGTGATTGATTAATGGCAAAAAAAAACAATTAAAACAGTATCTAGAATTCAAATTGTTTGCTCACGATGAAATGCATTACAATTAAATCTTAGCAATTACACCTTGTCCGATCTTCTCCATGACAACCACAGCATGAGCAGCCTTTCTCTATGGAGCAATAGCGTGAGACAAACTTCATTATGTTCCTTGAAGCATGATTTCTATGACAGTTTTAATAGCGTTCGCTGACCAAAGTATGAAACATATATAGATCATAACTCCTCACAGATCAAAACAACAACTCAAAGAAAATAGATTTGCAGAGAACCGTGCAAACAAAAAAGAAAACGAGAACTCGTAGCAGAATGTTACGGCAGCTCCTGAAGACTAATCGGAAAAGGCTTTTGAATAGAAACCAACCAAATTGATTTGAAGAACATCCTAATGCAGGTTGTGATCTTCGTTGTGGCCTACCCTTTGGTTTATAAAAGAGGCGTGCAATTGCAGTCTCATCAAATGGTTTGAAAGAGAAAGCAATCTGCCAGCTTATTGCATCGATAAAAAGTGGTCGACCCTTCTCAGATCACCTGCAGAGTGTTTACCTCAATAAAAACATCAAAACCTAGGACCACTTAGATCAGATATATCTTTATTGGCCAAAGTCTATGTTTGCTTTCCAACCAAGAGAATATTAGCAGAAGTTCTGCAAAGTGAGGACATTTACTCCAACTAATACCTCTGAAGGGCAAGTTACTTTTTTTGCTACTGGTGCTCAATGACAACTTTAGAGGATAATGGTCCAAACCTTGGAACCATCTTAAATTGTTCCTTATCAAAGGTTACTGAGATAGTGGAGAATGATGTGTAAATAGATTTGACCAACAAATACTGGATGTGACTGTCAATGAATCCCAAGTTTGGTTTCCCACTCTAAGATCTAATTGGTTTGGATTAGGAAGATTTAAATGAGATGTGATGTTTGACACCTCTTATTAGATGAATCTGGAGATCAGATGCTTTTTCCCTCCTCCTTTGCTTTACCTTGTGACAGTTCTCTGATGTGTCTGCCAAAGAAGAAAGTTAGCTTTTTTTACTTTTTGCTGCAGCAACATGAGCAAGCTTGTAACATGCAAAAACTACTGTTACAGCATAATAAGAAGGAATTCTACCTAGAACTAAACAAGATTTGAATGCCAACTACAAGCATAGATTGCCACAACCATTTCCACCACAGCATCTGAGATTGTGTGGAAAGAAGGAGAAGAGAAATTACATCATCAATGGCAAATTCTCCCTTGCCATGGCACCAAAAGATTGTAGAACCAAGGCGCATTGGTGCAGCCACTACGAGCTCGAACCAGCAGCAGAGTAGGCTCGGTTACTGCCAGGCTTACCACCACCACTGTCACCACTACCAGTTCGGTGAAGCTGGACACGATGATGAAGTTCTCTCTTACTGTTCTTGCTCGACTTCGCAGGAGACCGATGGTTGCTGCTGTTACCGGAGACACCCCTCGATCTTCTTCCTCGGGTTTCCGGCTCTCGTACAACCTCGGGAACTGGCTGCTGGTGGTACCGACTCCCATGGCTCACCGGGCTCTGGTTGGCTTCTTCTTCCTCCACCTCCTCACCATCAATCGATCTTGAATTCTGGTAGCGGTCCGTGGAATCGACCGAATTGGGCTCCCACCCCGAAGACCATGGCTGTCCCATGAAGCTGTTGCTCCCCGCGGATTCCTGAGGCTCTACATCGCTCCTCCTCATGTCCCTCACTGTAACATACTTATGGAGGCTTGGCTCCAGGAGATCATCCTTCACCACAATCTCCGATTCCACAAATGGCACTTTCGATGCCGAACCTCTCCTTTGGTGCCGTCCATTGAGCGAGCCATTGTTCTCCGACGAAGCGGAGTTGAGATCAGCCACTGCTTCGAGGATCGAGCAGGCCTTGGACACACAAGCAGGGAGGGAGAAGGATGCTTTCGGAAGCTGCTGCTGGTAATTATGGATGTCTTCAAGAAGAGAAGAAGCATAGGAATTGGGATTGAGAAAGGTTTCCTGGTTCAGCTCAGAAGGGTGGTCGAGATCTCTGGAGGATCTAGTTCCTGAAATGGTCTTCAGGATGTGGCTTTCCACCCCTAGATTCGGCGACTCTGTAACCTTGGATGACGCTTTTGCTATGGCTTCTCCCGCGACTGCAGCTTCCGTCTCTTGCTCTTTCGCTCTACAGCTCATCACCTGCACATCGTTGCTTCTTGTTGCGCTTGTGAACTCTGCTGCTGCTCCATTTCTTTGCGAAGAAGATTTGCTTGCTCGAACACTGTTTTCGCTTGTTTTCTGTGATGAATTAAGTTGAAATCACAATCTACGAACGATACTTGCGAAAACGAAGGGAGAAAATGTGGGCAACACATGATTCTTGCTCACCTGCGTGTGCGATTGGCTCGGCTTCCGAATTCTTTCCTCGCCTTCTTTGGTCTTCTGAATCTTGTTATCAATGCTCGCATGTTGGTTTGCTCTGAGGGCGTTCTCGTCAATTTCTGCCATCGGATTCCTGCGAAACGGCGATTGCTCGGCCTTCCTCGACGAGCTCCGGCTGAGGGATTGCGGCTGGTTCGGAGGCGGAACATGATAGGCAGCATTCTCATTAGATATCGGAGTAGTATTCGCCGGCGACCGCGACCGAGGTGACGCGCTCCTCAAGGCTCCGGCCTCGCCACCTCTCTTGTTAGAGGCAGCAGGGGAGACTCCCCTCCCCTTCTCACGTGCCGGAACAGCCACCATCTTTGCTGGCGGCTTCGACCTCTCGTTGGGGGTGCCCGACGAAGCCGGCACTTCGGAGCGCCTCCCGGGAGATCGGCTCACCCTCCGTCCTCCGCCACCGCTTCCTCGCTCCCTGCTCCCCGACCGCTCCCGGCTGGGCGTTCTCCGGCGAGGGGAAGGCCTCGACGCGGGCTTCTCCCCCCACTCCCCTTCCTCCTCATCCCCCTTCTTCTCATTGTCAAAATCATAGCTGCGCTTCGAACCCGAGTACTTTCTGTGTCCAATCCCCGTCTCGTCGGAGGCCTTCCCCGACGAGCTGCGGCTGAGGCGGCCGCACTGGATCAGTATGGCGTCCACTTCCTCCTTGGTGCAGCTTGAGGTCCTGACGGCAGCAACCGGCCTGAATTCTTCCACCGCAGGCACCACCACGACCCCACCAGCGCCATTAGTCTCGACCTCTTTGCCGGCCTTCTTCGTCGGGGTCTCGCCACGGTTCTTCTCCTTGTCGTCTTCGGCCGCGCTCTTCTTGGCGTTGTGGGCGACGACAAACACCTGCTTCTTCTCAGCGGTTGCTTCCACCACTCTCTGAGATGGCTTCTCTACTTTCTTGTCGTTCGGGGCGCTACAGGAAGTGGGAGCACTCCTTGGCGGCGAGACCGCCTTCTTCTTGCTAAGGCAAAGTCCCATTTGGTGGCAACAGAAGGAAGGCTCGAAGCTTGACTTCTTCTTTGGAAAGACGCAACCGCTTTTGCGGAAGTGGAGGAGATTTGAACTCGTGGAGATGAAGAAGAGGGGTATTTAAGGAATATAATATGGATTTCAAATTCGTGGAGTGGGCGGGATGTGATGCGCCTGTGAAGGGCATGGAGCCGTTGGCTGTGGTATCTTTACGAAAAGGTCTGCTGCACTTTTGTGAGATCGCAAATGATAAGTCCCCTCGTTATTAACATACCTCTACATCAAAGACAATGATTCTTGTTGTTCTCTTCGTCGTTGTACTGTCGGGTTTTAAGGGTGTTTTTAATCTTTCTGCAACGGCTATGTCAACTGTCATTTTCGCTGTCTCGTTTGCGGTATGTTCCTTTTCTTCCTCCTACTTACCTGTTCCTCTACTGTGAGTTGCCATGGGCTTCTTCCTACCTTCCTTCTTCTTCCTTGGAATGAGGATGGCATATAGAGTACCTTTTTGTGTGCATTTGAAGCAACCCTACGTGCTTGCAGCAACTTATGTTTGACTGACCAAACCACAAAATTGTCTGCAGAAGGCTACTGCATAGAGTAATAATTCCTGCAAGGAAAACTTGTCCTAATATTTGTAGACATCTGTTGACTTCAATGAGACGTTGGAAGATCACATTGCTGATGGTAGTGGGAAGCCCAATTCAATGGGAGTCCTCGAGACGTCTGCTTCGTCATTGGGAAGCCCAATTCAATGGGAGCGCCCCAAAACTCGTTGGAAGCTTATTTAAGATGGCCCAAGAGGGTCGCAGCTCATCTTGCCTGCAATCGCGAAGAATGAGACAACAACTCTCTCTCTTTCTCTCTCTCCAAAGAGCATAAACCTCACTTGGAGTATATATATTTTGCACACAAGGAAGACAGAAATTGGCTCCCTTCCATGGCGTCCAAGCTGGTCCTTGTCGTCATCCTCGGCCCCGACTTCATGTCCATCGGCCTCGCTGTCGCCGCCGAACAGCAGTCACCACGAACTTGTAGTTGCCACCGCCTTCTTGTTCTATGATGGAGCAGTCCTCCCTGTAATTAACCCACCACTGGAAGACAAGTCAACAGGAACCAAAACATATTGGAGTCTCTTATTTATTAATAACTACATTAGCAGAATCCATGACCACTCTACATTCATTTGGAAGCTGAACAAAATGCATATAGGTACACAACAAAATCTTCAATTATCTTGCACTTCAATGTACGTATCGTCCATTGCCTGATGAACCATTATTTCGGCTGGCTTCAGGCAACTTCGCATCTCATCATGCCCAAGCTGTGCCCGCTCGTTGTCCCCAAACCCGAATAGGAGACCTCTGCTGGTGACTGCAACAGTGTGGTACAGTCCAGTGCTGATTTGGGAGACGCGGTGGGGTCTCAAGCTGTCCAACATACATGGCTGGAGAACTTTGTCAGAGATTCCTCTGTCAGAAAACCCCAAACTTCCAAAACCCGTCCATCCAAAGGCGAAAACGCAGCCTTCATTAGTAAGCACGAAGGTTTTTCTTTTCCTTGCACACACCTGCACTTGTTAGTGGCCAAGCAGACGATCAGTAGACATATTGTACTGCCAAATCAAGCACAATGGTCATTCATTATTCGGGTGCTATTGAAATTTAACCTTGACAAGAGGGAACCAGATAAATTAGTCAATTAATGACAAAATAACATACGTTCTTGAAGTAGGTGCTTACTAAACAAAAAATGGGATAATATTCATGGTGTAGAACAATACTTTTGTTTTTGTCAACATTATTGTTGCATCATCAAAAAATTATTCACTAATCTTCCAAATAATAATAGCAATTCTTAGCAGTATGATAACTCATCATAGGCACAATATGTGCTCCTCCTATTTCAATATTAATAACTAAAACATTATAGGGTCTTTAAATATTTTCAAATGGAAGGTTTGGATTAATAAACACAAAAGCTAGAAACTTGTACTGTAAGGATCTTGCGGGCTTCTCCTACGTCCAATTGCAATTAGAAACGATAAGAAAACTGGCAGAACATTGCTTTAAAGGCATTATAGTTTGTTAAAGGATATTTGGATTTGCATAACTATTAATATCCTTTTCTCTCTTGAATAAATACCATTGAAATTCCAAAAGATAGTTCACTTGTCTCGTTTTAGATACTACTATGTCATACCAGTGTACTGACAATTTGGAAATCTATTGATTTAGCATAGCTGAAATGGAGGAAAGTGAAGACATCAAACCTGCACGGCAAGGTGACACTCCAGGCTGGTCAATAATTCCGGACTGGTCTTATCGGTTTCATCCCCATGGCCTAAGGCTCCACAATAGCCTCTACCCCATGTATATACCTGAAAAGTAATTGTTTGGTTAATTTCTTCCACAGATCCAAGAGAGTTAGAAGAGAACAGTTGAAAATTTGACTTTGAATTTACAATCCAAAAATAAAATAAAATCATTAGAAATGAGCCATACATATCCACTTGAATCAACTGCCACTGCATGCTCATCTCCGGCAGCGATACGTATTATATGAATATTCCTCATCTTAAATGATTCGATGGCACGTGGAACAAGTTCATCATGTTGATTCCCATGCCCGAGGCAAAAATTGGTACAAGAACCAAAAGAATGAACTACCCCATCATCTGTCACAGCAAAGGTATAACTCGCACCTGCAGCAATCTGCACCACATGTCCCAGTCCCTCAAACAGTTCAATCTTCCTTGGAGTTGGTCTGTCTACAGTGTCGCCATGACCAAGTTGGCCGTGTGCATTGCTCCCGCATGTGTAAACTTGGCCTTGCGTTGTAAGAATCACAGTAAAGCTTAACCCAGTGGCAACCTGAGAACAAATTAAAATAAAGTTTCACAACGAATAGTACTTCAAAAAATTTGACAACACGATTATGCATTATCATGTATATCAGATAGGAAACTAGAGGAACACACCTACATACAAAGCAAACACTCCGTCAGAATTCAAGGGAAAAAGCAATTCTCCAGAAAATTGATACAAACAGACAGGAAAACCAAAGATTGGATTAACGTCCTTAAACATAGAAATTCTTCAATAATAGAAAAAATTCCATTAGAATATAGCAGTCAGTATTTTTCGACAAGTTCTTGATGACATTATTGAGAATTTAGATGTCCTTGGCATGATTCAAGGCACTAAATTAACTATAAACTTTTGCTAATGTTGGAATTATGATTGATTTGCACTACCATGAGAGCAATGTTAACATATATAGCTGACATTAAATAATTGGGATCTACAGCTTGTTGCCATCCATAGCACTGTCTGACTATTAATAAAAACATTATGGAAAGAATGAGAGATTATATTAAGACATAAATTGATCACCTTAGACAATTTATTGTTCTTCATTGATCACATAGTGATGATACATGGTATATACCTATTCCAAGGAAATCATTCATTTTCTAGTTGGTCCACTGCATTAGGATCAATTTTTCAACAAGTCCCAAAAGGTACATTGATGGCTGAAAATGTGATTTTACAATGTAAAAAAATAACAATATCCAATCCTACCAAACCTGCCTGCAAATATTTATCTTTCTCTTAAAAACACTAGGTTTTCTCCTGTCATATTTTTGTAAACTCCTTAAGAGTTTCTTTGTGGCTGGCAGAACAATTTAAGCACTAAGCACTTGGTGTGCTCCTGCCACAGAATCTCTCTCAGTACCAAAAATGTGAAGTATGAACTGCATGATGGTACATGATGATATACCTGCTTGCAAGGAATCCCCTTCAGTGCTTCGATTCGTGTAGGCCTGAATATGGCATGACCTACTTCTCCATGACCACAACAGAATGATGAATTATCACCACAAGTGAACACCTAAAAAAGCAACAAAACATTCAGCCAAGCAAGAAAAATCTCTAACTGCTGTACGAAATTCATAAATTTCAAAGATTAACCTCTCCAGATTGCACGACAAATGCTGTATGGTTGTGAGAGGCTGAGATATGGGTGACAAAAGATTGAGATGGAAGACTAATGCGGCTGAATACAGCACATTGTGTTATCTCTTGACCATGACCAAGTACCCCGCATGAACTGGATCCACAAGAGTACACTGATGAGCCATGAACTAGTAGTGTGTGATATCTTCCAGCAGTGACCTGCATCTGCATAATTAAAATAGATTTCAGCAAAAATGTAACTGCAAATTCGGTTGTTTGTTCATAATAAAGAACAAAATTTAAATGCTCTGCCATATATGTCAATGTTTTTCTAATAGGAAAGCCTCAGAGTTCAAATACTGCAAGTCTTTTGAGAAAGCAAAATTCATAACTTGGGTTTTGTTGAGCTCAAGTTTGGACACTCATGGCTCATATAAATGCTAATACAAACACCTCATAACTCAAGATACACACCTTACTTTTCTGCTATCCTAGATTGAAATTGTTAATTGTGTAGTTGTCGGAAGAGATAGAGTCTACATTAATGTTCCATTTCAGACTAACATATTCCGAGAGGCCATATTAAATGTAAACATATTGGTATTTTTCTATAAAATGCCATAACGGCAAAATCTGTTTTATCATTTCAATAAAACTTCTATAAATTAAGAAACACTCCTAGAATCCTGAACAAGCCAAATGTAAACTTAAGTTGCTTGATCTTGAACATCTAGATTAATACTTTGCTTCTAAGTTATAAATTTATGTGCAAACAATGGTGCCAAAACATGTAATACATGTTCATTTTAACACAAAAATGCAAAAAGCTGGTCAAACCTCACCCTAATTGTCAAAGTCATTACTCATTGTTGGAATGAATAAATATAAATTATTACTTACAAGCTTCTCGCCAAATTTGAAGTTCTACCAAAGTATTAGATAAGTCTGACACAAGCAATAGTTAACAATTGCAAATTATAATATTAAATTTGGTAGCTCGAATTTCCCAAGGTTTGTAAAATGATGGTCGGATTTGAGATAGGTCACAGGATATAGGATCGTGATTGATCTAGATCAACAAAATAGATTGAATCTGATTGTGGGTTTAGTTCCTTGAAATGATTGGAAATTGACGAGGATCAATATAATTGGTGGATCAGCCCAATCAACGGAAGTCATTTGCAAGGCATGGCTCTGCAGACAACAAGGATCACAGAAGATGGTCGGATCGACATTGGTCCGGTTGATCTATGAGTCTCAACGAAGCAAAAACAAGGGACATAGAAACAAAAATCTAGTTTCCTTGATTAACCAGCTTATTTAAAGGTTAAATATGTTTATATAGAATAGATATGAGTGCCATTGTTTCTACAAGGCATATGATCGTTTGTCAAAGATGACAAAAGGACAAACAGCAGTATCAAACAGTTCCCTTAAAGCTGATGTAGCATTATTTGTTACCCAACAATAGTAGAACCTTGCCAACAGGACCTTAAAAACTCAACAGTCTTATTTGCGTTATGGAAGTACAGATTAATTAAATGAGCATAACAAATTCAGAAGTTATGGCTTCAAAGTTACCCTAAAGTATATAAATATAGGACATAATTTCATCACGGAATACCAAAAAAGATATATAAAAAAGCATAAGCAACACTATATATGAAAAAATGCTATACATTGCCTGATGATGTCTCGACACTGCTGGAAGAATGCTCCACAGATTGCAAGAACTTCAGGACCTTTTTCCAATTTCCACCACAACGATCAAGCAGCTTAGTTCGTGCAGTTGGAGGGAAAGAACTGAATATAGAATGTGCCTTGCAAAGATGGAATGCAGCGATTTCAACCATGGATTGAAACCTGTCAGGAAAAAGCCCATGATCACCACAGAACATCCGACAAGTTGCCTCGAAGCATGCAAGGTCGGCTGCACCTAGATGACCAGAGCTCAGTATCTCCAGAATTAGATGAGCGGGCAGCTCTTCCATACAGATGGCACGATTGCATCCCGTCATTGGAGGCACTGTCTTTCTTGATCCCCTGAATCAAAAGCAGAACGCTAACCTCTGTTCTGTTCGAAAAAGAGACGAACTTTACTGCAGAAAGAGTCCAAACATTGATAAAGAATGAAACAGTTCTTACCAAGAGAAGCTTCCTTTATGCGGTTATTGGCTGCTACAAGAAAGAAGCATCTGGAATTGATTCCGATCCGAAAGAAACGCTTTTTGCGACTACGATTCGCGGGTCTTCGAACGGAAAGGAGCAAGATATTAAGAAAATATCTGATGGAAGGAGCAAACCAGAAATCAAACAGGAGATCGTGGCTGCCAGCAATCAAATCGACGTTCCAAAATCGTGGAGATGAAGCAAGGAAATGAAGCATCGGAAGGAATCAAAACACGCCAACAGCAACAAAACAATGTCCCGTCACCCAATTGCGAAAACCCTCAAGATCTCAAGCAGAATTAGATGAGATCGAACCAAATCAACACGAAAAGGAACCGCGTCAAAGAGGGGGAAAAAATAACAGCTCGACGAGTGCGATCAAGGTAATAACATTACCGACACGATCTTACACGAAGTCAACTCCGACTGACGCAAGAAACGAACAAAGGAAGGCACTGAGGGGAGGCAAAGAGGAGAAAGAAAGCCTCTGTTGGCCGATCGCCACCTTTTGCTTTCGTTCGTCCGTTTCTCCGCCGAAACCAACAAGATAAGGAGGACGGCGAAGAGGGAGCTTGATGCCGAAGCTTTGCACCAGTTCGGGGTTTATTTTAAGACGATCAGTATCGAGCGGTGAGGAGCGACGGAAGCTGTCGGTGTATTAGGATCAGCTACTCGGGACATGCGACCCAGCCACTATATTTTCTTGATGAATCTTCATGATATGTTGATTTATCTGGTACGTGGCACTTGATGGTTGGTGCTGTAACGAACTTGATCAACACCGTCATGAGCGTTTAACTGTACGGAATGGTGGAAAAGACCAACCCGATCGCAACTTGTCGGGCTGTTATAAATGAAGGGCTTATCTCCAACCATAACCATCATCACTGTATACTATCTATGGTGCCAGCTATTACTCTTTAGTTTATGAAGGGTGAATTCGACATTTGGTTATAAATGGAGGGCTTATCACCGATCATTATCATCACAATATGTGAGCCAATTAAATCGAAATGAGATAGAATCTGTGCTCAGTGATAAATGATATAATATTTTCATTAACAGAATCGAGATATAAGAATAAACGAATTAAATATTTTAATTTTATAAGCATAAAAATCTGTAACTTTTAAAAGTAACTATAAGGATGAAAATGGATAATATATAATTAGCCATTTGTGACGCAAACCATTGCTCCTTAATATATGGAGGGTAAATTCGACTTTTTAATCCAGCAATATCACGGAAACGACTTGTTTCCTGATCCACATAGGCGAGGGAAGGCTATCGATCGCAGCCCCAACGATAACAATAACTCCAACACCTATCGGGACTTCCAACCACAAGTCGAGATTGTCGACATGGCTTCCTCTTCCACGGCGCTCCTCCTCAACCCTCTCCTTTCTAACTGCGGCGCCGGCCGCCGTGGCGGCGTCCGCTGCTTCATCAAACCCTCATCCTCCCCTCAGCCGGCGCCGCGGCAAATTCTCGGCGGCAGGAGGAACTGCCTTCTTTTCCTCGTCCTCTCCACCGCTGCACCCCTCGCCGCTCTCCCTCCCCAGGCCAGGTCGCAGGAAATCCCGCTCTTCGGGCTCCGGAAGAGGATAAAGAAGATCGAGGAGGAAGCGGAGGAGATCGTGGAGGAGGGGGAGAAGGCGGTGGAGCAGGGTATCGCGGCGGCCGAGAAGGGCATCGTGGCGGCGGAGAAGGAGATCCAGGCAGCGGAGGAGGGAATCGTGGCGTCGGCCGGCGTCGGTGTTGCTGGGGATCTTCTGCAGGCCGGCGCGGTGGCCGGGGCGGAGGCCGTCGGCGTGCTTGTAGGCGTCTCCGTCGTGAATGGGATTCTCGCGCCAGAGCGCCAGAAACTCTAGCCCTTCGATTCTCATCATTGAGGTCGTGCCTCGTTTGGTATCTCTCAGAATTTTCACGAACCCATTGAGGCATGTATGATATGCTGTAACTACTACCATGTTATATCGGTTAATTTGTGTTCTGGGTTTACGCGTTGTTGTTGGGGGGAGAATAACGTCGATCGTGAGCTAGTCTGGTCTGGTTTGGTCTTGACTTAAAAATGTCAGTATTTGAGGGATCTTCGTGGCAATCTCACGATGGAGTTTCTTGCATGAAGGTCAGCGTCGGGGGAGTTTCTTATACTTATTCCTTCACCACCAAGTTTTTGAGAATTGTCTAGAATATGAGAGGTTTTTAGAGAAAAGTTTGATCGTTGGGTCGATGTTGAGAGTCGACTTTTATATATGACTAACTAAGAGAATCATTTATAATGGTTCTAATGCCCTCTCTTTGGTATTTTATCCATAGGGGGTGAGAAGCTTGAATAGTCTCTCGTAGACGATTGTTCATGGAGACCAATAGAGGGGTGATAGGACCGAATGACATCTTGTGGATTATGGTCCACGAAAACCAACAAAGCTAGTCCGAACGATCTTCCATGAACTATTGTCAACGGTGATTGACAGATCGTAACCTCCCCCATGTCATCGCCCAATGGAGGGGATGACTTAACCCTTTTCTTTCACGTTAGTGCCCCTAGAGGGGGGATGACTTGATCCTTTTCTTTCACGTCAATACCCTTGCAGTGTCTAACTAGATGACAAGGATTGGTTGCCAAAATGCTTCTTATCATTTGTACTCCCGCGAAAGTGTGCTTTGAGGCTTTTGTGAGAGGAGGCTTGAAGCGCGTCAGTTGATTCATTCAGGAGCATTCGAGATCTCATCTTATGGGTTGGCTTTTCTCGATTCATGTGTCTCAAGCACGTTGAGCATATGCTTTTGTCATAGTGGATTTTTCTTAGTGTGGGTTAGGTTTTCTTGAATCACAAACCTTGGGCACATCTAGCTTGGGACTTTTGTCGTAGTAAATTTGTTTCAGCATAGGTATGGTTTTCTCGCCTCATACGCTTGGGGCACATTTGGCCCGAGACTTCTATCATAGCAGATTCATCTTAGCGCGAGTTAGGTTTTCTCGACTCACATGGCTTGAGGCACATTTGGTCCGGGACTTCTGCCATAACGAGTTTGTCTTGGAGCGAATCAAGTTTTCCTAACTCATACACCTTAGGCATATTTGGCACAGGACTTTCATCGTAGTAGATTCATCATGGTGTGGGTCATGTTTTCCCGACCCACATGCCTCGAGCATATATAGCTCGGGACTTCCGTCGTAACAGAGTCGTCTTGACACAGGTTGAGTTTTTTTTCTAACTCACACACCTTAGGCACATTTGACCTGGGACTTCCATTGTAGCAGATTCATCTTGGTATGAGTTAGAATTTTTTGACTCACACGCCTCATGCATATTTAGCCCAATGTCTCTATCATAGCAAATTCATCTTGGTGTGGGTTAGATTTTTCTCAATCACATGCCTCATGCACATTTAGCTTGATGTCTCTGTCATTACAAATTCATCTTGGCACGGGTCAAAATTTTCTAACTCACATGTCTAGGGCACTTTGGTTTGGGACTTCCGTCATATTGAGCTTCTTCTCTCCATCGTGATGACTTCCCCACTTCATTATAGTAGATCTCATGGTTCCCACCATGGCGAGCCTTCATCTTCTCTCCATTATGGCAAATCTCATCCCTTCTTCACCATATGGATCTCAAGCTCTCATTGTGATAGGCCTTCAAATCTTCTCTTCGCCATAGTAGATTTCTTCCCTTCTTTGTTGTAACAAATCTTGAGCTTCCACCGTGGCGAGCCTTCAAATTTTCTCTCCATCATAACGGATCTCAATCCTTGTCATGTTGAGGGGAGCTAATTCAGACCTTAGGTGAGGTATTTCAGGTTGACCATATTTCCTCCTTCGTGATGAGCCCAAGGTTAGTGTCCGAGATGGTTCTTGGCGCTACCTTATGCGAGTTTCTTCATACTTACCTGAGATCATTGCTTCTGCAGCTATATATTGGTTGGCCCTCTAAAGCATCTCTTAGGGCTATTGTCGATGGTCTCTCCACTAACAACTAGAAGAAGCATAAGTGGGCCTTAGGCCCATCATATAAGCTTATATCACTAGAGAGGGGTGGGCATCCTACACGCATAAGGCTTTGCTAGTGAATCGTATGATGAAGTCAAAGTGGGTTTCGTCCTTTCGCTATCTTAGCCCGAGCAGCATTACTATAGATAACCTTAGGCATATGTTCCCAAGGAAGTGGGGCTCGAATTCTTTTACGAGCTGAGTGAAGGAAGAGACCAAGAATGGTTTCTAATGATTGTACCACTCTCATGTCAAGCCCCTCAATGTCATTGGGAATGCTCGGCACATTAGAGCATATGAGGTACCGTATAGAGATATATGAGCTTGGAAAGCAATAATGTGCTTTGCTTAGTTAGAGTTGTCATCAAAGGCCTCTAGTGAGGGGAGACAAATTTATCGGGATTAGCTTCTCTTGGATGCTTTGGACGAATGAGGAGCGACCCGAGGTGGGGTTGTCTGCGTCTTCTCTTCTGGACTATTGGAACTTTCGATGTATCTCGTCTACGCATTGGCCCATCTATCATAGTTGGGCCCTCAGGGATTCATCAATTGAGTATGTCGATTAGGTCTTTGATTTAAGTAAGGTCGGGCTCTGGTGCAATAATACGCTGAACTCCACTATTAGGGAGCGAGGTGCTCCTATCGGTAGTTCAGCTGATCAGGGGTAGTTTTAGGCTACTTGTGCTAGGTCAATTAGGGGAACCCGATTAGCGTAGATGCTAATATTGGTTTAGACATCGACCATGGTTGTGACGACGATGTAGCTTGTTGAGCTAGCTACGGTAAAAGTGAGATGATGACTTGCATCATTCGTATGAGCGCTTATACTTGGTGTGTGAGATTCAAGAATACTTTGATAGGAATAATCAAGTACCCTATTTTTGCACTCAGAGGTGAGTCCTGGGTCGTTGAGCAAGCACCAATAACACTTCGATGTTTGAGCAAAGGTGGATGCATCCACCTAAGGAGGGCAACTACTTGCCTTGTGTGATGGTACTGTGGATTGGGGGTATAGCTTCCTCACTAGAGTACTCATTGAGAGGGTCACGGGTGGACATTCCTACAACATTCAAGGTCCTCCTTCTAGGGCCAAAATGTTATGGGAGAATATCATCGACCATGAGTCAGCCCGACTTGGTATTGACTTGAAGGTATATGGGCATTCGAGTGATCATTGTGGTAGTCCTACGAGGTGGTAGATATGACATCAAGGTAGTCTTCAGATGGCTTCTGAGTGTTAGAGGTGGCCTCAAGACTGGGCTGAGGTGAAATCTAGTCTCTTCAATAAGTTATTGCACAAAGGTTATTGTCGGGGGGAGTTTCTTGACCTGATCCCTTTGATGTTCAAAGTTAGTTCTTAAGGATTATCTAGAGTATGAGAGATTTTTGGAGATAGGTTCGACCCCTGAGCTAGCATCGGAGGTCTGACTTTTATACATGACTGGTTGAGGAAATCCTTCATAATGACCATAATACCCTTACATTGGCATTTTGTTTATGGGGGTGATAGGCCCGAATGGCCTCCCGTGAACTATTGTCTACGGAGGCCAACAAAGGGGGGACAAGCTCGAATAACCTCTTATGGACTATGATCCATAAATGCAGATAGGGTCAGTCTGAACAGGCACCCTATGGATTATTGTCAACGAGGGCCTACTAGTCATAGGTATCTTGTAAGCCAATCACGCGAGTGATGGTACATGTGACATAACACGTAATCTTTTTTACATATTATTATTATTATTATTATATTTTCTCACTTTATATTACTTATTGCATACGTATATTGTGATATCCGTAGATTTGTGAATGAGAATCGGATCGTGATAAGATTACGATAACGAGATTGATTCGCTTTTAAACATAAACTTTAAATAATTCTAGTCATAGGTTACGAGAGGGATATCAAGATAATCAAAGAGACTAGTGTACTATATATTCATCCATATGATAGAGGCGGTTGGTCTCATTGCTGGTCGTGTGAGGATACTAGGGATACAGTGTTTGTGCTTATTGGATAATGAGTTCACTAATTGATCCGCTCATGGAATGTTGGATGGTTGATGATGTATTATTATAAGATAACAATTTCGTCATCCCAATAGTGTATCTGATCCTTAAATTTGAGACACCAAAGATGTCTTGTATGAGCACTCCACTCTTTGATACCAGACTTGTAGGTCTAGAAGTTTCAGATATAACATATTTGGTCATCAAGAGTGATAGCTAACCTTACGATGACTATTAAGTGTCGATAAATGATCATCTATTCTTAGTGTCATGAGAAGAATATCTCATGTTCTTGTTCAAACAAATCTATAGTTATAATCATTCGAATTGAGAGAGAAATAGTTCTTTAGGAGAATCCGATTAGAACAAGACTTGAGTAAAAACCATATGGTCCTGACAGCACCATGCCCGATACATAATCTTTGGGGTATTTAATAGATGAGGAATTATAAGTACATAGTAACTGAGGACAAATATATCCAAATGATTGGATTCCTCTATATCGTATAGGGATTGCAGCGCAATGACCTAGTACGTTCGTAGTCGATGAATCGAGAGAATTATTATGGAGATAGAATATGTTCTGACATCTATGACTCACGATCAGTTTGATATTGGGCGTAGAGGGTCCCACACATATGGTAAGTATTGCGATGAGTAGATGCTCGGATGTGAGATATCTGTTGAAACCCTTGTCTTATTGGATATTCAATAAACTGTTGAACTATTGGATCCTATGAATAAGATCCAATAATAGATTATTGGATAGAAATCTACTAATCTAATATACTTAGGTAGTTAGATAGAGATCAACTACCCAATATAGTAGGATCCATTAGGGTTAAGTTGATAAGGGGCCTCTATAAATAGGAGGGAACCAATGGGTCATAGGTTGGACTTTCTTGACTGTCACCTCCAATTCTCCTCTCTCATTTTCCTTCTTAACAGGTAGGTATAGAGATTTGGACAGTGATTCGAGAAGCGTCTTCGTAACTCCTACCGAGATGAGGACAATTGACATTCTTCATCCTCTCTTACAGATACGTAGGAATTCAGTGATCTACGGTAACACAACTATTTCATATATAATTTTTAATTTCATAATTTTTTGTGCATCAATCTTCACACATTGACGAACACCTTTGTAGGAAATCTAGGATTTTTATTTTTTGTTCTTCCGCAATGCATGTGATGTCACCCTAGATTTCCTTATAGAGTTGACAGATTGTAACCTCTCCCATGTCATTATCCGGTGGGGGGGATGACTCGGTCCTTTTCTTCCACGTCAACACTTTTATGGTATCGAGTTCGCATATAGGAATTAGTTGTTAAAATGTTCCCTATCACCTAATTAGAGATATTTAGGCTGCATCATGCAAGGACTCAAAGGATGAGATAATTTATTAGAAGATGTAATAATTTTTGGATAAATTCTTATGAAATCTATTTGCAGCGTCACACTCGGGATAACGTATTATCTAAAGTTGGATCTCCGATCGAACCAAGTTATGGTTCTTATATAATGATTGTTCATTAATATACTTTTGTAATTCGTTCCTACAGAGTTTATGGATCTTTATACTATCTAATGTATTAGGCTAACATGGCTATTGTATTTCACACATCAACGATATTGAAATAGGGTAATCTATTATCTTGACTATTATTAAAATAGTCCCATACCAGGAGGAGTTTAGAGTTTACCTTGATTCAAATACAAATCTGTAATAAATTTAATATTGAAAGATGAATGAGTTTGAAAAGGATACTGTAAGAAAAAATTATGTTTAGGACTGATAAAATCTCTTTTATGCTTAAATTAGTAAGGAATTTGAAGGATTAAGTAGAAACATGGGTTATGCATTATTACATAACCATAATTTTAACGCTAGATGGAACACTTTTGCTTACATATGATTTCGAAAATAATAATTTTACAATCTTATCATTGAGGAATGTTTTAGGTTGATTCAATAATTTTATCGTCGAATATGACACTTTGGATCGATTTTTATCATGATATCATTGAAAAGAGCATTTTAAATCATTTCAATTGCACTATTGACGAAGAGAATGCTCGTTTTGACCATGTTGATATCATAACGAGTAGTTTGGAATGTTTCGATTATATTTTCATTAGAGTTATTATCGATAGAAGTACTTTGAATCTTTTTCGACCAAGCTATCGTCGAAAGGGAATGATTTAAGCTATCTCAACTATATTATTGTCGAAGTTGAGTGTTTTGGACTAATTCAAACATATTATTGTGAGATATATTTGGGACAATTCACTCTTATTGTCAAAAGATATATTTATGTTGATTCAGCCTCCATCATTGTCAGGAGATAAACTTTTTCATGAGTTAGATTATGTTAATATCGAGAGCCATCTCTGGGTTCAATCTTATTTATATCATGAACTATTTATTTGGGAGTTTTATTATGTTAACTTTCGTAAATTATTATATTGGTGTCCAAAAATATCTCAGGTTCAGCGATATTAGTCTCGAGAATCACATATTTAAAAGGTTAGAACATATGAACGCTCAGATCCATCACTTCGGAGGTTTGACCATTATAGCCCTTTTATGTTCTTGCTCAGTTTAACAGTAAATTTTATAATTAAGAAATTGAATCGATTTATGTGGATCGATCTAAAATCGGTGAACTGATTCACTCTAGCAATATATCCAGCAAAAAGGAGATCTATTGTTATGTTATTGTTATGTATATGTCAGGGTCTTGACATCAGTAATGGTGGCGTACATTCAAAGATACGAAAAAGGTTTTACCTCATGGAAAACGGAGAAGAAAAAACAAAAAAGAAGGCTTTGCCGAGGATGCTCGCCCAAGTAATTATACTTGGACGGAGTATTTATGGCTTTTTATAACATAGCAAAATGGGTGGACTCCGACAATTTACTTCTGCAGAGGCTGTTGGTACGGTTGTGCCCTCGCCCCGATCGCTCGCCTTTGCACCTAATCACGGTTGCAAGACGAGGCGTGATGAGCTCCGCATCACCTCCTCCTTCTAGTCGCCTCACCGCCGCCCAACTGGAGAAGCTGGTGAAGGAATGCCATCGATTGGGGTCTCTCCAAATCGAAGAGGCTTCCGGCCTCTTCATTCGAATGCTGAAATCCAACCCCAGACCATCCATCGGTGCCTTTAACGTCCTACACCCGACCATCTCCCAGATGAAGAAGACGCAACACTACCCTACTCTCCTTTGCTTTTCAGCCGGAAGAATGGGGCTCTGATGCCGTCACCTTTGCCATCCTGATCGATTGCTGCTGCCGCATGAACCTCGTGGATTTGGGTTTCGGTGTACTCGGTGGCATGCTGAAGCGCGACTGCAGTTCGACGACCGTAATATTCGGTACCCTCATCAGAGGGCTCTGTCCGGAGAAGAGGATCGGGGACGCCGCCAACCTGTTTGAGATAATGCCTGAGATGGGTTGCGTACTTGATCTGATCACATACAATATTTTCATCAAGTGTCTTTGCGATAGCGGGAACACGGGCAGGGCACTCTGATTGCATCAGAAGGGTTTTTGCAGGAAGGGAGATACGCACAGTGTCTTCAAACTCTTCGAATAAATGATTTGTGAAGGTGTTGTACCAGATGCTGTAACTTATGGTGCGATCATCAGTGGCCTCTGCAAAGAGGGATTTTTGGAGAAGGCTTTCAAGATATTTCAAGAAATGGTTGCTCTAGGGTGTATGCCAAGTGTTTTGACATACAGTGTACTAATCAGTGCCAATTGCAAAGTCGGCGCTGTGAGTAAGGCCTTTGAAATGTTTCAGCAAATGGTTGTTACAGGTGTCGAGCCAGACATCGTCACGTATACTTCTCTTATTCTTGGAGATTCTAGTTTACGCCATTGGATTCTTACAGGAGATGTTGAATTGAGGTCTTATACCAAACTCCATGACATACAACACTTTAATGAATTCTCACTGCAGAAAAGGGAAGGCTGGTGAAGCACATAAGCTATGGATCCAATGATTGCGAGAGGTAATGAGCCTAACATTAGGTCCTATAATTTATTAATGCACGAATATGTTTTGGAAGGTCACCTTAATGATGCAGCAAAAGTTGTTAATTCCATGGTGCAAGAGGGACTTGAGCTCAATGTTCATAGTTATGGAATCCTGATTAGTGCATGTTTTAAGAATGGGAGAATGAATGAGGCCATGTCTTTGTTTAATGAAATGATAGGTGAAGGAGTGACACCTAATGTTGTTCTTTACAGTACTTACTATCTTCGACAGATATTGCAAGATTGGGCAACTTTCAGAAGATCGTACACTCTTCAATGACATGATTGATCAAGGGCTGAAACCAGGTGTCTACAGTTATAGTTCGTTGATCTGGGGGCAATTGCAAATCTGGTGAGTGGAAAGAAGTCAATTATTTACTTGAACAGATGAAAGATCAAGGAGTTTATCCAGATGATGTGTCTTTTAATATATTAATTGATGCTCTATGTAAAGATGAGAAAGCCAACGAAGCACAAAAGCTAGTGGGTATGATGACTCAAGGAGGTGTTTAGCCTGATACAGTTATAACATATTTATTAATGGATATTGTTTAGAGAAAAGAATTGATGAAGCTGCCAAATAATTGATTCTATGGTTTTGATTGGTTTTTTGGCAAATGTTGCTACTTACAGTACATTGATCAGTGGCTTTTGTGAGCTTGGAAGCAGATGAGGCTTTAGGATTTCTTGGTGAAATGAACCATGAGGTATTGAAACCCACAGTGATATCTTATAACAGTGTTAGATGGATTGTATCAGGTGGGGATGGTTGTGCAAAATATTGCATAAGAAGATGCTTGTAGCAAAGTCAGCACGGACATCGCAACCTACTACATAACAATGGATGGACTATGTTAAGATCAATAATCAAAGATAGCTTGTCTCAGAAAAAACTCTTGATGGAAACCTTTGACCTTTTTTTTTGCAAAGGCGAGATTCGAGCCTATGACCTTGCGATAAACTGTCAAGATCTCAACTTGTTGACACATTAAAAAAAATCTTTGACGTCATAATAAGTGAACTTTTAGACTGATAAAATTGGTGCTGTAAGAGATATTTCCAGTGCTATTCTCACGGAAGACTTGAAGCCAGATGTTATAGCATACACCTTGTCGTTAAAGCTTTCCCTAAAGAAGTGTCACTGGATGAGGCTAATGAGTTGGCTTTATCAATGTAGTAAATGGTTGTTCCTCACATTCTGCCATGCTAAATGCAATTATTCGAAGCTTACCTGAGAAAAAAGAGGTGATGAAAACAATTTCTGTAATTTCTCTTAAAATATGCTTTGTTTCGAAGGATGGAACATTTCAATAGCATTTGAAATTGCTTCCTGTGTTTTGTCAAGATTGTAAACAAGGTCAATGATATAGTAGGAATGTCTCGATTACATGCTCCACTGTCAGCTTACAATTTTATTTTCTATGTACATTATTAGGATTTATATTTCTTGCCATATCTTTTATCTTAGCTTTCTACACAAATATTCATGGAATTACTTGCTGACCGTATGATATTACTGCAACCTTTATATAACCTGCCATCTTGATAGCGTAATTTTCTGCTGTTGACATTTTGGCCAAATTGTCTTTGAACTAAAATGGTTAGAGTTTGCAACTCCTGTACTTAGGAAAAGATATTCTACTGTATAAAACATGTGGGGAACCATATATATATATATATATATATATATATATATATATATATTCTTATAAATTTATTTGCCTCCCTTGCCTCTCCTCACATATGAAGGTGTCATCAACATAAATAAAATAATAAGTTGGTTCAGTGCATGAGGTTTTTGCTAATATAGGTCGAAGACGGAAGGCCATTTCATGGGTAAAATAAGTCCCTGTGTGTTAAGATATCATTCAGTGGATAAATGTCTACCACGTAAGCCTGTCAGCCCATTCATATAAATTGTAGATTGCGGGGTAGTCATCTTCTATTTGGTTCTCTGGCAATCTTGATAAGGTGCAGGGGTAGTCATTTATGGTACATCTCTTTACGAGGCATTGCATCGAGTGCAGTCACTTCCTGGCACCACATCCATGAGCACAAGGCAGATGAGAGCAGTGGTGGCATCTTTTGGAACATGGACGTTCTATTCTGGCGATTGCTCTCTTTCGATGTCATTGCGTGTGTATTAGAACTCCCAAAGTGTTTGTCTTATTTTTGTCTCGTCGTTGATTCGACTAAATAAATATAATGTTATTTTCTACCGCATAAAAGCTACTAATACCGCTCACATGTACATCTGTTATAACTATAAGATAATAAAAAGATATTAGTATGAAATTATAAAGATTCGTTTTCTTCGGTCAAATTGTGGGCAAAAATCATTTAAGAATCCATGACCTGCAAAGTGATGGACGGTCCTGATGTTCCATGAGAAAAGATTTGAACGGCAGATTTCACTTTCCCGCATTTTTGTGTTTCGATCCGCGCACTGGTACTGGTGCGTCCTTCGACCTCTCCACTTCTTTCCCTTCACCCACCCTGTCGCGGACACCGGGGTGCGTCTTGGGAAATTCTCACCCACTCCCTCTCTCCCGATGTCGCGGTTCCCGAGGAAGCAAGATGACGTCAGGTAAGTAAACCGCAGGGGTGGACCAGAGCAATGGTCTTGTCGTCGTCTCTTGTCACTCTCTCTCTTCCGTTGCCCCCTCGTTTGGTGTTGGAAATATCGAAGCCTAACCCTGATGGGGAGATCGGACGGACCCCGCGGCATGAAGAGGAGGAGGAGGAGCAGCGGCAGTGCGTTCGCGGTGGGGGCGAAGGTGGAGGTTCGGAGTGATGAAGACGGGTTCCGAGGGGCGTGGTACGAGGCCACCGTCGTCCGGCAGCTCTCGCAGCGCCGCTTCGAGGTCGTCTATGCCTTCCTCGTTGAGGACCACGATCCATCTCAGCCCCTCCGCGAGGTTGTCCAGCGCTCTAATTTACGCCCCCAACCACCGCCGCTACTGGCCGCGGACGCAGCCTCCTCCGGCGGAGGCCGCTACAGTCTTCACGATCTCGTCGAGGCTTTCCACAACGACGGGTGGTGGGCCGGCGTCATATTCGCCGTCCTCCATGGACCGACCACTAGTCGGTACCTCGTGTCCTTTCCTACAAGCAGGGAAGAGGTAGTGTTCGAGGAGTCTCAAATGCGGCCCCAACTTCAGTGGGTACGCGGCCGCTGGGTACCTGTGGACGAGCAGGTAAAGGTCGCACCTCTCGCAATGGTTTTATCTTTGGTACATTATGCTTCATTCTGAGGACTAGGGTTTTTGTCTCCGTGGAACTTTTCTGTTCCACCACTGTTTGCTCTAGCTATGAGTGCGTATGAGTTAGGAGACCCGTTTGCTTTAGCTACGAGTAATTATTGTATTAAAGCTTTCTCCTTTGCCTAATGTCAGAGAGCTGAAGATCCAGCGTTCTCAAGTGGAGCTCAAGTCGAAGTCAGTCGGGACAGAGAGAACTATGGCGCAGCCTGGTTTGGCGCTAGTGTTGTGGAAGTGTTCAACAGCACTACAGTCTTGGTAGAGTATGAGAATCTGAAAGCTGAGAATAACGATGAACTTCTGAGAGAGATTGTTGATGCTCAATACATAAGAACATGTCAGCCAAATGCAGCCCTGGTGAAGGATTTTGCCTTGAATGATGAGGTGGAGGTGCTTCACCATGGCGGGTGGGTGCCAGGAATGATTTCAAAGATAGTCAATGGGTCCAAGTACATTATCAAGATGTTGCACGATGAGAATGAGACTGAGTTTGGTCATGCTGAGCTCAGACTCCGCCGATTTTGGAATGGTCAGCAGTGGGTTTTCAAGTCTCAGGTGTCACTTTTGCTTTAAACGAGGCATTATTATTGGTTTCCCATGATGCTTTAGATTGGCATAAAACTAAATCACATAAGTTTTCAGAAATTATTTGTTTGTTAAATCACTTGTTTGCTAGCTTATATGAATTGTTTAATCTATTACTTGTAAATGCCTATGGATGATTAGGGCTGTTTGTTAACCTGGATATTAAGTGTAACCAATTTGATTTTAGTGTTTTGGGAGGGTGCTTTCAGCCACTATGCCATTATATGTCAATTCACTGTAGAATTGAATAGTGATGGTAGAATCTTTACTTGTACTTAGTGGTTTGCGGGACTAAAAACACATTAGTATACAATAAAGTTAACAATGATTAATTTATATTGATGGTTAGACTGTTCAGTCAGTTACATGTTTAAGTATTTTAGTATGCAACATAGGCATGCAGTAGTTCGTAGCGAGGAATGTGGAATTTATTGTTGATTGTGGTTACTCCAGTCAAGGCTGGATACATGATGTTTTCATCAAATCTTGGTAATGCTTATGAACATTCGTATGCCATCGTGTTTGATATCTCAACAGATGACATCAACAGCTCTAACTGAAGCCAGGTCTACTGGTAGTAAACGAAATTCACATTCTGGCAAAAGATATCATCTTCCCATTTCAGTGTCAACTTCTAGTGATGATGATGATGTTGATGTTGATGTCACATGTGAACCTGGCTCTACTAACTTGAGTCTGAAACATAAGAAAGCGGAGGGTCAGCTTGAGTGTTCACAAGTTTGCAACAACATGAAGAAAGTGGATTCTTTGGAATACAGCATGGGATCACCATGTAGTTCACTACTTGTAGGATACCCTGCAACTCCAATGACCGAGATTAACCTTTCCGTTGCAATGCCAATGATAGAATATAGCTCTTCAGTGGAGAAGCATCATTCTGAAAGCCCATTTTTAGGGGAAATTGCTGATATGGCCAATGTGGGTACAACATTGCCACCTAACCCCTTATTAGATGAGCATCTTAATGCACATAAGAATGGTTTACCCAAAATACCAGTCAGGGATGAAGTTTCTCCACGTAACAGTGGCAATGGATCAGAGCATCAATCAAAGGTAACTCAAGTCAGTGGTGCACCAATTAGTCATGAAATCAATGGTTTTTTCCAATATGCAGAACAGAGGAACTCTGAAGGTGTCCATGGTTCTAGTCTGAACATTACAAAGGGAAGAAGGAAGCTCATCATTAAGGCTCCACGACGTCTAAAAATGGCCAATAGTGATGATGTAAGAACATTTTTCTCCATGGTTCTATCATATTTTTGCATAAATCAATATTTCTTACATGAGTCTTTTTTTTTTTCTTTTTCCTCTCCTGGTTACTAGAGTGTGAGACAGCAAGCACAAGATGAGACCCAAAGGAGGCCAAGCATAGTAGATTCAATGAGATGCTTCAGCAGCATGTGTGCCTCCATAAGATGTAAGCCGTACTATCTTAAAGTTTTGTGTGGTAAAATTTATTTGCTGACGTCTGTAATACTAAATTATTAGGTGAACCTATAAATTCTAACAAATCAGTTAATGAGGTCTTCACAAGCGATGGTAGTAGGGATAAGAATGAGTTATCAGGTTGTTTATGCCAAGCTACTTCACCACTTTGCCAACAAAATGATGTCTTATTGCTTCAAGGAAACACACCAATTCTGGATGTAGTAGGTGAGCTCAATTATCAGTTGGTTTATGTTTGAAGGTCAGAATGATCTTTATTCCCTTTCTTTTTTTCGTTGACATTGTCTTTGCTTCAGCATATTCATCTGTTAGTGATGCCATAGGCATTTACAGGGCCAAAAACGAAGTTAATTATTGTCAATATGATTATGCCCAATGCTATAAGAAAAAAAACCTTTTGACTGCAGGGAACTCAAGAATCAGGTGTTTGGTAGCACAATCTTTGCCAGATGTTGTATCAAGCTCATTAAGAACTACATGTGGTGGTATTCTTAACAATGCAAGGGTTTACACTGTAGACCAGATTATTCCATCTGTAATTGGGGAAAGCTGTACTGAGATTAATCACAATAAAGCACCATCTGAGACAGTTATCTTTGAGAGTATGGGTGCCCTGATTGATCCCATCTCTACAGGGTCACCTTTAAAAGAGGAACTGATGCCATTCTCAAAGACTTCATCCATGTGGGAACCAATAGAGTCAATGGAAATCTTCCAGGTAATGCCTCAACAGCCACATTTTCACCCATTGGAGCAGTACTCTATGGAGTTTCGCGAAGGAATGGCTATTGGTCTTATGATATCATTTGCCAACTTAGTTGCCAATATTCAGCAGATACATATTGATGATGCACAAGCAACTATTGAGGGAAGGTTGAGGGCACTCAGCGCCTTTGAGGCAAATGGATTCAATGTTCATTGTTTGCGGTCGCGTCTTCAGGACCTGCTTGAGATGCATGTCAACCGAAGGCAGTGTGAGACTAGAAAAGCAGCACTCAAAGTGAAGATGTTAGAGAAAAAAGATGATAATGAGAGGCTAGACTCTTTAATTGCAGCATTTGATAAAGCTATCTTGGAACTGGAGCAAAATCTTGCCAGCTTCCGTGATAAAAAAGATTCAGTTATCAGGGAAAGGAGCAGCAATGATTCTGAGATATCAAAATTGCAAGTGAATATCCTGGAAGCTGAAGTGACATATAATTCTGCTGAAGAAAATTTCAAAGCTATCTTATCTGCACCATGGTAAACGTCCACAACGATGGCATCTTAAGATGTGTTTTTCTTTTTCTTTTGTCTAAGTGTGAGCTTAAATTAGGAAGTGTTTCTTTTCTGACCCATGTGTAATTTTGAACACTGATGTAATCATCAGATGCTATGTAAATTGTCTGGTAGTTTTGGCTATTTATCATGTCAACCTAGTATGGTGTTTGAAGCATATGATTGGTACTGTCGTCTGTTGATTTTCCCCTTGTAGTCAATTTTTAGCCATTTTAGTATTCATGCATTACCCGTAGCATTCGTATAAACTTTGTTCTGATGAGATGGCACGTTAAACTTGCATTTGCTCATTCCATACGCACTGCTAGATTGTTCTACAAATGCCAAGGATGATATATAAACGCCAAGGCCAAAAAAAGGTATGTGAATAGATAATGTATTTGTCAATAGGATGATATGTTCTGTAATGTTTGTTTGCGGGCTACATAATTATTTGTGAATGAAAGCATTAGTAATATCGAGTGATCGTGTTATAACGGCAGTTTAGACACCTCAAAATCATTATAACGGCCGTTATAATGTTATCGTCTTATTCGCTGTTCGGTGCTTCAGGTGTCGTGTCCAATCAATCTTTATCAGAACCTTTCAACATCTACGCACGAATAATAAAGAAACTTTAAAAACGGACCACAAACCCGAACTTTATTAAAATTATAAATACGTCGATTTCGGCTGGTGAGAAGAAATCTCTCCTCCACTCGATCGGCTTGACACAATGGGTGGCGGCGGCGGTGGTGGCGGCGGTGGCGGCGTGGTTAAGGACGTCGGATCGAAGGCACAGCTTGATGAAGCGCTCCACGGGGCGGCGCCGGTGGTGGTCCACTTTTGGGCGTCGTGGTGCGAGGCCTCGAAGCAGATGGATCAAGTCTTCGCCCATCTCGCCACCGACTTCCCTCAAGCACTCTTCCTCAGAGTCTGTATCCCCCTTCCCCTTCTCCCTATTTTCGTCGTTCGCTTGTTGTGTCTTCCCTCGGTGTTGCAATTTTTAGGAGAAGATTCGTTCTTTGATTCGCTGTCTCCTAGATTTTGTACGGGGCTTCGCGTTCTGAACTCGTTTGCGTCGCTGATGATATGATTTTCGGTGTTCTTTTGGTTTTATTGGTGCCGAACCGGAAAGGGGTTAGGGTTTTTATGGGCGTGGTATAACGTTCTTGTTTGTGGCTGGGGTTTCTGTTAATTAGCACCGAACCTGGTGAAGATAGACGTCTGCTGATAATACTCGAGATTTTTTTTTTTTGCTGTTCAAACGGGTAATTTTGACAAGGTTCTGCCAACTTAGGTTCCTGCATATGGTTGCTTTAATTGCAACTGTTGCTTTAGTCTCCCCACGCACTCGAAGATGCACTACTTCAGTCTGAATAAGTTCATCTAAACGGACGACTTGAGATAGGTTACAGTATATCTATGGTGTTTATCATATTGGAGGTTCTTCTCTATGTTGCTTGCTGCACTATTGATCTACTTATCAACCTATCCTATCTTTTTTTTCACGTAAACTGACTTCCAAACAAAAGCACAACCTATTCTTGTAAAAAACTGATTTTGAATAATTGATTCCTTGTTAAAAGATGAATAGTACTCGATCAATATTTGCTTGCATGTTCATATAAGTGCTGGTAGTAGTAAGGATCATGCATGCTTCTTCTTGTATCCTTAGGTTACTCTATCGGTTAGCTTTATATAGTTCCTGTTATTTGCCCTTCAGTGTGGTCCAGGGTAATTTTGAGCTTTCACCTTGAAACTTGTGATGCTTCTGGTTGAAAATGCATTATTTCATTACTTTTGTACTTTTTAGTCAAGTCAATGTTCTCCGTTTTGATAGTATATTTAGTGTTGCAGCTCACAGCCTTCCACTCTTCCTTCAGTCTTCCATGTGGAGGAATTACATGTACATAATCATAGTTCATTCAGATCTGATATTTTGTATGGACAACTACTTTGATAATACATTGGTGTTAGTGTAAGGATGATTTTGTAGATCCTAATCTTTAGCACCAACATACAGTATCAACCTAACACTAATAATGAGCTTAAAATGTGCTAGTAGTTGCTAATCACACTTAATGTGAACATATCAACACATGGCTATCATGTCAGAATCTATGTTCAGATACACACTAGTTGAAAGTAAATGACAGGAAGTCCTAGAAGTCAAAGCCTTACAATAAAAAGGCTCAGCAGAAGAAAGAGCGGACAGTTCGAGTTGGATAAGCCTCACCATTCTACTTTTTACTTTTTTTGAACCATTAAGGCCCTCTATCTGCTCTAAGCCACGACAGATAGAGGCACTCTCCTAGCCTTCTTGGGCCCCTGATTAATGAAGGAAGATCTGCTTAATCTCACCCCAGTTGAGTCCACCATCATATCATCATGTTGGGATCTGCTATGGTCTTTGTACATGTAACCTTCTTATTATTGTGTAACGATATGCATGTGTTGGTTTAGAAAACTGGATTGGTTAAGACTATGTAGGAAATCATTAGCATTAAACTCGTTAACAACATTATCAACTATTTCTACTTCTAGCTGTTTAGGTTATTGATAAATCAGATTGAAACTTTCTATGAGTTTTACATCATGGTAAATAACATATTCCATTACAGGATATTTTTTCTTTACAGGCGGAACTAACTTAATACCTCTATCACTTGACTTTTACCATAATCAACACTTAAAAGGTTTTTTAAAAATTTATGATGATTTTGTATCACAAGAAATTTCTTGTCATATTTGTTCAAAAATGATAGACGAAGCAATGATTAACACAGAAGAGATTGAGGAAGAAGGACACCAATGGTTGATAAGAAGGAAAGAGATCATTTTTGTGTCCACTAAAAGTCTGGTTCATCATAGTTAGATTTTAGATTTTTCTACATCTAGCATATGAGATCAACTTATAAGAATCTGAATGTTAAGAACGAGTGCTTGTACTATTATTTAGACTTGGTGCGATGATATTGTCCTCGATCACATGTATGAGTTCTTAGTCTTGGAAAGTTACAAGAATGTTATCCCTGTCCTTGTTTGCTTGTCTAGGTTGGATTGTATTGCATGCTTTTATGCCATCTTTGTAACATACTTGATTATTTGTGTTTTCTAGGGCTTCTTGAGAAGATTCCATCTTAAGCTTTAACAGGGGGCACTACCTAAAATATAGTTCTCATCTAATAAAAACAACATAAATTATATTTAAATATAGGACATTAAAGGTCAAGTGAAACCTAAGTGCAAATGTACAGTGCACTAGAAGGTTAATCAGGGATTTTTTTTTTAATCTAAGGAGAAATGATTAGGTTCCAAGTCTCTTGATTTTGATTAAGCAGGTGGAAAAGTCTATGGAAAGTAAATATAGCTTACATTGTATTAATGCATAATTGAAACATATAAATGTTTCCACAACCAGAAAATAGATGTGATTGTCCTTTGTATTATTTTAAATATAAATAGAGTTCTATAAATGTTATTTCTACCTTAAAACAAGCTATATTTCACCTACAATAAATTTGTTGTATGGAGTAAAATATGTCATATAAGATTAATATTTGAAGATAATTTTTTATGGCTCGATCTTATTATTTCCTTCTTGCTAAATCTTTAGGTATATCATTATTTTCAATAAGAAAGCATCCTTGTGTTGGTCTAGCTTCTCCTTTTCTTGGTTGAGGTTGGGTTTCTTCAGTTATGGTTCATAATCTCTTCTGGTCTTTTGACATTGAAGGTCAATTCCAGCTCCTGTTTTGTGTAACATCTTGATACTTGAAGCTTGTAATTTTCTCAGGTTGAAGCAGAAGAGCAGCCAGAAATTTCTGAAGCATATGCAGTTGCAGCTGTTCCATACTTCGTTTTCTTCAAGGTTAGTGCTTTCAGGACAGCAATTTATTTGTTAATGGTGGACATAAATTGACCTTTTCTAATCTATAAAAGGTGCCCCTCGAAGATTAGTTGAAACCAAGTTTATATTGGGAATGTTCTGTAAATTTAGGAGGTTTTCTACTGTTGAACAACATTGTATCAGGATTTTGATCAATTCTGAGTATTAACATGTTATATTGGACTGAACTTAGACTGCTAACAGCAACCAGATTCATATTTCACTTAAATAAGATTGTAGCACCTTCATCCTTTTCCTTGTGAGAATTCACTTTTTTTTAAGCATCTATGTAGTTAGGGCTATGACCAATTTTTTAATGATAATATTTTTATTATTATAGTGTTTTTTGGAATATTTTAGCAGTCTAATTATTTTTTTAATTCAAACATAAGATGAACCTGGGGAATTTAAAATTCAGTTCATCGCAGCAGGGATATCTCATAACCTGTGATTTTGTTTGGTTTGATGAATTCATCATGCTACCTCAGTGTGGAGTGGAAGTGTGACATTGCAGAACCTCCCAGGATTTTGTTTATTGGCTGCCAGCTTCCAAATACATTAATATATTTGTTAAATTACCTTTTGTCAGGATGGTAAAAGTGTGGATAAACTTGAGGGTGCAAATCCGTCCATTTTGGCTAACAGGGTTGCAAAAGTTACTGGATCCACAAGCCTTGTAGAATCTGCTTCACCTGCAAGCCTTGGGATTGCTGCTGGCCCTACAGTTCTGGAAGCAGTGAAAGACATGGCAAAGGAAAATAATTCTTCCAAAAATGAAAATGCAAACTCTGACCTGAGTGGACTGACAACGCGCCTATGGCAGCTTGTCAATTCTCACCCTGTTTTCCTATTCATGAAAGGAAGTCCAGAGCAACCAAGGTGTGGATTCAGCCGAAAGGTTGTTGAAATTTTGAAGGATGAGGGAGTGGAATTTGGAAGCTTTGACATTCTTACTGATAATGAGGTCCGTGAGGGAATGAAGAAGTTTTCCAATTGGCCGACTTTCCCTCAGCTCTTTTCCAAGGGTGAGCTTCTTGGTGGTGGTGATATTGCAGTTGCTATGCATGAAAGTGGTGAGTTAAAAGATGTATTCAGAGATCATGGAGTTCCTATGAATTCTAAAGAAACCAAAGTTGCAGAAAGTGCAAAAGATGTCTCCGAGACTTCTATTCCCGAAAAAGGTGGAGGCATTTCTGATTCCACGGGCCTTAATGTTGAATTGGCTTCTCGTCTTCGAACTCTTGTAAATTCAAGCCCTGTCATCATCTTCATGAAAGGTAGACCAGAGGAACCGAAGTGTGGCTTCAGTCATAAGGTTATTGAAATTCTTCAGCAAGAGAAGGTTGCTTTTGAGAGCTTCGATATCCTCTCCGACGATGAAGTGAGGCAGGGTCTGAAAATTTTCTCTAACTGGTCTAGCTATCCACAACTTTATATAGGAGGTGAGCTGATTGGAGGATCCGATATCGTGATGGAGATGCTGAAAAGTGGGGAGCTGAAGAAGATTCTAGCCGAAAAAGGAATTGTTCCAAAGGTCACTCTCGAGGACAGACTAAAAAATCTGGTCACCTCATCACCAGTAATGCTTTTTATGAAGGGCACACCAGATGCTCCTCGGTGTGGTTTCAGCTCCAAAGTCGTCAATGCCCTTCAGGATGAAGGAATCAGCTTTGGGTCTTTTGATATTCTCACCGATGAAGAAATAAGGCAGGGATTGAAGACTTACTCTAATTGGCCGACATATCCTCAGCTTTACTACAAAGGCGAGCTGATAGGGGGATGCGATATCGTGTTGGAACTGCAGAACAGTGGGGAGCTGAAGTCTACGCTTTCTGAGTAGATGTTGCCGTCATCTTTGCTAAACTGTTGGTCATACAGTCGTGTCTGAAGAGTTTGCCATCTTAGAGTCTTATCTACTGAGAGTTTATGTATGAGGGATCTAGTTATATGCTTCTAAGTTATCCTGTGTCGTTCACAATTGCGTTGCGGTTCTGCTATCACTCCATCTGCTATACCTTTCAGTTTCTCTTCATATTTTGTCTTTGGTTTAATGGTACTCTTTGCCCCAGACAATATAACTTGAAGAGATGCTACCTATTTACAGTACATTTGCACTTGGTTCTATGGTATTTCGCAACTTTTGACCGCCTTATTTTGCGAAGACAGCCCTAACAACTTTTATTTTGGACCGTCGAAAACATTTATTCATTAGCATAATCAGATTAACTCGATTTGCCAAGTTGTTTGGATCTTTCACATGAACTTTACGATAGAGTTCCTTTGAACGAACCATCCTATGATATTAAATCTGAACTATTTAACTTTCGATATTTATTTAGGTATTTTTCGATTGTTTTTTGTCATAGTAGTATAAAAACCTTATTATTTAATTTGAGTTACATTAGGTAAGTGTACAAGTAATAAATATTATAAGGCATCTTTTCATTTGTAGAACGAGATATGGATACATCAACTCAAAGTTAAGACCGAGTTATTTACAATAAAAGAAAATGTTATTCGGATAGGAGAAAGAATGAGAAAACATTGAGATTTACTGGACCTGTGAAGAGATTTAGTGCCAATAGTCCAACGGCAGGATCGGTAGAGCTTTGATCCAAAAGGAGGATGAGTAAAGCAGAGATCTTGATTGACCAAGTCAAATGACTTGATCTTAGAGCTGTCTTTTGGGAATTCTACAAGATATCTGATTAAAGACCAACAATAACTTGCATGACATGTAATGGTGGTTGAATTGGCTACCTTGCTCAACACTACAAGACAGAGGCTAACACAGTCACTCGAGGAAAAAGGATTTCCATTATTTTCTTGTTGCTTCTTCAAGTTTTAAACTTGCCTGCTACTTCAGAAGCATTCTACAGAAGGAACAAAAGGCCGGTCAGCAGCGTGGGGTAATTGAGACTCCACACCATGTTTCATCGGTTGTCTTCTGCTCACCAATCATGGCTAACATCAAAAATATTAGCACACAACCTTTCCTTGGAAGCTAGAGTACATTGATCTGCAGTTACCCCTGTCACAGGTGTTGGCCACCATTCTAGTGCATGGTACCAACTATATGATTACTACTTGCTATCCTCCGTAGTTTACACACCCCATTCTCTCGTTACTTACTGAAAGGAGAAGGCTTAGAATTATGCTTCCTCGGAATGTAGATTACATACAATAACTATATCATTACAAGCATAGATGAAATAATAATGGTCTGTAACTTCGTTTTGTGCTCCAGTGGAAAGGAAGACGCAGTAACGTGCGCCAGACGCCGATCAGTTGTGCAGTGGATTTGGACCCTGAGGCACCAATCTCTTGGAAACTCCATGAATCGGGCGGAAGCGGATGCCATCGTCGTCGTCGTCGTCGCCGTGCTCTTGGGAAGGAGCAATCCGGGGGAACTCGCTCTTCCACCTCTTCACCTCTCGGTTGACCGTTCTTGCACGGCCGAGGCTGGCAAACTGCCCAGCCACCAGCAGAAGCAGGAGAACAAACGCCATGCGCGGCAAAGGAGAGCTTGGCGACCTCATGGCGACAAGGCGAGAAGCAGAGCGAGGTAGAATCGAAGGCAGGCGAGACTATAAGAAGGTGGAGAAGCCTGCCCTGATGGGCCACCTGCTACAGCGAGCAGACCACCCATCAAAATGGGACATAAGCTTGCTCCAACTCGCTCAAGTATCCCTGCAATGCTGTTGTCATATATGATGAGTGTTGACTACGTAGGGGATGGTGATTCCCCTCTTTTCCATTTGGCATCACATGGTAGAATATATTAATACTCCTTGAGCGTAATTTATCGACATGATCTTGACAACCCTGAAACCCGTGTGCCGAGGACCCAACGAGAGTGCCACCGCAGGACAAACGAGACCCAGCAAAAGAGCCAAGAAGAACTCAGATCGAGCTTAGCCGGTAATAATTAATACGAGTATAAAGGATTTACTGAGGTGTACTGTGTTCCCATCAATGCAGCATTGGAATTAAGGGTGGATCAATGAGATCCAGGCGACATGGGGCCCATCACTTGTACTCCAATCGCCGTCTTTTAAATAAGGTTTTAATGGCTTTGCCGACCGCTTCACATCTTATTAGCATTGAATAAGATTTCTGTAGCGATACTTTGCAGACCTTTCTGGAACCAGTAAGCAAGATGTGGATTTGGTAACTGTGGTGCAAGATTTGGCCATTAATTTGCAGCTTAATGTCAACTTTTCCTGTGACCTGATAATACTATCAGGTCTAAATTATGAGCATGAATTCACGTAGATAAATAGCGTACTCATCAACTATAAATTTTAGTAAATAATGTATATAATTCGATTACTTACATCCTAATTCACATATATTTCTTTCAGTAACCTTCATTGAGAGAACTCAGGTTAAACACTTGCATCAGAATTACACACTTTGGAGGGGCATATATATATATATATATACAATTAAATAAGATTATTTGTGTGCCAAATTTCATACGTCAGCAGAGCATATTGACATATGTCATTTAGGTTAGGCAGGCTATGAAAGAGGTAGTTGATTAGTCGATGGTATTTGTTACACACACAAACTAGTTTGATCTGACCAATGTAGACAATGTGAGAGATGATGTACTAAACACCACACGTTTGCGTGACTACCCCAATGTCCGATAATGCCAATGGATGGCAGCAGAAATTTGGGACGTCATGCGGACATTTTATATGTGTAGTGCACAGTAGTATGTTCAAAACATAATGAGACTCGCACTGACTGACTTTTTCTCATTCTATAAATAGGTCAATTAATTTTACATTAAAAATAAATAAATATTTCTTAAAAAAATTACCATCACGATATAATAGTTGATGAGGGAATTAAAGATTAAATAGCCGACCCTAATAATTAGACACTACGAGTTCTTGTTGTTGATGCCGATGATGAGTCACATCGCGTTAAAGAGAGGCGGCAGGAAAAAGATGGCTCCAGCTTGCGCTCTCGATGGAGAAAGGCGACGATTTAACTCATCGTATCTAAGAACAATGACGCCGTGAAGAGGGAAAAGCAAAGCCTCCGCTCATCCTATTTAAGAACGATTTACTCCGGCTTGCTGAAATCGTTGACGTACAGTGAGTCTCCAATCTCCATTCAATAAGACGACGCCTTGGTCTCCATGTCAACCATTCTGCTGTGTCAGTAAGAAGATGAACATCAGCTTTCTCATCCTTCGTTTTCGCACGGATGAAACAGACCACAGATTAGCTTCCTCGTTGCAGGCTCAAGAGTCCAGAGTTCTGCAATGCGTTACCTCTCTCTCTCTCTTTCTCTCTCTTGTGTGTGTGTGCATCGGAGGAATTAGAACTCTGCCCAAGCCCGAGTCGAAAAGATTTATGTGAAGGAAGATTCTCCTCCCACTTACAGATTGCCTCAAATATTAACATAATTCGCTACACAAATTGATTGTATGATTAGTCTCTCTAAGAATGTATCCTAACACTGCCCAAGTCCAATAATCAACAAAAAAAAGAATTTGCCAGAATTGAATGAAAAATGATGTTTATAAAAACAACGATGGCTCCACGCAGTCGAAGAATACTGATGCTGCCCTCTTATATAGCAATTCAACCAATAATATGGTTCTATTTAATTAGATAAGATATATTAAGAATATAGCAATTCAACCAATAATATGGTTCTATTTAATTAGATAAGATATATTAAGAATATCGATGTTGCCCTCTTACATAGCAACTCAAACAATAATCTGTTTTCTATTATATTATATGATTTTATTTAATTAGGTAAGATATATTATACATATGATTGGATTCTGATTATGATTATTGGTCAATAAAAAAAAAATTATATTTATTCTTCTGAATAACAATAAAAAATACGCATCGTAATATTATTAGATCTAATTTTATTTGATTTTAATCTTAACATAAGTTTTTTTTCTGCATTCCAGATAGTATGATTATAGATTTTATGTTAATATTTTTATCAACCTTGGTAAGAAAAAAAAATGCCGACTAACATAGAAAACACTATTCAATTACAGAATATTCACACATTGGTTGGTCCCATATGACATAGAATGGAAGCTGAACACAAAAGGAAGATTTATGTACTGAGATATCACTGCTTCAAAAAGCAGCAAGGCCAACCAACCAGGCACAATGACACTTCAGTTCGTGAACTGTCCCCAATGATGCCATAGATCACACTACCATTACCATCTGATGGTATAACAATAGGCAATCACCCAAAGACACATCCAAGAATATACACCCAGCATATTAGTGAAATCCCTACTTTCTTATATCAGGCTGGTTTTTATTAGTGAAAAACCAACATCTGCTAGCTGCTAAATATGAGGTCCAGAGATAGACAGACAAAGTACTGTGACACGAAAAACATTATATACTACTATCAATGAGGAATGATCGATGGAACTTGATCTCTAGTACTTCACCTTGCAATGATTTCCATTGATTATGCATTATGGACTGCTGCATCATCCTCACCTGACGGACCATTCTTCTTTACTTCATCCCTCTATTCTGCTTCATCAGCATGACTTGCAGGACCATCCTCCTTCGACATTTTGCTAATGTTCTGCTTTGGCACCAAGGGCTGCTGTAACATCTTCCTTTTGTGCATCATGATCTTCTCGACTGCTTGTACCTTTTGTGGTCTCAGCAATTCGTTCCATTGTGTCTGATGTACCGACATCAGACCCCTCAGTCACATTCACTGTCTTCTTGATTGTGCCCACTTTTACATATTTGCTCATGAACTTATATTCCCAGTCTTGCAAGGCCTCAAGCTCAAAGGGACCAAGGACAGAAATATCACCAGTCTTAACTCTTTGGCTCAAAAGACGTCTTTGCTAGTGCTCTACTTGCATCTTTGCCAGCAAAAAGTGCATATGGTCCACCAGGTCCATAAAACATCCTGGGAACGACAGCACTGAAATGTAAAGATACGAAAGATATGTGATGCTAATGATGGTTGTCGACGATAAGCAAAAGCATACGTAGTTCAGTCTCAAATAGAAGATGCAATACCTGTTCACTTTAGTGTCAGGCAATGTAAAAGGTAGCACGCATGCATTTAAAGAAAATTAGCAGCTAAAATTTAGTGTGTGCAGATTTAGGGGATCACGATAAGGCATTGAACAACAAAAATGTTCATTCAACCAAATTACCATCTAGACATAGGCACAATTTAGACACTAACATACACCTATTGTGAAAAAGGTGTATGAAAAGAAAAAGGATGAATCCAGTGCACAAGACTCCTAAAGTTTCAGGAAAGAGGCTGTTTCATGCACATACAGCCTGTTAATACCAATGCTCAACCTCAGTTAACAATGAATATTGTCCACATGAGGTCATGCCTATACAGCCTCTTACACATTAATTATAGGTAAAAAAAGAAAAACGTTTCAATTACTGAAGATGGCAATCCACTTTTAGCCAACCACTATAGAGTACAAATAGAGACAGATTACTATATTACAAGGAACAAGCAAAACAATTTCCTGTCTTATCATTTTTCTTTTAGAAAAATAATACAAAGTAGACTGTAAATATAGATGGTAGCACTTACTAATATCACAAATAAAATTTCTCCCAAGTGTATCAACCGTACAAAAATTATTGGCTAAAAGGAGGAAAATGTAGTTCAACTTAAAAAATCAAGTGCTCATTTGCTAGATGTCGCTAACAGATATGAAAACAACCATTTTCAAAGATGATATCCAGGTCACAAACACGTAGAAGGACATAGAATCTGGCTTGGTAAAGTCAATGAATTCATTCGGCTGCCAACCGACTAATACTTTCAAAGAGCAGCATATAGTTACAATTCAAGACATAAGCAGCAGGCAACGTACTTGATATGAAAGTTTACAAGCATACAATACAAAGTGAAGCTAAAATATCTAATTAAATGAGAATAGCTGGCCAGAAAGATTTAGAAAGAACAAATTAAAAAATAAGAACTAACATCAGTAACCATTAGCAGCTAATCATACCAAGTAAAGCGAAAAGCCTCTAACTACCAATATGGACTATATAATATGCATAGTTGCAGAAACTCCATAACAAAGACAAGATTATCAACTAAATCAAGCCTGATGGCTAAATCAATAGGAATATCCACAGCTGATGAGCTTAGAGTCTATGTCAGCTCAGAAGCAAATATCAAACGGTTATCCTTGCAATGCACAATAGTATGTAATAGCTTCCATTTCTTCAGGATTTAGGTTGTTGTAAGCATCGTATGCAATTTTGAATAGTATCGTCCGGTACGGGCGATACATACCGGTCCGATAGTGTACCGATACGCAGACCGTTTGCTACCGGACGGAACGTGCTATAGTGCTACGGTAAGAGAAAAAAATATTTAAAATAACTCGGTACGCCTTAGTATACCGAGCGGTACATGGTACCGTATCGTACCGAGCCAATCTCGAAACATCAGTACGGTACGGTATTGCATACCTTGGTTGTAAGCATAGTTAGGTATATTATAATAACATAGGATGAACATGCTATTTGTTATAATGTAAAAACCAACCATAAGGAATCAATAAGCAGACAGTGACCTATGAAAAAGAATCCTAAAAGTTGTCCGCTTTTAATCTCATCAACAAAAGCTTACACCATCTTAAAAATTTAATGAGAACTTTTATACAAAAATCAAGAAAGAAAAGATGAAATTTAACTGATGGTCACTCAAAGTTCAATACTCAAAAAGCAGCGAAGGACATCAACAGAAAGGAAAAATTGGTCCAAATGAGAAGGGATCAGGTACAGACAACCGACAGGCGAACAAGAAAAAAAAGGCACTTGGCTCTAAACCTTAGCAGAACGAAACTAATCCACACGTGAAATTTGAGATGCAATTAGGGCTTAACCAAGAAATCCAAGGACAGACAGAGGGTATGGGGTGAAGACGGACCTGCTCTGGGTGACGTCATAGACCTGGCCCTTGATGGCCATGAGGAGCGGCTACTTGGGGCCGGAGCCGTCGTAGGCACGGAGCTCCTCCTCGGTGATCTCCCCAAGCTGCACGGGCAGCGGGAGGGGCTCTACCGTCTCCCGCTCCCCAGCACCCCGGTCCCGCGGCACCTGCGGCTGGGGCTCGAGGAACCCCGACACGGCGTAGTAGAAGTCCAACGCCAACGCCACCGCCACCGCCAGCACCGTGAAGAACGTCACCGGTGATGGCCCCATGTACGCCTCCACCGCGTCCTTCAGCGTCTCCCACGCCCTCGCCTCCGCCTCCGCCTTCGCCTTCCACATCGCTCCGCTCCATTCCTCTCCGTCTCCGCTCCATATCAACGTTGATGACGTCTCCGATTCTGATTCGGACATCGTTCCGCGTCGTTGGCTCGCTTCTCCTAACCAAACCGAGAATGCCGCCTTATGATATAGTTAAATGCGGCTCGCTCCGCCCGGGGATTCACGGAAGGGTGATCTCCTGAAGTTTAATCTCAGCCGCTTATTTGATTTGACGACAATAAGTACGAATCAAAATGAGCGCGTGGGATTCTACGATTGGAAATGTGAACTTTGTCTTGTTAGTGAAATTGCATCTCCTCGACATGGCGGAGGTAGGTGGGGTATAGGTATGGCGAGTGCGTGGGAACGGTCCGTAGAAATGCGTAGTCAGCACCCAACAAATATTCTAGGAACTTAAACACTAAGATAAGGTGGTTATCCGAATCTCAAATTTGATTAAAATATTTATTGTTAAAAAATATTCCAACAATCAATCTCATCCCATCAAATCATCCCTCACGAGTAGTGATGTAGAAGTAATTATGGTCTATTGTCCATGGAAGGTCATTTGGATTAGTTCTGTTACCTTCCATGGACAGTAGTCTACAAGCGATTGTTAGAATCCACCCCTCTTCAATTGGTCCTTATGGATAATAATTCATGGGAGGCCATTTAGGCATGTCGTTTCCCATTGATAAAACGTTAAAGGGAAAGCGTTGCAATTATTATAGGTCTATTGCCCCTTAGACAAAACGTCAAAAGAAATGTATTACAACCGTTATAGGTGATTCCCTCAATTGAATAGGTATAAAAGTCAACTCTTAGTGCTAACTCAAGGGTCAGATCTCTCGACAATTAATCTCTGTCCTTCATTCCACCCCAAAAACTAACTTAGGCGTATGAGAAGTCGAGTCAGGAAACTCATCCTAACATTAACCTTTGTGCAGGAAACCATTGAGGAACCATACTTCTCACCTTGGCCCAACCTCGAGACCACCTCGGACACCCAGATTCCAACCGAAGACCACCTCGGAGCCACCTCGGGTGCCCTAGTGTCCTCATCAGCCACCTTATAGGATTGTTATGTTGGTTTCTCGGGCATTCTTGCACCTTTAAGTCCATACCAAATCGAGCAACTCACGATCGATGGTATTCCCCCCATAATATTTTGGCGCTTGAGGAGGCTCCACCCCTAACCCATAGTACATTAATATAAGGAGGGCAGCTACTCTCCTTTCATCCACCTCGGAGCCACCTCGGGTGCCCTAGTGTCCTCATCAGCCACCTTATAGGATTGTTATGTAGGTTTCTCAGACATTCTTGCACCTTTAAGTCCATACCAAATCGAGCAACTGACGGTCGATGGTACTCCCCCCATAATATTTTGGCGCTTGAGGAGGCTCCACCCCTAACCCATAGTACATTAATATAAGGAGGGCAGCTACTCTCCTTTTGTCAAGTGGATGTATTCATCTTGGCTCAAACACTAGGGCATTATTGGCGCCTATTCAATGACCTTGAACTCTCGCCTCTGGGGACAAGCATAGGGCACCTGGTTGTCCCCGTCGAAGCCTTCATGAACCTCATGCACTAGGTTCAAGCATTCACAGGGATGATGCAAGTTATCATCTCACTTTTGCCTCAACTGGCTCAATAAACTATGGCATCTTTACAACCATGACTAGTGTCTCAACTGCCAGTCATAGGTGCCCTGTAAGCTAATCACGTAAGTAATGACACATATAACATGATACACACTCTTTTTTGCTTATTATTTATTTGATATTTTTTCATTTTATATTGTATGCTGCATATATTGTGATATTCTTAAATCTGTGTAATAAGAATCGAATTATAATAAAATCACGATAATGAGAATTATTCGTTTTAAACATAAACCCTAAATAATCTCGATCATAGATTACTCGAGAAGGACATTGAGATAACCGGATAAACTGATGTATTGTATATCCGTCTATATGATGGAGGTGACTAGTCTTATAGCCGCTTATATGGGGACACTAAGGATATAGTGTAGATGCTAATTGTAGAATGAGTTCGTTGATTGATTCGCTCATGGAATGTTGGATGGTTGATGATACATTATTGTCAGACAATGATTTTGTCGTCTTAGTAGTGTATTTGGTCTTTAGACTTGAGATACCAAGTTTATCCTGTATGAGTACTCAACTTTTTGATACCATACTTATATGTTTGGAAGTTTCAAATCTAGCACGATCGTCATCGGGAGTGACAACCGATCTTATAAGGGCAATTGAGTGTCGATAGAAGATCATCCGCTCTTGGTATCATGAGAGTAATATCCTATATGTTTTTGCTTAGGTAAATCTCTAGAGTCATTCGAATTGAGAGAGAGAGAGAGAGAGAGAGAGAGTTCTCCGAGAAAATCTGATTAGAGTGAGACTCGAGTAGAAACTGTATGAGTATGGCAACACCATGCCCAATATACGATCTTTGAAATATTAGATAAATAAGGGACTATAAATACATGGTAACTGAGGATAGATAGATATAATGGATTAGATTCTCCTGTATCGTTTGGGGACTACGACGTAATGGCCTAGTACGTCCATAGTCAATGAGTCAATTCACTAAGTTAGAAGGAGTTCTAACAGATATAACTTATGGCCAGCTCGATATTAGGCCTAGAGGGTCACACACACATGACAAATGTTGTGACGAGTAAATGTTCATATATGAGATATTCGTTGTGTTCGTATATGAGATATTCGTTAGAGCTCTTATCTTATTGGATATCCAGTAAACTCATGAATTATTAAATTTTGTAGATAAGATTCAATAAGAGTCAATAAAAGATTATTGAGTAGTGATCTATTAATTTGAGAGACCTGGATAGTTAGATGAAAATCCAATACCTAATAAGGTAGGATCGATTAGGATTAAGTTGATATGAGACCTTTATAAATATAAGGGAACCATAGGGGCATAAACTAGACCCTTTTTAGCTTCCACCTCCTATACTCCTCTCTCCCTCTCCTTATCAGCTAACAACCCCAGTTTGGGATGTGTGGACAACAAGAAGAGTTGGCCCCTTCTTGATCATATGGTGCTTGCAGAAAGGAGGATTGTGCAGCGATTTGAGGGGTGTATTTGCAGCGCTTGCTACGTGGATCATCGTTAGATAAGAGGACAATTGACCTCCTTCATCTTCTCTCATAGATCTATAAGTTTTAAAAAATATATGATCTCCCTAAATAACACATCTTTCATATACGTGTAGTTTTTTGGTTTTGTTGATTTTTGCGCACTAATCTTCGCACGACGATAAAAAACTTTTTTTGCGAGAAATTATGAGATTTTATTTTTTTGTTCTTCCACTACGCATGTGATTCTGCCCTAGATTTCTTAACATCAACCACCAATGAAATCCATGCCCGCCGGGGTTCCCCTAATTAACCCAATGTCGATAACCTAGGACTGCTCCTAATTAGTTGAAATGTTGATCGAAGCACCATGCTCCCCAATAGTGGAATTCAACACACTTATGCACTTGGGGTTTGTCTTACTTGAGTTGGAGACCTAATCGATAAATTTGATGGTTGACTCCTTAAGGGCCGAACTACGATAGGTGGATCAACATCTAGAAAAGATACACTAGGAGTTCTAACAATCAAAAGGGGAAGGCACGGACAACCCCACCTTGGGCCACTCCCCATTCATTTAGAGCATTTAGGAGGAGCCAATCTCAATGAACTTTTATTTGCCATCACTAGAAGCCTTCGATAACATATTTGACCTAATGGAGCACACCATAGCTTTCCAAGCTTATATGTCATTATATGGTACATCGGATGCTTTGATATGTCAAACATTCCCAACGACATTGAGGGGCTCAGTGCGAGAATGATACAATCACTTGAAGCCACTCTCGATTTCATCATTCGCTCAGTTCACGAAGGAATTCGAGCCCCACTTCTTCAAGAACAGACACCGGAGGCCATCCATAGCAATGTTGCTTGGGTTGAGATAAAGAGAGGTCAAGACCCTCTCTGACTTCATCACACAATTCGTTGGCGAAGTCCAAAGCGTGTAAGACACCCTTCTTACATGCTTCTGGTTGTTAATGGAGAGACCACCGATGACAATCCCCGAGATGCTCCAAAGGGTCAATCAATACATAGTTATAGAAGTAATGATCTCATATAAGCAAGAAGAAACCCACAAAAGGCCATGTCAAGAATCACTTTAGGCACCAAATTCGAGCTCGCCACAAAGGAAACATGATTGACCCGAGATACCTCACCCGAGATTCTGATAAACTCCCTTCAATATGACAATGATTGAGATATTCTCACAAATAAATGATAAAGAATTCTTGAAAGACTCATTGTTGATGAGGGTCCCCTTGGAAATGAGGGACAAATCAAAGTACTATCTCTTCCATCGGAATTTCGATCACAACACCGAGGAATGTCATGATTTGAAGGACAAGATTAAGGAGCTCTCTGTCAAGGACACATCGGGAGGTTCATCCATAAACCCCGAGAACCTTTGCCTCACTCACAAGGCCTAGTGGAAAGATAAATTGATATCATCAACGGTGGACTTGTCTCGGGGGAGATAGTTCCTCGAAGTGGAAAGCTTACGCCCGAGCCACCATCGAGAAATGCATAAAGCCAAAAAAAGGTGCAAAAATCACTTTCAAAGAAGAAGAGATGAATTACTTTGACCCAAACCATGATGACATATTGGTGGTCTCCGTGAGGATGATCAACACTCGGGTAAAGAGGCTCATGATCGACACAAGTAGTTTTACCGACCTAATTTATTTCAACGCCTTTCAAAAACTTGGATTGTTAACTAACAACCTCTCCTCAGTGACATTTTCGCTAATGAGATTCATTGATGACTTATCTGCCCACTTGAGACTATAAGCTTACATGTCACATTCAATGAAGAGTCCTACCCTAAGATGCTAGTGACCAAGTTTATTATGGTGGACATTCTCAAACTAGAAAACAATTATTAGTTGATCCACTTTCAACTAACTAAAAGTCATGGTATCTACCTAACATATTATGATTAAATTCCCAATGATGATTAGTGTTGGGAACTAAGGAGCAACCCGAAAGAGTTCTGACAATGCTACTTGATGATAGCCTCACTATCGAAGAAAGCGAAGTCTGAGTCATCGCCGATGGACCCCTAGATTTTATCAAGCCTCTCCCTCACCTGAAGCTGATAGGGCAATTGATGAAGGTGTCCCTGGATAAGACTCGACCTAACTAGGTCGTTAAGATCAGAGCAACACTCCCTAAGGAGAATCACATATAACTTATCAACTTCCTTAGGAAAATCATCAAGGTATTTGTTAAGTCACAGAGGGACATGTTGGCTATTGATCCAAATATAGCCCAACATTGCTTGAACATATCCCCCCAAGGCCCAACCGGTAAAGCAAAGGCCTCACAGGTTCACTCCCGAGTGCCAGCAAGCAATTAGTGCTGAGGTTGATAGGCTATCGGAAGCGAGGTTCATTACTGAAGTTTAGTACCCTTAGTGGCTTTCTAATATTGTATTAGTTAAGAAATCTAATAGAAACTAGAGAATGTGCATTGATTGAATCGATAACAAAGTCTGTCTGAAGGACAACTATCCTCAGATCGATGAACCTATGGACGTCACCTCGGGTCATGAATTTATTACTTTTATGGACATTCTCGGGCCATAATTAGATCAAAATGATACCATAGGATTAGGAACATACATTCTTCATTACCAACTTAGGCATATACTAGCACTTCAAACTAATAAACATGGGGCAACATATCAAAAATGGTGAACAGGATGTTCAAGTACTAGATCGGAAGAAACATAGAAGTATATGTAGACGATATGATAGTTAAAAGTAGAATGATTGACTCATACTTGGTAGACATGGCCGAGACATTTCAGATCCTAAAAAAGTTCAATATACACCTTAACCCATTCAAGTGCGCTTTCGAGATCAGTTCGAGAAAGTTTCTCGAATTCATCGTTCACCAAAGGGGAATTGATGTAAACCCCAAGAAGGTTCATGCCATAACCGAGATGCTCCCACCTTGGTCCATGAAGGAGGCGTAACAATTAACGAGATGACTAATAGTGCTTATTTGATTCCAATTCCGGTTAGGTAATAAGTGCCTACGCTTCTTTCAGACGTTGAGGAATCCAAAAGGCTTTTTATGGACCAAGGCATATCAGGAGGCATTCGAACGACTGAAGCATCACCTCGCTCAGTTGTTGTAGGTCTCCTTCACCTTGAGCGAAGTGCTAAGTTTGTACTTTGCAGTTACTGAACATGATGTTAGCTCGGTGCTACTGTGGGACAACATGAGAGCCTAACAACCCATATATTACGTCAATCACATGTTGAGTGAACTCGATGAATGCTACTCTTCCATCGAGAGACTAGCAATCACATAAGTGTTGGCGACAAGGAAGTTACATGCTTATTTCTAAGCTACACCCGATATAGATGATTACTGACTAGCCATTGAGATAGGTTCTCTCACGATTTGATATCTTGAGGCAAATGCTGAAGTGATTGATAGAACCGAGAGAGTTTAACATCCAATACATCTTAAGGACTATCATCAAGGCTTAAGCATTAGCAGATTTCATATCAAAACTAACCCCTCACTTGAGGTCGAGGCAGACAAATGTGCCTCCTTGATGTGGACTTTGTTCGTAGACAACTCAGCTACTTTAGAAAGGGGATGAGTGGAGCTCATTCTGAAGGGCCCGAGCAACCAAGTGTATGAGCAAGTCCTTTTGTTCGAGTTTAAATCTCTAACAATGAAGTCGAGAATGAAACACCTCTACCGAGGCTTTTGACTCACTCGTGATCTCCAAATGGAATACAAGGGCTAAGTTACCCCCTCATAAGACAATGACATGGAGGCAGTTACAGCCTATTGAGCCCTATGGACAATAGTCCACCCGAGACCATTCGGGTTGGCCATATTGATCTCCATGGGTAGTAGTCTACGGGTGGTCGTTCAGGTTTGACCCCCTCTTGGTCGGCCTCCATGGACAACAATCTATGAGAAATCGTTCAGACCTAGCCCATGGACAAAATACTATAGGAAAGACATTATAATCATTATAAGTGATTTTCTTGATCAGACAAATATAAAAGTCAACCCTTAATGTTAACCCAAGAGTCGGTCGGATCTTTCAATAATTAACCTCTTTGTCATTCATTTCACTCTAAGAGCTAACTTGAGCGTCAGAAGAGTTGGGTTGAGAAGCTCCCCTCAATAGTGACTTTTATGCAGAACCCACTAAGGAATCAAACACTATCTCAAACACTCGGATTCCAATCGAAGACCACTTTGGAATCATCTCAAGTGTCCCGATGTCCTCGTCAACCACCTTATAGGATTATAATTATAGCACTATGGCGAATGTTTCACGGACTCGCCCATAATATTTATGTAGTTATTGTTAGTCCTAATATTACTATTGAAGCAGAAGTAAAATAAGGAAAAATAAAAATGGTAAGGAAAATAAACAGAAATATTTAAATTATACACGTGTGATGCGTGCTTGATACAATTAGCAGTTTTACTATTAATACTCGAAGGGCTGCATCGTCATTCCATTCGTCGTCGACGCCCTAAAAGCAAAAGAAAAGGCTCGATGCAGTTGTAGGGAAAGAAACCCTATCACTTCCCATCCATTGATCTCAAATCCTTCCCTTAGTTTCGCTTGCAATCTTTCGATCTTTGCCCTGCGATCGACGAACTGTTGCGTCAATCGCAACTTTCGGTTCTTTCTTCCTTGCTTGATATAATTGTTTCGGGAAGTCGTAGATGAATCCTCGAAGTAGGTATCCTCCGCCCGGCATGGGCAACGGCCGAGGGGGCGGTGCGAGTACGAACCCTAATTTCTATGCAAGGAGCGCTCACCAGCACCAGCAGTATGCTCAGCAGAGTCCGGCGCATGGTCAGCCAAGCCAGCAGTTCCAGCAGCAACAGCAGTGGTCGAGACGGAATCAGCTTGGAGGTGACTTTGGTGCTGGCCAAATAGTGAAATCGGTTCAATCTGAGGCCACTAATACGAGGTATACAGGAAGGAAGGGTCCTTGTTAAAATTGCTGGTTATGTTTGTAAATTCCCTCGTAGGCTTTCACTTCTTGAATACTTGAAAACTACCTCAGAGAATCGAATTATGTGGTCCGCCATTAATTGTTTTAACCAGCGGGTGTCATTTGTTAGAGACATTGCAGTTAGGGCCAGTAATGATCAGGTGATTTCCAGCGTAAGTTGTGATCTCTAACCCATCCTGTCGGAAATGATAGTTTTTTTCCCTGTATGTGCCGGGTTATTTTGACATTTGTGTCTAATGTTCTGCATAAAGTTGTCAGAATGATGTAAGATTGTGTTTTGTCTTATGGTTTGGTAGTTGTCGAATTTTGGGATGTTCCAATATAAATTTTAGTGGACCACATCTGAAAGTTTTGGGGAGAGAATAATTCAGAGTCAAAATCTCTATAAAATGGAACGAGGTGAAATAGAAAGATTATTTCTCCAAAACACTTTTTTTCTACTTCTCATTAGTGGAGTCATCTGGAGAGAAACTGAAAAGCAGAGAAAACCCAAACCTTTTTTTTCTCAGTGTCTCTTCCATATGCCTAATTGCCTATAAAATTAACTTATCTAGCCCGATGGGATAATTGATAATTAATTTATTGTGCATGAACTACTAGTCTAAAATGTTTAATCTCAAGTTAACAATACTCGATCTGTCAGATCCTTATAAGTCACTCTAAATATTTGTTTATTTTGATATGAGGTTAAACCAGTAGTCATGGTTAAATCTTTTCATTTCTTCTGCATGAGGTGTATATTAATTAATACCATTATCCTTCTGGATTTTTTCTACCAACATATTGCATTTTGCTGCTTGAAGGGAGAAAAAAAAGATAAAAATAACGTAGAAGATGAAGTTTGCCTTGTTTATGTAGAAAATATTGTTTTCCTTCTTTAGGTCACATAACCTAGTGTTTAGTACATATACAACTATGTAGGACATAATTGATCTAGGATTGGTCCAAAGGATTCCTTTTTACCCCAAAGGAGATGGTGTCTTATTTGACTGGTATTTTCAGCAACTAGTAATCTCAATTGCCGGATACTTTTGATGCTATTAGGGAGTTTTTGGGCAATGTCATCCCATTTGTTCTTTTATCAAGTCTTTCTTGTACTAAACTAACCAGTTCACTTTGGGACGTTTTGCTTGATGAAAAAGGTGCTCCAAATTGATTTGAACTTTTTTGGTCCAGCGAAAATGGAAGAAAATCAACCTTCGGAAAGTCCCAGCCCCTTGATTTTGTCTTTTTTTTTTGCATGGTTTTCTGGTTATTATAGCTGGTGTTATTTGTGCATGTTTCTTTCTTTTTAGTATTGACTTTTTTTAACCAAGCCAAATAGGATGGTTCTATTTAAAAAACAAAACTTAGTATGACATGATCCAATATAATCTTTACTTTTCCTGCCCAATCTCACCTGAACCATATGATCTAGTTAAATCAATACAATAAATTAAAACCAAACCAATTAAATATGGTTCAACTAAACCAACCCTTTTTTTAACCATGACAAAAGAATGAAGCAATGCCTTTCTCTTCTATGATCCCTCATATTTAATCTATTTAAAATAATATTAAAATGTCATCATATTGAAATTTTAAAATTTGAGTTATTGCTTAGGAACTGCTTTATCAAATATTCATGTTGTTATTTGGTTCAATTTATTTGAGTTATACATCATTCTTTGTTGCAAAATCAGTTAACACATATTGGGATTTATACTTTTGTTCCTTTTTTAATAAATTGATCTTGATGGTTTCAGTTTGCAAGATTGGAAGGCACAATTGAAAATGGCACCTCCAGACACACGCTACAAGACAGAGGTAAAATTAGTTCTTATCTTTCTGTGACTAAGATAAGGGAATAACATTGGCTTTTGGAAGTTTCTTGCAATTAAATAAAGTAATGTATCTGCTAAAAACGTTCAACCAACTTCCATTATGATTTCGAAAGGTGCTTTTGCGCATGGGTTTCTTATCTTGAATAAATAGGCTAAGGATGCTGGTTAAGTACTTGTTTTCGCTTATTGTAATATGTAACATCTAAAACACTATCTTTATGTCCGTCTGCTACACTTGCCAATATACACAAGAATATAATGTACTATTGTATATTATGTCGCATAGGTATCCTCTGTCTATATCCATGCTTCATATTTGTCCTGTAATGATTTTCAAGCTTAACCTTCTTATTCATAGTACATGGTGCTAATGTTTAAGTAGCACTTTCTGTTATGTTTGTTAACTGATATAAATATGTAACCTTCTTTCGTCTTCCATTGGAGTATAACACAAACATATAATAATTTTGGAGCATTGTTGATTTCTTGGCGAGTCACTTTTTTGATAATTATCTACAACTGTCAAAATGTTGGACATATATTTGCCAGGATGTGACTGCAACCAAGGGGAATGAATTCGAGGACTATTTTCTGAAGCGAGAACTGCTTATGGGAATATATGAGAAAGGTTTCGAAAGGCCTTCACCAATTCAGGAAGAAAGCATTCCAATTGCACTCACTGGCAGTGACATTCTTGCCAGAGCTAAAAATGGGACTGGAAAGACTGCTGCATTTTGTATTCCTGCACTTGAGAAAATTGACCAGGATCATAATGTCATTCAAGGTTTCTCATTATACTTTATTTTTATAAAAGTACAAACAAATTGTTCATCTATTGAATTTTTTTAAAGTTTTATACTTTTTGAGTATTAGTGAGTTTTATCGCATTTGCATGTCTTGCTTTGTCTTTTTTTATTTGTGTAGAGGTTATATTTTGGCTGCCTCTTTGGTATCAAATATTTGAGTTTAATGTCCAACCTTATGCAGATCATTTCTGACAAGTTTTGTAATGCAGATTTGATATGCATGCTGCATAATTTCTAGTGCATCATACTTGATCTGCATTAGTAGATGACATCAAGAAGATTACACCAAATATATTCATGTAAATTGTCTGTTGTGGCACTGAAATTGTTGCAGGTTCTATTTTTCTCCACCTAATGATTGACAATTTTTCATGTTCAGTTGTCATATTGGTTCCTACAAGAGAGTTAGCTCTTCAGACATCACAAGTTTGTAAGGAACTTGGGAAACATTTGAATATTCAAGTCATGGTTACTACTGGAGGAACCAGCTTGAAGGATGACATTATGCGTTTATATCAACCTGTTCACTTGCTTGTTGGAACACCTGGTCGAATTCTTGATCTTGCACGAAAAGGTGTCTGTGTTTTGAAGGATTGTTCAATGCTTATTATGGATGAGGTAATATTTTGAAGCTTAGTCTAGCTTTGCCATTCTGAGTGGGAACTTTTGCATGGTTATTGAAGTTACTATATTGTACTAGAAACCCTATATTCTCATCATATTCTGTTTCTTAAAAAAGCTTTTCCTCAAATATTTAAGGTTCTTGGGCATATCTCTCTCTAATGTGAATCTCTTATAGATGATGCTGACTGCTTTTCTTTTTGTTAATTTTTCATTTGGATTCATCTGATTTGAGAATATATGTCTCGCTCATTTTTACTTATGATGAACCTGTTTGTGAAGATTTCCCTTACCATATGGATGGAAAGAAAGAAAGAAATATATATATATATATATATATATATATATATATATATATATATATGTTGGCATAGATGTTCTTTTTCCTCATAAGCAGGGTAGAAAATATTATACAGATAATTTGATATATATATAAATGGGATGTTAGCTTGCATTACATTTAGCCTTTAATTATTACCTGTTTTATTAATAAAGTATTCTTCTTTGGATTTTGTAAGTTGCATTGTGTTTAATGTAATTATTTTTGAAAGGATTATTTGTTCTTGGAAAATCTTTTAAGTTAAATTTCATTGTAAAATCAAATTTATTTATTTGATTCTTGAAGTGTTACAATGTTAATCATTAATTGCTTCTGCTCACTGCTGTGGTCAACATGTAACTTTCAGTGTTCTCGTTGCATCTGTTATGTTTTTTTCTTTGCACACATGTTCTTCTCTGATGGCAGATACATGTTTTTCATTTCTCAGGCGGATAAACTTCTCTCTCCTGAGTTCCAGCCGTCTATAGAGCATCTTATTCAGTTTCTTCCTGCCAATAGGCAGATTTTAATGTTTTCCGCAACATTCCCTGTTACCATAAAACATTTTAAAGACAGATATCTTCCAAAACCATATATTATCAATCTAATGGATGAACTGACACTGAAGGGAATAACACAATTCTATGCTTTTGTAGAGGAAAGGCAGAAGGTTCAATGCCTTAATACCCTTTTCTCAAAGGTTTGTCCTCAGTTAGGAGTGCTTTGTCTTCTGAATGTTCTTCATAGTTCATAGATCTGACAATAGTGAATGTTTTTTGTTTTGACAGCTGCAAATTAACCAATCTATTATCTTTTGCAATTCTGTTAACCGGGTGGAGCTATTAGCAAAGAAGATCACTGAGCTTGGTTATTCATGCTTTTACATTCATGCTAAGATGTTGCAAGATCACAGGAACCGCGTCTTTCATGACTTTCGCAATGGTGCATGCAGGAATCTTGTCTGTACAGGTATGACATTGTTGTCAGAAGTCCTTTTTTAAACTTCTATTTAAAATTAATTTTGTGGATCTCTGGATTCACTAGTTGTTAGAATCATGTTGCAATTTTCTTTTTCATCTGATACATTTCATACATAAACAATGACACCTATTGCTTGTGACTTTGTGCCTAGTTTATGTATCATGTCTCATGGAGGGTCATGGCTTTCCCATCCATTGTGACTTTTGAGAAAACTGGAAAACATGTAAAGTTATGCACTTCAGTAGGTATCACTGCATTTATTGTGGATTTGCCATGCTCTTTTTTCTAACCACTTCTGGTTGATACTTGACCTGAACTAAATGCACCATCCTTTTTCTTCCTCTCCCTCGTCTTACTCAGTTGGAGGTAATTGTGGATCCATCACGTTAAGGTGGGAAGTGATATACAATATATGAGGCACTTATGTTTAATGAACCATTCAATGTTTTATGTAAAACCTTGTCCACAACTTTACTAACAACCAGATTAAACAGATAAGCTATCCACTGCTTAGGAATTTGCCTTGTGTTGATTGCTAGATGGACCACTGTGGTCCTTGGTGACGTTGAAGAGAGCACTCTGGCTTAATGATGTTCCTTAGCTGTCTAAGCAAAAGACCATCTAAGTCCTGCTTGGAATGTGGCTACCCATCGCTTAGGAGTTTGCATAGTGTTGATTGCTGGATGGACCATTATGGTCCTTGGAGAGGTGTGAAGAGGGTCCCCTTGTCTAATGATCTTCGAGCTGTTTAGGCCAAAAAAAACCTATCCAGTCCTGTTTGTAATGTGCTATGGAGTCACCGACCCTCAATGTACTTCTCCATGCATTTCTCCTTCAGGACACAAACTGACCTGCTGAAACTCTTGGAATCTGGGAAACAATAATCCCTGGGTTTAGTACAATACATCGCAGCTCATTGTAAAGAACTGAATTGGTGTTTATTACAAATTGTATCTGTCTTCATTTCATGTCACTTTTTATATTAAGATGCTTTTCTACCTTGTGACATTTTTGCCTAGCTTTGCAGATCTGTTTACAAGGGGAATCGATATTCAAGCTGTTAATGTTGTGATCAATTTTGATTTTCCAAAGAACTCTGAGACGTATCTGCACAGGGTATGTTTTGACAACATACTGTTTATGTTAGTGTTCTATCTGCAATGCCAGTTTACTGGGCATGTTAGCCAACATGAACTGCTGATTGAGTAGTTTTTCTTCATCTGTTCAGATGGGAGGGAAAATAAATATATAAATAAATAAATGAGCAGCCAATCCACAAGATTAATCGGAAGGATCCATGTGTTTTTGAATTCGTCTAAATTCACAGCGGTCATTGCCTCGAATTTACTTGTCCATCGTTGGATTAATTAACAGATTTGCTTATTTGCTACTTGGATACACTCTTTTATTGTCTGAAATTTTCTATGCTTGTGTCCTAAAAACAATAGAAGTTTTTAATATTGAAATGAACCTGCTGAGACTAGCAGTTGTTGGACAATTTCAGGTTGGTCGTTCAGGCAGATATGGTCACCTTGGTCTAGCAGTCAATCTTATCACCTATGAGGATCGCTTTAACTTGTATGATCATTTATCAATCCGCAAAATGCTAAAACATTCTTCTTGTCTTTAGTTCATCTTTCTCATGACATGAAAAATAATCACCTAATGCCAGGTATAGGATTGAGCAAGAACTCGGAACAGAAATAAAGCAGATTCCTCCGCAGATTGATCAGGCTATATACTGCAGGTGATCTGCAACGACGACTATTCTGATATTTTCATGGCGAATAACTAGAAGACTTCTTGTAAATATGGCGTGCCAAGTATGGAACTCTTTCACACTTTTAATTTCCATCTACAACTTGGTCCTTTCAATTAGTTGTGGAACTTGTCAGATTCCAAATTTACATTTTCCATGTCATCCAGAGTCTTGTTCAGGGCTGTCATTCGGTGATTATTTCATTGCCTTCCATAGATTGTTGTTTTTTTATTTGAGAGTATTAATTATATTGTTCTTATTGATCAATAACCATCAGTGCCACCATAAAAAATAAGCCACCATGTCCAACCATTTGGGGTTGGCTAGTTGGATCTATTCCCCCATTTAGCATTATAAATGGCATATCACTTGTCCATGCCACCACTAATCATAATCGAATCGTTTTTTCTCACCAGTGAATCGGTGAAGAATTGTGTATACATTTATGATGCTACTTTCATCTAGAAAAAATTGTGTTTTCTATTTGCTCTTATTGATCACAAAGTGAACTAATTCTTTGCATTAAACTCCTTCTGCCTTGGATGTTCTCTGCTAATCTTGAAAATTTGTCACCTTTGTTCATCTTTTAAGCAAGTCAGTCGAGTAGATATGGTATTTAAGTGCATGAATATATGGCCATGTAAAAGCAAATGGTCCTTTTTGATGGATTTAATATTAGTTTCTCTGTGTGCCTGACATCTTCTCTCTTTGCGCATGTATACAGGGTTTGTTTTGTCACCTTGTCCGTGGTCTCCTAGTGGTGTCTGATGGCACATTGGAGATGTCATTATCAGCTCTTATTTTAGGCTATATGCTGATACCCATTGGTGACTTCGTAACATGATTGCTGTTGTCTTTGTATGTTTGTCATATCAGTATTGGATTCTAATGGTACTCAGGCTGAAGAAGGTTCTAAATTGCTTGTACTAGTTTTCCTTTTTCATGTTGAACGAGTACTGATGCTTATTATCTACCATATGCATTAATCTAAAATAGAATTTAAAATGATTAAAGATCAATCCATCTGGATTTTATGTCTAATCAATCTGGATCCGATCTGTTTATGGGTAATGTTATCACCTTGATGTCGTTGATCGGAGAGTCAACATGATTTGATTTTGTTCCGAAAACATAACGTCGTCTCAATGGCTCACGTGACAATATGAGAGGTGGTTGGAGTGAGGAAAGATTCGACTAAAGCAATCTTGAGGTGGATTTTGTGTTGGACCGAGGTGATTGAAGCTTTTGCGAGGTTTTAGGGATGAGCCAAGGTATGTCTTGCACAAGCGGTCAAAGTTAGCTTTTGAAGGGAGTGGGAATAGTAGGGTTTTTGTGTGTCGATCCTCTCTTCTATTCAAACCTTGGGGACTAGTTTTTAACCTTGGGGAGTGGGAATAGTAGTTTGCGTAGGGTCGACGATTGATGTTGATGGACCTGTACGTCCTTCAGGGTTCGTTTATGTAGACTGGCGTAATTGGAGGGATTAATGTTCTCTGCAGTGGGTTGTGGGGATTCAGAGTATATACTGAGTAGTTGTTGACACAGGACGTAGACGTCACTGTCCTAACGCTGTAAAATCCATGGCAGCACCTGGTACAAGATTCATCACTCGGCAAACATGGTGGTTCGAGTGCTGAACTCATGCCTTGTGGCCCCGGAGGAGGAGGCCCCAAGGCTATCCATCTGGCTCTCAACCTTGGATCTGTTTCAGATTCGGTCTCACGTTCCCACCGTCTACTTCTACCGGCCGCCCATCCAAGGAGACGGCTCCGGTTTCTTCTCCCCGGAGGTGCTTAAAGCTGGCCTGCGCAAAGCGCAGGTGCCGTTCTATCTCTTCGCCGGCCGGATCGGAACCGACGATACTGGCCGGACGGAGATCGAGTGCAATGGGAAGGGCGTGCTGTTTGTGGAGGCCAAGGCGGAGGAGCTCACCATCGACAAGTTCGGCGATTTCGCACCCTCGCCGGAGTGCTGGCGAATGCTAATACCCACTGTAGATCCTGGTGAAGGGGACGATGCCATCCCTCTACTGCTGCTTCAGGTTCTTTGGCACTCCAACTGTGTGAAAAGATATTAAAAAAATAAATTATAAATTTTTATTAAAAATTGAATTATAAATTTTACACATATATGTTTATTTATAAAAATAAAATAAAATATTCAAAGTTTTTATCATGCGATTGTAAATAAAAATAGAGGATGACAAATATTAATCTACTAAAAGAATAATTTTATATTAGTATATATTGAATTTAGCTCATAATCGAAAGATTTTAAGTTTTCAACTAGGATGTTTATCATCCGGATATATGTTAATTTTGACTAGTTTGACCAAGTTCAACGTTAGCAAACAAGCTGATGGTCAACTTGTGATATTTATATTCACACTCGAGGATAACATTTATAGGTGACATATTTGAAGTGTGGACGGGTGTGCCTGGGGGTCGGCGCGCACCACCTGGTCTCCGACGGCGTCGCCTCCCTTCTCTTCATCAATGTATGGTCCGACATCACCAGGGGCATCGAACCCGCGGTGCCGCCCTTCCTCGACCAGTCCCTCCTCCTGCCTCGTTCCCCGCCTTCCGTCCGCTTCCCCCACGTCGAGTTCAAGCGCTATGCTGCCGGCATCCACACCTACGCCGACATGCCTGCCATCGCAACCGCCATTCTCGAGCTCACAGCCGACCAGATCGCAGCGCTTAAGCGCTCGTGCGCCGCGACGATGCCCTCGCCCCGGCGCGTCACCACCTACGAGGCGGTGGCCGCGCACGTCTGGCGCCAAGCATGCATGGCCCGCCGTCTGGACGCCCACAGCGAGACCAGTGTCTACATCACGACCGACGCCCGTCGTTGCCGGAGGGCTACATCGGTAACGTGATATTCCCGACCGTGGCGATCGCGGCGGTCGGCGACGTGGTGTCAGAGCGGCCCGGGGACGTCGCGAGCAGGATCCACCGCGCCACCGCGATCGCGGACGACGAGTACCTGCGCTCGGCGCTGGACTTCTTGGAGATGGAGGAGGACGTGAGGAGCCTCGGGCGGTGGGCGGGCAACTTCACGTCGGCGGATCTTTCGATCACATGTTGAACGTCGCTGCCGATCTACGAGGCATACTTCGGGTGAGGGAGGCCGGAGTTCATGGGACCGGCTTCCATGTTCTACGGTGGCCTGTGCTACATCATGCCCAAGCCACCGGGCAAGGACTGGGGCATTATGGTGACCGTCTCAATGGAGGCGGAGTACATGGACTACTACAAGGAGTTATTCTACGACTTCAGCTCCGATCAGTGCAACGTTTAGGTAGGTCTTGTCGTTGCAAGTGTGTGACTTGTGTCAGATGTTGAACACCACTATTTGCTTAAATAAAGACCATTGTCTCAGATTACGTTCAAAGATTTTATATTCATATTTGAGAGAGTTCAGTGTTAATGTAAAGAATGAACATTAAGGGAAAGGAATCCAAGCGCGAAACAAAAAATTTGAAAGATCAATAATAATAATAAATATACTAAAAAATTAATACAAGATTAACGTGATTCGGTATTTTCTATAGGATGTGATATGAGCTTAAGGAGACTTTTAACTATCAGAATCATGCGAAACAATAACACTGATCAGCGGCTGGACTTCAGTTTTCCTTGAAATAACTCGTGCACATAATCGTCCGCAAGGCTTCAAATGTCTCAAAAATCAAGTACTATTTGTTTCTGAGATTGCTTACCAACTCAAGATCAATCATGACATCCAGCAAGCAATCGGACAAAAAGGTGTACACCTCTACTTTATATACAGAAAAGAACATCCTCGTCTCACTTGTAAGTATGGACATGGACATGATTTCGCACCCGTCATTCTCATGAACATGTAGTCGCAATGACTTGAATATTTTGGCATGTTTCCCATCTTCTCTCGAGGACTTTGCTCCATTGAAGTAATCATCCTCAACTTCTTCAGTAAGCATGTGGTGCTCAAAGTTTACACCCTCCCAATGGGAGAAAAGGGTGGGTCTATGCAAAAAGGAGGCATTTGTTCTCCTCCCTTTTTAGATTTTCTTTTCTCTTCGTCTGCAACTGCTTCGATCAAATGCTTTACTTCTTCCTCAAGGAGTGATTTCAGTGAGTTAGAACAAGATCTGTGTCTACTTTTCTCCAGAAGAACGGGTGTAGAAATGTTGGCACTGTGCAACATGGCCATGCAGATTGAAAATGCCTGTAGAGATGAGAATCGTGCATGGAAATCGACTGAATACTGTCCTTCCCCATCTGCTGTTATCAATAGAGCAGGTTCCTTTTCCTTGCTTCCCTGTTTAAAAATATGAGTCAGAGACAATACCGAATAATTTCACTAAAAGCAAGGTACGTTAAAGATTGAGATAAGATAAACATTCATCCTCCGAAAGAATATACAAAGAAAAAATTAGAATGGTTCTCAAACGATTACTTGTGTTAACTGTGAAGGCAGAGCTAAAAATGTATAATCTGTGATTCAGGAGTTGAAAGTGGAAACCTAAGTAGGTCTATATGCCCCAGATAATTTGATCTGCCAAACTACACAAAGTTTTATTGGAGACAATCATGCAATCACCCAGCATGAGTATACACACTGGCTAACTCTCCTAAATCAAAGAACTATGAAGTAAATCTATGAATCCATGCCAAAGTACAGAGTTAAAATGAATGTTGATGGAAAAACTTCCAGTTTTTCATCAAATAGCAGAAAGTTTGAAACTGCACTACACTAGTGGATGTGCAGAGAGACAGAGGAATCACACTTTAACAAATTTATCATAAAAAATGAGATAGGCATACCTGAACAAAAAGCAAAATGGGATTTTGAAATTTCCCAGTTGAATGATCTATCAAACCATCAGCCTGGGGATTGTTATATACAAGAATTGGGCAGGCCATATCCCAGCCACCACAATCACAGCCTCCACCAGACCTCCATCTATCTAGAAGTGCAGATGGGCCACCTTCATCAGTATTTGGCAACCCATGAGGCCCATTCGGAATCACGACCTTCACAAATGCAGGATTCAGGCTGTTCTTGGTCTCCCTTCCAGGATCATCTGTGGGCAGTCTTGATAAATTTTGATTTTCTTTTAGGTCGAACACTTTGATATCTTTCAGATTTTCTGTTTTGCTGAAAGGAATTTGAACTACAATAGCTGCAATCTCAAGTTGTGGATGCAAATCTTCTGGTAACCAAGGGTAAGAAGTTGAAGCATTTGTGTCACAACAACTAAATCCATGTCTAGCAGGATTAGGGTGCCCCACTGGAATGTTTCTCTCTAGAGGTCCTGTGATCAGGCCTTCTGTAGCATTACTTGCAACAGAATGAATGGAATCTAAAGAGCACTTGGATCTTTCTTCGACAGCAAAGCTGCATCTTGCTCGTGCAATGTCATATAACACAAACTCTGTGACTGTTGAGTTAGCCAAAGATCCATTTTCTCTCACTTCTGAGCATAGGTGACAAGAAACCTGCATCTGCCCGACCAATGGAGGTGACTGCCCATGTTTATCTTTGGTCCCTCGACCAGTGTTCATTTTCTTTTTAGACCTGTGGAAGGTGTAAACCCAGTTATATGCAGTATCTGTTCTCCATGTCTTTGTGGATAGGACATCTTCTGGATCTTCTAGAGTAAACTGAAATGAAGGGTTCCCATTCTCTATTTCCAGTTTAAGAATTCCATGTAGATGAGCAGGCAAGACAGCAGCGTTCAAGTGCTCTCCACCCATCAAACATGCAGCATGCTCTATCTTCTGTTCCGTTATTGAGAATTCATTCAGTAAAGATTTCTGGAACACTCCATTCCTCCTGACGTTTGCAGTTTCAGTAACTCTGCTCCCAGTGCTTTGTCTTCCCGAGAGCGGTAGATTTCGGACAGATTTGGATTTCATTATAGGATCAAACATTCTCTTGAGTGACCTAAAGATAGTTTTTGGACCACTTTCTTCAGCTAAACCACATTCCAACTGAGAAACTGTATGGGACATATTTGCATTTTCTGAAAAGCACTTTGGAAGAGCTTTTAGCGAATCTCTCTCATAAGTGATTTTCCTGTAACTTTCAGGACATATCATTTCATGGAAGTTGGACTTCTGTAACGTGAGAGATCCTGATGTTCGCAGCCTAGGAGCTGCTTTTGTACAATGAGTTCTTGCATCAACAGTGTGATTAGAGATATCCAAGAGATCATCTACAAGACTACTTTTTGCTGGCACGATGTCTGAGCATGAGTTATTGGTATTCAGAGGCTTGTCAAGAAGATCACGGAATGAAAGATCCAGAAACTCCATGGAGCTTGTTGTGATAGGATTAACTGTGGCAGCAGTATGTTTTGAGTTAGCATTTGATGAAACAAGAGGCAAAAGCTTCTGATGTAGTGACTGATTGACTTTGTCCATGCCATGCTGTGGCAGATGATCAACAATCTCAAATGAAAGAAAATCGTCACCTCTGCATTCCAATTCTACTTTCCTCCTTTCCTCTTCCAGTTTTCTCATTCTCCTGACCTCTTTAGAGCTCTGATACATAGAACCTCTTTTTAACACTTCATTATCACCATTGGCTCGAAAAGATTTGGAGTGCATGCTTTCATAATGAAGACTTGATGAATAACTGCGGTTAAGTTCTCTCAGATCATCATCCAATATCTTGAAGTAGTGGTACCTGTCAGTTGTCTCTCTTTTTCTCACTCTCTCTTGTACCTTAGTGCTAAGACTAGAAATGTGGACAATTTTAGGCTTCATTCTTGCTTGTAAATGATTTCAACATTCCAAAACAACATTTTGACCCATGGTTACAATGAACTGCTGAAGCATAAAGATAGGTTAGCTTTCACAAGTGTAGGCAAAAAATCTCTTGATTACTTAAAGCTAAAACTAAGCAAGCTTTGAATCTAAACTAGCAAATGGAACTAGTTCACTATCTGACCAAGTCATCAATTAGACTATTGTTCGAATTATTTAAAAACACTTGCCTTGGCTAACTTTAGTCTAGCATAGGATCCATCATCTTAAATTAATAAGAAAATTTAAGTATCAAAACAAAAGAAAATCACAAAATGATGGATTGCTTGGAGTTCGCTAGGAATGCTTCAGTCTCATAACACTACCAAAACCTAGTAACAAGTTTTGCTGCAGAGAACTGTACCAGATGTTGATGCACAGACATGAGCAAATACATGTAAGTTGGGCAAAGAGAACCAAAATATCTCAAGAAACGTCCATCAAAACAACATAAATAAAATCAATAAACAATTACCATTCTGTATAAAAAGGATTTTCCTTTTCTCCTAAATCTACTTTTAGTTGGTTTTGACTAAAACTGGTTAGAACAAATTGGGCTTAGTATTCGACTAACCTAGACTAGAACTGGTTAATATGAGATCTTGGTAGACCAAGCCTAATCAAATTCGCACTTCTCTTTCAAGCCAATAAAATCTTGGATCAAGATTTAGCCAATACCCCTTTCTTCAGATAGCCACTGCCAAAATTATGGTGTCCTCTGATGTTGACTAGTGAAGCAGATGGCCTACTTCCTAAATAGCTGGAGTGGAAAGGCAAGAAGAGGGAAAAGTGGGGACATGCTCAACTACTCAATTTCCCTTTCCTTTTCCTCCATGTCCTCAAGTGTTCCCTCATTGGGCCAGTCAACCACTACAATTGCTGCGAAAGGTGCAGCATAATTTTTTCTGTTCCTTTTTATCTTATACTTTTTAAGTTCATGCAACAGCTGGAAAATGCGAAACATTATCTGGTTACATATTAGACCTGATCCACATCCCTAGTTTGATGGTCTTCCCCAATTGTTGAAATTTGGATAAAAGAGCAAATACACCTGTTGGTCAAATTTTGAGGAGTCTAGTTCTCAACTAGGCTTAAATATGCAAAATAAGTAAATAGAATGGAAATATCATAAGAGTTAAGGAGCACAAATTAGAAGGTATCAAAGTAGTAAAAAGATCCACATACAGAGAACGAATAACAATAATTATTGGCTGAAAAATGAATACATTAGATGCATGTCACTAACTCGAGTTTACTAAACTGACATTATAATGGAATACATTGCTTGTAAATAAAAGTATTACAAATGTTGACTTCTGATTTACTGATATTGTAACATGGTAGACAGCAAAGAATGCATAACCAATTCAAAGGAGGCAATACTCCGACCTATGAAGACATCTCATAAGAAAATCACGGTTTATTTAGGAGTCAACATTTGCAAAAGAATCATATCTATTGCAGCTTAGAGACTTCTATGTAACAAACATTTTCACTTAAGAATTAAGTTCAATATCTGATTCAATGAATAATATCATCCCAAGACTTAATCGTCGAGATAAGTAATACAATGGATATGCACAATTTTTTTGTTACCATTGGATGGAAATGAAAAATGATGGTGATGATTGCTGTACTGAAGTTGAAGCAACATAACTAACAAAACATCGATATATGGTATCTCCAAGAAGGAAAAAGAATTAAGAAAGACAAACAGCGAGTTTTGGTGCATAAACAATACATGATGATAAAGAACAAGACAAAAAATGACATCATAGATTTGCTTTGTTATGCTGTTCTAACAATTATCAGAAATCTCTGTGCAGCAATTCTTTCATGTATTTGAAAAGCATAACAAGAGTAGTAAATAACAGTAATGTAGTGAATAACACTAACATTTTCGCGGTGATTAGTTATACAACTAAGGAGGGTATTAAAATCTAGGTCTACTTTATATAGGACAAAGCTCTCCCTACTCTATGGCATGTTGAAGATTCTGGTACTCACTTGTACCAAATTCCCATCCTTCCTAAAACTCCCTTTCCTGAATCTATATATGTTCTTGAACCCATCAGGTCAATGACATTTTGTACCTGAAGGGCACGTCCAACCCACTAGTCAAACATAGTGCTGCAGTTACCAATTTCTGTTGTTTATAGGGAAAGAGCTCTTTCCTTCTAGCATTGCATGGATAAAGTAGTTCTATCAAATTATTCCATTACAATTGCATAAAATGACTTCTTTCTACTGAAATTTATGATGCAGTAGAAAATCTAGTGGACCCATTTCGTTAATCTACCATCATATTAATCATTATCTTTCGCAATGAAAGATAATGGGTACCCATTTGGATGAAGGAAATAACCAGATGGTACCAGCAGCAGAAGGATAACGACTCGAGGTTTATAGCAAAGAAGAGAGATTTCAATGTTCTAAATAAAAGTACCAAAAGGCGAATGGATATGACAATAAAGTAACATGCAGAAACGAAGAAAAACAATAGTGAAACAGAACAATAAAATCCAGTGCAGAATAGAAGATCCTCTAATATCTCATCCTTAATACGAGTAAAAGTGCAGACTAATGGCAAATCTCCAGCAGTTTGAATTATCATCTCAAGTCTAATTCGAAATCACTAGCAGGATAAGTGCTGGCCAAGCCGGTACCCTAATTTCACCAGATCTCAGGCATTTCATCGCAGAAATTTACCGTGCATTTCCAAAATACTACACGACACCTGAGTCGCACAAAGGTGACACTTTTCTTCCTAAAGATCACATTTTTCGCCCAAAGAATGCTCAACCAACAAAAGAATAACTTTCAAGCGCCATTTCTTAGAAAATCCGTCCTTAAACCCCATCCACTTTAAAAGATTTTACAACTCGTTAAAAATCGGAGGAAAAGCTACATCAGGATGGAGACTACCTGTGTTCAAGAACAGTTGATAGATTGAGAGATATGTATTCCTCTGCCACTGGTGTTGGCCGAGGAGAAGGGAGAGCAATGGCGGCGATCAGATACTCTTTGGCTTCACAAGCTTCGGCTCTTTTCATAAAAGAAAAATAGACATTTGGCGACAAATGACCTGCACCTGTAAAATATAGGAGATATATATATATATATATATATATATATATATAGAGAGAGAGAGAGAGAGAGAGAGAGAGAGAGAGAGAGATGTCAGTTTTGTCTTACTTCTCCAAGCTTAACTCAAGCTCTCTTGTTGTCCGGTCTCTCTAATAAAGAAGCTTATGGTTGATTACTTGTCCCAAAGCTTGCATTGTCCACATTCATTCATGTTGTAGCTTCTGAAATTACTGATACCTCCTTTGCTTTCTCTTAAAGTAATCCAACGGAACTTGGTCTGTGCTGATTGAGTACTCTGTCCCCGCCACACCAAGCAGCATCATTTGCTCAAACATCATCTGGCCATGGCCAAAAGGTGTAATGAATGGGTGTTTAGGTGTTGTAATCCCTTCCCTTATAACACCAATCCCATGTCTCCTCCTCCTCCCAACTGTTTGATAGCAATCTATAGTGTTCTTTCTCCCTAATGATCACAGTAAACACACTATTAGGGGCCCCTGTCAAATGATGTAAAGATTGAATGGAGAGACAATTGTGTCAGCTTGTGCTCGTGGTCCTTTGACTGTGTCCCCATGTTGATGTACTGTTCCCAAAGACTAAACTGGACATGAAACATAGATTGTCACGATACTGAGACATTTTTCGAACACTATTCGGCCCTACAGAACGTGACGTGATCCTTTAAAGTAATTAAAGATCTATAAATATTTAGGTGGGTCATATGATCAACCCTGTGAGAAGGCATCCTTTCAGAACCACATTAGATGATCTTTTCCCCCCTCAATGGGCATTCAGCTCAGAAAGTCGATATGGACTGCAGAAGAGGCAGACAATCCACGTGCAGGAAGAGTTGGGGCCACGCCATGAATGATCTTGAACAACTCTCTGCTATGGCTCGTCTTGCATGAACATGGAACAAATTTCCTCTGCTTTTGAGCATGGGGTTAAGTGAGACTGCAGTAGGTCAGAATTCATGAGAAGAACATGCCTCGGTGTCCATGCATCATGTTGCACAGAGTGCAGCGTACGCCTTGTAGACTTGCCACATTCATTGTCTGGCATTGTCCTCCGGAAGAGATCATGCAGACATGCTATTGCTGGTGACTCCATAGCAGCAAAAATACGATCTTGCGTTTTCATCATCCAAGCGAACACTCCTATCAAGACGCTAAATCTACTTATTACGGAAGAAACATCAAAAATTGACGGGGTGTTAAGAGCAAACCAATCTCTCCCCCTTGTTCCTTTTCCCATGAACGGGTTGAGTTGACCATCTGCGATCTTGACTAGTCAGCGTCTGGCGCGCTGTTGACTACGGAATCACGGAACGCGGGTGTATAAAGAGCAGGCATCTTGTCCAACGACATCCATGGCATTGGATCCGTCGAGTGGTCACAGTCACAAGACGCGCATGTGGGCAGGCCCAGAGAACTCGGACGCTTCAGAGTCTGTGCACAGGCGACCTGCCCCATGAGAAATCATATGAAGAGTAGTACTACATGGATCTGTGCCCTGTTAACAGTGGCAGAGCCTTTCGTCTCACCAGTGCTTCTCAAACTTGGATCTCTGTTTGTAGTTCCAAAAGTCGGTGAATAGGCGACGCTGTAAAGCTTCTATGTAATCAATCACTCAAGACTAGTCCGTCAAGAACTGTTCTGCAATTACCAATCAGAAGCCGAAACCGATGCACATATATATATACCTCAGCAAGCTTCAAGCTCATCTTCTTTGGTTCGCAGAGTGGACTATATTCCTACTCGCCGCCTAGGTTCTCAACGAGGGCGTCACCTACTCGGCCCGCTTCTCGCCGCCGATGAGCGCCTTCGTGCCCGTCTTCCACAACACCAAGCGCCTCTTCACCATCCTCGAGTGGGGGGTGGTGTGCGAGGTCGAAAAGGCTGGGGGCGAGCACGGGGCGGCCCTGCGGCTGCGCTCGCCGTCTCCAATTTGGGCTTTTGGGCCTTCAGTCTTTTTGGGCTTCTACACGCCGTCTACCTCCCAAGGGCCTTCAAAGGATATTATAACGATAACACCACCACTAAGCTCAAGGATTAGTCTAATTAGATGATTATTAGCTATTAATAAACATTAATTTTCTTTTTTATCCTTGTTTCTAGTTTCGATCAATTGAGCATCCGAACTCAAATTATGAAGGAAAAAAGGAATACATGATTGGAATATTTGTTTGTAGCTGGCCAGCATGCATCTACTGATCTACATACATACATACGAGTTCACACGCTTCTTGAACTCTCATTTCACTGAATACAAGCTCCTAAAAGAAGTATACCTCGTTCGGGAATCACCAAGGAGTACATGGTAACGATCTGGATTATTTCTAGTTACAGCATTCTACGACGATGAGCTAAGCCCTGATCAACGGGAGTCCGGCGGCGGTGACGACGAGCGTCGACGGCAGTCCAAAGACAATGTGTTCCCAGAAGGAGAGAGTGTACTTGTGGAGCTCCGACCGCCGCGCCTGCTCGCATACTATCAGGTTGGCCGCCGAGCCCAGCAGCGAGAGGTTGCCGGCGACGGTGCTAACGAACGCGAGCAACAGCCATGATCTCGCCTCGTACTTGGGCGACACTGCAGCGGCTGACTTGGCCACCTGAGCCCCCAGCAAGAGCACTGTCACCAATGTTTCATCAAGAGGTTACCGTGGTGGATCATTTGATACGTTTCATCAGAGACTCATTTGATTTCGAGAGTAAGTTTTGAGTTAGCAACCATGTTTGATTCAATCATGCAGTCCAATGTACTGTACGTGTGGCAGAAGAAAGCAACAAGGAGAAGCTTAACCTACCGGTGGGTACATTGGATGCCAAGTTCGATAGCAGCAGTATGACAATGGATACCACTGTGACTCCACTCACATGATTAATCCGAGAATAAGGCTCCATAAAATTCCAAAAGCCACTCGGTATTCCTGTCCTGTTGAATCCATTAACAGTGATGAACATCCCACAGAAGAACACCAACAGGGAATATGAAACCTGAGCCATTCCACAAGTTCTAAGACTCGTCAGTTTTCACAATAAGATATTTCCTAGTGCTAAACACTGAGAAACAAAGTTCAGAGCATAGTAAAATGGTAAATCGCGGGAGTCTTTTCAACATAGATAAGTGAACTCCAAAAAAGAATCAAAAGGCATTTTATCTCCCTCTCTTCGGCTTTCTTTAAGCATGAAAGATCATGGAATAATTACCTTGTCAAGACATGGGCCAGCATCCTTGAAGTCGATCACCACCAGTATCAGAGCAGCAGTGAGTGCAGTCCATGACATGTTTAGTCCCATTAGCAGAGCAATCAGCATGCCGATGCTTACAAAATACACAGAGCCCTTCAAGAACACTTCCTTTTTTGTCAGAAACCTCTTCATATCAGAAACTTGCGCACAGCCTTGCCGAGAACCGTCTTTGCGCGGATCATTCTTCTCGACATCATTCATCTCTTGGGAGTCCAAAGGAGGAGGGTGCGACATTCTCGCGGGCACGAAAGTATGGGAATTCACTTCCATCTCGGTGACTTCGACTTCCATTTTCTGTTCTTCGCCCTCCTTGCTCGATAACTGCTTCCAAAACATGCCGAGAAGGATCACTACGTTGATGACAACACCAACAAGCATCGCGGGGAAGATTCCGAGAAAGAACTTGATGAAGGAGATTTTACTCTCGACAGCTATAACCAGGTTCTGTGGGTTGCCGATGGGAGTTGCACTTGAGCCGATGTTGGCACTAGATGCTAATGCTAGGAGAAAGGGCTTGGCAGGAAGCTTGTGCTGCTTTGCGAGCTTGAGGACGAACTCGGTGAGCACAATGCAGGTGGTGTCGTTGGTGAAGAGTGCACTTGCCAAGGCCGAAACAAGGCAGACTCGGCAGAGCAAGTCCCGGCCACCTTTGCTCTTCCATGAAAGCAGCCTGCCCAAGTACTTGAACATCTGGGCTCGTTCCAGGTAGATGCTAACGACCATGGTACCGAAGAGGAGGCCCAGGATGGGGAGGTCGATGGATGCGTAGGCCTGCTCGGGGCTTACGACCTGAAAGATCACCATGAGCATGGCACCAAGAAGAGATCCGGCAGTTCTTCCTACGGGTAGGAAGGGGACTGCAGGGAACACAGCCAGCATCCAGAATACGGTGAAGGCAATCGAGCCCAGGACTACTGCAGGAATCGAAGCAAGTGCCATTTTCCTAGATATGGCAAGTGCAAAAGATCTACTACTACAATGTAATCTAGTTCAGCCTCAATGTTTCCGACTCGTACTCCTTTGATACTCCCTATGCAAACAGCAACAAAGTATCTGAAAGAACAAAGAAAGAAAATGCATGTTAGGAACCAATCCAGTAGGAGAAAGGAATAGCAACCAAATCGATAGTAGTGCATTGATTCCATGCACATATTGTGCAATCATGATCATCCTTGCATCTCTCAGCTACGTGAGGTCTTTAAATACATGGGGCAAATACTAGAGAAGGAGATCAATAGCAACCTGCTTTCTCGAGTAATAAATCTGTGCTTTGGAACCTTTTATCTTTCACCTTCAGAATCTCTGACTGTTTCTTATAGTATACATAGTCTATGACAGTCTATCTATGATGAGCATTAGGTGAGCAGCCAAACCAGTATAGCTTCCTAAAGAAGCTCAAAGAGGAAACTGCATACATAAAACAAACAAGAAAAATAATCATGAAGATGATGTCTGCAGCTTAAAAGCTCGGCATCATTCTCAACATTCATCAAGAAAACCCAAAAGTATGGCTCTCATGGGACTAAGCAGAGAAACAATACTCTCCATGGAACGAACACTTGTACCTGTAAAGAGCAATGCCCGGGAAAAGCTGATATGAACTAGTGCTGGAGTCATCACCAATTTATAGCGTGGCCAGAGTTGTAGATTACATTAACTACGGTAGTGGATGGACTTTAGTGCTACTACTACTCTGATGCGAAGATTAGGTTGAAGTATTACAATGAATCAAAAGGCAAAATAAAGAAAAAGATTAGGTAGATAGCCTTTTGATTTAACTGGCCGAAACCATAGATCTGGACTGCGATTGGACTACGATTTATTGGGTGGACCTAATCAAAAAGAGAATGATGAGATTTATCTAAGAACTTTTCTACCATGCACCCCACTCTATGACAAGTGAACTGGATGATCAATGGACATATAAATGAGTGAGGCAATGCTAATGGAGACCGAGAGGGAATGAGATGAGACAGCTCAAGTTATTGCATATATGGAATGATTGTTCTATTGACCAAAATATCAAGAACAGCCAAGCCTGTCTCTCATTGGTCTTGCACAATAAACAAAGCTCGATTCACTAAGATTATATCTCTTAATTGGAAAGTTGATGTTTTATGCCTCGTTACTTTTCACTGTGAACTTTTGTCTACAATATCAATCTTTCATAAAGTCTTTGCTGCTTTATGTAAAGTGAATGCATGGTTACTTTTTTGGTATTAGAATTGCTTACGTTGAATTCCTTTCAACATATTCTCATGAGCAATTTGACTCGTCTCAAATATTATCATGAGAAATCATTCAATAACTTAAGGAGGATTTCGTGGACGTCCTTTATCACGTTATGTTGCTTACGGGAGAAGGCATAGCTACTGCATCGATGATATGTTTTCTTAAGGTTAACTTGTCTTAGTCTTTAACACAAATCATCAAGTAACTTAAGGAGGATTTCATGGATGTCCACTATTACGTAATGTAGCTTATGAAAGAAGAATGGATACCCCCATTAAAGAACTTCTTTGTTAAGGCTAACTTGTCTTAACCTTTTCTTTGACCTTTTTCGGCCTATGTTATACCGCATTGCATGTCATTGACCAAAGAGCTTCAGCCTAGTGGTTGGTACGTCTCAGAAGAGCAAAAAAATGCATGCCGATTTTAGGTAGCGTCAAAGATTCCACTAGCGAAGTGCAAGAATAAAAGGAATGGTTCGTATGAGCTAATAACAAGTTGATGATTGCGGTTCCTTTTTTCTGTCATTATCTTTGCCTATAGTAATTTAGTTACAGGGAGAAAGAATTAGTCCCCACAAAGCATAACGATAGATAGAGATCCAATGACAGTCTTGACGCAGCATCACCCAATGTCCCTGGGGATGTGCAGTGTTTCTTCCTTTGAGCCATGCGTGGAACCTATACTATCTGATTCAGAAAACATCTAGTGCATGCCTTCAACTTCTCGGCCAACAAACATGGACATGTTAGGAGGACTTTGGGACTCGATACTTCAAGCAATTCTAAGGTTGATGGAATCCAATGTCATTTCTTGCTTTGTGTAGTAGTTAGATTAAGTTCGATTCATATATACGGAGATAGATGACGTCTACTGCTTTTAACTCTTTCATTGTTCTAGCCATCATCATAGCCTACAGTGGCCGTGTCAAAGATATGGTCTCATAGGATATCTAGAGAACTAAAGCTAATAGAACTCTGCGTTGGTTGATAAAAGAATAATCCCGTTCGGTCTTTCTACATTCTTAATCTTAAATATACATGATTGGTGGTTTACGAATGACTACTGCATGCTTGTCTCACTGATAATAATAATAATCCAAAAGGATCAACTCTAATATACAAGACAGAAGACTATGATTAACTCTAATATACTTCACTAAGCATGCATCCAGTAATCTACATGCTACTCATAAGTTCCCAGCAAGCAGTATCCTTTGATGATCCTGCATTCTTTTATACATGGGGTGCAACAAAATGAGTCTTTATTAAAGGGCATGGAGATGGAATAGTGACGTAGAACAACGTGTTACTTCTCCAACTCCTACATTATATATGCATATGAGTGATATCAGGAGTCTAAGACGAACACTTCGGAGCAAATGCATGCATTCACAGTTGATTAATTCTTGCATGCTCAGTTCCTCTGTCCGCTCCACGTTTACGTTTACTTAAGACAGCATGAGTTGAACAAGTGATAAGGTCGCACTCAATAATTGTCATCATACTAATCCAGTATTTATACTTCGTGTTTTCTTTGTGGATACGTGAGGAGTTCCTACGCAGAAGCCACTCATAGTTCTTAAACGGGGTGGCAATAAAAGTTGCTCACCAGAGTTTTCCTTTCGCACAACCACCACCACCACTACCACCACAAGCTTGCAGATATTGTTGGAAAGCCACCACTGGCCGCAGTGAGGGGCGAGGCCAATAAGAGAAGGCCGAGAAGAGAGGCAATATAAATAAGCACTGCTTTGTGGCACTCCCACTAGCTCATTTATCTTAGTCGGCACTACGACTTCAGCCAGCATGCTTTTACTTTTCGGTGAAGTCTTGACTTCTTCCCGATGAGACTTCGGATAAAGAGGTCCATTGTTTTGGGTGGTATACGACGAGCAGTCAGTGGCTCCTATGTATCTGATGCCGGGGTTGGGGCGGCCGTATCGAGCTCAAAAGTACTTGATAATGGAGGGAGCGTTGCAATGTAGTGCTCTGCCGAGTGTCCACTGCCGCCTGCTCTTGGCTCGGAAACATGGGACATGGAGAAGCTAGCTAGCTATTGGCACTCTCATCTCACACTACATCATAAAAAGGATGCAGGGTCGGACCTAATTAATCCACACCCTAATCATACTGTTTTTGTTTTGGCTCCGCCATTTGAGATCACCGCCGAAGTGGGCACGCTGTGTTCTCCATCGTCTTCGTCATCGCGTCCATCTGCCCGAAAAAGATCTTTCTCCATCTGGTGTTGCATTCTCCTCGTGAGGAAATTTCACTGAAGGTTTGCCATAGATCAGCATCGATCACACAGAACTACATTGGAAACGTGTCATCTCTTCTATGCGATGCTTTAGTTAATGATAAGAGGATAATTCACCTTCCAATTGCAGCTTGACACGGGCTGTCAGCTCGACGTGGAGATCGGGACTCGCATGACATGATACACACCCAAGCCAACAACAGTAACTCTAAGAGGAAACACCGTAAAGCAACTCTTCTAAACCAAATCTACTGTTATCCAGATTAGTCAATGGTCACCCATAATTTTACTCTCGACCTTTGTTCTAACGTTATAGGAGGGATTAGATCGACTCTCATCCAATTATAATCTTCTTAGTTCACAAGTGGACACCCGAGCTATCTTCCCAGTTATTTCTTAACCCTTACGCATATGATTCAAAATCAAGTCGTCACCGATAACCTCATCATCAGTTAGTAACGAGGTCAGTAAATAAAATTTCATATCAACAATATAATCCTAACTCAAAGAGCTTTTTCATTTACAATAAGCAAAATGCGTGGCTCTAAATTTGTCATTTTATATCGGTGTCGGGGCAAGTAACGGCTGGGCTACGTTTGTGGGCCTTATAATCCGTTTGAGGCCCATCGCTGTAGTCGATTCCTGACACGTCCGCATGGGCCCTGTGACAACAACCCTGTTCCCTATACAAGAGCATAACTTGGGCTGGAGGGCAAGAGAAAAAGCTTGAGAAAGAGGGGAAATATACTTGGAACAATCTCGAGACGAGGCATCTCAATCCATCAAAGCGATAAGGATAAACAGGTTTACGGCCTTGTCACTTTGGTTCTAATCTAATGCTGTGTGCTTTGGAACGTGTACCACAGGATTTTGACACTGCAAACACCAACGATTTTGATGAGAGAGATGTGAATTATACGCAGTATGCAGATCTATGGCACTGCTTACTGAGTTGTTCATGGAGGTTTCCGGTGACTAAAAACAACATTCAAAGCCGAAAAAGAACAAAGGACAATGCAAGCTTTCTGCTTTCATACAGCCTGTGATCGCCACTTTTGCACTCCCCGAAACATTCCCTACACACTCTCAACTCGGCTCTATATATCCGTTCCAATCCCTGCGCCACTCGTCCTCGGCAGCAACCACACTCACCGCCATGGTCCGCGAGCGCCCGTTGCCCAGCCGGCGTTCGCGCTCCGGCATCCTCCCGTGCATCGTTTTCACCGGCCTTGGCATCATCGTGCTCGTCAGCCTCGTCGTCCTCATCTTTTGGCTTGTCGTCCGCCCGAAGGCGCTCGAGTACACCGTCGACGACGCCCGCGTCTACGGCTTCAACCTCACGGCCAGCCACGCGCTCAACGCCACCTTCGACCTCACGCTCCGGTCCTACAACCGCAACCACCGGGTCTCAGTGTACTACGACTTCATGGAGGTCACGGTTTGGTACGACGACCAGATGGTGGCCTTCACGGAGGTTGCACCATTCTACCAGCGGCGGCGGAACGTGACGACGCTCGACGTGATCGCGGCGGCAACGTCGACGCCGCTGCTGGGATCGGTGGAGAAGAGCCTGAAGCACGACCGGTCGGCCGGGAAGGTGGGGTTGGAGGTGAGGGTAAGGGCGAGGATAAGGTTGAAGGTGGGGGTGGTAAAGACGAAGCACTACACGCTGAGGGTTTACTGCGCGCCTGTGCTCGTGAGCTTCTCCGCGACGCCCACGTTCGACAGGGTCTATTGTGACGTCGATATCTGAGTGCCAGTGTGGGTAGGATAATGCGAGGATGGTGTGTGTGCACATGAGATTGAGTTGCAAAGCTCTGTGGGTTGTCTATTTCGATAGGGATTGAATTGTGTTTGTGATTGTTCCTATACATGATGTTCAATTTGATGGTCTCTTGATAACCATAACTTACTAGTTCTTTTCATCAACACAATTAAAGATCAATAAGATGTCATTAAAGAACAAAAGGCATCCCACAAAAACTGATAGATGCACGTTGTATAGAACGAACAATCTTTGACAGGATAGAAAAGCTCTGTTTCTTCAACACACAGTTCAAACCTCTACCCCAAGTGTCTTTATGAGAAACCAAATAATACACCTTGTATACAATCACATCCCAAAGAGAAAGCAATTTGAGTAGCATGGGACGTATAACGCGCTATCTTCCACCACCATCGGCTGCCTAAATGGATTGATTTGAATCTGCAAAACAAGAAGCCAGTTAGTTTCCAGATTTTTTTGGCCAGGCTTCGAAATTGAAGGGCATAAGAACAGGTTAACAGATATACCGGCAGCCTGAGAGGTAGGCTAGTGACAGTGCTTATGCAATCGGCAGCTAGATTTGCAGCTTCCTCACAGAAGTCGGTAAATATGGCTGGGATGCCCATTTCCTTAATTAGCTCCTGAAACCGAGGATCAATCAGTTGGCTGCATCCCTAAACTAGAATGCAGAAGCTGTCCGAATGAGAAAAGGCAAGCATTCCATAGTTCAAACTACCAGTAAGTGCAATGTGCTTCTAAGTATACATTGATATACTTTGACACCGACATGAGACTCAATCCGGGTAATCAATGATAAATCTCATTTTTTCTTGACACCGGTAATGGTATGATGAAACACACTTGCCAAGATCTGCCTGTCCACATTGGAAGTTTGTTTATAGTATCAGCTTCATCAAATTTTCCTATAGAGGATTGATCTAACCATCATAATATTTTCGAGAAACTAAAGAGAAACCCTATCTCATCTACATCCCAATGTAACAAATCAATGTTAATGTAATACCAAGAAGCTTATGTTATCATACTTATAACCATTCTGTAAGTTGACACTATTATTCCATCTAGGAGACTGAGCATAGAGGGCCCAGTTAAGTTTCTCCGCAATAAAATTGATTGAAATTGATCATAACCACAAGGAGGAAAAGAATGCTATGGTATGGATGACTTACAATAGTGGGTGACCAACTAGAATAAGCAGCAACACCAGCATTCGGAGCAATAATAAGGTGAGGATATGAATCCTGAAAATAGCTCATAAATAATAAGTATAGAAATCTAAGCTTATCATAGAGATCTGAGATATTTCCTCCCTATGAGTATCAAGAAAGCAACAAACAAAGAGTTTGCACAATGCATGCTATAATTTAGAACGTATATCAAATTTAGCTTGATATCAACCTGCCAATCCATCATATCAATTCATTCAAAACTGACATGTGACGATGAAAACAAGAACATGTTAAGTGCATCACGTCACAATATTTAATTCAATTTTTACTATTGATACATTTTCTTAGTCTAGAGAGAATCGAAATTTTACCTTGTTTATTATCAAGATTATCTAGCATCCATATCAATATAGAACTAAATCGTTTCTTAAAGTCACTCTTGAATGAAAGCTAGTTCATGCAGAATTTGTACTTGTACATGTATATTCCTGAAATTTTTGCACCTTCCTTGGTTTGAGGATTATAGAAGTATCCAGACAAGGTATGTTTATCATTTATTCTTTTGGTTTACCTTGATGGAAAACATTGGAGGTATGTACCACTTGGAAATTTAACATCTCTGTTCCCTTCATTCTGTCACTTTTTGCCTTCGGCAATTAAGCTTCAACATTTTGTCACTGAATGAGTGGGGGTTATTTGTATGCAGAGATTTTAATCAGCTTAACAAAATACAGATTTTTGGATTTTCTTTTAGTGTCCTTTTCATGTCACTAGAAACACTGTCCATATCAGCATTTGCAGGATAGCATTCTACACTCTATGGAGTCAAAATAGAAATGATGAAACCAAAACATGAAAAAAAATATTTGATCTTAAATACATTACACCTAAAATTCTGCAAGTGTTTGCATTATATATGCTGCCCTTCCACAAGTACAACAAAACAGCTGTCTAGACAAGCAAACATAACTTGCAAAGTTATGATCCCACATCATGTTCACTATTTAAATGCAAGTTATATCTACTTAAAAATTTTCAGTTCAAGAAACCTCTAAAACATGGATAGTAAACAAAAATTGACCTTTAATATGTTCCTACATATGTCATGGTAGAAACCTTTGTGAAGCTTTATATGTACTGTAACACATTTTCCATTTAATCTCCTTGCACCAGAATCTGCACATGAAGACTTACATATACAGTCCTGCTCAGCGCAAGGAAGGTACTTGCAGAGGCTTACTGTTTTCCCATCCCTACAATAAACACACAAGAACATAAAGTCAATAGCAAGGGGCATAAGTAAATTCTGTACAACAGAATGTTATATAAATATTTGGACCACTGTCAGTCACATGAAACATATGTACACAGAAAGAAAAGAAGGTGAACGAAAAAAATGTGAAACAACAAAAATGTCAATACAACCATTTGATAATCTTATAAGATTTATCTCACCATGATTTATCAAGCATGCCTTGGCATACACTCCCACAAATGTTTCCCCTCTCCAATCTCGCAACAGGAAAGAAATAGGAGATCTTGTTTACTGGCTAATAACAGTTGAGTTACTATAATGAGTATTTTTGTGACCTTAATACTGAGGAGATATACAAAAATTCTGTAGGAAGCAGTACAAAAGCAAAAACCTAAAAATAAAAAAGAAAGCACTAGCACAACAAGAAGGCAGCTTCTCTATCACCCCTCCTCTCTCTATCACACACACACACACACACACACACACAGTGTATCCGACAGTAAGAAAAAACATATACGGAAAACAACAGAAACAAAGAGACAAAACACTCATGTTTGTCAAAGCTGCGAAAGGAAGCCCAAGGCGCTATGCTAACATGAGAATATCAGATGCTAGAGGGAGTTGATAAAAAGAACTGTATGCAAATGTAAAGCGAGCTTCTTTGCATCTTGAATACATGCTCAAGCATGGTCTTGAGTACTGGTCCTGTATGCAAATGTAAAGCGAGCTTCTTTGCATCTTGAATACATGCTCAAGCATGGTCTTGAGTACTGGTCCTATACCAGTTTCGACAAGTTGTTGAACTGGTAAAATATTGGTATACCAGGCAGTTTGCCGACCTATACCACCTCATAATGCTGAAAAACATTAAAAAAAGAATACTGACAGTACGAAAATATATAATCTGGTACCAGGCCTAAACCATACTAGTATATATAGATCAAAACACACCAATACAACTGGTATTTGAAACCATGTGCTCAAAGAACAACCTAACCTGTTCCCCTTTTTCAATGGTGTGCTTACTGTGACTCAGAAAACCTCTGAATCCAAGATCACAACAGCACAACCTTGCAATGGTTTGAAGGCTTCAACACTATGTGCATACCGATATCTATAATGTTATAGAGGTTCTTATAGTTGAATAAAATGGATGAATTTCATATTCTAATTAGCATAAAAAACAACTACAAAATCTATTGGAAAATTGAGGAACCACTATTACAACTTGTGGAGGACTCAACATTTGTAATGCAGCAAACAATTATGTAATGCATAAATTCCTTGTATAATTCTTCAAGTCATTTAGTAGGCAGAATGAAGGATGAACTGTTAATCCAGATGTGTAATCATGGCAAGACAATCTCCATTACATAATAGAAATCAATTTCATAAACAACAGAAGGACCAGCTTTAGTTATCTATGTGGCTTCATAAATCTACTCAACTTTGGACATTAATAAACTTACCAATAAAGTTGCAGGTGCTTAGCAACAAACTGAAATAACAGCAAAAATCAGACAGATGGTTCTTGTTCATACACAATAAGGTGAATTTGTTTTGAGATAAAGGATAGATGAAAAAGCCTATTACAATGAAGTCATTTTTGAATACCAATTCAAGAAAATTGATGTTGCCAACAACCTCAAATTCATATTAAATTGGCGACCATAATCAACAAGAAAGAACACAATCTTAAACTTATATGAAAAAGTAGATTAGAAAACCAACCTAAATTGTGGAACTGCTGGACCAACAAGGTCCATATGTATTTGAACTCCAGAAAAAAGTGCCAGCAACTCTCCAAAGACCCCAAGTTGCAAAAGCTCTTTCTCAGGTCCTTCAAATAATAAGTTACAGCATGAATTGTGTGAACTTGTGCTACAGTATACAAGCACGTGGTCCACAATCACTTGGAACAAATAGTGTAATCTAACTTTAATATGGAACTCACATGAAAACATGCAATATACAAAACAAGTCATAACAAATAATGTTAACTCAAAATCACAACAAAGATGCTTGTAGTCTAATGCTACACCTATTTTATATATTTTGATGCTAAACCATATCATTATTATTGCAATTCAATAAAAAAATAGTTCATCTTCAATCAAACGTAAAAAAACAACTATATCATCTATAAATGGACAATCAATAAAAAATTGAAGAAGGATGATATACAGTTGACATACAAGTGCTGTTATACAATTAAAGCACAGAGAAATTCAAAGTGTTTCTACAGAATGTCCAAAAAACAGAATTCTGCAATATTGAAAATCAGGCATATTGATAAATCACCAAGATACAAAAGAGATTCTTTTTACCTAAATAGTGTATATTTAATTCGTCCTTAACTTCTGAAATTGAGCCTTGGGCAGCCAAAAGTTGAAAGCAGTGATACACAGTTAGTGGCTGTAATTGAAGAAAAAAAAATTACAAAATTTTCAACTAAATTTGATATTTTTCCTAGACTGATTTACAGACTTCATTTCAAAGGGTAAGAATACTTTCCTATTTTAATGTAGAAAGATATTCAAAGTAGGCACAAAATGACAGGGTAAGAATGCACAAGTAACTAACCTTCTGGTAGAAGAATTTACATATGCACAAACTGCAGGGCTTTGACAACACTCATATAGAGATGGAATTTACTATGATATAAGAGAAATGGGAAGAATACCAAAAGATAATAGAAAAAGGATATTGTTGTGCGATAACTTTATGCTTTATGTTATGACAGGCTAAGTTATACAGCAAAGAATAACCTTTTTCATTTAAATAAGCCCTTCTACTGGTTAGACATATTTGGTTATAACATGAAGATACAATTTCAAGTCATTTCTTTCGTTAGAATCACATGTCCTTAGCAAGGAGGAGTTTACATAATAAAGTATCATGCGATACCATGCCAAAATTTAGCTTGCATATGCAACTTATGATTCAAGATAAGCCACCAATTATTATTTTTGAAATCCACATATCATCATTGCCCAGGTGTCATACCTGATAGCCACTATCTAATTCTGTTTCATTATACTTTGCAGGATATCTTCTATAAAGTGCTAGATGTTCTGGACATGGTTCATAACCACAAGCATCAAGGGTGTTACAATATTGTAATGGATGTGCTGATCAGTGAAGGGCCTCAAATGTTAGGGAACAGCACAAGTCAGGAAAGAAGACAGATATTGGTGAAACAAGAAGGACAAGCGAGAGGATTTTACACTTTAATTAGCCAACACAGCACCAGAATAATACTCAGTTGGCTCATGCATGTCTAAAGCACAAGACAGAAAGAATATCAAAGCAAGGATGGAAAATGAGCTTGTTGTCTAGCAGTCATTATAAGTGACAAAGTCACAGGCATCCAGATTAAAGACCAAGTTATACATAGTTGCTTTAAAAGGAAAACTTGGAGTACCCAGTGAAGTAATAATGCGACTGGTGAATCGAGTGGCAGACATCTCCACTGGTAATAATCTTCCCAGCAGCTCAAACAACTTGACAGTTGACTTTTTGGTTCTGTTGAGAGTTGTGTGGCACTAGCTAATTTAAAAACAGCAAAGAAGCCTGATTGCACTATGAGAGAAAGAGAAAATATACCAGCACATGGGCATAGGGAACTTGGCAGACTCCAATTATCATTTAACCTGCCATGTAACATGTTTTCAGTTAGATACAGTTATATTAAATGAAGATATTTTATTAAATACATATATAAATAAACATATCCACCTGGACATTTTTACATATATATGCATTGACACAGATTTTTACATGTTCACATATGTATATATAACATAATCAGTGTATGCATCTATGTATGCCAAAGGGATACGACTTCCTAAATGCAAACAAATATTATCTACACATATAGTTTGTGTTCATGTATATGGATGACTAAATCTTTATCTAGTAGAAAAGGGGTATATGGTTGGTGAAAGGCATGGACTCCTGACCAACTATACTCCCCTTCCCATTTTTGTCTATGTAACCAAATTCCAAGAAAATGAGAGACGAAAAATATACTAGTGGTTCCACATAATCCTATACCTACATTCACTGTGCAATGTCCCCTAATGAATTTGGCAACCCCTTTTAGTAAATATCAAACACTCCATTCCTCCTAAACTGGAGAACATGCCTTCCACATAATTGTGATCCCCAGAATATTTTTACTTCCAGGCACAAATTGAGCACAAGTACCGAGTCTCAAAGTTTCCTCTTAACGGATAGCTACACTGATTTTACATTAGTAAGAGATTAAACTAGAGAGAGGAATGGTTCACTCTTTCTGAATTCAACAGGAAGTTATCTAACGGATACTAATATTAACTTGTATTCAGAAAAATGGTTGTCAGAGAACAAAAAAGCAGCAGTTGGAAATAAGTTGTCAAGGAACAGAAAAAGCAGGATTCTGAAGAAAGTAAACCACACAAACCACAACTCATTCATCGAAACAGCTAATGATCCACAGCTGCACTCAGATTTCCATAGTCCTATCTGGTGGAGACCCTTTGAAGTAAAAAAAGAACATCTACTCTCCTGCTTTTACAAGCACCAAGTAAATCATTCGAAGAGTGAAATAACAACATAAAAAAATAGACAATAAGTAAGAAAGATCATTTTTAAAGAGTAAACATGAAAGGAAATTCATGACATTGTTTAAAATAATGATATGTTTAAATAGCACTTACAAGAAATATCTTCAGAAAAGGAGTCCTCAAACAAGGCTTGGTCATGATATGCATAAAGGTGACAAATCTATTGAAAGAGGAGCACTCCACTCATTTACTTACCTCATACAAATTCTTCATGATTTAAAATCAATAATAATATAATCTTTAAAGCATGAGCTGCCACTATGTAATTACGAACATGCCCATATACTATAATAACTTTAAGAACTTCGTAAACATTTAAATATCATGCACTTTCACACATAACCGTATAAATCCATTTGGTACAGAATTGTATTACAAAAGCAAGATGACAATGTAAATATAGATAAAGAGCATGAGATCCTTAAGATTCATACTAGCATATACATGCCATAAAATCTTAGTTTAGAACAATAAGTTGAAAGTAAAAGGAAAAATATGGGTAACCTGGTTTATGTCTTCAATAAAGAATGTAAAGGGGAAATCACTTAATATATCCACATGCCTCATCTGTTCTTCAAGCCTTGTACATTCCTTTTTATGATATGTCCAATGTGAAATCTGCAAAATGAAACGTAGAAGATTGACATGAGTTCTATGTTAGCCATTAGATGTATCATAAGAAAATAGAGATGTGTGAAGCACAATAGCATACACTTTTAAGTATATCCTCACAACAGCCAATCCTCAGGAAGCATGGACAAAGACATGATGAGGCAATTAAACATGTCATTGGAATTTTGTTTTAGAAATTTCTGGGCCTTTTGCTAATTTGTGTTTTTTCTGATTTAATTACCCAAAATAAAATTTTGAAAGGTAAGTTTGTACTTTGATGATATCATAGGAATCTTTCTTATTTGCAAAGCAATTAAAGTAAGCCCACAATTATAAGGATGGGCCATGGCCAATTTTCGTTAAAAAATTCCTTCATTCTTCGAATGGTTCTGTTTTTACAGCTTCTGTCCTGTATCATGTGGTATCAGAGCAAGGAGTACAAGCTACCTGGTGGCTCATGACTTGTTTTTAATATTAAAAAAATCTCCTTTTCAAGTCTTGAGTAGATGTTATATCTGCTATTTAGGTTTTCACATGATCAAAGTCCTATTTTATTGCTTCCATCAAATATATATACTAGTCAGCCCATAACCTATCAACTTAGATTTTTTGGTCAATTGGTGTCCAATTACTGTCTTGATGCCCTTGCTAGTTTGGTGCTTGGACTCCCTTAAAGAAGTTCTGAACACTCGTTTACACCAAGTGACCATAGCGTAAGACTAGACCTAGCTGAAGAAGATGGTGACTCTAAAATAGATATAAAATTTGCATTTGTACAGAGTTAATGGAAAATGTCTTTTAACTAAAGTAACCGCGCTCATGACATATGTATTGTGCATTGCCTCATTGAAGGGAAAAACAAGTTCGACAAGGATTGCTCGCAACCAGTTCTCAGTGGCCAAAACTTCCTGGTTTTTCTAGTCATTCATTTAACCATCTCTTTGAAAATTATTGCTCCTGACATCATCCAATTTATTCATTTTTTCCATCAATAACCTCAATAAAGGATCAAAAAAGGGGAAATCTTCTAAACCCAAGAATATTATCAGGTTACGAACAATTGAAGGAACCGGAAAGGATATTCACGAAGACGTCATACGAGTAACAGGAATTAAGACAATCAACGCGATGGTCGGAAAAAAGGAGATTATAACGCACAAGAAGAGATGAAGGAAAATTAGATAAAAGCGACGAGGAAGGGTTTTAACTGACCTGGTGGGCGGTGGAGCAGTAAGCGACAGCGCCGCAGAGCCCACAGCGGCGGGTGGGAGGGCCAGGGGCACAAGGTGTTCCACTTCCTCGCGCGGCGCATTCCGTCGCCCTCCGCCACCACCATCCTTTTCTGCGCTCCGCCGATGCGCTGCTCGCCATGGCCGTAGGAACTCTCGACAAAGTCGGCTCACGCCGGGCCTCGACTTTAAGATCGCTGAGGACTTAGTGCAAAGTTATAAAATGACATATTTGCCCTGTATATTATTTTAATATAACATGTATGCCCCACAAAATGTTACAATCTCTGTTTGTCGCCACATCCCCGCGCAAGCGGGGAATTAAAGAGTAGAAAGGTCTTTTTCTTCTAACAATTTGGATCTCATCCCCGCACATCTCCGACTTCCCAGCCCGCAGCACGTTCCCTGCAGACTGCACAGGCGTCGTCGTCCTAAGAAAGCCCACATCACGCCGTTAACGGCGTCTCTGCTTCCCAAAACGAACGTTCGCCTTCTCCTTGCCCCTTCCTCCATCGTAGTTCATGCCGTCGAACATTCCTCCTCGAGGTCCCGAAGTAGAAGTGGACGAGCGCGAAGAGAGCGAGGACGAAGACGATGAGGACAACGAGCCCACCGTGGACGATTCCGTGGTGGTTTCCTTTCGTCCCGACGAAGCGGTCTACGTCGACCTCTCGGAAACCATAGCCGAAACAGCTGCGGCGGAACTCTCGATCTCGGAGGCTTTCGAGGAGGCGCTGGAGGCGGTGCGGCGATCGGAGGAGTCGTTGCCCGGCGCCGTGGAGGTCGTGGTGGATTCGGACGAGGAAACGGAAGGGGAAGACGCCAACGACGGGCGGGACGAGCAAGAGGAACTAGTGGAGACGACGGAGGAGAAGGGGAAAGGTGGAGGAGAGAGCGAGGGTTTGGACAAGACGGATGGGGTGGAGTTGGACCGTTCCCTTTTCCCCAGTTGCCCCGTTTGCTTCGAGACGTGGAGCGCCGATGGACCTCATCGTGTCTGGTAAGCAAAATATTAGGGTTTTCTTGTTTTTGTTGATTTATTTTGTTTTATTCTTTCTTTTTTCAGTTTCTCTAAACTTAGTATCACACGGCACTTTGGCTCTGGTAGAGTTGGGAGTACGGCGAGATTGAGATTATATTGCTATTGTGAGATATACTTCGTGTATTGTAGATTCAGTACTGTGCATAAGATGCTTATCTCTAAATTATGTCCAAACATGTTCTCCATCTTTGATAAGATATAACTGGATGTAGCTTGGTGCTTGAACCTAGTGCTCTTCATATTTGCAAAATCTTCTCATCTGGGCACCATGGGATTAGAGTTCTTCTTTACAATGCCCCTTCTGGGGCACATCCAAGACCAATTGGCCTTTGGCATCCTACATGTTTGATGATGAAATTGTAATCTCTTTGCTATAAATGTGTAGGATTAAAAATGACCTGATGCTTCAGACTGTTGATGTGTTATTGCATATTTCTCGCTGACATTTTTTTTCTTCTTAAATTATTATTGATGGAATCCAAAGGCCTACGATGCAAGATTGGGATGATTGAGTCATCATTATTGTATTTATCATTATATGACATTGTAAAAGGAGTTCTAAAGGGATAGAATAAAAAATATTTCAGACAGAGTAGATGCCGGGAAAAGAATTCTTTAAAAGAGAAAGAAAATAGGGGTTAATGAAAACTCCCACCCATAATTTTTTATATTGCTGATTTGATGTCCAATTTTTCTTATATTTGTCCTAATCAAATCTAGTGCTTGTCTTGACAGAGTGATCAAATATTAGAATCTGCACTTTATCATCTTACAAAAAATTTAGATAATATTAAAATTGTAAATCTTATTTATCACTTTTCCGAAAGAACTATTGAAACTATGGACAAAAATTCTGGAAAAAATGACAAAAGAATCATTGCCAACATTTACTTTACTCAAGACAGGCTCAAACACAAACTCATTTTATTATCCTATTATTGTTCTTTAGTTAATTCTAATTCGCAGTTGGTAAGCGTAAGAGCTTGGCATAGGGTATCTTGAATTCCACTCCAGGATTTCTTTGAAACCAAAAGAAATATCAGGCAACTCATGATTGCTATTGAGATTGCTTCCACTGGTTGGAAAATTGATGATCTCACAAAGATGTTGGGAAACTCATCTAATAATTTGCTATTGATCAGTATTTCCATGGAAATTATTCATGTCAGTTGAGCATCCAATTTTAGCTAAGTGGACTCAACCTGGTTTGAAAATGGGTGGCTAAGATTGTTAATTAGTAGGTAACAATGATTAAGGTGCAGAACAGAAGTATCGTGTCCAACACATCCTCTTTGGATGTGACAAGAATTCTGAATTTCCTGGGTTTCAAAGCAGTTAACTTGTATTTACCAATTCCAAACTTGAATACGGTACATGGTGGTAACCAATATGGCAAGATACGACAGAAGGATAACCTAAACATGCTATGAAAAGTGTGTTGTGATGATTTAATGAATTACTGTTAATTTCTTATTCTAGATTATATAACAATTGCTTTTATGGAGGACCTTACCTTTCTCATATTAACAATGATTGCCATGTCACTCCACATTTGTCTAGAATGATTAAAATATATCATACCAGTAAGCTATGGTTACATGTTATGTTGACTCATGCTTGAGGTGTTGATGTATAATTAGGCTAATTTTTAGCTTGCGCTGTCATGACTAGGAATTATACTTCTCCATAAAGAACTTTATGCTTTTGTTGAAACAAATATTTTGTCCTCTTCTGGTAGTTTGTGGCTTAAGCATCAAGTGATCTGCAGGCTGATATATTTGTCATTGTAATTACAGCTGTATACCCTGTGGACATGTTTATGGTAGATCATGCCTAGAGAGATGGTTTAAGCAATTTGGAAAGAATATTGGAAAGGTATTTTAATTCTTGTTGCTTGTTTGAACTGGACATTGATGTTTTAAGCAACATATGTAAGGTATGATTTGTCTGAAGTTTTGCTTGTTTAATTCTTGTTTGCATAATTTTGCAGTGTCCTCAATGTAATAGGAAATTTAGGCGGAAAGAGATGATTAATCTGTATGCACCTCTGATTGTTGTACCAAATGATGATCTAGAAAAGGTTCTTGTTTTTTTTCCATTGTAGTGCAGTTTCTATATATTCATGACATTTAAACTGTTGGGCAATTTGTTTCGTTCAGGAAGTGCATTCTCTACGGGAACAGAATGAATCTCTTAAATTGGAGGTAAGTTACTATGCATATGTTTCAGTGGAAGTTACCTAAGATGACATGCACTATTGAAATGTATTTTCTGATTTTTTTTTTTGGCTCTATTTACATTGTAACCTGTTTTCTTCCACCTGCAAAACTGATTTACTGTAATTTAATAATTATAAATGTTGGGTGTACTTACAGGTAGAACAACATTTATGTAGTGTGCCTTTGAATACCAGACATCATCCTCCTCTTGAATAAATTGAGTTTTGTGAAATTATTAGCTGCGTGACTTGATAACATTAGCCATCTTACGAATCAGTGATCAATCAAATCTTTAAAATGCTGGTACTTATTTTGAATACATAACATGTAAATTTTCCTATAAATCATTGCTGGTGAGCCCTATTATGTCAAGAAGATCATAGTTGGCTATGCCCTATTTAACTTTATCGACTAATATAAGACCTATATGATCCCCAAGAAGAAAAGCATTAAATGCAACAAGCATGAGCAAAGTAGACTACCATGTGCACAAGCAATATCTTGGGTGTAACAATGATAATAATAGAGGCTGAGCTAGTCTCCTTATTTGAGGATAAAGGAGGTGGCAAATCATGCTAAATTCATGAAGGATAAGCAGTAGGGCCAGGTCAAGCAGCCTAGGTTCTAATTTAACCACAGAAGGTTGATATTTGGTGAGTGTCTTATTCATGCTTGACCGAGGGAAGCAGTGCAGTGAATGGTCTATTGTGAGTTCTTCATGTTGTACCTCTTCCAAATACTGTTAGTGCTTGATGACTCTCTTTCTCACTGCGTGCCACTCTGTATGAGAGTCTATTTCTCCTTCATTTCCCACCAACCCTTTGAAACTAGGGGTTTAACAATTCTTTAGTTGTTTTATTAATATGGTTCATCCAAGTGGTTTCTGGGTTATTCTAGCATGCATCAGTACAATGCCTCATCTATTATGTTGCCTTGACCCAGCCCTAGCTTATGTAACAACAAATCCTTTTATTTCCTTTGCATACCTTTACAGCAGATCAGAATACCTTTTTCCTTTTTTTAAATGTAGATTCACTGTTAATGTTCTCACCATGGTTTATCTTGGAAATTATTTTAAATGCTAACTAGTAATTTTTCAAGTTGTAATGAATAGTTGTTTTTGCAATTAAATCAGGCTAAAATTAAATGATGGAATACTATAATTCTCATTATATTCTCTCTTCCCTGCACTATTGGAGCAATAAATTATATTCACGATGAGTATTAATGATTTTGAGAATGAGGAGGCATATTTATTAACTATATTGAAGGAACTCGCTTCAGTGCTTTATAGTAATTTTAATGATTTTTAACTGTTTGTGCAGAAAGCTGAACTGATCATGGAGATTAACAAGCACAAGGTAATTCCACCACACAATTCATAACTCCATATCATGTAGCATATTCTCTTTCCTGATAATCTTGGCATCACACTTATATGTATTTAGTGCTTATTTGATGAAGTATGGCTTAGAATCTGATAATAAAATGTTCAGCAAGCTGTCATGTCCCATTGTCTATCCTTTTGGTGATTGTGAATGGGAATTTTCCTGGACATGTAGTAGGTTATGATGCTTGCTTTTTTTTAGCTGATAAGCTGTTTGTTTTTTTTTCTGGTTTGCAGAAGCATGCAAGAGATGCAGAGAGTTCCCTAAGACAGGTGTGAAATCAATTAGATCTTTCTTACTTTAATCAATGATGATGATTAATTTCTGACTAGCTCTTGGAATTCATTTTGTGCACCAAGTTTCTAAACATTGATATTGGTACTCCTGTCTGAATCTTTTCAGACTGGCACTTACCAACTAGTATGATACAATGTTGCCTTGATACAGCAACAAAAGTATACTAAAAATTGTTTGATATGTCGGTATTAACCAATGTGGTGGGAACACCAGTACATGATAGAAATGGCCCATAATATTTTGAATTCTTGGTGTGTGTGCAGAAGTCTAAAATTTTCTTAAATTCTGGTGATGTAGAAAATGGCTTGCTTGGAACACACTTTATCAGGGTCAAAAATGAGGAGGCATTTTAAGTCTTCTGATGGAAGGTGGATCTCTACAGCTCACCCCTTGGGTAAAACCTGGATACCTTAGCTTCATTAATGCAACATACTCTTTTGTCCGAGGTGTTGTTCAAATATTTTGAATTAGATTGTTTTATTTGTATGGTTGGCAGTATATATTATATATTCAATCACACTTCATTTGATATTGGACTACATTATAATTAATGTTGGTTGTGTACTTTCAGAAAACAACTTTGAGTCTGTAAGAGATGATGGGCTTCATCATTGCCGCTTTGTGTTGCAGGTTCTCTCTCTATTTTTTGGTGCATCATGTTAACTTTGAAGTGGTAAATATATTATTCTTCTGAAGCTGCCCTAAGCGACTTTACCCAAAATGCACATACTCTTTGTACATTATCTTTTCATATGGTGAAAACTCTGTTTGGTGACTCTTGGTCAATGATATATTCATGGGGTGAATTTCTTATGATTTCAAATGTTAAATGTTGCATTGAAGTTGTGAAGAAAAAAGAACTTGTATCAATAGAAATATAAGTATATTTGAAATGCTAGGCCATGATGACATGAATTCCAGACTTGAAAACTTGTGGCATTTCAGAAAACTTAACAAAGTAATACTTCCATCTGATTATATATCTTTCTCTTAGAAAAATTTGTAATATGTATGTCCGGTTCTACTAAGTGGTTCCCTCACTCCTTTCAAATCCAGAGAGAACCACAAAAAGAGAAGATAAATAAGTGAATGGTCAATTTGTACCAAGTTGCATGGATGGGAATCTAAAACATGATGGTATCCTAGTGAGATTTGATTGACAAAGTAAGAAATAAGGAGAAAAGGAAAGGTAATTGAGGGTAGGAATCAAAAGAGGATGGACAAATATATTTGAGATAATCAAACAGTTAAATTGGAAAACTGCAATTTCTATACAAAATTAAGTTATGATCAAACAAGAATCCCATTGAGATGAAAAATTGAGATTTTGGATAAATGACAGAATAAGGCGATGGAAGAAAAATTGAGTGAGGTTCACAGATGAATCCCAGTCTGATAAAATTTCATCCTAGGATTAAAATTGGTTTTTTGCTTAAAATTTGATTAACACTAGATAGATTAGATTTTGTGGATATATGCAACAACTGAATAAAAATGGATTTACAGAATAATTTAATTGGTATTAAGGAACTTCAAGTTTTATGTCAGAAATGAGACTATGAATCTAAAAAAGAAAATTGAATTAGAATTATGGGACTCCTTTGAGAGTTTTCATGCAAATGGGTCGTAATGTGTATAGCAAATTTCATTATATTGCTTTTTGTCCTGTGTCTTGCAACTATTTTTGCTTATAGTTGTTGCCAAATAGAATGCCAGAGTAGAAAATGGTTGTTGGTTAATGGTTGTTGTTGAATACTCATATCAATATTATAGATATGATGCAACTTGGGAAGGATGCCATCTGGATAAACTAATTCGAATTCTTAAGGGTCATACATCTTATTAAAAAGAAGAGGAAAGAAGAAAGATTGAGTCACTTATGAACATTTATGTGTATGAGACTTTAAAATCTGTTGGAGAAAATATTGTTGATGCTGGTATAGCAGATGAATTTTTTATTTGGTTGTTAGAAAATTTGCACAATGAAGCTAAGAAACATGAAGTGAAAAAAAAAGGTATGAATTAAATATGTCAAATACAGGGATAAGGTAACTTTGGATTTGACAAACTTTGTACCTGTCTGGTTCTTATAGGCCAGGCTTATTCTTTACTCTCAGACATGGAAATTTTGCAGAATAGTGGAATCTTGCATCTAGACCCATTCCAGATGGATCAATCTGTTTGGTAAGACTGCAGATCGTTTGTCTAATATTGAAGTAACTGCTCATTTTGGCTCATTGTGAGACGATAAGATGATCACTTTCAGATCCAGTGTACTTCTACACAAGGTTTTGATTATGGTGAACAAATAGTTGATTAAATTATACATATTTCCCCTTTTTTGCATGTACTATTGCAAACTTTACCTATGTCAGCATTTTTTTCTCCTGTTTAACTTGGAGCTGATTTTTCTAGCTTCAAACTTAAGTGATATTTATAATGGAACCTACTTTCTCCTATTTGCAGAATGAGTTGGAGCTAGATGGAGCTCGGGTTATGGGAATAGATGGATCTAGTCAAATTATAATGGTTTCAGGAAAGGCCCCTGGAATTGAGCGAGAGCATGTTCTTAGCAAGGTACTTCTTGACATCCTAGACATACATCGGAAATAGAACCACTAGCTTTTTTTTGTTTTTTTTTTTTTTTTGTGACTCAGTGAAGGTTTAATACTTGTTATAGGAATGCTTTATTTCTTTCTGCAGATTAGCTTGCTAAGTCAGAATGAAGTAGAGACAATACAGCTTCCTCCTAATACTAAAGCTATAAGGGATCTTACAATCCTTCCTGATGGACTTGCACTTCTCGCATCACTGGGCAAGAAATTATTACTTTTCAGGTTCATGTGCTTTCTGTTTGGCAGTCTGTTACCAAAATGCCTAACCAACATCTCTTTAACAAAGTCAATTTACATTATTGGTTGTGTTTTGTATTCAGCATGAGGAGCAATAATCTTGTCCTCAAGTATGACTTACCGGTAATTCTTTGACCTTATGACTCATAAGTTTTTGTAATTATTTGCAATATTTAATTATCTTGACATGAAATGCCTGCTGGATATATGTCATTTTTGTGAATACAGATAATCGAATCTACAATTCTTACAGTGCTCTGCTTGAAAGAGTGAGTGACAGTAAGAATCTAGAATTCTTACTGTCTTAGCATGTATCAACTTTATGCTAGAGTAGTGTTTGCACATCCTTAGCTTGTGCCGTTATCAGGAATCTCGTGTCTAATTTGCAAGTGCTTTCTCTTTGTATGTTAGAGGGGTAACATTTTTTTAGAGTTTATGTGTACTCTTTCTTTATAGCTGCTACGGCTGTTCCTTGTGTGTTAGCTAAATCATCCACTTGTTCTGTTTCTTCCTCTGTGCTAATTGTTAACTTTTGTTAGCATATATAGATAGAGTGCATAAGTTTGTTCAATATGTGTGAGGCTTTTGATACTTATTCCCTGCTGTTATGGTTCAAATGTTTAATTGTAAATAGTCTTTGAGGTCTAGGATAAATAGAAGTTAGAAAACTACGTTGTGAAATAACTCAGGAGCGTCACTTGATTTCCAAAGGTTATGGGTGATTAGTAAATATTATATTTGTAAATGCAGACAACATACATCCAAGGGTTGGAATGTGCCTAGTTGTGGTTTCTATAACATGATCAATCATAGTTAATAGGGTATAAAACAGCTTCAGAACATCCAAGAGTCTTTCTTGTCCTACCGCAGCCTCTTAGATTGAACTTCGGGAATGCCTTCAAGTTTCCTGATTGGTTTTATTACCACTTTTACCAGGAAAATTAAATGATACTTTTTCAATAAAAAACATCTCGTTTTCTTTTTATACTTACAAAACAATATCGATATTTGTAGGCTCCTGCCTGGTCGTGCTCGGGAGACAACAGCAACACACATTATGTTTATACTGGATTGCAGGTTTAGTTAACCGATATCTTTTTCCTTTATTTGTTTCATTAAGATTCAGTGAGGTTGCTGGGAAGCTCTTATTTTATCATTGGTATGCATTAAGATGAAGTATCATAAAGTGTTTTTTCCTCATAGTGACAGAATGGCATGCTTTTAGTCTTTGATATTCGTCAAACAGCAGTACCCATGCAAGTAATGGAGGGCTTGACTGGGCACCCAGTTCATACTGTTCATTCTGTTGTGCTAAGTGATGGAGGGAGTAGAGTTCTTACTGCTTCTTCTTCAGGCCCTTGTATTTGGGAAGTTGGCTCTAGCTGTGGAAGGTTGGTTGCAAAAACACTTATTTTGTACATCTAATGATTCACTTCAGTCTCGAGAATCTTCGTGAAGGCTGACACCCAGTGTTTTAGTTTTGAAGTTTGCTGTCCCTTGTTTTGCTGATCAAACATTTAATCTTCATTGCAGGCCATTTTTGATACCAGAAATGGAAAATCGAGGAGTATGCATATCACTTGCCTGTTGTGGTTCTCTTGATAGCATGGTGGCTTCATTTCGGCAGAAAGTTGAGCTGTTCAATGATAGCATGACTTCTCAAATTCCAATGTCACCGTCACCGTCACCCATTCTTTCTACTACAGGAAAAATAGGTTCTCATGTTCTCATCACGGGGGTGGACGGATTATCCTTTCAGAGTGAAGAGGTTGGTAAGAGCATTGTCAGTGAACTTCGAATGCCCAAATCTGCCATCTTATGCACAGAAGGGGATAACTCATTGTTTGCTTATGGGGATGAATCATCTCATGGGGTGCACATCTGGGGCTTACCCTCGTTCAGAACGTACGCGAAGCTGAAGCCACATCAGCATCCTATTCTTGATTTAAGGTATGATCGAAGATCCACAGGCCCTGGCTTCCTCGGTTGCATTAGTGAGGATAGATTACAAGTTTTTAGTTGTTTCTAGTCAGTGAATTGACCTCATACCTTTTTGCTCTTCAAATTTAGGCTTAGAAATATCGTGACGGTTAGAATAGATAGATATCCAACGAACATGGTAGTCTGTAACGTAAGAAGGTACATTTTTTGAAACCGACGGATGATTCTGTAGAACACAATGTTGTATATCAGAGGGGCTCCAAGTATTGTGATATTGTTCATTAAATGCCTATTGCAGCATCTTACTTTATGTTCACAGGCCTGTTTGGCGAATTAGTTGGCAGGGGCTCCATTAATCGAGTCTAATGTTTCTATTAGAACTATGCTAACCCGGTAATCCATAGATTTCATTGCAACTAGTCAGATTGTCACCTCGAAATTCCAAGCACCTTTGTTTTAATGTCCAATTATTTAGGTCATAGTTTGACGCGTCGTTTTAGTTTCCGTGTCAGTCCTAATTACTATTTCAGTATTTATGACTTGGCGAGGATAAAATGCTTGGGAAAATGAAAGAAAAACCAAGAGAATGTATTTTTTACTAGAAGATATTTTCAAAAATTATTAAAAACCAACTAATAAATGAAATTTCCATAGGCAATAATAGTATAATTTAAATTAGTTTTTTAAAAACCATTGGGTCCCATAGCTGTCTTCGGCCATCCAGACGTGGTGGATCGGCCCACCCGAGAATTACTTCCTGGGCTAAAGTGCAATATTTAGCCCTCCTGTTTAGTGTTGCCGATCAAATTCTACGTGCTTTCATGATTGGAGGCTGCCTTGGTGGGCTCCGTTGGCTTCCCCCAAACACAAGGCGGGTATTAGCTGGGTAAGAACCATCTAATTATTTGGATTTGGGCCATCTTTTTCTTTTTTGTTCTCTTTTTCTCGCGCGGTGGAAACCAAACCGGACGGATGCGCCTCGGTCTCATGGAAACGCCCAAATCGATTGCCTGTTTCCGTAGCTGGGGTTGAGGAAAGATAACGAAGAGGAGGAGCGGCAGAGGAAGGAGATGGAGACGGTGAAGAATCTTCTGAGGCCGAAACCCAATCCCCAGCAGCAGCTCCGCGAATGGCAGCGCCGCCTCCGACAAGAGTGCCGCAACATCGAACGCCAGATCCGAGGCATCGTATCCTCCATCTCTGCCCCCTTTCTTTCTCATATTGATAACTATAATCTCGAAAGATAATTTATTCTTGTTATTTGGTCGATTGATTCTGTAGACGTGCAGAGGGAGGAGAAGAACGTGCAGAAGGCGATTAAGGATGCCGCAAAAAGGAACGACATGGCTTCGGCGAAGGTCGGATCAACTCCCGTAATCCCTCCCTTTCTCTTGATGTAGGTTCTTGGATTCTATTGAGGAATCGGTTCGTTAATGATAGTGAGAATTTTGGTACTTATGATAGCTGAGTCAATTGTCCGATCTAATGATGCTGATCATGTTTCTTATATTTTATCAAGAAACGCGGCATAATTCTGCCGAGAGATTTCTCACTACTTGTGGGAAGAATCAGCAAGATTTGAACTATTTGAGAATTTCTTATGAAACTTATTGATTGGGCACTTGATTGTGGCTCATTTGTTTCTGACATCGTGAACATGCAATGGAAATAGTTGGTACCTGTTGTGTTCAACTTATAGGGTTCATTAGCGACTTACTCTGGTAAAATTAATTGATTTTTTAAGCTTTAGAGTGGATTTATTTGAAAAGAAGATATGCTCCAAATTTTCTTCATCTAGATCGGTAGATATGGGTAATCAGAATTTAACTGTTGATATCTAGAACCATGGAGATTTAATGCAACATACTTATGGATGGCCAGCAGCATATGGTACATGTAAATTGGTGTTTGTTTTTTTCTCTTTTCACCTGGTTTCTTGCTTTTCTCAGACATCCTCCTCCCACTTTGACAAGGCTATTAGATGGGACCCTAGAATATCCATATCCTAATTATTTTACAAATCTGGTTATTTAATAGCATCATTTGATTTATGTGGGAATAAATTGATGTCTAAGATCACCTTTGTCTTTTCTTCCACATGGTCTATGATATTGTACCCAAGTATTTAAGGTGAAATGTCTATTGAACACGTGACATGATGAATTAGAACTTGCTTATTAAGGTTTAGCTGTTGGATATTTGTTGAAGGAGATAAAAAGGCAACAAATTATGATTGTTCATCCAAAAGACCAACTAATCAGGTTTTTCCTTGTAGTTGTCACAGAAGAATTAGAACTTGCTCATTAAGGTTTAGCTGTTGGATATTTGTTTAAGGAGATAAAAAGGCAGCAAATTATGATTGTCTCATAAATTTCCAGGCTGATTCAGACTAAAGTTTTAAATTTCTTTTAACAATACAGACCACTTTCTGCAATCTAATTTGTGTGTACTAGGACATATGCTTCAGAGCTTCTATATGAACATTGACAAATGTTAATTCTGTAAGATAATTTTATAAGCATGGTTAATGTTTCACTTTGTTGTTTTCTTGTCAATTGGTTATATTATTTTTTAGCAGCCAAGTTGTTCTGCCACTAATAAGCACCATTGTCGTCTTATGCAGTCTCTTGCTAAGGAAATTGTGAGATCAAAACAAGCAGTGAACCGTCTTTATGAAAATAAGGCACAATTGAATTCAGTCACGATGCACCTTGGTGAACTAGTTGGTATGGACAATGGACAACAGAACCTCTTCGTACATTTACGTTTGAGGACTTTCATTTTAATGCTTAAGAAATATGCCAATAAAAAATGTGGCCTACTTTCAAGTTTCTATTCGAGCAACAGAATGGGGCAGTTTTTATGTTCAGTGACATTCCTCATACAAAACATGGATAGGGATATGAGAGAGTGATATGACACAATACCTATATGCTGATATATCAAAACATTAGAAAATGTGATATGGCCTTGGACATGGCAATAGAAATATGACAATAATATTACATATGACAAAGTTTGACATTGATATATACTCATTAGGATACTTCATGATTCATGATAAATAAACAATTAATTAATTAATTAGCATCTGTCATGAAAGATATTTCTTTTAGTAGCATGGTATATTAAGAATATAGAGAAGACAGCAAGAACTTCCAAGTTCCAATAAATAATGTTAAATTATTATATTAGTTTATCTAGGATTGAACCATGTAAGAATTTGTTCCACAGTGAATATTTTTTTTTTTCAAGATATTTGTCATAACTTATGGGATCATTGGAAGGCAGCTTATGGGAAATTTATTTTCTGCATTTCTTTTATCACTATTTTCACATCTGACCGGCAATAATGCCCTTTTGTTTTCCTAGAAAAATAATAGATGTCTGCTGTTGGTTTCAGCAACGGCCAGGACTGTTGGCCATCTATCCAAGAGTGCTGAGGTTATGAAGCTTGTGAATAGTCTGATGAAGGCTCCTGAAGTTGCTGTTACAATGCAAGAATTTAGCAAAGAAATGACAAAGGTATTCATTTTGATGATATATCTTTTGTTGGCCCTAACTAATTTTAAGAAATATATTAATCCAAATGAATGAGATGTAGGTTTACTTTAAATGTTTGGATATTTGAACTTGGCATATGCTTGCTGCATCATTATTTATTATCACAAACTGTTTAATATTTAAGTTTGATGCAACACTGAACATTCTTGATCCCTTGTATATTGATCAGAACATGACTGCTTGTCACTAGAGAGCCTTTTTTCCTACATTATTATATCATTTCTGATTAGTTTATTTTCTACATTTGTTTAAGGATCTTGTGAGTACTGTCTTGAAGGTGATATGTTTTGTTGCTTTCTTACTGCCTCACCCAATATACTTTGGATAATCTTTGATGTACTGGACTGTGTGGACTTTTTTTTTCTTACTTTATATTTGCATGCCCGTCTTTCATATGAACAATACATATTATTAAATTGAAGGTAAGCTATCATGATTTACTTTCCATTATGAGGGATCTTCTTTTATTTTTAGGATAAATCATAGCAGTGATCGCAATGAGAATGTAACCGAGTTTGGTTTTTTTTTTCTATTTCCCCATGTGATTAAGCTTTCTTTGGATGTATGATTTCTTCCTTTACAATGTTTACCTGAAATTATGATTGTGCATGCACCAGAAGTTTGTTTCTTCTCCAAGAAGTATAAACTAGACTAATGCTGATATTGCCTATAGTTCAATGAAATGCAGAACTGTATCGTTACTGAAATAACCACATTAGGAATATGAGCATTCCTTAATATAGGGTGCTTGGTTGACAGATATGTGGACTAGGGAGATAATGATAGAGATCTCTGATGTCATGCAATTTTGTTTCAGATCTTAGAGCCATATTATTTACCTTAGTAGAAGTGTGAAATTAATTCAGTGTACTCCAGTATATGTGTGTTCTGTTAGGTTCATCACGTTGGCATTGCAACCAATATATGCACTTGATTCCATCAACAGATTAGATCATGCTTCACTTCTTCTTGTCGATGTCCGGCTGATGATTCTGTTTTTCATAGTAGTTGAGTGACTACTGATGTTATCCAGTTGCATTGCACTCATTCTACATATTTTTGGTATTTAGGCTGGGGTGATTGAAGAAATGGTGAATGATGCTGTTGATACAGCCTTGGACTCAGAGGACATTGAAGAGGAAATAGAAGAGGAAGTGGACAAAGTGCTTGCTGCAATAGCAGGTGAAACTGTGTCACAGCTACCAGATGCTGTGAGGAAGGAGAAGATTCAACAACCTTCAGCTACTGTGGATGTTGAAGAGGTATGCATCAACCTGAGTAGTTTTCAAATGTCATTCATAAGGGCTGAAATTTCACTTTGCATAAATTTTCAGAGAGAAGCGGTTGCCGAGGGTGCAGAGGATGAAGACCTAGATGAGATAAGGGAACGACTTGCTAGGGTGAGGTCATAGGTGGCCCCAATGCCTGCTTATTTAATATGTTGGAATGCACATGCATGAGGTACCGAGTAACTATAGCAATATATCCACGACGAACATTATCATGTACCCTAAAAGTTGTACTTACCTTGTAGATACGGCTTTGACTCTCTAAGCAGTATCCAACACAATAAATTCTTGACACTCACACTTCTGACATTCAGATTAACAACTTATATGAACATTGTGTTCATCCATATTCACACTTTTTTCAAGTCGATTAATATTGTTATGATGCTGTGTCGATTCCACTTGTGCACATAGTAAAACCTTTTTGCGTGTTGGCTGCACGGAGCAATCAATTTGCCATAGATATTTGCAGGAGTTTTCATTCGACAGAGCATTGATCAGGGATCCAAATCTGCTATTCTGATGTATGGTACTCTTCCATGTATCACCTCAATCTCTTATATCTCAATATGGAATTTGGTTCATTCTTCTACAGGCTTTCAATATATTTCACCTCTCAATACAATGAATATCCTCATGATAGAAAGAACAAGTTGAATTCTACCAATGAGCACTAGACTTTTCGGGAGATCTCCTCCAAATCACTGGTATGATTACTGGAATCGTGAGCATCAGCATGTAGGTTCCAGATCCAAATGGAGCATTAGAGGAACGAATAATCATAAAATCCTCTTTCCGGACAATACATAAACAGAGACCCACCAACAGTCAAGTTTTTAGTGAACTTGTGCAAGATAATTATTTTCTTTATGTTATGTTTAGTCACTTTCTTTCCCATCCCCCATCAACTGAATCTGGTTGGCCTTAAATAGTCTGAGCAAACAAAGGGTCTACTTCATGCTGCTTCCATCTCTAATATTCAGTTTACGTGGTTGACCTTGAAGTCGTGGTATGCAATTGAGAGGCTTCTCTTTGTTTCTACGCTTCTTGAAATTTAATATTTTGGCATGCAAAGCATCTTATCACATACAAAATGAGAGCTAAAACGTGCCTCTTACTACAAGGTCAAAGTCAAAGTCTGACCAATACAATCATCTGCTGTGGCCGATGGATCGTTATGGTGACACTGTCTGATCCATGAATTTTTGAGAGTATATGTGACAGTGTCAAAGCTCATCCATGTTTTACATTACTTTTTGTGCTTGTGTTTCCTCCCCGGGATTCAAAACAATAATATACTGTTGGGTGCTCGTTTACAATGTTGAATTGCTCAGCTTTTGCGGGTACGAAAACGTCCTCGTCCTCCCCATCTCGTAATCATGGAGTAAATTAGTCAAACATCTCCTGTCCTTTCTGTTGTCGTTGTCTTCGTCATTAAATACTCTGACTTCACGGGTATCTGTCTTTAGCGTCGTGCTGCTTCCAAGACACAGTCGGGAGAGGAAATCGACAAGGAAGAAGAGAACATGGGACGTTGGATCTGAAAGAAAAAGTCAAATCCCATTTGATCAACTGTTTGCAGGCCAGGTTTGTCTTCTAGAATACCCTCCAAAAAAAAAAAGAGAAATTAAACTCGTAGACTTGGTGGATAAATGACAGATTCCATCTGAAGAATTTTAAGAGACTCCAATCACCGACGAAGTTTTTTTTTTATGGAAAAGAATAATGTCGTTTAAGACCATTCACTCTGGAATCCATTTTCTCATGGTCACGGGAGAAGAGACTTTGTGCACATCACGGGAGACGAGACTTCGTGCACATCGAAGGATACACATCGAAGGATACACTATTCTAGAGACCTTGTGCACATCAATCACTGTCCGTTAATTGGATATTATAGAAGTGTTAACCTAAAAGAAAATGACTAAATCATCTCTCTTATCAGGCAATGATGGATTGAATCATCTCTCTTACTAGGCAATGATGTGAGAGAGGCTATGGTCGATCAGCTCCGATGAATAACAATCTACTATGGTCCTATTAGTCTTCATGAATCATAATTCATAAGAGATCATTCGAGCCTAATCCCTCTTTGTCAGTTTTTTTAGATAATAATTCATAAAAAGTTATTCAAGATTATCACCCCATAGGCCAAACATTAAGGGAGGTATTGGAATCGTTACAAAGAATCCCCTTAGCCGAAAAAGTCATTCAAGATTATCACCCCATTGACAAAATATTAAGGGGGATATTGGAATCGTTACAAAGAATCCCCTTAGCCGATCAAGTATATAAATTAACTCCCGATGTTAGACCAAGGATTGAACCTCATTTCAAAAACCTTTCACAATATAAATGATGCTCCAAATTTATTTCAGCGTCGAAGGGATTGGATGCAAAGTCACCTTCAAGACCATCTCAAAGTCATCCCACCCTCATCGATACCAACGTTTCTCGAAAGTCCCTCACCTTTGAGTCTAGATGAAGAGGGCCGCATACAAAACTCACAAAGAAAAGCATCCTTAAAAAAAATGAAAAAGAAAAAAGGTATGAGAAGATTTTGCAAAATTTATCACCCAATTGTTGGATTCTAATAGACCCAATAGATGGAACATGTCACTGACACTGTTCGATATTCTTGCGGGGGCATCTTATGCACGGTGGTAGAACTGTTCCCACAAGCAAAGCTTCTCTGTAATCGAACACTTTGATCTGTCGCCCATAACAGTGAAATTATATGATGTTGGAAACTCGATATTCTCATGATTCTTCAGCCGACAGCGGTAGATAATGTAAAAAGGCAAAGATAAGGAATAAAATTTGTTATCTTTTCTCGTTCATTATATTTATTTTTTTGCCTGCAATCTCGTTTCCTAAAGAACAGTTTCGCCTCTCACTTCACGAGGAGCGCCGCAATGCCTAACGATGGATGCGGAGATAACGGCGTTAGCGCCGGCACGTCGAATAACCCCGCCGCATCCGCCTCCACGAAGTCCCACATGCTGCTCCAACTTGACGGCGTCAGTGGAAACGCCGATGTAACAGACTCCAACTCGACGACCTCAGCCTCCGGCGACCTCTCCTTCTTGATCTCTCGCGGCCCCACGGCCACCTCCTCAGCCTCCCTCTTCCTTTTCCCAGTGGTTTCCGACTGCGGCGCAGGAGGGGGAGGGGGAGGGGCAGGGGCCAGCTGGCGGGAGCTTCCGACCTCGTTGGGGAAGTTGAGGATGGCCTTGCGGCCGCGCATCTGGAAGGCGGCGCGGTCGTACGCTCGGGCGGCCTCCACGGCTGTGTCGAAGGTCCCCAGCCAGATTCTGGACCCCCGGCGGTTGGGGTCGCGGATCTCCGCCGCGAACTTCCCCCACGGCCGCTGCCGGACGCCACGTTACCGCCGTGCGTCGTCCCGAGCCACCAGCGGCCTCTCCTCCTCCACCCTGTCGAAGCCAAGCTCGGAGGAGAGGGCGACGGTGAGGGAAGACAGTCGGTCAGGGCCGGCGGGGCCGAAGCTGATCATGGGGGCGGCAGGCTCGGGGAAGCGGTATCCGTCGTGGTTGTGGTGATGGCTGCCGATGGGTAGCGGCGGGGGAAGGACAGCTGAGGGGGGCGTCGGAGGAAGGTCAGCGAGGAGGTGGTGGCGGATGAAGTCGAGGGTGAGGTTTCCGTTGCCGCGGCCGATCAATGACGCCATAAGCGCAAGAAGGAAGCACAAAGCAGGAGAGAGAGAGAGAGAGAGAGAGAGAGAGAGAGAGAGCGGAGATGGGTGGTGGAAAGAGGGCGGTTGGTCTCCTCCATATTTATAGCCGTGAGTGAAGGGAAAAGGGAATAAAGGACAAGAAGTATGATGCAGACATCAAGAAACGGAGTCGGTAAAAAGGGGGAATCGGGAAACGGCCAACTGAAAAGATACGTCGAATAAATAAGAGAAAAAGGATTAAAAAATGAAAGAAAAAAAAAGCGTGTGTGGAAAGTCTCCATCCGATCGATTAATAAATTATCATATAAGTGATAAGTCTCAAATTGAATCTTATGTGTTAACAACGTTATATACGTTATATTAATATAATAATTTTGTTTTATTTTAATATAATCAAAAAACATGATGAGGTTACAAAGGTGATAACGAGTAAAACGTATGGAGGGATCGAGCGTAATTCGACGAGTCCGTATTAGCATCGTAACATATTAAATTTTCAGAAATCATTTCAAAGCATCACAAACTAAATTAGCTAACGTTTTTTAGTTTCATATATAAATAATGGATTAAGAATGAACTTTTCTTTTTTTTAGAAAAAAAGAAGTTGTTCATATACACTAATTATAAGGTTAAATTACGCATACTGTAAAAAGTGAGCCATTAACGAAAATGAGCTGATGTTACCTTTATTTTAATGTGGTAAAGTATCTCAATGCACTGCGCACCGACCCATTACACGATCCAAAGATTTCATTGGAGGACATATGGTTTGATGTTTTCAATGTGGGTGTTGAGCATTCTATGTGGCATTTAATTAGTCCCCACAGACGTTAGATCTCGTCAATGCCACAATTCCTAGCTCTTCAAATATGTATGGATTAGGTGACGAGAGTGCGATAACTCGCCTTGCCAATTCCAGTCAACAGATTCGGTGTGACACACTCAAGTCAAAGGTCACTAGAGAAGACCGAAACATTCAATTATTTGGAGCCTAAAATTCGGTCAAAGCTTACTTGATCCGAATCCGCTTCATGACCGCAACAGGGTTTGACAATTGCCGAGTCAAGCAACGAGGAAGAGTTGACCTTTAACCTGGTCAGACTTACGTAAAATTGCGGCTACACCATCTCGGATCGGCATCAATAGGAGAATCCGACCAATCATTAGGATCATGAAGGTCTCATTTTGTTTCTTATTTGCTCTTACAGATTAATGTAATTTGTATATATATATTGAAAGTTGATTTCATTCGCAAGAAATAAATCAAGCATGCAAGAATGAATTATATTCAAATGAAAAGAAGAATGTGTTAAGAATATCATGTCCATCATAATCTTACGAGTTTAAACTTTTATACTCTATGACATCGAATAAATCTTTTAAGCATAACAATAGAGTATAAATCTTTTATACTCTATGACATCCAATAAATCTTTTAAGGAACCATCAGTCATTTTGTACGAACAATAGGAAATAGCCACCGTATTTTCTATGAATTTTTTTATTAACAATCAACAATTACAATGATCTACAATTTATTTCGACGTTATAAAAATTAAAGATTATTCAAACCTATTGTTCTAAGAATTCTTTATTGAATTTTTGAAGATTATTCAAACCCACTGGCCAAGGGAAGCCTAGACTAGTATGACAACTTGTTCTATCCCTGCAATTTTTTTTCTTTTTTGTTTCCAATGTAATGTCTAATTTGCTTTTGAGTTTTATCATCTACCTTCTTCTTAAGGTCGTGTCCACAGTAGTGACTAATTACCATGAATGCACAAAAGACATCATTCGGAAAAGGGTTCACCGTAGCAAAGCAGCTTTGTGGGCAGTTATGAATGTAGAAAACAGCAGCTCTCCTCTTTCTCGCACAACAATAATGAAAATTGCTGATGTGGGGAGTGATCACAGGAAAAGGAAAAGAAAATTAACATTTTGAGTGTGTGTTATTGGTGTGAAGTATTCGGTTCCTTCCTAATCCACTGTTTTCTAGTGGACTGCCCATGTTGTTGTACTCTTGGAGTGTGGGCTCTACCCTTTCTTCTCATGTTGGTGTTCTTCCTGTTGTTGCTCATGGTGGCCTTGTTCGTGGAGTTGCTTGCATTTGTTTCCTCGGAAGCATGGCGTGAAACAGCTTGGTCAGCATCGTTTTCACTGGTTCCTGCAGATGTAGTAGGCGGAATCACAGACTCGCTGCTGGTTGCTGAGGATACAGTGGGCGGGTTGATGGGCTCAGGAAGAAACATTCCAGGTAGTATGGCGAGATCTTTCCTGGGTTCAATTAAGCCATTGTTGTCCTGCTGCAACTTCAAGAGGGCCTCAAAATGCTGCCTTCTGTTTTTCTCCGACTTTGAAAGTAGCAGCTCGTCATCTTCTCCCTCGTCTATTCCTGAAAGACCCTGCAAACCAAAAGTTATCTAAGTGGCTTCTTGTCAATGGCAACAGAGTTACTCAAAAATGTTTTCAGTCACATACAAGAGGACAGAGAGAAAGAGAAAGGGGAGGGGGTCCTCGTATGACACTTTCTCTTCAGATTTCACAGCAACTTTACACTAGTAACATGAGAAGGAAGATCCACCGCCGCCACCCCTCTCCTACAACCTCCATCCTTAAAGAACTGCCACCAGCACATCTATGCTTCTTTCTTGTGTAGCAACCTCGCCAACTCTCTCTCTCTCTCTCTCTCTCTCTCTCTCTCTCTCACACACACACACCGCCAAGTTCATTGTGATGTAAATCTCCATTACTCCTCCCTCATCAAACTAGGGCATACCATCAACAACCTGTCTGCTTTATGCCAAGCTTCACAACCGACGCCATCATCAAAACACACATATAATATAGATTGCATGTAAAATATACTTTCTTATAACAAAAAAGGACCTTAACCCCAATAATTTGTGCCAAGACAAATTATGACAGAAATCATTAGGTGAAGCAACGAGAGATAAATTCGAAAAGCATGAACATGCATTGACTTGTTCATGCCTGATGGTTCTTAACCGAACTCAACCAAGTATCATGTTGAGCTCATAGATGCACGCCATTTCTTTATTTGACTTCAAGTTAAGACCAAACTGATGCACTTCCCTAAGAGAGAGTGTTGTTCTGACATATCTTTCCTATAAGAAACCTGTAACTAGTAGCCATTGATTAATCAAACACCATCACTTATCGAATCCCAGGACTAAGCTAAAAGATTCGCCATATAATGGAGAAGCCTGAAAACATCTTTGCAAAATGTCTCAGTAAATAAACAAAGAAGAAGATATCTCTGCATATTTCTTTAAAAAACTTAAATTAACATATTTCCTTTCAAAATTTAACAAAGTTACATATATACTATAACTGATGGCAACAAACTAAAAGGAGATGGTGTAAAGGAATGAAAATAATAGCACATGGACTATAAGTTCTTCAATTCATTCGGGAACTCATACATACCATGCAAGATGAATCTGGTTCCAGATACTCATGAGCATGCTCAATATCTTTCTCATCGAACACCTTGCGACAAACAGGACAATTTCCTTTTTGCTGATCTACACCAATACACATACCGGAACTCATCAGTGGTTATTTGTTATTAAAAATTAATAACTAGTAGGGGAAAAAGACATAATGGTTATTTGCTTGAGTTTACATAATAGTAGCCAGATTTGTCACAGCCTCTTAGAACAAAAGCATTTTGTTTCTTGGACATAAATCCATTACCATACCCTTCATCTCTGACTCAAAATCTAACCTTATTTTTCTCGACCAACAGAATTAAGAATGTTTGAGATGGACATGTTGTAAATGTACAGGACATGATGCATTTGATAGAACCTAACAGATGACAGAAAGAATATTGAATTGTCTAGTAAAAGTTAACCTTACCCTCAAATTTTGTATTCATTACATCAGGAAAAAGTTATCTAATTTTCTTATTGTTATCACAAAATGTTAGCCTTACCCTAAAATTTGGAATTCATTACATCAGGAAGAAGATATCTAGTTTTCTTATTGTTGTCGCAAATCAAACCATTAAATTAACATGACAAATTTGAGATGCAAATTCCTTCTATTACATCCTACAATGATCCAAATCACCAAAAGTTTAATACGTGGGCAGCAAGCACAGTTGCTGAAACTTTGAATATCTATTAGTGAGCACAGCTTTGCCATTTCTTTTTTTATGTATTTGTTTTATAAAAAGAAAGTACCTCTTGTGCTTTCAAGATTGGTAGCTGTGGCTGTCTCAGTTGCTTTGGATTCTCTCTCCTCCTGTACCCATTTCCAAAACCTGATAATGCATTCACTACCACATAAAAGAAAAAAAATCATCAACCACTAAGTTGATAATAAAAAGATTCAATAATTGCATAAAAGGTATCAAATGTAATTTTACCTATGAAAGCAGTGATAGCAAGACATCAACTTCATAAATGGCAAAGAAGAGCCAGTCTTATCTTTGGCAACCAAAGGATATAAACACAAAGGGCAGTTTCCTTCAGGATGGTTCATATTAGAAAGAACCTCCACTGCTTCCTAGTATTCAGCAATCAGTCAGATCAAAGCACATATAAAACTATCTGCATATAATAGAAATCATTACATGAAAACACTTTGAATCTAATCCAATAAATTCAAATCAAATGTCACTGAGAAGAAACATTCAGCAATAAGATTAAGATTTTATGTAAATTGACACTCTTTGGTTGAGTCGAAACCAGGTGGAACCTTCTGTATTAGGGACTGCATTAAACAGTCTATGTAGGAATTCTCCAACAAAAACAAAATTAATACATCAAAAAACTACATGTAAATTAACATGGCCTTTCAAATCCAGACAAACATGGACATATTGTAAGGAGCATGTTGACACGTAAACATGATAACCAGCCTTGGTACAGCGGAAAATCCACTCTATTGCATCTAAAGCATCATCAGTTCAAAATGTGGAAACAATCTCCCTGCATATAGGATGCTTACATCTAATCATCCCCACAACATGCAGTGTGGAAAACCTTGCACTAGGCAACACCTTCCTATTGATTAATAGATATAGTAAAGGGCGCCTCAAAAGTTACATTGCTTTACATGGATTTAATGACTGAATTGACCAAAAATATAAAATGAGTTCCATCTTGCAATTCTGTTTGTGAACAAAAATACCAGAAACTAGATGGTTTTAAGCTAACAATGAAAATTGAGAACTTTAATGCATCTTGAAGACCCTTATTGAGTCTACTATCTCGGATCCAATTTTCCTAACTGTATGCTATAAGTTTGAAGAAAATAACAACTTAATATTATGATCAGCCGTATCTTCCTAGTTGACCAGTGACTGCTTTAGTTTCGACAGATTCACGTACTTTGCACTATGAGTAGAAAATGTAGCGTAAGAGATTCCTGCTTAAAGCAATGCCAATTGGCACATTCCACAAACTGAGCCATGACAATGACCTAAAATTAACATCCCAAAGCACAAAAATACAGAAAGAGTATACATCCATGATCCATCTGCACATCAGAAAATTCGGTTTTTACAAGTTCAAAAACACATTGAAAAGACAGTTACAAAACAACCTCACAAAGGGCTACAAGCATCAAGCAAGAAGATAACTCCAATGCTTTACTCTGTATGATAGTAATTAGATATGTTTGTCGACTTTCATCAAGGCCCTTCGCTTCCACAATGTACACACGAGGAGGTGTGCTTGGATACTGCACTCACAATTAAGAAGAAAAGGAGATTGAGTGCATTATATGCTAAAAGAAGCAGTTAACTGATCAATCATGGTTAATACTTGCATGTGGATTAATCAAGAAGTATGTTTCATCCATTCTTTTTGGCAAAGATTAATTCTTAAAGTTTCAAGTGAAATCAAGTTTCGTATTGGAAGACAAATAATTAAACCTAAAGTGAAAAAAAAAAAGAAAAAACTTAAAAGATCACAAGCGACAAGAGGATCATCATACATGAATATTGTAATAGAAGAAAAATTATCATAACTTGAAACACAACTTTCAATCATAGCATGAATTCACTTTGTGGTGAACTTAGGTTAACAAAAGGAAAACAAAGAAAAATGGAATGTGATGCAAAATTCAATCACAGCATGAATTCACTTTGTGGTGAACTTAGGTTAACAAAAGGAAAACAGAGAAAAAATGGAATGTGATGCAAAAATTCCTAGGATATAGTTCTCCCACATGATTACAAAAATCCTGGACCATATCATAAAAGTAATATGTTTGCTCCTATTGAATCGATTGGCTTTACTTTGTACAACAATCATAAAAGGACCAGACTCATTCAACAAGCAGTTTGTTTCACTGCAAAAAGACCCAAGATTGAAAAATGAAATAACTGATATCTATAATTTATCAATTCATATTTCAGTGCCATGCTGAAGGAGACAACCTTTTCTAAACTGACCAGCGACTGTATGAATATGCTACATATAGGAAATCCTATTAGTTTCACTGTACCTGATTAGATGCTTTTATACCAAGGATGACTTCCACAAACTGCAGTAAATTAGAGGCAAGAATTAGTAATAGTGACATTTAATATGAGCAAGAAAAGTTTCGATTTGAAATAAAACAGATTACAGATACTGAAACCAAAAAGGTGCTCATAAATACATTAACAAGTGGGATTAATCGACTACTCAAAATGAGTGACTCATCCATTAACACAAATCTCCCATGAAAAGATCAGCAAGGCATGACTTGCATGTGATATAACAAAAAATATCGAAACACATTGACAATCCAACTCATTAAGAGGGCAAAAAGGATTTACAAGGCAAGGAAAAAAAATTGCTGTAGTCAAGAATTGTCATGATGCTATGAGAGCTTCTAGCCATCAAATAGTTAAAAGTGTACAAGAAGCCCAAAAAACTGAAAAGATCTATTTCTATTATCAACATCTCAGCTGATGTTAGAATCTATGGTTGAAGAAGAGTAGTTGACTAGAAATTAGAAACATCTACAGTAGGTATAATACAAAAGTGAAGGGTTCCCTTCACCCTTGGAACTGAAATCCAGGCTTTTCATTTGAATTCATGATAATTTTATATTCCGATCATTATGGTATGTGATATAGAACATTAGAGTCAGGGTTCCAATCTCATCAATGTTATTTAATTCTATAAAAATAAAACAAACAACAAATAAAATCCATAGACATTCTTAGTCAAGAATCCTTCAAGAAAATCTAAAAACAACAAAACCTTAAATAGTAAACAGCTTTTAGATTCCATTACAATTTTTATAAAGTCAATTAACCATATTTTAATTACACAGTAAAGCAACATATATCATCTAATGTAATCTAGCAAGCAACTAAATTTTCCACTATTTACCTCAATCCAATGAAAGAGGCAACCAGTTCCACCCTCAAGTATTATGAACCAAGCTAAGCAACATACCTCATAGCCAAACTGTCCCGTGTCATAAAATGTTCCAAATTTGAGTTCTACTTAACTGTGAATTAAACTACAACATGCTATCCATCCACACTGGAAGCTTCAGTTATCAAGAAGGTTCTGCACAGTTCTCTTCCATTATAGGCATGGAGATGTATAGAATTATATAGTTTCTTTCTGTACCAAATGCTTAGCCCTTAAAACCCAAATGTCAAAGAAACATGTAATATAAAGACCACTGTAGTGAATATAAACATGACCTCCTTGCATGAGTAACAAGACCATACCTATCTAGTGGCATGCTGTTGACATGAGAAATAAATTTTGACTTGAATGGCTTTGCATCAGACTAATGTCTTTTAGTGTTGGTTCCTAGTAGGAAATTTGGAACAAGAATAAACTTATAATACTTTGTAATTGGCTCTACCCTACAAAAATACAGGATAAATTTGGTCAAAAAAATGAGGAAGTGTCCCTAACGATTTCGTGGCTTAAGACTTTCTGTAAGTTTAGCAATTCATGCAATTGAAACAAGAATTTGATGAGTTTATCAGGAAGTAAAACCATAAAAATTAACTAAGTTCAAGCATGCATTGTCAGAGATTTGCTTCTAGTGAATTCCAGGATGCCCCTCTTTCTGTCCTTTCTTACTCATGCTTAAGAAGAGAAGCTAGCAATTTCCGTAACTCCGGAAGGATCAACAACTTTCTCCGAACCACCCATTCCTCCGGTGAGGGGGAACAGAGTCCCAATCAAAATTGAGCGAAATCGTGACAATAACAAGTCTACGAATAGCTATCGAAGATATATGCAAGAACCACATGGAAAATTACCGACCCCATCTCAAGGAATTAGGAAGAAGGAATACTGCGTTGGTTCCCCGAACGAATATCTGAGGAATAATAACTCTAGAGGAAGAAGGAGGGTTCACCTGCTGCGACGAATCTTCGGCGGTACGAGGCCTGATATGGACGGACACATGGGGCGGGAAGTCCCGGATCACGATGCAATCGGCGCCATAGACGGCCTGGACGGCCTCCACCTCTAGGCGGACGTCCTCCTCCGCCGCCATCGGGCCTTCCACGGACTCCGCGATGGAGGAGATTGCGTCTCCCTCCTCTATAGGATGGCTCTTGATCAGAGAGGGAAGAAAGAGGGGCTATGGAGGCTCCATTTACGGCCCTCTCGGCAATTTATATAGATCCATGGGCTTGCAGTTGTCGGCGCCGCCTTTGGGTTCACAATAGAAAAGACATGCTAATTACCGAAAGTAGGACTGGTATTTTTATTAGATGGATTCCCCAAAAAGCCCCTCGGCTGCAATTTTTTTTCATATTTATCAATCGATGTCGCCCTTTGTTATATTCCTTAGAATACACTTGTCGAGATACAATTGTAACTTTCGTCATCTTTGGTGGACTGATTCATAGGATAAAGTGACCTAATTTTTCCATTATAATATTTTTTATTGAGATTATAGTATTTTTCAAAACATTATAGCTCTATTCAAAGATATTATAATTGATGTAGAATTCTCTCTATTTTGATTTTTTTTATTCCTAAATCAATAAAGATAATTTTTTTAAATCCTATTTTTATATATGAGTTAGTTGCTATTGAATTTTGAGTCGATTTATCTTTTTGAATATGCTCACAGTGTCTTAATGGTGGTGTGAAACATACTGTAAGTCTACAGTTCACCTTATCAATCAGTCTTAGGATATAATCGGATATTACTACAATCGGCTTATCAAAGGGATAAGGGATTATGCCAAATAGAGGTGCTCTTTGGAAAATATAAAGATTATATAGATTTAAAATTGGTTTAAATAGAGGTGCCCTTTTGATTAAATATAAATCAAAATTGATTTAAAATTATTATATAGATTAGTAATAGTTACAAATAATGACCGTGTTTATTTGTTCATGGTTTCTTTTTCTGTTTTTTATTTCTTTCTTCTTTTGTGTTTCCGGACTAATAATTTGGAATTTTCTATATAATGCATTAATTTTCATTTCTTTTCCTTCCTTTGTCTTTTCTCATTCTCAATGACGTGACATTTTTATATTATAAATTAATATTTGACTGTTTGAATCACTAAGAATCGATCTTTAATTATTTTTTTAACCACTAAATGATACATATATGTTGCTACTATGATGTTGTTGATCGCGGATCGACACAACTCAATCGAGTGGTCCTCATGGCAGTCGAGTGAGGAGGTCATTATTGAAGATGAGTCGACTGAAGTGGATTCGAGACGGTCATTGTGTGCTCGGTACAAACTCTGAGTTCTTCGGGGTTCTGCACAAAGGTTAGTGTCGAGGGGATTTGCCAACCTATCCCCTCCGATGATCAAGTTAGGTCTCCGAGGAGTAGAAGTAATAAGAATAAAGGAAGATTTCAAGTGTTTAGAGTTCGATCTCTTTTCGAGTATCGAGGATTGATTTTTATATCTGGGGAGCCAGGAGGGCACGATTGACAATAAACTAATTTGTACATTCTTTTTCTATGGCCTATTTACGTGGATGCTGATCCGTATGACCCCTGCAATACATCGTCAACAGAAAATGATAGAAACGATGTAACTTGTCAATCTTGATGGTTGATATGATCGAGTTGAATAACTCCCTATGAGCTATCGTCTATAAGGGCCGACCAAAAGGGGGTTTGTAAAATTTTATCTTCCACCTTAGTAGGATGACATAAGCTTTTGTCTTCCACCTTAGGTGGGTAAAATTTTGTCTTGGTGATTACATGTTTTATTTCTATAAAATCTTTTTTAAAAATATATTTTTATTAGATTTCGTGATTAATATATATATATATATATATATATACATATACATATATATATATATATACATATACATATACATATACATATATATATATACATATACATATATATATACATATACATATATATATATATATACATATATATATACATATATATATATATACATACATACATATATATATATATACATATATATGTATACATATATATGTATACATATATATATGTATACATATATATGTATACATATATATATGTATACATATATATATGTATACATATATATATATATATGTATACATATATATATATATATATCTCTTTGTGCTATCTAACCAAAAAAAAAAAGGCAATGAGTATACTGATTGATAAGAAGATCAAGAAATAGAAACGAAAGTATTAGCAAATACTTTAACGTATATATAAGAAATTGAGTCGCCTGCAAGTCAATCCATTTATCTTAAATTATTTACTATACGTATTCAAATGCATCTGAGTTAATTAGTCTCTCGACAATTGTAAATGCTAATTCATATTTAAAGTAAAAGCCTCTGGTTAATCCGTCACAGGTCATTATTGAACGTATAAACATTGAGATACATAAGGTGTGCTTTGTGGAAGGAAGAAAAAGAAAATACTTCTTGGGCTAAGAAATAGTACATCCCCAGAATATATACCAAGTCAACATAAACCATTAATAAATTCCACAGCAATTTTTTGGAATGGAGTCAGGAAAGCATAAGATATCGCGGATTAAGTTTTTGTTGGAATGTAACATAAAGCATCTGAATTTGACTACCATTTTTCAACGAAGATTACCGACATTATGATACAGAAACATCTTATTAACTTCTAAAAATTTTGGCATGCATCAAAAAAGCTACTAGAATTTCACAATAGTTGGGCAGTCTTCTCAGAACATGATCAATAATAGGTGACTATATATCTTGGTCATCTGTAATATGGTAATTTAACAAAGCCACAATATTAGAAAAATTAATCAGTACTAGAGTATCTAAAATGGTAATTTAACAAAGCTTACCACGAGAAATGAAAACAAAGTAATCATGAAGAAATCTAAATATATGGTACAAATGTAATGTAGGCCATGCATGGGACATACTTTGTATGCAGTTTGTGACTAGTGATGGCAATTTTGTATGCCAAATATATACAACGATAGGGCCGAAAAGTTTTCTATATTTATCGTCTGTGTGGATATGATGAGCCAACCAACATGAAGAGATGGTACCTTGTGATTGTAATCACAGCCAAAGTAGATCAGCCTGATGCCACCGGCTCCAGCATCTCGCACTCAAAATTTGTGTGTTCCAAGAACGGACCCAAACTCACAAGCTTTGGGACCATGATATTGTTCCTAAAGGCACAAACAAGAGGGTTGTCCCACTGCAACAGAGAACCCACGAGACTAGAACGTGCCGTCAATGGAAAAATACGTGCCCATCTCTCCTGGCTGTAGTCCTGCATTGCTGCATCCACCGAGTCCTGCCCACCCCCGATAGCAGACGCTAATTTTTTGGCCAGAACCACAGAATCTTCTAGTGCACAACAAGCTCCCTGACCGAGATTGGGAGTCATGGGATGCCATGCATCACCGACCACCACCACCCCTTTTGATGAGGCTGACGGGGTAAGACCTGGCCAAAGCCATCGGTCAACCAGCGGAGTCTTGATAACTGAATCATCTGGGGTATTCTGCATGACATCCAGTAGCTCCATAGGCCAGCTTCTTACAAGATTGAGAGCTTCTTGCTTCAGAACAGCTGGGTCACTGATCCTTGGCCCTGTTTCAGAACTTATAATGTGAGAATATGTTATTCATTTAAGTCAAAGAATGCTCACCTATCACAATTCAGATGTCTCATATGAGTACTTTTCTTGTCCATTATAGATTTTCTTCTCTTTTAATTTACTCTTCATAACTTGATTCAAGGTGTCATATTCTAATTTTTCTTGTCAAAAGAAAGTGAAAAGAAATTTAAAAAAACCAAAAGCAGTATGACACTAAGATGATGATTACATACTCAAGAATTAAACCTAATTTAACATGATAATATTCGAGATAATGCTAACTCATCCTTATTGAGAAAATAGTATGTACAATCAGCAGAAACAGATCTTTTCAGAAATCCAAGACAGTCAATCAAAACATAAGAATTTTAGAACTGGAAAGTTGAAGTAAACAAAATAACATAACGAGCAAAGTTTTACATGCAGACCTGGTGATGTACTGTTGAAGCAGATGAACCAATAAACTTTAGTGGGAGAAACTGGAACAAAACCAGCACGAAGACCCCTTCCATAGATGTAGTTCACTTTTGCTTTGTATGGGTGGCCACCAGGATATATTCCGAGGCCACGGAAGGCACAATGTCCTACATACTTGGGTTCTGAAAACCCCATCCATTTTGCTACTGGTGAACGGACTCCATCACAACCAATAACTATCTGTTAACAACCAAGCACCTGACAATGTTAATATAAAGTGCATACGTCAAATAAGTCTTTGACTTCTCCAAGGAAACAAAATACATAGACATGATATTGCTTCAAGAAATAAGGAACAGAACATTAATTATGTAAAAAAAACATGTGTTTAAAACTAAAAATTAGCTTGCTGCAATTCTGGCAATTATTTTTAAACAATTCAAGTGAAAATAATCAGGGAACCAATATTGTCAAGTGTTTAACCTCATTTATATTAAATTAGATTCCAATACATTTTACTTTTACTTTATGGGCAGGATACAGAAACAGGAACTGTTATTGTATAGCTGAGAGTACCTTGTATTCATAAAAACTTGATATTGTGAGTTATTTAATATAAATGTGGTTAACACTTGACAATATTGGTTCCCTGATTATTTTCACTTGAATTGCTTAAAAATAATCGCCAGAATTCCAACATGCTTATCTTAATTAAAAAAAAAAAAATACCTTGGAATCTGATGCTAATGGAACTGCATCACTTTTCACTGAAATTAGCTTTCCTACTACGGGTTCTAAATCGATCTCGTTTCTAAACCATCTGCCACTATTTTTCCATTGTCTTCTGTGACTTTGGATTTAAAACATAAAATTCTTATTACTGTTCACAAAGTTGATTCTTTAAAAATGTTGACCCTCGATAATAGTAAGAAAAATTGCAGCTAACCCAACTGGTTGAAAGAAATTGCTAGTTTTCTACTGATGGTTGTATGTTTTTAGTATACAATTACAAAGGTCGACAATGATCTACAACAAGTCTAGTATTCTGTGAACAAAAAACCAAAAGAATAGAAGAAACCACATCAATGACAAACAAAATAGCCATAACACATGAACCAAGGACAGATGGATCAGAGCAAAAGGCAAAAAGGAGTAACTGTGGTATCCAAATCTAAAAACATAATGGCAGTATTTAACGTATACATAATTTACAAACTACACTGATCAAGTTGGCTTTCTTGCATACTAGTGTTTTTTTTTGTACACCCTTATTAATTTATTACTAGTTGAAGTAATCACAAGTTACATGGACAAAAGGTACTTTAAAGAACTTGTTTTGAATGCAAACAAATAAAACTTTTTCACACTTCATTTTAGAGTTTAAAAAAGTACTAGACAAAATGTAAACTTGTAAAACATAATTGTACTAAAATAATTGTATATAATTATATAGTCGAGAACCACAATAATACTTTGAATATATTGCATAACATTAACTGAATAACAGAACCAAAAATGTGTGCTTATAAAATTCAACTGGCACTAAATATGAACATTCCAGACAAGTAGAACCAATCCAAAAGGAACATTATGTAGTCAATTAAAATTACATAAAATTCTATGCATACTTTCCACCTAATTTTGGCCACGACCAAGTATCGCCTTGCCACAGGAACAGGCCTGTAGGCCCTTAACCAAGTTGGCATAATATATTCCATTGAACATGATAAACATGCAATGGCAGCTCCACAGGATGACATGGGCAATCCTTGTGGAGAGAGAGCTATTCAGAAAGTCATAAAAAGGTTCATAAGTATAAATAAAGCTAGATGCAAAGTTTAGTGAGGCCCAACAGTGGGATAGAAGTCCTGGAACATGCATTTTCCCCAAGAATCATTCTAATGAGAAAGGAAGTATATGGTCTGCACATTTGGAGGGAATCTGAACGTATCCACACATTCTGTTTCAACTAAAATATATGACTTCGCAGCTTTAAGCATTAGTGACTTTGAAGCTTCTTCAAATCAGAACATTATGCACGAAACCAAGCACTAATCCAATGCAGAAACCTTCTAATTCGAAGGTTTTCAACTATGTACCTTTGCACGTATGCGGCCACCATCCTCAAGTTCTAGCAATGACCCATGATTTCCTTCTTTTATAATGGATTTCAATCTGGACGAGAAGGATATCGTGTTTGGTGGCAATCGGCTAGCTAGAGTCTCGAGCAGCACTCTCCTCTCTACTGCTCGAACTTCCTGCCTGCGTCGACCATCAGACAAGCACCATCAGAGCCAAATTCCACAAATTACTGTAACTAGAACAACAGCACAGCTGTTACCCTGGTACTTCTTCTTCAAACACGAACGACCGAAGCTCTCTTCCATCATCCGCTCTCATCACCAGCCTGTACGTAGCTGACACCATCAACGAGTTCAGACGCAACAACACATCGAAATCAAAGCAATATTTCCCCCCAAAGAAGGCCATCCTTAGGGTTCAAATCATACCCTTGGATCTGAAGGAACTGCGCCCGAAGTTCGTCAGCGACGCCGATGGAATCCAAGACGCGCCACCCGTTCTTAAAGAGCGTCAGCGAGGTGCCTCCGGCCCGGAGCGATTCTCCTTGCTCCAGCACCACTGAACCAACCCCGAGCCTGCATTAGGATCGGACAATCTCGTGAGCCCACCACTAATCGGAAGGGGGAGGAGATAAAGTACCTATGGAAGGAGAGAGCGGTGGCGAGGCCGGCGATTCCGGCGCCAACGACGACGATCTCCTCCTTCCGGGTGTTGTCGATTGATGCGACAATCGGGGCCATGGCTCGACAACGAGATGTCGATATCGTCCGGCGGCAACGGCGGAGAGAAGAGGGGAAGGAGGATAAGGGATGAAGACGAAGGAATAAGAAAGAAGAGGGGGAGGTCGCCGCGGCCATGGAAAGTGCGGGCGCCGTTTGGGTGTGCCGAGGCAGCCGAGTGATGGAGAAGATGAAGGGAATCGAACGAGTGTCACCGGCGCCACTAAAGCAGCAACGAGAGGTGGTGAAGCGTCCGCAACTAACTTGCTCCTCCACCCGCGCTTGCGTGTTTTTACGAGTTTGGTATTTATTTCTTTAAATCTAACTTTTAGTTTTTCTTTTCTTTGAAAATGTAAAACTTATATATATATATATATAATTCTAAAAAAGAAAGAGAAAAAATCTCCATCATCCAATAACCATTTTGTTATTAATTAAAACTTAAAATGATATTACTATTTTTTTAGAACATTATAAAATACTAAAATAATTTAGGTATTTAACTATAATTTCAACTCAAAGTAACCAATGATAATCACAATGTAGAGTTTTCCACGTGAATATTATTAACAAAAGGAAAAATTATATCAAAGATTCCCGAGTGACTCATCATCCTTCATCTTCAACAAATCCTGTGGTTGCAATAGCCTGATCAATCTTTTCCATAAGGCAATGGTCAAACGACCAAGAACATGAAGTAGAAAGATTATTACACTAAATAATACGTAGAATCCATGAACTCAGAGAACCAAAGTTGAGTAACCTCTACAGAAGCAACGCAAGTCCCCCAAGGAACGCTGTCAGTCTCATGCTGACCCCATGCACGTAAGCCCGGGAACCGCCATCGGCCGGAGTCGCAGAAGCAGAGGGACTAGGAGATGGCGGCGTCGTCGGAGACGTCGACGAAATTGGCGACGCTGCATTCGGAGCCGGTGCAGGGGACACCGTTGTTAGGGGAGCTGGAGCAACTGCTGGAGCCAGCGGTGCGGGCGGTGGCGACGACGCAATGGGAACCAAGGCCGGAGGTGGGGTGGCGAGCGGCGGGGTGGTAACCGGAGGTGGTGTGGAGGGGGATGGGATGGCCGTCGGCGGGGGGACGGTGGCGGGAGGGGGAGACGGTGTGGTTGGAGGCGCGGCGAAGGCGGTCGGGGGAGTGACCATGGTTGACGGCGCGTTTGAGGGGGAGGAAGCCGGGGATTGGGCGAAGCAAGTGGCGAGGAGGCAGAGGGAGATGGCTAGGGCGAGCATAGGCACCTGGGAAGCCATTTCTGTCCTTTCTTCTTGTCCTTCTCTCAGCGTGATGATGGCGAAAGGAAGAGCTGATGAGATGAAAGAACGGAGTGGTCTGGTGATAATATAGTCAGAATGTGGAGAGAGAGAGAGAGAGAACACAGTAATAGATCGCTGCAATGATTTCTGGTGGTGACTTCAGCTTACACATTATTTCCATCCTCCGCATGTTCAAACGATTTTGTTGCAGAGGTCCATCCTCTCTGCAAACTTAATCAACTCAAGAAGTCACAGAAGACCTCTGCGCTGAAAAATCTGCCATCTTCAGTTCAACTATGAAGCCAACAGGAACTGGATGGAGCACGATGTCTCTGAACTAAGGACGTCATTAATGCCTCTTTCGTTTACTTGGTTTGAGATGTTAAGCCACGTTCATGTGGAAGAGAATTAATGTGGCATGCATGCTTAAGATAAGAACATTGGTAAGATGATGGTAAGGAGTGCATAGGAACTTGCGTTGCAAGAGAAGCAAAGGTCACGGATCCCCGCTGCAAGCCATTGTCGTCAACTACCGGCATCAATGGAAGAATTCCCGACACGTAAAAGATGACCACTGCAAACCTCAACGAACAGAGCTAATTAAGACTGACGGATTGTTTCCTTCAATTCAATGCTGCTTTAAAGCCTCTCACCAAAACCACCACATACGCCGGGCCGTCATTTTGGCTTGGGATGAGATGATTTGGTATCCGTAGGAAATATCACCAAATGTTTGTTGTTGGAAGAGCCACAATTTAGAACACGATCAAAATTAATGGAAATCGAACCGGTTAAAAATCAAAATCGAAACTGATCAATTGTGAAATCCGAACTGAATCGAAACCAAGGGGTCCGAGATGCTTAGGAAAAGAAAAACTTAACACACAAATGAGTTCCATGGTATAGTATGATTAGCATGCATATTCAAAATCTAGTGACTTGTATCTAATATGGTTTTTTACTTTTTATTTTTCTCATCCTCCTCGATGATTTTATCCTCTCTCCACCTCCTATGTTTTTGTTAGAATTCTTTTAGACATATGACCACTTAATTTTCCTCCTATTGTCACTTTATTTTCTCCCAATTATCGACCTCGTGTATAGTCCGTCCATCCACTCTCTTATATTGTTATCATAGACCTCTTGATACCCTCATCTCTTCTTGCTTCGAAATTCATCATCGACTTTATCACCATAAACTCTACTAATGTCATTATCATCGTTTATGACTACCTCTAGCGCCTCTTTCTTTTATGTATATTCATTACTTTTGTCACTCTCTTTCGTAAATTCAATCTTAGTTTTATAATTAAAATAAAAAAAATGATAATTTTATAATAAAATCAAAACTATATGAAATGACCTGATTATGATTTCATTTTTCATGAAACTGGAACTAAGGGTTTTAGAATTATGGTTAGGTGTGACTAGAACATCTAAGATCTCATGTATCCTCTCTGTGCACTTTCAGCTGAATCATGCTCTTTTTTTTTATTTTACTATCACAACATGTAGGTCCAAATCTTGATTTACTATGAGATGGAAACTTGCAATTTGATAATTATAATCGTCCAATATTTATGTATTTTGAGATAAAAAAATAAATTAAAAAGATAATCTATGGATGAAAAGAGTCAAATTATATATATTATAATTTAATAGTTTAAAATTTTTGATTGAATTGCTGACATGATGTATGTTGGCTCTTTCCGATTGAACTACAACACGTCGTTTCACAGTCGCGTCTCATTTTGTGCCAGGTGGCCACAACATTACTCGATGCAAGAACGGTCCATTTACGATTGAGTAGGCGCAATAGTGGGAGCGGATCCGAACTCCCTCTTCGGGCACTGCCCCGGATGAGTTGGGTGGAGTAGCCAGATCACGCGGCGCCGGGAGCAGGGCAGCGCTCGCGGCAGTTCGGCGCCGGGTGCTTCGGGGGCATGAGCTCGCTTTCCATCGGGCGGCCGACGTGACCCGAGTTACGAGGGCTTGTGAGCCGCGGGCGAAGAACCACTGCGAGGTGGTCCGGGTGCAGTATGATCCCCGCAACTGCAAGTACCAAGGAGCTCTTTGATGTTTTCCGTGCGCGCTATAATCCTATTATCGTCAATCGCCAGGTGAAATTTTGGATTCCTTTGCGAATTTGTTTAGCGTGCTCCTATTTTTGAATCTTTGCTGTTGTTTTTTTTGCTTATTTTTAGGTTTTTGCAGGTTATTCGTGCGTGATCATTGAGTCAATTTTCTTAGGGTCCAATAACCATTGTACAAAAGGTTAGTGCGAGTTATTATCTATTTGATATCAAAATTTCCATTTTTTTTCTGGATTAAGGTAATTAGGAATTTTAGAATGCGTTTCAACTGCCAGAAATATGTTTTGGAACTTCGATTTCGGGATGTTTACTTATTCCTATTCTTCGCGTGCTGCATCCACAAGATCTAATCTCACTTTCTTAATACGTTGGTTTCAAAGATTAAAGAGCTTTTTGCATCATTTCAGTAGTTTTTAAGCTTTCCGACAGTTCATACAGAGATGTGTCTTACTTGTTCTATTCGTTCTGGTGCTGTATCTTTAATGCTGATCTCATCTTCTACATATTACATCATTGATATGTGCTCAAGTCCAATTGGCTTTTGGGTTAATTAACTGAAAACAAATTGACCCAATGATGAATTAGGAACCACTTACTTGCAAAAGCTTAAGCTGATAGGAAAGAGTCCAACTCATATGTGAGCTCTGACATCCTTCCTCATGTGCAAGCTAGATGGACTTATGGGCTGGAAACCTGGATGCTAGTGCAAAACTAATCTGCAAGCTAAGGCCAACGGGCTCTGACCCATCTGTTGGTGAATATTGTATCAAACATTAAAGGAAAAAATAAAACAGTTAGCATTCGAACTCTCTGCTCGAATACAAGGCAAGAAAATGACTTTGGTAACCTTTTCCCAAAAATTAAGTTGATAGGAACAAGGCCAATTTATATACAAGCAATGACAATATTCATGTCACTTTGTTGGTTTTTAAATTTAATCAACTAGCAAATATCTAAATTTAAGCATCTACATAGATATAGAGAATCAACAATAGAACCTGAGAAGTAAAGAAGAGTAGTAGAGAGAAGATGGAAAAGTTGAACCCTGTATCCAGCCAGTAAACATTCTTTACTACTGAAAGGACTCTGGGGAACTGCTTTCAGTGGTGAAACATTGGATTATGAATTTTTTAGTGTACTGTCCTATTACCATTGTGACTTTGAAAAGGAAACAAGGTCTGATAATTAGCTTCTTATGACTTTTTTGAAAGATAATGGCTAATCAATTATTTCTTTAGTGGTTCAACAGAAATTATTTGATTTAATTACTAGTAATCTTTCTGAATATTTTTTAGGTAGATAATACCAGCAAATATTTTTCTTGATTTACATAAACTTGACCTTTTCCCTTGTGCTCTAGTTTGTGTTTCTCTATGACTCCTAAAGAAACCACTAGATTAATGGAAAATTTTGGTTAAAGCTTTGTATACCAATTTTAAATTACTATGAGGTAAACCTTGACCTAACCTAATGGAAGTTTAGCCTGCATCACACTCAAAGTGACACAAGGGCCAAATTTGTATTTCCTACCAAAGAATTTTCTCAACTTTATTGAGTAAAGCAGAGTAGGAAAACCTTTTGGCCTCTCCATGGCCAGCCTTTCAGGAGATTGGCATGTAGCATGTAGGTGTTTTGAGGAAGGGTTCTTTGTTAAGGAAGATCGAGATTTCTTACAAGCAAACGTCATCGTTATCTGTTTCTTTCTGAAGAGAATCTTTGAAATCACTGAGATGATATAAGATAGTGGTTTAGTAATTCAAGACTGTAGTTTATTAAGGATGATATGTTACTTACTTTGATCAGTGATACAGTTAAATAAATGTAACCATATATTATTAAGTTAGCTTCTGGTGAATAATAGATAGAGGTAGTAGAGTAGGAGTTTAGGTTCATGCCTGTGAAACAACTCATGGATTGCATTGCAAATTCTGGCAGCCCATATTAATAACTTTACTTTCAACACATTGACAATCTGACATTTGAATCTGCATGCAGGAAAACAAAGTTGTTACGATCTTGAATACACTTCTACACGTGAGAACAGGGAAAAGCCCCTATGAAATATTTAGAAAGTAACCAGAAGGTCATGAACTGGAATATCATGAAAGTAAGTCTTTCTGCAAGAAACAAAATTTATAAGTATCATCAGGATTCAGGAGTATGTTGAGAACAATGGATCCTTTGGTTATAAACAGTCTGCAGCTAGAGGCTGCTATGAACCTATTGGCTGTGATGGCTGAGATGAACTACTAGTCCATGAAAATCTGCAAAAACTCGTGCTTTCCTGTCGATAACCTGTACAAAGATTTACAGTTCATGGATTCAAGTATTTTCTTGACAATCCTGACTGTGACATATGTAGCTTCTGATAATACACATTCTGCCCCATTGATGCAATATTTCTGGTTTTATATCTCTCCTTATAGTAGGAGTTTGCAGCTCAGCTGCTCCAAATTAGACAGATGTCTCATTACATCTGATATTTTGGCTATTATATATCTCCTATTACTTTATTCTTCATGTGTCAGGAGTCCCCCAAATTGACAACGTAATGGACCTTGGCATATAGCAAACTATCATGTTCTTGATTCTCTTGTTTAACATGTTAACAGGTACTTCTCAGGTGCTCCTGAGATTTCCTCAAAGTTTATGCTGTCATGAAGACATCATTACGAGTAAGCATGCCTTTGTTTACTGGTAACTTTTAACGCATGGGCCTTGCTTTTCTTTCAGCATCTTCATGGCATCTAGCTACCTATTAGCCTTTCATATATGTCATCTTGTAAAATATAGTAACCAAAGATTATTCTTAGATGAGCTAGCATTGAAATGATATTCTGGGTTCTGTTTGGCTATGATGGTGTATTGTGCTAAAGCATTTGACTTCAGACTAGCTATATGGAATTGTGTTTGGAGAAAATTCTGGTAGTTGCTCGGCAGTCAAATTTAGCAAATAATGAAAAGAAAGAAAATAAATGGTTTGCATGTCACATGGTCTAATAATTTGAAGCTAAATGGGACTCGGTAGATTGCAACATTGAAACCTATGTAGTTATGGTCTTGGGTCAAATGAATGACATCTTTCTTTTAGTCTGCTGCTTAAGTTATTTCACCAATGGAGTTACATCACTATCATGCTCACCAAAGCCTGTTTAAATCTGGACCACTGCAACAACAAATTGAAATATTTATAGTATTTGGGATTGACTAGATGAATCTTCCAGCTAGTGAGTTCTACATAGATGAGTATCTTACAGGCAAATCAAAAGCTTTGAAGTTTCTTTTTCTTATGTGTTCATAGTTTGGATTCAGACCTGCATAAAAGCATCAAATTTGACAGTATTCTCAGGAAGAACAAATTGTGGAGGTCTTCCTACCCCACAATCTCATGCATGCCAACCAAGAAAGTTGGTAGCCAATGATTACCCACCTACCAGTGAATTCCATGATTGGCCTAAGGTGAAGCTTTGCTTTCAATCTCTGCTGTTGGGTTAGCTTTTTGGCTGGGGAGCGTTAGTGTGGTCCATAAAAGAGGTCAGTCGATTCAAATCTTTTCTTGTGGAACGTTTCTTTCTGCTTTCCTCGGAATTTTTGCTTTCTCTGCTCTGATAGAAAGAAATCTTGGGTTCAACATTTACCTATGTTCTGCTGTAGATGCCTTACTGTGGTATATGAAACTTCAAAGTTGCTCTTCCTCTCAGTAAACTATGACCACTGTGATTAATACTTATCAGATGCATTGGGCTTGCATGAGATCAATTTTGCCGTACCATTTGTTGACTCTTTGCATGTTTTATCTTATCTCAATAGTTCGATCACTGTTGCATGGGACTGGGCATAGAAGAATATTTCGGGAATATATGCATGTTGGTTCCAAGTTAGATCTAGACTGGTGAGGGGTGACATTTTCCATCTCTTTGGTGCAAAACACCATAGTAACATGAGACACTCAGTCAGCCGATGATAATAATAAAAGGTACAATGATCAGTTGCATGTCAGTGGCTACATGACCATTGTCCAGAATCCGAGGAGAGGATTCGAATATTGGAAGAAAAATATATTAAATAGATTCTTACATTTCTCTCCCTTGAAAATTTGATAATAGTGCGTTTACACTAGCAGATTTTAGTATATATAAATATATGCTTTAAATGTTAATATGTTCCAAGTCATGAAATGTTGATCATAGGAGTGAGCTCCCGCAGCCAGAGTGCATGACGGGGACGGATGTCGACGTCCTTCGCAACCAACCAGTGGCCACAGGCGCTCCGGCAGCCACGAACTGCCCCTCTCATAACCGCTCTCGCAGGCGCTACGCCGCGTTGGGGGACGCTGCCTCTGGTGAGGGCAACTGCTGGCCAAGCAGCGAAGGCCCGCGCGGGGACTGCTGCCAGCCGGGCGAGGATGGTTCTGTGTTGCTGCCAACGGTTGCTCTCCGTGGCGTCGTTAATGGGGATGGAACAGAGGGGAAGAAGAATAAGAATAAGCAGGTGGAAGGAAGACGAGTGAGGACGAGAAAAAAAAATGTGAGAAGGTGAGAAAGGAAAATGGATCCATTAATTGGTTTCGGTCATTTGGATAATTATATAAAATATAGGCTATTTATCGAAAAAATAAGTACGTTTCGTGTTTTTTAGGTTATTTAAATATCAAAAGATACCCTCGACATTAATTTTTCATTTCGAATTTGTTGGATGGATTGTCCCTATATGTCTCTTTAGTTTTATTCTAAAACTAAATGAACAAAACAGAGTTCTTTACAAATTTTATATCAATTATTAACATACAATAAAATTTGTGAAGTTTCTCAAAATAACCTTACATTAATATAAAAAAATATAAATAATATATTAATATTTTATATTTCTCAAATAAAGGTATAGTAATTTTTTTTAATCTTGGGTAGAGCTACAATAGAAAAAATAAACAATCTAATAACCATCCATTAAAGAAAATTCTAAATGCCAAAAACTAAATACCTTTTTTTCTGATAAATTATAGTAAAATTCTTAAGTTTGTAGCGACATAAATACTTCCGAAATTTAGAAGGATAAATACATAAATCACTAAATTTGCCATCTCAGACTATTGCCACTTGGTCACTGATATAGTTAAATGGAATCAATTTTTAGTTTCTTCTTTCTTCTCTCATTGATTCATTGAAGTTAGATGGAATCAAGGTGTGGTCTCCCACTCGTGCCGAGATTGTGCTCGGCGTGCCGCTTGGATTCATTATTTATGTTGACCGACCAAGTGAGGCTGTCTTTTTTGTTGGTCTCTTGAGTCGTCTCCATCACCCCTTTTTTTGCGTTTGTACAAGAGGTTTGGTGATGATAACGATGTGACCACTTTCGAGCCTGGATCGGGCTCAGCGAGCTCAAGCTCGGGAAGACCGACGCGTATTTATACGGCCTTCTTATTTGTAGTTTTCCTTTTTTTTTTCCCCAAAAGTAAACTATACATTAATTTACAGCCTTTAAGCCCTTTTTTTTTATTATGAATGGGACGCATTCTTCCCGATCGGATAGCATGCAATGAACACGGTACATCACAGTAGCCGTATCGACGATTGGCAATCCAAGAACTGGAAAGCGCGTTCACTTACGCGCTGAGGTGGAATTCATTATCCCTCTCTCTCTTGTGCGAAACCGGGCGTCGCTTAGATAAGAGACGTGGACATAAAAAGGCTTACCCAATTTTTTTTTCTAGGGTTCAAAGAACGGAGTCGTTATATATATAATTTTATTTTTTATAAAGCTAATTACACATTATCCTTTGTAATTAGATTTCTTTAAAATCATAATCCTTATATTTAAAAAATTTATAATTATAAAAATAAAATATTTAATCTTATTTACTCTAATGTCATCGATTTTATCAACAAAAAATATAACACGTAACAACATATATAAGAATAATACGAAAATAATAGATAAAAAATAATTTCAACGTCTCATGTGAGATAGTTCTACAATTGTATTTGCAGAAGATAAGACAAGGGTCCTACATCCCATCTCGCTAATATAGATTCAAAGTGACATTTGAGGAAGATGAGAGAGAGTGATGATGAGAAATGAGATAAAGGGAGATGAGAAAATGAATGAGGGCGATCACGTCGATGTAAATGTAGAATGTTGACATTGATATAAATACCGAGCGATAAAAGATAGAAGAAGGATGAGAGATCAAGGAATGAGGAAGAAGGATGAGTATTACTTTGCCTCTATGTTGGTGCCATTTGCATCGATACAACTATCGTCATCGTCCTCTTCCTTTTATCCTTTTGTTTTATCTTTTGTTGTTGCTCTTCTTTTTCTTTTTTATTTCATATCTCTCTATTGCTCTTCCACCTCCCTTCTCCCTCCTCTTTAAAAAAGCTACATAAATTCGTTCCTCAACTCCACCTGATCCAACTTCAAAGACATTTCTATGCCGTTCTCGTTCACCACTATGTCATTCTTGTCAATTACAATCATAATAATCACCAGCGACCCCTAGTGATGTTAACGTCCACCACCATATATTAGTCAACTAAAAAAAAAACGTAATTATAAATATTAAAATTATTTTTTTACTTATCGTTTTCGTGTCATTCCTAATATTTATATTGTTACATATCATATCTTCCGTCGATAGAAATAATTGTACTAAAATAAATAAAATAAAATTAATTATAATGATCTTAATGTAAATCTTTTAAGTATAGTCTGAAAAAATTAAAGAGAACGAGGATAGTATGTAATTAGTTATTTTTTTAAGTCCCCTCGATAAACAAAACAAAAACAACATAAATCGAATCACATTAATTAAAACCATCTCGAGAGCGTGGGGCGAGTGATGGAGAGAGAGAAGAAAACACGCCCTCTCCGCTCCGCTCCACAGGTTCATAACGGGAACTATAAGAGCGAGCAGAGCAGCCATCGATTCGCCCCGATCTCTCCTCCCCTGCTTCTTCCTTTCCCTAATCCAAGCCTCCGAACTCCTCGATCGATTTCGCCGATCCTCCTCCGCTTTGGATGCCGAGTTCCTGACCGAAAACTAAGGAGAAATAGATTGACCTTGAACGGATGGATTCGTGGACGCACTGGCTCCAAGAAGGGGGTTCCGCGTGAGCCGGGCCGTGGTCGAGATGCGAGTGGTCGACGGGAAGGGTGGGCTGTTGGTGGCGGTGAGAAGGTTGTCACAGTGGCCGGCTCGAGGGAGCGGGTGCCATTCCTCGCACGGTATGCCATCCCTCGTCTCGTCTCTGCTCGTTAATCGATGCGCTTGTACTTGTGTCGCTGTGAGTTCGGATGACACGAAGCTTGTATGCCCATTCCGTTCGTCTCTGTCTGCGCTTGCGTACTCTCTTCAATGATTTCCGACAATTTGTACGGCATTTTAAGTTGGATTTAACGACCGGACGCTTTTTGCATTGCTTTGTATGGAGACTTAGAAATTTGTCCCAAACTATATGTTGTTTTCTACGCTGAATTTTCTTTCATCGGTACTTCTTGCAGGCTAGCTAAAAATTTGGTTAAACGTGTGCAATGCTTTCGAGAAGCCTTTATTGCTTGATCTGAAACAGTATTTTTCATCTTTGGGAGATTGAAAAGGTGTATAAATTTATATTAATTACCTTGTGTTTTCTACAGCTGAGGTCGTGACAGGATCGACAGCTTGGCTTGGCAGAGGTCTGGCATGCGTTTGTGCCCAAAGAAGAGAGATTGATGGCCGTCTATTATTAAATTTGACCCCTTCTCAGGTAATCACAACTAGCATTAACAATCAATTTTCTGCATAAAAAAATTTGATGGAACAAAAAGGTGTCCTATTGTATCACAATTCTTTGTCATAAAAAATAATGTCACGATTAGGAATGAGTATTATGGTCATATTCGTCATCTATGGACACAATAGTTGATAAGAAAATTTTATTATTTCTATGTGTATATGTGTGTGTGCACGCATGCACGCAAGCTATTAACAAACAGTGGGCTTGATGATCTCTTCTCCTTTTATTATTGACTATTGTCAGTAATTCTCTCCCATATTGTCTGAGATACACACCTTTGTGTGCATCCATGGCAGTGGAGAGTGATGTGTTGCCTATTTACAGTTAAAATTGTTAGTAGCTATCAGGCCTTCTGCACTTCTCGTCATCTATTCACCTTCAACTAGCTCTTTTAACTTTTTGGTGTGTTTGCAGGAGGAATGTTTGCGAAGGTTACAAAACCGAATTATTGTTACTTATGATAGTTCAAATAAAGAGCATCAGGTACTATAGTAATTATATTTTTCAATAAGCTATGAACACTGCCAATGCCAATCCTAAGCCCGGATAAAAAAAATGGAATGTTGCGTTAAGTCACTGACAATCAATGTAAAATTATATTAGATTTTATGAACATAGATCTTAACCAATTATTTCAATGGCGATAAATGATTCATGTAGCTGACCCCTAATAGTTGAGACATACGACTTTGTTATTATTGTTATTGTAACAAGCTATAAACACAATAATAAATTAAAAATAAAATGTTATGATATTAGATTTATCTTTTCAAATCTCGAAAAAAGTATTCCAATAACCTAAAATTTCTTCTCATAATGAATGATCTCTAAACTAGTAATAAATGATTCTTTAAACTAACTACAATTGCAGAAACTTTAACTCTAGTTGTGTACAAATAAAAACTCTCAATCCCGTAATACAAATGGTAACAGTTTGGTATATGGCTTTGGAAATTTGTACTGCAGATATTACGCCTTTTTACTTAATTTCTAGACTTGTACATAATCTGATATCAACTGCACTATTGTGTTTAACTTGTAAATGGTCAGGTGCTATGGTTTCTAATTTGCCATATTTAAACAATTGTGGCTTGCCTCGAGAGAACAGTTAGTGCCCTCATTAGCTAGCCTTAGTCAATTTCATCTAAGCTCTCAAAGAATTGTCTTTTTGTTTCCTTGACCAGATAATTGAATGACTCTTGCCGCATAGACAGAAACCCAAACTTTTTTCTTATTGCAAGTAAATATGTTAGGATTTTTTACTTATCACAAGCAAGAAATTGACATTGTTTCTGGATGTTAATATTTTAGCAACTATCTTATAGTTTATCTTTACAATCATGAGACATTGTAGGAAGCACTATGGGCCCTCTGGTATTATGCTTATCCTGGAGTGGAACTCCATGGTCTCATATCTAACCAGTGGAAGGAAATGGGATGGCAGGGAAAAGATCCATCAACTGATTTCAGGTACCGATATTTGTGTTACCTATTTAATATCTATCTTGCTTAGTTAACCACCGACATCTAATTTTATAATTTCAAGTGATTTTTGGTTTTTGTGCCACAGAGGAGGTGGTTTCATATCTTTGGAAAATCTATTATTCTTTGCCAAAAACTATCCTGTAAGTCCCATTTTGTTTGCAAAGCAAAAAAAATCACAAAGTATATATTGCATAAGAAGAAAACCATTTTTTGTTTGCAAACAATAATTTCAGCGCTTGATGTCAAATAAATAGTTCAATATATTCTAACAAAATTTTGCATATTATGTTTGTTGTTGAAGTTTAAAGGTGTCTTTTAACCCAGAGTTGTGGATAATTAGCTTCTTGGCATGACAAGTTGAGGTCCACTGAAAAGACTTCTACTAGTTATCACAATAGTTTGCAGATGACTGCTTGTTGTCTTTGATACAACTTGCCATCATAGTTCTTACCTTTTCTTAATGGCTTCTCTATCTGTCATCTTTGGTTAATAAGTCTCTCTGCAGAAATCCTTCCATGCTCTTCTCCGAAAGCAAGACGGTGTCAGAGCCATGTGGGAATATCCATTTTCTGTAGCTGGTGTAAATATTACATTCATGCTCATACAGATGTTTGATCTTCAAGCTGGTTTGTACTCTCTTGATTGCAATAAGTTAATGAAGGCCTTTTAATTAAAATTTTGTAGTTATTTCCACAAATTTAATATTTAGATTAAATGGTCTATAAGGTTTCTTGTAATCGTTTATCTATCCTGTTAGGATCATAGCTGTACCTTTCAACTAGTTAGTAACTAATATGTTGTTGACTTCAGGAAGACCAAGGTCGATGGTTGGAGCAATTTTCCTAAAGCTACTTTTAGGTATGTTTCGAGATTACCCCTGTAACAAGGTCTTTGCAGAGATGTATACAATAGATGAGATTGTATTTGCATCTTTTTCTTCTTCTGTACATGTTTTTCGAAAACATGTAAAGTTGACCTATAAGCTTAAACCTGTTTCGAGTTACCCACTTAATTGTTATTACCTCATTCTGAAGAGATATTATCATCCTCAGTACGAATGGCTTTGGCATTTGACAAAATAATTTGTCACAATATGCTTCAGAAAATGAGCGAGCTTTTGACATGTTGTACTGCATAACTTTCAAGATGATGGATCAGCAATGGCTTGCCATGCATGCCTCCTACATGGATTTCAATGTACGCTGCTCTCACCATCCCTTTGAGTTCTTCTTCCTTTTTTGTGCAAACAATTTGTCCTATTAATTTTTGCTGGCCTCCTCCAGCTGGTTATGAAGTCAACGCGTCGTCAACTTGAACGAGAGCTCCTCTTGGAAGACACCCAAAGAATCGAGGACATGCCTTCCTACAGACTCCTCAAACGTTAGGAACCATCTAACTTTGTACTTCACAACGACGAATCAGTTTTTTTGCATGAATTCTCAGAAATTTCCAATTTGTCAATACTGTCCTTTGGTTTCAAGTTGTCTGAATCAAATGTCCAAGTAATTCAAGGCAATGTCAGCCATGGAGAATGAGTCTGGGGCATTCGAATGCGTTTCTTTTGAACTAGAATGCCAAAGACTTGCCATCCAAAAGAACATTGATTCAGAGTGACTTCTTTAGTTCGGTGTGTATCACTGCTGGTGGTCTCTCTCATCCTTTTCCATCACCAACTCCATGGCACAAGCGGTGAAAGCAGTGCATTTAATGGACATGTTCGAGCATACCAGAATTGTGCCATTCTTCATTTTAAACTTATTAATATTTTTTAATGTTTAATTGCTCATCTCGTTGGTAAAGTGACAGACGTTTGATAATTCCACATGAAAGAAAGCACATGCGGTGATGGAAGCAACTGTTTTTTAGGTTATTGGGCCAATCAAGAATTGGGTTTAAGTTGAATTTGGATTAAAATCTCGGCACTAAATGATGATTATAGTGGATCGAGTTTTTTGTGCATCGATGTTTAAGCTGCATTTGATATTGTTTCATTAACTTCGGAACTAGTTTGGATATCTAAATTTATTAGTCAGGCTCGAATAGGCTCGACTCGGTCGTAGGCATGTACAGTTGGAGCTCGACTTATTCAGTGGACAAAGATGTCCGCGTTGACAACAGGCCGCGTCGCGTTTGAATCAGTTGGCATTTGGTTCGGCGCCGACTTTGACTTTTAGTTGGCATTTGGTTCCGGTTCATCTAAGTGGGCCCTTCCTCTTGTTTGATTGTTGATCCAACTAGCACTCTTAGCATCGGGAAACATGAGAGGTTTAATTTGCTTTTCCTCTATATATCGTTTACGTCTGTCGTTGCGATAAAATTGCTTTCCAATATATCATATGGGTTTACTTTTCTAACCTAATTGAAACAACCTGTTTGGTTTTCTAATTTAATTAAATGGGTCAAATCAGTGCATTTAGTCAACCCTCCCTCCTCCTTTGGATTCTAACCCAAGTACTCTTTTTGGTTTTAGTTGGTCGACGAAACGGTGTGGCAGTTAACTTACCCCACCATGTCTGGTTTAAATTATTTTCGTCATATAACTAGTAACATAGTATTAATTATAATGTAGCGTTTTAGTATGGTTTTGATTAGAAATTTAACCTCTCAAAAACAGGACATGTTAGAATATTACATTAAGTTTAATGTTCTCAGCCTTAGTTGACAGCCGACGTGGAACGACAATTCTGTCCAAGAATCTTCCGCACCTCCACGACGACCGCGGCTTCTTCGAGGTCTCGTATCATCTGCATCATTACAGACGGCATCCAGGTAAAAACTAGTCGCCGTCTCGATATGCGCCCTCTGATCATTGGGTATGATTCGTGCCAATGGTAAATCCTGTTTTAGATAGACAGTTAATCCTCAGAAGTTTTCTTGGTGTCCTCTTCGAACAGGAGTCGCCGTCTATGAGTCTCTGCTACCTCCCCTCCCTCCAAATGTCATAAGAAAAAGCTCGCCTTTGCTTGTTGCTCCCGAAATCTCCCAAAATCCCAAGCGCCATGGCGACCTACGGCGCGGTGCTCCGGCGCTCCGCGGCCGTCGTCGAGCGCGCCCGTGCCCACGCCAGATCCACCCGCAAGGCCCTCGCCCGTTTCGCACGCCCCCAGTCCTTCGCCGTGCCGCCCGACGCCGAGGCCGCTGCCGTTCGCGCCGTCCGCAACCTCGCCACCTTCCGCCTCTACTACACCCTCCTCCTCTGGGTCCTTCTCCTGGCGTCCCTCTTCCCCCGGCGGCGCGCCGCCATGCTCTTCCTCATGGCCGCCTCCAAGGTCGCCCTCTTCTACGGCGCCCTCCTCAAGGCCTTCCCCACCTCCGCCCTCCTCCGCAGGGTCATCGACCGCAGGCTCGTGGTGGCCCTCGCGCTCGCCGTCATCCTCATCGAGCTCGCTCTGACTCGGTCCCTGCCGCAGCTGCTACTCGCCGTGGGTATCGGGTTGCCCATCATTCTGCTCCACGCGGTTTTCCGGGTGAGGGACGATCTGTTCGAGGACGGAGACGAGAAGGCACCGGCGGTAGGCGGCGCAGGCGAATTGGCTTCAGTCTTGTAGAAAAAGGAGGATCTTGAATTGGGATCGCAATAGTTAGCAGAGTCATATACTTTTCTTTCATCAAAGCGGAGCCATCGTTGCTTCTTCTCGTCAAGAAAAATCACACCTTTACAATGTAAAGCATCGAGATGTAAACAATGCTTGTTGATGTGGATGGCTCACTGTTTCATGGCAATGTTCTCTTCCGGAAACCGAGTTGCAGAGGTGCGCAGATACAGTTTCAACATGTTATGCTTCTGAGCATTCAGGAACTCGAACGTTTGTGATGAAGAAGAGGAACAGATGGCGGTGGACTGATAGTATAGTTGCTCGCCTTTTGATTTGAGAATCTGACTGAGTGTCTAGTGATGCAATGGACAAGCTTATAAGGGTTGAAGAACAACCAGAATCTAGCAGAGATGGCAAAGTTTGATTGTATAAGGTGGTATGGAGCAGTGGATGTGTCATGTACATGAACATGAGCTCAAAGAACACAGATAAAAAACTGCAGTCTGGTTCTTCTTCTTCATCAGCTTCTGACTCTCTCGACTTCCTTCTTATCTGAGGATCCTCTTCTCTTATTTATATCTTTTTTTCCAAAAATGAAAGGTGTAGAAATCACCCCTCACATCGAGGTTCAGTAAGAAGAATGAATTGAGGGGTCATTCCTCTCTTGATTCATGAGAATTTTAATGTGGATTTTTTTTTTTTGGCACACCACTTGCTTTTGCAGCCTTTAATCCCTCACTAATATAAATAACCTTCGCCTCATAATAGAGTACACATTTACCGTCTTCATACATACACTCAACAATCAAAATATTAATTGTATCTATTCTTTAAATAAAATGAATCCTCATTCCTCTTTTAAGTTTTCCAACAATCATCATAATTTAATTTAATCCAACTCAAATTTAGGTATTTTCTACTTAATTCTCAATCAGCATACCTCCTTATCTCATCAAACACAAATATTTATTACTGGATTATAGAAATAATAATTTTATAGAATACTTATTTTTTATTTTTATTTTTAAAAAAGTATACTATTTAAAAAATCTCTTTAAAAAATACATGTTTATCAGAACTATAGTCTATAATGCCAATCTTATCTTCAAATAACTAAATTTTTAGAAGATTTAACCTGATTAGTTAATCGATGGATACTACTATTATCTTCATGATATACATGAGTGATTTTAGATTAACTTAGTAATTAAATAAAAAATATTTTAGTTTCTTTTCATCTTCATGTGATGCATGTAAAAAAAAATCAAAAAAAATTATATTATGTGATCTTATTTAATTAAATAAGATAGATTGTATATATATTTGAATTTTAATTATATAGAGTGTATTCTATGATTCAGTGATATCGAAAGGTACACATATCTAATTTTTAATCTATGACTATTTGATTTTAAATTTTAATATTAAATTTATTTTATATAATAGCATAATTATAATTTTACGTTAATAATTGGTATCAAATCATATTTAAAATCGAAATATCTTATATCATAATTCTATTGTGTTTGTATTTAAATCTATTTATGGGTATCTTCGGTTATGAAAGGATCTTTTTTGTGTTATGTATTTCGATCACGTGGTGTGTGCAGTATTCATCCATAGTCGCCTGTTTGCGGGTAATGAAGTTTTTTGGCTCACGCAGATGAAGCCGTCGATGATAGGGTGTTGCCTGGTTTTGATCGACGGGCTACCGTGGGCTATCCGTGGTAGCATTGTGGAGGGCAACGACCCACTGTGGTCGTCGGCCCTACTATAGGCAGCGGCTGCGCAGGCAGCGGGGTGCATAATCACTGGATGTGTAGGCGTCGCAGTAGAGGGTGGCTTCCGACAGGAAAGGAGTTGTCACAGACCACGGCAGAAGGATCGCCACGAACACTGGGTCACGGCAATGAGACTTGGCCGCACGCTTGCCAGCGGTCGAGGTTGCTGGCTAGAGGCGTTGGTTTTGGCCACTTGGGTTGAGGCATCGTGGCATGGAAGGTCCTGGTGGAAAAGTTCATCGTCGGACTGTCCTCGACCGTGTGCTTGGCCGCAATTGAGGTCTAAGGATTCGTCGGAGGCTGTGCGATTTGGGTGGTTCCGCAGCGGCGTAGGCGCGATGGCGGAAGGCATAGCGATATAGGGTGCCGGCGAGCGACAAACGACGGCGACGACATAGCAAAGGCGTCGTGGGATAGATGTCGCGACGGTGTTTGCAGGCCACGACCGACATTGACAGGACACTGGAGGCCACGCTTCACAGCGGTGCAGACGGCCGTCACGAGGAGACCGTGCGTCGATCGTGCACTGCAGAGAAGCCGCGGGGACGAACCGACCGCGGGGAAGGGGGCAGGGGATTTTGGTCAAAATTAAGCTGGATCAAATCTTACACCGAATATGATTTTGACCAAGTTAGATTTTGACCTCGATCAAAATCCAATTTTGATCAATGCGACCTGGTCAAATATAGATTTGTCTATGATTTGGAGCCCTAATTTTGGCCGAATCTAGATTTTTGACCTTCATCAACCTTAATTTTGACTGAACCCTATTTTGACCAGCTCCGAGTTTGATTGATTGCACTGGCTGTTGGACCTAATTTGGGTGGCCTAATGCTGGGTTGTCCAATTTGTTGTGGCTGGTCCAATTAAATAAGACTAATTGACCCATTTGGATTTTTCACAGAATTAATTAAAAATAATAATAAGTTCTTGAAATGATAATAACTTCTTGCCTGAAATCTGAACACTCCATAGATGTGTTTCTCACCAGTCCTACATCTTTGGTCCACATTACTGTAGCTTAAATCATTTGTTTATCTTATTCCTTCATCATCTCAGAACCTAATGTTTGCACAATGAAACAAACATGTACCACAGTTTATTGCAAACTCTCACATCTCTCTTGACAAATGTGGGTTAAGGAACATCCTGTTGATCATGGAGGCATTTATTGGGAGTTTATCAAGTGTCTGAGACAAATCATGTTGTATTGTTCAGGAGCTTGTCTGAGACAACTTCTTTTTGTTGTTTTGTCACTTATGAGATCCAATCGAACATGTTTCTTCTTCCTCAGCCACATTGATATTTCAGTTTTTTGAGAAGAAAATTTTGTTCTTCGATCTTGATGTACCTTCACAAGAAGTTGTTGCTTGTTTCCAGCACTGTTCATGCTTTTGTGCAACTACAGCAGCCAATGGTGCAGTTTTCTTCTAACTTGTCATTCAAAATCTGCTCTTTATATTTAATTGGAAATATAAAGGCTGTGTTGCTGAGGCAATTTAGCATAATCAAGAAGATAACATGGCCGGGAAATGGCATATTTGGCATACTGAGGATATCCAAATACTGTTCATGGAAAAGCCATTAAGGTTGATATAATCTCACTAATGCTATTATTCCTTAGTATTTACTGGTCCAATTAAATAAGACTAATTGACCCATTTGGATTTTTCACAGAATTAATTAAAAATAATAATAAGTTCTTGAAATGATAATAACTTCTTGCCTGAAATCTGAACACTCCATAGATGTGTTTCTCACCAGTCCTACATCTTTGGTCCACATTACTGTAGCTTAAATCATTTGTTTATCTTATTCCTTCATCATCTCAGAACCTAATGTTTGCACAATGAAACAAACATGTACCACAGTTTATTGCAAACTCTCACATCTCTCTTGACAAATGTGGGTTAAGGAACATCCTGTTGATCATGGAGGCATTTATTGGGAGTTTATCAAGTGTCTGAGACAAATCATGTTGTATTGTTCAGGAGCTTGTCTGAGACAACTGCTTTTTGTTGTTTTGTCACTTATGAGATCCAATCGAACATGTTTCTTCTTCCTCAGCCACATTGATATTTCAGTTTTTTGAGAAGAAAATTTTGTTCTTCGATCTTGATGTACCTTCACAAGAAGTTGTTGCTTGTTTCCAGCACTGTTCATGCTTTTGTGCAACTACAGCAGCCAATGGTGCAGTTTTCTTCTAACTTGTCATTCAAAATCTGCTCTTTATATTTAATTGGAAATATAAAGGCTGTGTTGCTGAGGCAATTTAGCATAATCAAGAAGATAACATGGCCGGGAAATGGCATATTTGGCATACTGAGGATATCCAAATACTGTTCATGGAAAAGCCATTAAGGTTGATATAATCTCACTAATGCTATTATTCCTTAGTATTTACTGTGCAAAACCATCAGGTTAATTGAACATGGGCTGTCTACCTTACCTAACAATTTTTTTTGGTACAAAAGTTCACCTAATATTATAGAACACTTGAAAAGTACCTCAGGTGGTATGCTTCACAAGCCACAGGTTTCTTGAGGATGCCTTTCAGCCAATCTAATCCCACACTCCACAGATAGACTTGGATGCTTCATTCATTTGCACAAACCCACACTCCACATGCATAACAGAGTATAGAAACAATCAAAGAATAAATAAGCTGGTGGTGGACATGATTCATATGATTCATGGGACAGTGGTATCCAGTTTGCAAGACACACTGTTGCACTGATGAACATCTCAACCTAAGGGATGGCAATGAGTGGCTTGTGTGTGCATGACATTGATGGGATTCTAGCACTGCTACTTGCACTTCTTGGACCACCTCTTTGCTGTCGCTTCAGATTTGGAGGCTGGTGTTTGTTTCATTATGTGGCAGAGGGAGGACCATTTGAAGGCCTTGATGTTGTTCAAGTGTCTCATTTCATACAAACCTCTACAATAGGCTGCAAAGTCTAATATTATTAGGGATGTAATGGCTTCATGACTTATTCTGTTCAAATCATTACAAGTAATGCCAAGATGAAGAGATGTTGCTTGTGCCCACTGATCAAATTGAGCTCTTGAAGCAAGGGAATGACTCAACACAAGCTGAGATTGAGAAATTGATGGATCACAAAAAAAAAAAAAGGGATATCTACAAAGCCACAACACCAATATAGATGAGCTTTAATAAACATTATATTAGTTAGTGCACTCCTAGATAGTTGATAGGTCTCATGTTCAAGTTCATGTGATAATATTTATATGCCATTTGATAGAATTAAAAATTAAATATTTTGAAAACATCAATGCAGAAACAAAGCTTGATGTCTTAGAAATATATAAGTGAACAGCTCAAGTGACCATCAATGCTATATTATCATTTAAAATTAATTATTATATATCATAAATTAATTTATCATATATATATATATATATATATAACCCAAGTGCTTACCTAATATATGCTACTCTAATTAATCTTCCTTAAATGATTTCCTCTTGACTGTTGAAGGTATTTTAAGATAAATACAGGTTTTTTATACTTGAAATATTTTCTTTGATTCAAACTAACTACTAACAACTATGATAAGCAATGGCTAATGATATACACACAATTTTCAAAGTTGAATTTCTACCCTTCGCATTTAATCTTCATTGGTTGTTGTTAATTGAAACTCTAATTGATATTAATGTATTTTAAAACTTGTTAAGATGTTAAGAATATGTTTTACAATGACTTCTACTCATATCGGGTTGCATTAGTGAAATATAACCCATGGAAGATGCAAGTTTACTTAGTGGGCTCCTCGAAATATAAATATTCCATTGCTTTCTCCTTAGTTTTAGTCTTTAGCTTTTTAGAAATGTGAAATTAATTTCACTGAGTAAAACTAGTTAAAATGGCTGAAGTTAGGTTAAGTGTCCTCTCCAATGATTGCATGCATTGAATAATAGTAAGAAGAAAAGATGATGTAAATCAAAATTATAATTGGAGAGGCTAACACATAATTATTATGTGTCAAATACTTGTGATAATATTAATGAATCATGAATCCCTAATGTCAAAAAGAATTAGGAGGAGAGCTAGATTATAAAAAATAAAAAATAAAAAATCAGTTTCCATGGATTAAACATGTTAAAAAAGACTTGAATTAGTGCCAAGTTTAACTTTGTGGTCAACTCAGCTCAAGTTAGATACATGTCTTTTCATATTGTACACCTTCATTGCTTCTTAACATTTTTGTCATGGATTTATACCTAATATTAAATAAAACACTTTTTTTTAGGTAGAGAAGAAATTGATGACAAGATTAGTGCAAAAACTACATCAACATAGATCATAGGGAGGGAATATAGACACTCAAATGCATTCTAAAGGATTTCATTCACCACTCAATATTTGTATATTTGTTGAGGGAAAAATCTTTCCAAATCAAAAAGACAAATCAAACATTAATAATTAACGAACATATCAAAAAAGTCAATATAATATCTAATTATAAGTTCTCTTTAGTTAAATCTGAATTAAGTACAAATCCTCTTACACAAATTTCAAAGATTTTTTTTTATTTTTTTCTCTATTTTTTTAGAATTAATTTCTCACATCTTATTTTTGTATTAAAATTTAAAAATGTATAAGATATTTTTAGAATAAACAAATAATTCTAAATCTCGAAAAGAAATTTCCATTTGAATTTCTAATTCGTCAAGGAAATGGAATCCTAAAAACACTTGACTTCCTCTCTCTCTCTCTCTCTCTCTCTCTCTCCATATATACATATATAATGAGTTGGAGCACTCTATCTCTCCACCCATCAGCACTGCAAGGAGAGACAGCGATGGCAGAGCTGGGGGAGGAGCCCCACGCCATCCCGCGAGTGGTCGCCGTCCTGTCCACCATCCTCGAGAGGCTCGCGGAGCGCAACGACGCCGTACGCCGGCCGCTCGCGCTGCACCACTGCGCCTCGGCCTTCCACGGTCTGACGAAGCCGGCCATATCGGTGCGCAGCTACCTGGAGCGCATCTTCCGGTACGCCAACTGCAGCCCCTCCTGCTACGTTGTCGCCTACATCTACATCGACCGCTTCCTGTGGCGCCACCCCGCCGTGTTCCTCGACTCCTTCAACGTCCACCGCTTCCTCATCACCAGCGTCCTCACCGCCGTCAAGTTCATGGATGACATGTAAGTCAACTGCTACTCTATCCGCGCTTCGATTTCCTCTGAAGCTGTTAAGTTCTTGGAATTAATTCCTTCCTGTTGTTTCTTCTTCACATCATCTTTCCTCAGCTTGCTAACTTCTGAGACTCGGTCGTGAATTAGGAATAAGAGGCTTTCTTGTTCTATAATTCCTGCCTTCTTCTTGCGGGAATTACAGATTCTTTCCTCGTGATGCAAACGCAGACAGACATGTTTTTCCCTGTAATCTTGATCCAATTCTTGATTTGTTTTATCTATCTTTCTAGAGAGAGACTGTGAAATATCAGATTTCTTTGGTTGCCTCTTCTCTCTCTGCCCACCTCCCAGATGAGATCGAGTAGCGGAAAGGATCCATCTTTTGTTCCATGCTTTGGTCATTAATCTCCTGTTCCTAATAGAATAGAATGTGCCACAAGACAGTTTGATTGGCATGTAGATCCAAATTCTCTGTGCTCGACAATTAAGATCAAATCTGTTGATAGATTTGGACAGATGATAGATTCTTTATCATGCCAAGATGAATTGGACCGCAAATGAAATGTGAAAGTTGGCACAAATCATTTAAGTCATTCGGCAGAAAGGCATGTGCATATAATTGTGCTCTCTTACAGTTGTGCAAAGAGTCAATTAGATGGGGGTTTGGTGGGTTTAGATGGCATCGTATAACTCCAAAGAAACCACGCATCCATCTCTAAGATTACATCAAGAAGAAGATATTGCCATGTTGGTTTCTGATAATTAATTTAGTGGTGTCTCGTTATTATTGGCACACTGTCACATCTTTGTTTTGATGTTAACCAGAAGGGAAAAATAATAACAGAAGTCATGTAAACCAGTTCGCAATGTTTTCCAGTGTTTTATGGTGACATCCTACCTTAATCCTCATGTTGACAGTCGTGTGAGTCCCTATGAAGGATATTTATTCGTTGATCATTTTTCCAAGAAAATATGGTTTACATGTCATGGGTTTTGGCCACCAATTAATTTATTGCTGCTGTTGTGTTCATACAGATACTACAACAATGCATACTTTGCAAAGGTGGGGGGGATCAGCTTGATGGAGATGAACTACCTGGAAGTGGATTTCTTGTTTGGGGTGGGCTTCGAGTTGAATGTAACCCCTGTCATCTTCAGCTCCTACTGCTCGACACTTCAGAGGGAGATGTACTTGGAATCACCTGCTTCTCCTCCAAGGTTGCACTGCTGCTTGACAGAAGAAGAATCCAGCAGCTGCCAGCAGAAGCAGCAGCTTGCTGTCTGAGGGCTGTCTTTTGGTACATAAACATAGATCAGCGTGTAGTTAGATGCATGATGGACAGGTCGATACCACCGCTGCCTCTACTTTCGGGTTCCATGGATTCCAACCTCTGGGCATGTGACAGTCATTTTTATGCTTCTCTTTTTCTGTAGGTTTCTTATCTGGTAAATGGTTGTGTACAGAATGGGATTCTCAGTATGCCAGTTGAGGTCTTTCATTTGGTTACTGGTTCATGTTCAGTGAATGCTTTGTGCCAACCACTGCTACAATGGTAATAATAGTTTGAGATCTGGAATGGGTACTCTATGGTGTATATTATATTCATGGTAGGCATAGGTTCTTGGGGAAGGAACAATATGAGTGGGGTGCATCAAACTGGTGGGATCCTGGAAAAGCCACTGGCATGTTTGGCATGTTATGGAGAGGGAGAGGGAGAGGGAGAGAGAGAGATGGAGAGTGGCATTGTCCTGCTAATTAGTTTGTGAAGGCAGCACTTTGCTGCTACAATAACTACAACAAAAGTGCACACAGGCCATTTGGAGAGAACGTGGTATTGGAACTTTGGCTTGGCACTTGCTAAAGTAATCAAGAAAAGCAGCTGGCCATTGGAAGGCCATGTGAGCCTTCCTCTCTTCTCATGCATCCCCCACATGGACCTCACCTTGTCCTCCACAGTGTTCTCTCTCTCTCTCTCTCTCTCTCTCTCTCTCTCTCTCTGCATCTGGCTATTGGAATTTTATTATTTAGGCTTTTGGCACTCAACTTTGCGATTTTTCTTTGGCAAGCCGAATCACACAATCCAACACCAGAGGAAACTGTGTACAATAGAGATCAAAATTCTACAAGTTTTAGCTGAAATATGGCAAGTGAGTCGAGTTTATCACTAAGCTGTCGTTGATATATGTAATGGGAAGTGTGATGGTTTTGGAAGCAAAGAAAAAGGATGAATTGGTTGGTACTTATTGTCATTACTCAGCGAGCTGAATTATTTGGGTCCCTTTATCTATTGGACACGCTTGAATAGAGTTATTATATTGGTAAAAAGGTTTGAAATGAGTACAAATAATACGAAAATATATATCGAGTTTTGGACACTTTGGTAGATAATCTGCTTGGAGCATAAATTAAATGAAATACACAGATATACCTGTATAATCTTTCTCATGTCACACACCTGCAGGTTTCTATGTCTTCTCTTTGCTCTCCATCAATCCAATATGGCGCCCAAACTGCACACCCCGGATCATCATCATCCCTACGCTGTGGTACGTTCTCCGCCATGCTCCTTACCTCAATAGCAGATGTTGCACTGGCATTGCCGATCTTGGTTTCATCTCGTCTGTGTTTCGGTTTTCCAGATGATTGCTGACGCAATCCGGTTCTTGCCGGAGGAAGGAGGCTCGACGGAGTAGGCGATATCCGACTGCATCCGTGCCAATTACGATGGCATCCCGTGGGGGCACGACACGCGCCTCCCTTACTACCTCAACAAGCTCACCAAGCGGGGAGAGTTTGTCGTCGGCACGCCAGGCCAGTACACGATGGTCAACGATGACAGGTAGACTGTTCGGGCATCGATGGCTCCTGGCCCTCGCGATGCTGAGTTAAACCTTGACGACATGTCAGGGACATCGAAGACGACACCTGCTCCCAGAGGAGGCTCCACTAGGTCACGTTAGAATTAAACTTGTCATTATATAGTGTATCAAAATAGAGATGAATCAAATATTTATAGAATGATAAATCAAATTAACTATTGACTGTTGAAAGAGTCTTTGAAAAAGAATGATTTATATTAAATATAATTAATATAATATATTTATGAAAACTATATAAACCTCATAGGATCATGAAACATGCAGTGTTATTAAAATTATAATACACTTTGAATGAAACATAAAAGATTTTATCGTATACTATTCTTCCCTTGTGTGATAGATGTATTTCCTAATTCGACATGATGTCGATCGACGAGGACAGGCGCAAAGCAGCTAACGTTGTGGAGCGCACTCGGGAATTGCCCAGCTTCTCTTCCAAAGCAGCTAACGTTGTGGAGCAGCAAGATGATGGCGGTGGCGGTGACGGTGGAGATGGTTCCTCCGTTCGCAGACTTGGAGGAACGCTGTCCCAGAAGAGGACTAGAGTTAATCTAATGATGACCAACAGGAATCAGAGCCAACATCAACAGAAGATGGTGGTGGAGATGGTTGCCTGGTGCAGACATACCATGGAAGGCCTCACAAGAAGGCGGCGTCTCCCCGGTGCCTACGAACTCCTTGGAGACCGCAGACGCGCCCAATCTTCGTCGCAGCCAAAGCCCATCGGATATAGTAACGTCGGCGACGGCCTTTCGACGCCTCCACATGCCGAGACTCTGCCTTCTGAACCAGACAGACAATGTCGAAGGAATGGAGAACGTACTTGCATTGCCATGTCAAGGGCCACTGGGGACTGCTAACGAAGAAGAACCCCCATCGGTAGATGGGGCTCAACGTTGGCCTCAGACAGAGGCAACTGGCGACGCCAGCAATGGCAAGGGCAAGCACGACGAAGCAGAGCAAGGGATGCTGCACACCAACCGAATTGGCAACGATGGCTTCTTATTTTACAAGCGCCAGGGTCGAGGCCGACCTCCCCAACGCAAGGCAGGTGTTGGAGGAGGCAACAAGCCAAGCCATATGAGTCGGTCAACAATTTGACTTTGTTCGCATGCCGTCGACATCACTATTCCATTCCTATTTATTCCAAGAAAGAAGAATGCTGTAATTACTGAGGATAAAATCTACAAAATGGTAATGCAACATTTGTCCCATGGGATATAGTTCTGCGTCGTTTAATAGTGGCACAGGAGTGTGACTCAGTCCCATCAAACAAAATAAAATACATCACAAATATAAGCTTTCAGAACTCATTTGTAACAAGAGGTGTTTGAGTCGAAAGAAGGAGTACAAGCATCACCTTGTTGCCACATAATCAATTTTAGTAACATATAATGGAGAAACAAAATGTAAAATATTGCTCTGCATTTAAATGTTCACGCTAACTTGCAGAGGTGCTATTGAGAATGGTGTATGCATCAATGTTCCTGTAAACTAGAAAAAAAATGGTAGTGAATTATGAGAATGGAAACCTTTCGGTTTTTTTCCGCCAAATCCATTGATTGATTGAAGTAGAATCAAAGTGCATTTCCTATGCTTCCCAGCCCCTCAGGAGAGTTGCACGAGCAACCCTATTTACGCCCAGGGTAAATGCTCCCATGCGAAGGTTGCAGTCATGGGTCTTGCACATTGCCTTGATATTGTTGAAAGCACTCCTCATGTACTTGTGAAGCTCCATGTTCACCTTCTCTTCATCCCACATGAATCCTTGGATGTTCTACCAAGTTCGTAGAGACAAAGAAAATGGTGACCTCAATGTTGCATGTATTGGAAAATCGACTCGGGGTAATGTGATGGAATACCTGAACCCACTCGAAGTAGCTGACAGTTACACCCCCAGCATTTGCATAAATGTCAGGTAATACTGGAATGCCCTTTTTGGCAAATATCTATGATCAAAACACAAATAGGAATCAGATTAGCGTCGACCTAGTCTCCTGCCTAGCACACAGGTTCCTTAAAAATCATATTGCTATTTGGTATGTCACATAACATTAGATTTGCTTACTCCAAGAGAACTAATTAAATTATGCTGAAAATTGATAAGACACTGTACCTCATCTGCTTCAGGATCAGTTGGATGATTGGCGGCTTCAACAATGTATTTAGCCTTCACATTGGCAGCATTATCCCTAAGAATATATCAAATAATTTCTGAATGAATACCTAGTAATAGACAACCGTATTTAAACATTAAATGACAAGGACAAAGAAATGAATTTAAGAAAACCACCAGACTTCTATAATAGAAAGAACGATAAACTAGGCCCAACTGTATTCACAAATTTTGGCCCAATGACACACAACCCATGAACAAAAAATTCACTTGCTGCTGCCCTCTGGATGAGAAGATCAATGACTTGTAATATGTATCAGGAAACATAAGCGGAAAGATGAAAGTAGAAGAAGGAAAAAAAGAAATTAGCTGCCTACAAATGCTCATGAACTTGATAAAGCTTTGAGCCTCAGATAATATTTAACCAATTATGCTTGATATGCTTGCCTTAAAGCAAAAATTGATGTAGTGTGTGTATGCCTAAACTTGAAAAATCACTCGACTCAACAATGTTTCCCAAAAAAATTGTGAGCCTATTGATGAGAATTTAGGATGATAAAGGACAGATTCTGGCAGTGGTAGGGTAACTAATAAAAAAAAAAAAAAAACATAAGCAGAGGAAATGTGATAAAAACCTGTTCAGTACACCACCCAAGGCACTAGGAATGAGAACATCACATTCATGCACAAGCAACTCATCCTTATCCAGTGGATCTGCCCCTTTGAAGTCCTTCACAGCACCACCCTCACTTCTATGCTTAATCAAAGCAGGAATGTCTATGCCATTAGGATTTTTGATAGCACCAGTAATATCTCCAATTGCAATCACCTTGCCCCCTTCCTCGTGAAGGATTTGTGCAGCCCATGAGCCAACATTTCCAAAACCCTGAAGATTTGAAAGTATCGAATCACCTTGACATGCTATTCAATGGCAGACACATAAATAGCATGGACATGTTTCGGTCTAGATTCATCTTAGCTACTGTTTTCCTATTCTATTAGACAAGATAATAAGAATCTGACATCAGGTTCACCTGGATAACAAAGGTCGATCCTGAAATAGATTTCCCATGTTCAGCCAATAAAGACTTAGTTGCATATATGACACCTCGTCCTGTAGCAGCTTCCCTACCTAAGGATCCACCAAGATCCTACAACGGCACATGCATAAGGACACATTAGCTGAAAGACTTGAATTTCAACAAGTATCAAAGACCAATATTAATTAGATTTACTTACTATTGGCTTTCCTGTCACAACAGCTGGCGAGTGTCCATGGAACTTGGAGTACTCGTCTAGGATCCAAGCCATCGTCTGCCCAAAAGTAACAAAGTAAAAAATATCAACATCTTGTAACAAATGTACAAACCAGATCCATTTTTCTTTGACGACGGAAAGCAGCTCTACTTGTTTACAGATAATAAACTATCAAAACATAAAATGAGTACCTGGGCATTTGTTCCCATGTCGGGTGCTGGAACATCTGTATGAATTCCAATAAGGTCATGAATCTTCTGTGTGAAGACACGAGTCAGGCGTTCCAGCTCACTCTTACTTAGTTCACTTGGGGAACATCCAATTCCACCCTTTGCTCCACCATATGGTATGTCTGCTACAGCTGTCTTCCATGTCATGAGTTGAGCCAGAGCATTTACCTCATCAGGGTCAACCTTTCAAGAGAGTCACAAAGCAAATTTGAGAATAGCAGAAGCAACCTAAGAAATGCTCCATTAGAAAGAACACTAATAAAATGACTCATGGTGAAAAAGTGGATCTAGAGTTGACTGATCATAGCAGGAGTGGCTGACAGCACTAACAAACACCATCTAATGTCTGTACTCACACTTGAGTTACAAGAGGCACAGGAATCAATCATGAATTTCCTCTTGGACTAGTTATTATCCACAAAGGTGAGAACATTTTCTTTAATTAATGTGTGGTAAAACAGAGAGGGAAAGAGAACTGAGGACTGACACATCAATATGCAACAAGGAAGGTTATAAAGTAAGGAGGAGAAACACTGAAGTTGACTAACATATTCGGCTTGGAAAAGTAACAATTGCAACTTCAATAGTGTTGCACAAAATCAAAGAACTAATTTTTCCAGCCCAACACCTAATGTTTAATTTCTAGCACGATATGACAGGGGAATAGATCTAGCTGGCACAAGCCAGATGTGGAAAGTTCCTTAAGTTCAGCAGGGATTCTCGTACCTATACCGTGCCAAAATGACAGAGCAGAATTTCAAAACTCCTGCCAGACTCGAAAGCATGGTCTAAATATTACATCAACAGAAAGCTAAAATCAGGAACCTAAAAGTCAATGCAGTTGTTCTAAATTCCAGAAGCCTTCGGATCTTCATATCCTCTGCATCGTTGTGATTCATGCCAGAAAAACAAGCATTACTCGATGAAAATTAGCAGAGATAGCATGAAATTTTACTGTTGGCCTTCCTATTGCTTGTGGCTGTGGCATGTGGTGTAATGTGTTCGACTCATCCTAAATGGACTAACAGACATAAGTATTAAGCTTATCAAGTGTAACCAAGTCAGAGAATTAGTTCACTGTAACTTCTTTGTAGAAGTCCTGGAACTCACACTTCCTAATTAGATACTCTTCTGGGAAGACTTTAAATACAACCAACTCATACCGAGTTTCCTTGCTGTCCATGATTTTCAACATTAGATGTCAATATATAGGCATGAAACTCTTCCCAATAACCAGAAATTGCTCAAAGGAAACAGCCGCACTAAGGTCTCCTCCAACTGGAGTCATCCATCACCCACAATGCCAATCAACTACCCCAAAACAAAAATTGATAGGTTATAAGACATATAATAACAGCTCATCAACCATGGGGTGCCTTTTGATATCCACCAATTTATCTAGTCTTAATAAGTTATTAAAGAACACTGACAAGTACATAATCTGCAAGTGAAGTCTACTGGAAATGCTTGGTACAGTAAGTTATTACCTAGAACCAAGTTAAGATAACCAAGCAACCTGACATACTAATTCGCCTAACCTAAAGAAGAAAAAAGATTATCCAACAGATCCCAAGATCAACCAGAAAAAAAACAAGAAAGACAGCAAGTCAAAGCAAACATCAACGATCTGTTGATCAAGCATGCATATTGAACAGGTACCAAATTCGAAGATCCTATGCAATTTTCGTCATTGTAAGCAACAGCAAGACTACGGACGTTCTTATCGTGCCTAATTCTTCCAAGAAGTAAGCAATCTAAATCGAACACGCAAAGACCAACGGAGATGATTGATTCAGGTCACAAAAACTCACCTCGTGGTGATACCGAATCCCTCCCTTCATCGGCCCACGGGCATTGTCATGCTGGACTCTAAACCCAACGTACGAAGCCAAGGTGCCATCATCCTTGGGGATCGTACACTCCACCTGCAAAACACACCCCCCGGCACACGATCAACACCCAAGAGCTGAACCCAGCTACCAAAAGAGGGGGTCAAGACGCCGGTCCCCGCCCATACCTTGATCTCCCTGAAGGGGATCAACAGGCTCTTCTCCAGCTTGGAATCGAGGCCGAGGATCCGGGCGGCCTGCCGGAAGTTGCGGCTCGTGGCGGCGAGGGCGTTCATGGCGACCGGGGACGTCAAAAAAATCCTTCTGCCAAGGAGAGATGGAGACGGTTGTGGTAGGGGATTGGGGAGAGACGGAGGAGGGTATTAATAGGGCGAAGAGGAGGGTGATCGATTACATTGGAATTGGGATTAGAATAGTATGACAGATTTGGTTAAATGGGAAGGAGGGGGGAATGAAGAGGGAGATGGATGGAGCGATACGGAACGACACATGTCGGAGTAAGAATATGTAAAAAAAAAAAAGGCCTTTATAATTAAAATTTAATGTACATTATTTTTTTGGTCAAAAGAGAGAAAATTTATAAATCAAAACTTTACATCAATTTCTTTTATTTTTATTTTCGATATTGTGGAGGGTTGGACTTGTAGTCCTTCAAAGTAAATATAACCTTTGTACCTTACGTTAATTTTAACATTAAAGCAGACCGAGTTCACGTTTTATTTCGGATTACCGCTTTTGCTACTCGTCCGAAGCCGTCGCCTCGGGCCACACGGTGAGGTGGGCGAAACGGGTACGCGACGGATGGGGATGGGAAACGTTTCAGTTGTTTACCTGTTGGCAAAAGCGTTGAGAAACAACGGAGGTGTGTTGACGTGCAAGAGAAAAAGGAAGAAGACGCAAAGAAGCCTTTTTCCACCTCCGTTCTTTTGCACGCTGGTGATGACTCGAGCGACGACTAGAAGATGATCACATCGGCTCGTTCCGAATTGGAGGGTGATGGAAGCTAGGAATTGGAAGTCGTTTAAGTGATTAAAAGATAATGCCATGTGATCAAGTGATTAAAGACTAGGAAATATTATATAATGTCATGATTAAGTTGGCTCGCTTCCTAACAATTAAAAAAATCCAACATGATATTAATATTTTTTAAAAAAATAAAAAAAGAAAAAAACACCAGAGGTCGGCGGAGAAGTTGGGAATTGACAGCGGATCCGCATTTGGCGTGGTTGATTCGCGGTGGTCTCGATAAGGACAGCGGCCGCCAGCGTGATAAGGAGCAGCGCCACGTGGTTCCCGCTATGTTGGCGATGACGTGGGTGGATGGACGCGGCGACCGGGCTGAGCTGTTCAAGATAAGCATGGTCCGCTCTCCGCGTCCGTGCTTACGTCACGTGGAACGCCGTGGAAAGAAGCAAGATTTTGAATTCGGGAACGTCTCCTTAAATATTGGATATACTCGAGGACTTCCTATTCGAGATAATGGATGAATGAGGAGGAATGCATGGTACTTAAAAATGATTATTTTCTAAACATTTTCCAGAATATGACCAATATAGGCAACAAAAAGCAAAACGAAAAGGGAAGGAAAAAAAAAAACTTGTGCAAAGTAGATAGAGCTCGATTGATATGCTGCTTGTATCCGCGAATGGATGTTGCATAGTAATGCAATTTACATAGGGCTCGTGTAATGTTTGTTTAAACAAACGCGTGGAAAATGCATGTTTAATCAATTCAGCTACAACTTGATTGAGACGCTCGTTCAATGCATGTTTATGATTGGGTTGGTCGAATGATGAAGCCACAAAACGAGGACATGTGATGACACAAAGCCAAACACGAGGAAACCACCACGAAGAAGAGGGCGGTGTGTGTTTGTTGCCAGGAATTCAGCTCCATTTCCGTGAAGTTGTTCCCTTGCTGCTTGAGTTTCTTGCAATAGGCTCCACCTTGAAGTACTGGTATTTTAATTGACCGGTCAAAATCTTGACATAGTCGAACATGAATCATAACTTCATGTTACATGCTGTGTCATGATACTACATCATATCAAACAAACATATCAACAAGATTGAGAAATCATTTAAAGCAAAGTGTTTATCTCAACAACCACGACACCTTGAGAATTGGATACCAATTTGGCTAACGCTACATCTACCCTCTTGAGGGATGACAACTCTTAACTTGAAATAATGAATAAGATCTCTATGCTTCAGTACGACCATCCATGTCAGTATTCCATGAGAACCTTCCGGGTGGAAGGAAGTTTGAGAGTGCAAAACCCACAAGCCACTGACTTCATCAGTAAAGAAAACTGAAGCAGCAACGCATCCTAGAAAGTGCTTTGTAGTTTCTTCGAAGCCATCAATACCATGAAATATTGTTATGTAAGCTATGCTCCATATCAGGACATAGGCCCTGTCCACCAAAACCATAAAGGGTAAATGAACTAATATTAACCTAATCCATACAAATGGCAGGAAAAAAAATCTGAAAAAGTTTGCCCATCATGAGCTGTATGTTCCAATTCATTCAACTGAAAATGTGATCGTAGAAAATATGTTTCCCCCATTGATTGAGAAAAAAACTTAATTTTAGATGTGATTCTCAGCGGTGTCAATGCGTGATCGTATAATAAATAGATATAAAAACGATAAAACCAAGCAACAAGACAAAGTGAATGGATGGATATAAACTGCACATAAATCAAACAAGTTAACTAATCTACAGATGGATTAAAACTTAACCATATAGCACACCCAGACCCATCCCATGCCCTAATCCAATCAACTTCCACATATATATAAAGTAATCCTGGTCATCCATATCAATAACAAGCCATAAAAGAAAAAAAAATTGATAGAACTATGTTTTTACAGAAAAATAGTTGACTATTAGACTAGCATTATTAAATCACAAACAACAACATATCATATTAACTTGTCTGTAAGATATTCATCTGAATCCCTGCTTTTGACATGAACTTCTAAGAATAAATCCTATGCTCTGCACACAGTTAAAATAATGCTTAGGACTTGTTCGAGAGGCAAAAAGAAACCAATCTTGTTTCTCTAAATATATGTAGGAAAGTATTCCAAAAGGATGACTTACCAACAAAATTTGAAATATATATATATATATATATATGTTAAAGGCTCCAGGAGCATCAAAATGCCAATATACCTTAAAGCCTAAGCAAGAGGCACAGACAAGCAACTCTGAGTAATGCCATAGGCCATAAGCATTCATGACAAATTATTTTAGACATAGCAGAACTAAGATGTAAAAGTTATTAACTAATATCAAACAATTGAAAAAATATTTTGGCACATTAGCTCAAAAAATTAAAGTGTATTGTCTAGTTCTAGATGCAGCATGGATAAAGCAAAAGTATGACAGCAGCAAAAGACAAAATAACATCGATGAGTGGAAGAAAGAAAATGAAGAATACAAAAGATGTATGTCGAAACAAATAAAGTGAGAATGGAGATGACATGGAGGAACTCAATCTAAAGCATTGAGTATAATCGAAGAATCAAAATAAGACAGTCACATGAATGTAGCTAGAGAATGCCTACATAGAAGCAAACCTGATCATTTTCTTCTAGGAATGATTTGGCCCTTTCAATCTTCTTTCCTGCAATTTATAAAGGACTTGTGATTACTTGTTATGCATTAAATATCATATAGATGGATATATATACTTTCTATAAGCACCATAATTCTATATATCAAGGAAAAGAATCACAAAGTATTAATTAAGTACTAAAGCTAAGGCTTTTTAAGACAGTTTAAGTTAAAAAGGCAATGGGTTTAGACAAAATATAAGATACTAATGTCATGACTCAAGTGGCTTTTATAAACCTTAGCACATCACTGAAATGCTTAACCCGAAGATTTTGGTGCTCGCTATATAAAACATACCTACATCGCCACTAATTCCTACTTTTCCAACATGGTTTTCTAAAAGTGTCATAATCTCTCCACTCGAGTTCTTAAGCCAAAGATATCACTACTTAACCATGTAAGTCATTTATGCCAATCAACCTATTTGTAGTCATTGACTATGAGAATGGGGCATCACACTTAATCAAGTTTCTTTACAATGTTTTCCTTCTGAATATGGATGCAAGTTTAAACTTAAAAAAAAAGGCTGGAATAGGCGGCCTTGTAGATTTCTTAGGTCAAGTCAGACTAACCTAATTAATACATCAGAGGTCTGCAAATCAATTAACTATATAGCTTCACATTATCAAAGTTCCATCAAGGTCCAGTTGTTGGCTTATAAGAGGAGCAGTTTCATAGCTGGTTCCCTGGCAGCTCAACATATTGGATATGTCAAGTTATAAGAGAACTCATATGTCACCCTATCAAATCAAAGACATGGCAAATTTACACTAAATCTAACAGAAAAATGACATAGATAATTCATGCATTCACCTCTTGGATGCATGTTTTACTGGACCGACATTATGACTCTAAAGCCATATCACCTGTCAAATAAAAGTTAATTATTGATTACCAGGTCCCAAATATCATGTTAATCAGGAACATGAATGATAATGTTAAGAAATGTATGGTATAGGCAAACCAAATGATATAAATGACAAAATTGCTAATATGATCAAGGCATTCTAGATACTAGTAAACATACTTTCTCTTCCTACGATCTCCCATGGTATTTCTGATGTCACTCTTTGGGATGGCAGATCCAGGTTGTCCCACAAACTGCATTGGAGAGAGTGCTGAGGCAGCAGAAGTCATAGGTGGCATCGATGGAAGTGGAGGTGGAGATGCATTTGGAATCGGCGCTCCAGCCGGAAGAGGAGCTGGAGCTGGAGCTGAAGCTGGAACTGAAGGAGGTTCAGGAAGAGAACGCGGTAGAATGTGCTTCAATCTGTTGTTCCTGTAGTTCTTCCAGAAATAGTACTGTTGCCGATGAGCCAACTCCTATGTGAAATGTTGCAGAGAATTGTTAGTAATCTATGAAAACTAAAATCATCACATGGGATGAGAACTCAGAAAAGCATTCTTCACAAAAAAAATTTCAGATTGACTTTAAACCTCAAGAAGGTAGGTTAGGATTTGCAACAGGAAAAAACAGAGATGGCACTGAGAAGATTAGAAATTGGATCCACCACATTTTTTCTTAACAATCTCAGCAAGCTATTTTCAAGGATAAGTAAGATTTACCATTCTATATAGTCCAATATGCATGTTAAACCATGACCATTTAGATAGCAAACAAATCTGTGAAGTTGTCAAAACAGCATACACCATTTACCAAATACCCATGTTTCACTTAATTTATGTTTTATCGTAAAACTCAGTAAAGTAGCTAATCACAATCATAAACAAAAAAATCGAAGACAACCATATTCATTCAGATTCAAATTCCTAGTATTAGAGGCCCTTTAGTCATTATGCATTGTTCATCTTCTTCAAATGATAATTAACAGTTCAAGTTAATGTGACAATAGAAAGCATCAGATACTTGAAATATCACAAAACAGAAGCATTAGAAAGAACATAACAACCAGTAGCTAGTCGAAAGATTATTATCATCCTAACAAATGAATATCCAAAATACATCCAGACAAAAACAATAACTTTTCCTTCCTTGTAACAAGTCATAAAAAGCATAACAGAATAAGAGCCTAATATTAAAACTAAGAAACTAAGAACCCTATATTTACCATACAGAAAAAATAAATAAAATAAGATCATTCACAATGATCACATGCTGGTAACATTACCTTGCTACCAGGATGTGCCATTGCATTCCGAAAGTTAGCATTTTGGAGAAGCTCAAGAAAGAAGAGGCAATGAGGATACCTGTGATCAAAACAAGGCATCAGTTAGTGACACCAAACAAGTAAATATTTCTTGTGTAATCATCTTTGAAGAAGATAACCATTTGCGTACAGAAAGATGAATTTATGGTGATCATCATGTCGCTTTTTAGCTTCACTCACATTATGAACTTTATGTACTCAGGCCTTTGCCAATATTTTAGATATTTTAAGTATCCGATGAAGGCCTCATCCTCAAAATAGCGATTTTGAGCAAGATCTGTTTGGAGCAAAATAAGGAAATACATCATGTGAGATAAAGTAATGGAGAACACCACATGAAGAGTAATATTAATAGATAGCTTATTTCCAAATTCATCTTTTTTTTTATAAACAAAAAACATCATCGAGCTAACATATCAAAGAACCTAAGGCTGAAACTTAGTGCTGTTTTTGATAAAGAAATCATCCGTCAAGTGGTTTTTATAAGAACGAATACAATCCTGAATGCCTGTTTTAGAATGAGACACCCATTATTTAAGATAGATTGATCAGAATATGATCCTCATCAGACAGCAAATGATTAGGTTTTTCTCCCAAGTTACACGCAACAAACGCAGCAATGGTTTCATAAACAATATAATTTTCCATCAAAATGCGTACAAATATAAGAAACTACAACAAGGTAGACACTAATTTTAACATGCACTCAAGGAGCTGTTAAATTCTAAAGGGCTGAAACCCTCTGTCGTCTCTTGAGATTCAAATTAAATAAAAAAAAGAAAATTTCACCGTCAAGACTTTCCAAAGAAGAAATAAGAGGGACAAAAATCACTCAGCATACTGAATTTGGCTACAAATACACAGACCTCAAATATAAGATATTTAAGAGTTACGAACGCAAGTAATTTAGTGTATTTTCCATCATTCAATCTGGAACGACGGGAATGCCACAATCTCACAAGATCCAATTACAGTTGTACACGAGCAAACCATTTCTGCCTAAATAGTTCTCAAAAAACGAACACAAACTTTCTAGATTCATGGGGAAGCATATAGAAATGCGACAGACTACCCTTTTTCTGTCGCACAGTAACTCACAGTGGATGTAAGTCGGGTTGGAGAGACATTGAACGAATTCCAGCTCGAGAAGAAATCGTTGGCGGCCATCGTCAGGGTCCTTGTAAGGGTTCTTAGATCTGTACAGAAACACCTCATAAGGATGAAAGAACAAGGAGCAAACAGAAACCTACGATCTAACAAAATCAGCTACCGAGAAAGAGAGGGGCAAGAGGTTAGGGGAAGAAGCATTTACGAAGTTTGGGATTCAGCGGGACGATCCGCGTCGTCTCTGCCGGAAGCCATCACAGCAACCCTAAGGCGCCAAGAGTTAGGGTAGAGCGAATAAGACTTGAATGGAATCGATTAGACTGAGAGCATCGTAGAATCCAATTGGGCTGCATCGGACCGGCTTGTATTCTCTTTAAACGGGTCTGGTTGTAGAGTTCAATACGGCCTATTTGTAAGGGCAAATTCCCAATCTTAAAACGTTTTTAAGGATAAATCCTTCGTACAATTGCAAACCAACTTACTTTTTACAACCCTCTCTTTATTATTTTATTATTGATAACCCTTTTATTAGTGATAATCTCTTTTTTAATAAAATATTTATTTTATTATTTACTGTCTTAATATTACTTTCTTTTTTTTCTTCTGCATAACCTCTAATTTCATCATCATCATTATTGTCTTAATATCCTCGTAAAGAAAAATAGAAAGAATAAGAAGAAAGAAAGAAGGATAAAAATATGAGGACGAAGAGGGGGAGAAAGAGAGGAGGAGAAGAAGATGGGAGTATCTGTAAAAAGATAATTTAAAAATATTAATTTTTTGAATATATCAATTTTAATAATACAAAAGATTATAAATTTTAATTTGTAGTAGCAAGGAGTTTATTTCTTATTATCAATTCAAAATTGATGACATTTTATCTTCAAATTAAGCTTCTACGCAATCCATATGGTATTTTATTAAAAAAAATATTATTGAGTATTTACTCAGATATAGCTCATCCAATCGATTTTTAACTGTTGGCATTCTTTTTTGTCACTTCGATGAAAATGACCCTTTGCCCTCCACCAATTGCCCTCAATCATTGTTACCTCTACTCTCATCACAAGTGATCTTCCTAGTTATCTCATATTCTCTTCCTCCTTTCGCTTTCTTCTCCTCCTCCCCATCCTTTAATGTTGTTGATCATTCTTTATCGTCTGTTAACTTCTCCTCTTCGGATAAGAAAAGTGGAGGCGAGGGGAGGGATAAGATAAGCATAACGGTAAAAGTTTATTTTGATAAAATGCTCATCTTTTGGGCATGTAACTATGATAAATGATAAATGTAGAAGTTTGTTATTAACTATCCTTTTTGCTATCGATTTTTTAAAAAATAATAAAATATTATTTTATTATATAACCAACATAGTATTATTATTTTTATTTTTTATTCTCTAATATTTTTTAATTTATCCTTGTTGCTAACATTATTCTCTACTAATATCGTCATTACACACATTATTATTATCGATATCATATTCATTATATTAATTATAGAGATAGCTTTTCATCCCCTATGATATCACTCTATTCATTGTTGATGATATTATTAATGCTTGTTTGATAATTCTTCAGTGTTTATTTTAGGTATAACTAAAGTTGACATCATTTGATACCGTGTGATCCCTTTAGTTGCCTCATTGATGTTTTTATAGGGAGAAAGAGAGAAATAAGAGAAAAAAATAAAATACGAAAAGGAGTGGGAGAGAGAAAGAATGATATTTTCGTTTATTTAAAAATTACTTAAAAATATTTTAAAAATTAAATTAAATTAAAATTATAAATTATAAAAAGGGTTGCAAATACTGTTATCTTAAATGTAAAGACGTAGAAATTGTACATGTACAAGCAGCGCAAAAGCACGTACGTCTTTCCTCGGAGGGAAACGACGATATGAGAAGCGCCATAGGCGAACGTTCAAGATGCAATCAATCACGTTCAGGAATCCTTACCAATGACGTCCGCAACCTTTCTTGTCCCCTCTTATAATCACACTCTTACGAACGGTCGAGATGCGATCTATCGGGTTCCGGAATCCTAAATGCCAACGTGTCCTATGTTTACATTTCTACCCCTCACGGGCGAACGGGCAAGATGGAATCAATCGAGTTCGCGAATCCTGACCGCCGACGAGTCCTTATAATTACATTTCTACCTCTTTGCCATCCTTCTTCCTCGCTCGCTCTTCGATCCCAAAGAAGCAAGCGCGCTCCTTCCTCTCTCTCTTCTCCCCTCGGAGGGGAATAGACCACAGTAATTTTTCTTCAGATCCTGGTTCCTACGCCGAATTCGTTATCGTTATTCTTGAAATCGAGGTTCCTTTGGCCCCAGATTTGGCGATTCTTCTGGATTTCAGGGTTTCCGTTTGGTTCCTTTGCGGAAAGGCGCGGTGAATCTGTTTCGAGCTAGGTTCGGGGGAGACGGTAGAGTGGATCGGAGAGAGGAGGGAGATATGTATAGAGAGAGGGGAGGGAGCGGGTCGAAGGTGGAGATTGGAGCCGTTGATCGGAAGCGGATCAACGATGCCCTCGACAAGCATATGGAGAAGTCTCCGCCATCGGCTTCGAGGGGTTTGAACAGCAAGGAGAAGGATAGGCTGTCGGTGCCGTCCACCTCCTCCGGGAAGCAGCCTGAGCACCGGTCCTTGTCCAAGAACAAATGCTCAGATGGTGAAATTTCATTGTCCCTTTATTCTTTATTTTGTTTTGTTGTTTCTATTTAGGGATTTGTTTTGGAGCTGTGGACGACAAATAGTGACCTAAAAGACCTTTCGTATATGGATTTCTCGTCTTGATTATGTTTTTCTTTTATCTCAAGATCTGTTTTGGTTCGTAAATTTCTTATTATAACCACGTATGCAATTCAAATATAAGGTTTGTGTTTGGGAAAGATAAATTGCACATATAGTACCATTCTCCCTCCAAAACAGAAGAAAAAGAAGGGTAACATAAAAGGTCGGTTCAGTAAATATGATAAGTGGAAACGTAATCTAGTCGTCCATTCTTGATGAGCAGGTGACAATCAATTTTTGGTACATGGAGTAGATGTCCCTAAGAAGTCTGTCGTGATTTTACTTCATGAACAGGTTACATGGAACCTATCTTGAGTTTTTGAGGTAGTTCATATCCCAGGATCCCTATATTCCTGATTTAGGTTTGTTATGGAGCTCTCTCTGCAGGTTGAAAAGTCAGTCATGCATTTTTTTCATGATGAAGACATTAGTTTCTGGATTTTTCATGCATTTCACAGCTAAAATTTGATTGTAGATTTCACCTTTGCCTTCTTCGTCTATGCCATTCTCTTATGAAGGGACATTTTTTGTAGCTCACTAAGATGTTTGCCGATTATCCCTTAGTGTGAGCTTCACAGTCAATCCATTGATTGACACGATACACATTGCTAATTATTTGTAGAGATTTTACCACTGCATTTCTGGAATTAATCCTGACTGGAACATCTGGTGTGCTGAATTTTATGAGACTCTTAGGAATATTATTGGATGTTTCTTCAGCTTGTTGGTTAGCCATATTCAGCTTTACAAACTTCGTAGTCAATGGGTGTTTTCTCTTTATTTGAAAGGAAGAAGAAAAGGAGTGGATTGTGTAACCAATTGCTTCCCTAATCTTGAATTCACTAGGGAACTTGTTTGGTTCTCAAGATTAACTTTTTGTTTCTGATCTGTTATCAAATTGCATGATATTTAAATTTACCTAGGTGGCTTGAATTATTTGTACAGTGTAAGGTAGTTGTCATATGAGCAGGTCATTGTATTAAGGCTGAAATAGTACTATATATCTTGTCAATAATCTAACTTCTGTTTTGGTTTTGATAGGCAGTGATAGATCTGAATTTAATTTTACAATGAAGAAGACATGTAAGTACAGGAAATTGATGCTAAGTATGTCAAGATCAGTGAGCTGGAGTTGGTGCGCAGATGTGTTACTGTTCCTCAATAGCAGCACGAGTTCTGCATTCTTGGATGTCTCCATCTTTCCTTAAACATCTCTAATAGACTTAGTTGACCTCTCAATTTAGTTATGATGATTGTCTTATTGTATGTGGATGTACTGATGCTTCCATATATTCAATACTCCTCCCCTTCTTTCTCCTTGCATATACCAGTTTCATTTTATCTAATGTTAATTTAGCATGATTCTAGGTTTCATCATCTTTTTTTCTTACTAATGTTTATTATTCTTGTATGATTTTTGGCATATTGGTGCGAATAGGCCTTTTTAACTTTTGCTATATCGGGTGATACAGAAGAATCAGAAACAGATAGTGAAGAGTCAGATGTTAGTGGTTCTGACATGGAAGATACATCTTGGATTTCATGGTTCTGTAACCTAAGGGGGAACGAGTTTTTCTGCGAAGTTGATGAAGAGTACATACAAGATGATTTTAACCTATGCGGGCTAAGCAGTCAAGTCCCATATTATGATTATGCTCTCGATCTGATTCTGGATGTTGAGTCTTCTAATGGTAAGCATGATTACCTTTATGTTCACTGGGACCTGCCTAATTGGATACCATTTTATTTTACTCTTATTACAGATAGTTAATGCACAATTGATAGTTTCAATATTTTGAATCCTAATTATTTTCTGTTCTTTGGGTAGTTATGGATCACTTCTCTAGGAAATTACAGTAGTTAGGCTGGTCATCATTTTCTTTATTGTTGAGTATTATCTGCAGTGTTAAAGTTCATGTTTCCTTTTTTTTATTGGTTTATTAAGCCTCCATATCCTAAGTTCTTTAGAGTTTTAGCACACAAGTTTAGGAGAAAGTTCAGAAAGGAAACATGTACAATCATCTTAAGTATAAACATCGTTTCTATTTTTTGGAATTCTTGGATATTAACATATCCTTTTAAACATAAATTCTTGCTAACAAACAAGTAGTGAACAAGCTTGAGGAGTTCAGATAGCTTTACTAGGCTCTGCACATAGTATTATGGAACAGTATGCTAACAATATTTTTATTTCTTTTTAAGACAGCAAATATCCTTTATCGGGACACTTCTTTCTTTTTTTCAAAGAATACCATAATGTTAAGGACAAATGTGTTTGTGTACGATGATTTCTTTAAACACTAATTACCTGTACTTTAGATATCTTCTATTTCGATTGTTTCTAATAGACAACTATCTAATGCATTTTGATTAAGCGCTTTGTGTGTATGTGATTATATGGGCTAATTACAGATTACTCATATAGTTAGTTACCTTTAGCATTTCTGTCCCTATACTTTCAAAAGTTATAATGAGATCTCTATATTTATGAAAGTTTTTTAATCCCGTTTTTCTTCACGCCATCGACTCTGCTGACGAAAATACCGTAGGTTTTACCACTGAGCATGTGCGGTATTTTCGTCAGTAGAGTCGACGGCATGAGGAGAAACGAGATTAAATGTTTTAGTTTTTTAAATATAGGGATCTCAATGTAATCTTTGAAAATGTAAGGATTGGGATGCTAAAGATAACTAATTACAAGGGGTAATCTGTAATTAACCCGTGATTGTCTTTTACACTGTTTATTCATCTTTAGTAACTTTTGCTGTTAGTGAATTTTGATTTCTTGGGTTATCATGATAAAGCACTGTTGCATGTGTTTTGCCAATTCTACTCACATTTTTAGCTCCAGCTGAGACTTCATAATTTTGTGGTGCATAGACATCTCCCAGAGCTATTTTGAGGTTCATGAAATTTTGCTCTTTAGTTGAAGACTTCATTTCAATCATGATATATGCTAATAATAGATAATTTCTGGCTCCTTTTTTGCAGAAGCCAAAAGAGGTAATATAATTATTTGAAGAATTAAAACTTATTTACAAAAGTAATATTTCAGAGAAGAAACAAGAGAGAATATATCATGTACAGTTGTACATGGAATTTAGCAAGACAAAATCATGCTTGTGTGGCAACTACAAAACCTCCATCATCAACATAGCTAGCCTATGATCCTGATCCTTTATTGGATTGCCATGGCACTGCATTTTTAAGAAGCATATATTTTCTTTCAAGTTAGCAGGATCCTTCCATCATGGAGCCATCTGATCCTGTCTTCAGTTCTTCACCCTATTTTCACTTGATATACTTTGGAAACTTTCAAACTGTTTCTGTTGTAGGTCTAAGAAGCAGACAATTTGGAAGAGATAAAAAAGTTATAGTCACTGGTCTCCAGACTAAAGAAAGAATACAAACGACCAAAATTGGAAACAAGTTTAAGTAGTATATTATATTTGAATATTTTGAAAGTATTGAAAATTTTGATCATGTTACAAATGAGTGGTTAAGTTATTAAACCTCCATAAATTTCTGTCACATAATCTGCTTTAGAAATTTCTTACCCATTCTTTACTTGCTATCAATCAATCAGTCAAATCATATGATCAAAGATGACTACCTGTTGATGTAAACCCACTGCAGATAATTTGAGAGAGAGAGAAGTGGAGGGCTCATGAACTTCTGGTGTCTAGACTATTTAAATAATATCAAGGACTACAAATGTAAACAGGTGATGGATATATAGTTTATGATAATGAAAGTATAAACAGGTGATGAATATATAGGTTATGAAAGTATTGAGAGACTCTATTGTATTAGAAAGGAGAGGCTGTGTGTTAAAACCCTAACTAAATGATAGATGATTAGTAACTTTTTGTCATGATTACCTAGGTTAAGTTTTGAAACACTGAATGATGGATGATCAGCAAGTTATCTGACAAAACTAACCTCCCTCCTCTTCACATATTTTATGTTCTTTTTTTTTTCATTTTATAGTATAAATGAAATTGAAGATATTATGTCAGTCTGTTCTTCTCCCTTTTTTTTCCCCTTTTATTTATGGTGAACTTTGAGATTTTTCTTGGGGTAAAAAAAAAAACCATAGCTTACATGAACACAATTCATATAATCATGCATCAAACTGACACAGACTTAGCTGGATTTGCCTAAGTCGTGCGGCACCCTCGCGCGTCCGTCCGCAAAGGTCAGCCTCCCCGAAGCCTCCCATTGTCCCTTAGGACCACCAAAAGAGAGAACGGGTTAGAGAGAACGCCTCCAACGGGATCCACAAGCAAACATCTCCGAAAAACACTTCATAGACAATGCAAATTACAAACAGACTTTACAAGCTCTGAACAGTGGCACAACAAAGGGTAAAATGGTCCATTACAGACCGAAAAGCTCTCGCACGTGTCTACATGACACAACCTTTATTTACAAGCCTAAAGAGGCCACCAACCCAACTAAAATGGGACTATTAAGCCTTCGGCCGCCCCTTTACATTCTGTACAAGGCATGAACATGCCAAACGACACGGACATACATAAGCATTACATCAAACACCTTGTTTAGAAGTTTGTCCGTGACATTCTCCCCCACTTATCCCTTCGACGTCCTCGTCGAAGCCTTTGTGAACACTGCAACTCTTCGCCTTTTCTGAGTCTTCAATCTTCTGCTCCAGCTGCAATGCGCCTCCTGGCTCCCAGCTGCTCTCCGCTGCTGTTTTTGAGTAGTCGAACCTTTGATCCGCCATGCTGCTTCAACTCGCCAATGACTCTGACTCTGGTGTGGGGTTGGCTGAGTTGTGTTGATCCTCGTTGATTCCTGCGGATCCACCAAATGAAGGAAAAGACCATTCTTACTGCGCCAGTTTCTCAAAATTTCCACATGCTGCTTGAACTGGGTGGATGCTTGTTGGAGCTTTAACGAGCATCGCCTCGCAAACTTCTGAAGTTTTAGGTCCTTCCTCCACAAAATCTGCTCATTGACTCTTCTTTCAGTTAGTTGTCACATCCAAGTAGGTTCGCATCACTTCCGCTTTCGATTGGCATTTCGTTGGGAAATGAAGCGGACAATCTACTCTCAGTAGCACTGATCACCGTTGGTGAGGATTTGACAACTATTGTCTTCCATTATCTTCGAAGGGTCTTTGAACTTGTGCAGAGCTCCTCTGCTGGATAGATAAGAGAACTGGGGTACTCGGTTTCGCCCATTCTCTTAAGAGTTGAGAAGGCAAAGGTTACTTGACTTCGCCCGCCTCCTCGAGGTTGTACTTCATGCATCGAGCTGGTTACTGGCCTTCGCCTGCTCTTTGCTCACACTTCTGAAGCACTTGAAGTGTTTGCACTCCTTGCGTTGAGTTAGCTACTGTGATTCACCTTCTCAATGCCATTGAACTTCTGGAATGCAGGAAGTTTTCACCCCAACTTGGAGTAATTCTCTGATAGATGAGGTCGCCTCTGGGATTGTACCGTCTTCTCCATCAACCCTGCCGCCTACTCCACTGAGTAGCAAAGGTACAGCACCACGTACTGCCTGCTTCGTTCCTTGGTCGTGCACTCTTGCATGACCCGAAGTCCTTCACTTACGGCTATCTTGATGAGAAACTTGTTGACACCGGTCTTACGAAGTTTCTTGGCCTCTGCCGTTCAGCCTTGTCTCGGTACTTGGAGATTGCCTCTGCATGCTCCACCTCCTCGGCCCCTTTCACGACCAAGCGCTCTCCCTCCGTGAGAGCAAGGGATCAATGACTTTGACGGAAGTCCCGCCTCTGCGGTACCATGGCGCTGCCATGCCCATGGCCCTACTATCCGTCGCCTCGCATCTACATCCCTTTTCTTCACAATCAGTAGATATGCCTTCGTGACACTCCTCTGAGTCCACCTCCATTCTCACTGATTGCTTGATTTTGGGTAGCTAAGTCCCTCTGGACTTGTCGTCGCTTCCTCGCCCCTTTCGACCTCCTGCTTCAACACCTCTGTGTTCTCCAAGCAGTCTGTTTGGTCGATGGAAAGACAGACTGCAACTCCCATGCATGGCCTCTGTCATCACATTGTAGGGTTTGCACCGATTCTGTTCTCCTTAGCTTCCTTGGTAGCAACGTTCGCTTACTCGACCTTGTCCTCTGACTTGTCGGGCTCCCTTAAGCAAATATGAGCTCTGGAGCAGTCCAACTCTCCAGCTGCTTCGATCATACCTCTGCATGATCAAGTCCCTCTCATGGGACTCACTGGTACTTGCATTCGAACTTTTCCCTTGGTGGAACCCAGCCCCCATATGCTGATGACCAAGGTTTTCATCCGATGCAAAATTCGGTGCACGCCCGGAAGACCCGTCTCTGCGGTACCATGGCCTTCACTCCTTGAATCCATAGCCCTTCTTGCCGTCGTGTTGTTCACCAAAGCGGAGCTCCCAGTAGCTCCCGATCATACCTCCATATGATCTAGTCCCTCCCGGGACTAGATCGTGTGTGTCGCATTGCCACGAACTGTTCCACCACGATCCGCTGCACCATGTCGCCTCCTGGTGACATCTCCATTGCATTCTGATCCTTGTGGAATAAACTCGAATTGTGAACCCTCCATGTGTGGCCTCTACCAATTCATCGCAGGGTCTCCTCCACCTTCGATTTTGTTCGCTCCTTTGGCAATCGACCTTCATCCACCCACTCTTGGGTCACACCTAGTAGCACCCGAAGTCCACCGACTTCACTGTAATTTGTGCACCATTGTCTGGATCCTGGGCCTCTGCCCCAACCAGCACAATCTCCGCTGCGCACCGCTTCCCTCATGGCAACTTGAATGACAACACTGTGGCATATTCTTCAAGAGTACCCGCCTCTGCGTCCTCTTGCCCCGTGCTAAGGCCTTCTGAACTCAACTTCGCCTCCGCAAATTGAGTCGCCTTAGTTCCTCCATCAAATGCTCCTCCGAGATAAGGTGCATGTGCCCCGAAGCTCCCTTCGTCTTTGGCACCATGCTAGATGAGTCCGCTCTGTCAGAATGAAGGACCCATGGAACAGCATGATTCTACTCCTGCCTCTGCAAGAGTTCATGTCCTTGACCTCTGTCTAGGGAAAGCGCTGTGCCTCTGCTCCATGTTCCAACTTCTATGCTGGCTCCCTTCATGCGGCTTGGGTACTTCGCCAAGTTACACCCCAGTTGTTCCGCTCCTCGTTTTTGCATTGAGTCGATGGTGGCCCTCGCGCCCACCATTCCACGAGTCAGCCCTCCCTTGAGTCCGATCTCCAGATCGACTCCAAGTGTGCCTTCATTTAAGTTGCTTTAGGTTGCTCCCCCACTTGATCTCGCAATGCATCCACCAATGCATTCTCTCGAGCGAGATCATGCGACAACTCCTCGCTGCTTGCTCGGTCCATTGAGCTTCGTGGAGTTGTTGTTTGTGATGTACTCCTCCTCAACATGTGAAGTCCGTCTCACATGATTCTCCCTCTGGAGTGCCGAGACTTATCCCTCCTGGATAACTGTCCCGTTGGAGCAACATCTCTCTTCGTTTCGGAGACCACCATCCCCTTGGACTACTCCGATCTGCTGAACAAACTGTGCATTGTTCTGCCTCTTGCACACGCACTTGCTAGATTGCACCTCCCCGTCAATACAGCCCCCACTACGCCCCTCAAGGCCTAGCAACATGCTGAACTCATTGCACACTTCAGCCTCCTACGGACGTATCCTTCACATGCCGAAGAGAAAGTTTCAATGCTCCATGGCGCCGAGTCTCGGTCGCCTTGGGATGGCCACGAACATTCCATCGTTCGCATACAAGCCCATGCATGAGTACTAAATTCTTCGAGTTAGCAATTCCCCTCACCTCTGTGAGTTTCGCACAACTCTTTCGGTCGCTGAGCAACTCATTCAACTTTGCATGGTCTCGTCCTTTGCCAAGCGCCTCGCTTGCCTTGAGCACCATCAAGTAAAGTTGTCAACGTTGAGCCGTAGCTCAAACTCAGCCATCCCAACCTTTGTGCGCTCCGCATTCTTCCAAGCTTGCCTGTTCTCGTGGTGCCTCTTGCGCGAAGGGTTGGCCATTCCTCTGAATGCCAATGTTAGATGCCCGCTCCTCCGAGCGACTCTTTTCCCTGCATCTCCATGCCCGTTTTCCCTCAAACGGTCGCGCGTTGCTGACTGCCCTCAACGCAGCCCCGCTAGGTCCCCCACGTTTGCATGTCAAGTGTTTCTATGAGTGCTTGTCCCGCTCTGATACCATATGACATGGACTTAGCTGGATTTGCCTAAGTCGTGCGGCACCCTCGCGCGTCCGTCCGCAAAGGTCAGCCTCCCCGAAGCCTCCCATTGTCCCTTAGGACCACCAAAAGAGAGAACGGGTTAGAGAGAACGCCTCCAACGGGATCCACAAGCAAACATCTCCGAAAAACACTTCATAGACAATGCAAATTACAAACAGACTTTACAAGCTCTGAACAGTGGCACAACAAAGGGTAAAATGGTCCATTACAGACCGAAAAGCTCTCGCACGTGTCTACATGACACAACCTTTATTTACAAGCCTAAAGAGGCCACCAACCAAACTAAAATGAGACTATTAAGCCTTCGGCCGCCCCTTTACATTCTGTACAAGGCATGAACATGCCAAACGACACGGACATACATAAGCATTACATCAAACACCTTGTTTAGAAGTTTGTCCGTGACAAAACGGCAACTCAAAACATAGTAGTAAGGCATAGTGGCAAAGGAGATGTCTCCTGACTGCAAGAGCAGTAGGATTCTGATTCTCTCAAGTCCAAAAGAGTTGCTAGTTTTAGGTACACATACCCATATGGATTTAGCAGTAGAGACGATGGCTACAAAATTAACTTGTTCAGGAGTACCATATGCAAATCAACATTATATCTAGGTCAATGATGGGTTTCTTCTTTGGGAGATTGACAATGAGGTTCCACTTGTAGGAGATTGGCTGTGGGTGAGGTTGAGGGATGATGCAAGGCATGCAGTGGTCAGCCTCCAAGCCAAAAAATGACACTCATTGATCTCCAAATTTGTTGAGTAGAAGGAATTCCAGAGAAGCCTCTAATTTACTTTGCATTTGGCATTCTTTGTGCCACAAACTACTGCACTCCCTTGATAGACATATATGTGAAAGAATGGTGTAATCGATGATCTTTGGAGGCTAAAAAAAAGACAAGAAAAGAAAAGGGTGCTGAAAGTTGTATATATGAGAACAAAATCTTTTATAGCTTGCTCTTTGCATTGAACTCTATGCAATTTTTTTATTGGCTGATAAAATCAATACTTTGTATTTCTTGTGTGGGACATGGAAGTTGGGAAATCTTAATGGGTTTTTCAATTGGGCAGGAGACATGTTCACTGAGGAACAAAATGAGTTAGTTGAATCAGCAGCAGAGATGCTGTATGGTTTGATTCATGTTCGATACATATTGACCAGTCGAGGGATGGCTGCAATGGTAAAATCTTATCCTCTCTGTTTTTTTCATTTCTGAATTGCTCATCAATGACATTTTGTACTGACATGTTCTGTAGCTTGAGAAATTCAAGAACTATGACTTTGGAAGGTGTCCTCGAGTTTACTGTAGTGGCCAGCCCTGTCTTCCTGTTGGGCAATCAGATATTCCTCGATCAAGTACTGTGAAAATATATTGTCCCAAATGTGAAGATATATACTATCCACGATCAAAGTACCAAGGCAGTATCCTTTTCCCCCCTAGTTATTCTTCAATAGGATGATTGACTTATGAAAAAAATCTTAAATAGTAGATGCGTTTTGATAAGCTGCTTTTCCAACATGATTCGTGCCTGTCTGCAATCTATTATGTGTTTTTGGTCTTGGTCTTGGTCTTGGAACACTATTTTGCCAAAGCACTATCTAGTTTAACGACACATGAATTATATTTCTGCGGCAATGCTAATCATGTGCATCTAAGTTCTGCTCAAGCAGTTTGTGCGCTGTCCCAAACCTAACAAAGTTATTTCATATTTACTTGATTAAGAAAAGGATTTACTCTAGCTGCATGGATACCTAATTTCTGTCTATCGCTATTTGCTTGACCATGCTTAGATATTGATGGAGCCTACTTTGGGACAACATTTCCTCACTTGTTTTTGATGACGTACGGGCACCTCAAGCCACAAAAGCCATCACAACAGTATGTTCCCAGGGTGTTCGGCTTTAAAGTTCACAAACCATGACAATGGAGGTTGAGCCACCGGATGAACAGAATTCTGTTGCTTCTGGAGGTGTTATCATAATGCAGCAAGTGTCAAGCTGCTTTAATTATTGAGAAAAAAGAATCTATAACGAGTTGTCCTATTTTGCAAGTTGTTTTTTATATTAATCTTATAATTACTGAGCAAGTGTAACTTTTCATGGTTGATTATTAATTTCCATGCTTCATTTTGCCAGGTTAGTGGCTTTTGCCCCTTTATTTTTCTCTATCTTTTGGTTTTCAACAATAATTTGGTGAAAGATTTAATATCTAGATGGATTACGTACATGACATCGACAATAATGATTTTGAAGATTTCTGTGCGTCCAGATGTATGCGTTGCACCCATATCATCTGGAAATGAAGTTCTTTGCTTTTATTGATGTATGCTTAATGCATCTCTTTTTTAGAGTGCTTTATGTGGAAACAGTTCTGCAGTTATTGGTCAGCTCATATGATTTTTATACTTTGGGAAGTATATTAAGGTCATAAAGCCTTTAAACTCTTATGTTTTTCCTTCTATCATTGGATATCCAAAGGTTTTATAGTAGATCTCACCAAAAGGGGACAAAAGCATGGATTTGGGTGATGGTATATCCTAATTTCAATGTTCCTGATTGTTTGTTCTTGTTTCATTTAAGGACCTAATGGTGTAAACATGGAGGCAGGGCCAAGTCATTTGGCTCGCAGCAACAGAACCCTCAAAATAGGATACTGTTGTAAGAAGGGGATGATTTAGAGGTCAGGCTTGTTTGGCATGATTGGCTTCGTTTTGTCAACGAGAGCATGACATTAATTCATCTGACATCCTCCATCATAATGCTTGTTTCTTTGCAATGAATGCCAGCCCTAAATATTTTTATCTTATTTGGAAGAACTTTCTCAGTAAATACTAGATCTATATTTTCCTTACAAACAAAGAAATTACTTATGTCATGTGGATCCTATGTCATAAAAGAACAGCTTTATCAAGTGAAAACAAGAGGACCATGGACGACTTTGCAAACATAGAGTGGGACAGTATTAGATCAGCTAGGTTTAAACATTATACGTGCCAATAGAAAATGACAACCATCTTAGCTGTCTCATAAAATGTTTCTCAATTTACATATGAATACCAGTGAGATCAACAATGAAATAATAAATAATAAATAATTGATGTTGGACAGAAGCTAATCAGCAACGGGTCATGGATCACTGCAGGAAGGTGAGGAGAGACGTGTTCTTGAGTTTTCCATGGCTCTTCTTCAGTAGACTTGGTCTCCCTGTTTCCTCAATTGACCTCAGGGAGGGTCTTCTCATTTATACGAGAGAAGGAGAAACTTCTGTTCTCTCTCATTTACATGAGAAAGGAGAAGATTTTCTCTCCATGAAACATACCTCCTCTTGTTGAAGATTATCATCTTCAACAATTAGTTTTTGTGACTATATTAATGAAACAATACTGAATGCTAAAAGAAAGGGATAGGATTGGAGTTCTTTGTATGCACAATCATGATTACTGCATCCTATTATTTCTTGAGTACTAAGGCCTCATCATATTCTTGTTGGCCTGTGGTTATCCGATCCCCCATGTCCTCCTGATGAGAAGATGCAATGGCTTTACCTGCATATGGAGCCGTGGCTTAAATCTGGACTTACCTTATTAGTTATTTATCCATGAATAACAACATAGGGTGGGCCAAGAAAAGGACATGAGCACTTGCTTGCTGCAAACTCTAAGGCCGGCCTTGCAATTGCTAATTTAGGTACTAGCAGTGATTTTACAAGCCAAGCACAAAGCACAGACTTCAATTTGGGAAGAACTCAAAGGTCTCACTACAAATCAAGTAGAATTGAAATAAAAGGAAAATAAAATAAGAAAATTAGAAAAGAGGGGAGAAAAGAGAGAGAGAGAGAGAGAGAGAGAGAGAGAGAGAGAGAAAATGGATGGAGAGTCGCATCATTCAATCATGAAGCTGTCTGACAAAATGCTCACATAAAAAATGCTTGGATGACCGATGACCATTCTCACGTTGACACCATCACACACCCTCGCCCTCCCTTCTCTTCCTTTCCTTCGTATTTGGTTGCAATAAGGAGAAAAGTGAAGAGAGACAAGGAACTCTTTTCTCCTCTCTCTCTCTCTCTCCCTCCGTGTGATGAGGCAGCAGTCGCAGCTACCGCACCGGTCACCGCCCATCTCTCGATAAATGCATCATAAGAGATCGGAATCCGAGATCGGAAAGGAAACCCACGCTCCCTCTTCCTCTTCCGGTTTCCATCCGCGTCCTCCTCCTCTCCTCCCTCTCTTCCACCCTTCCGCCCCCAACCCTAACCCTAATCTCGATTCCCCCCATGGGCTCTCCGTCCCCCACAAGCGGCCCATTATGAACCCTCCCGGCGCCGCCGAGCCCTCGCCCTCCGCCATCGCGACCTCCCCCGCCCCAGTCCGCCGGCGCCTCGCCCCCTCCGCCGCTGCCGCCCGCTCCGCGGCCCGCCACATCCTCCGCCGGCTCCACCTCCGCCTCCGTCTCTTCCTCCTCCTCTCCTTCCCCTCCCTCTACCTCCTCATCACGTCCTCCGGTGACGCCGCCCCCGATCGCTCCTTCCTCCTCGACTTCTTCTCCGCGGTCGCCTTCTCATCCGTCCTCCTCCTCGTCCTCTGCGTCTCACTTAACGCCCTGCCCCTTCCTTCCTTCCGTCTCCTCTTCTCCCGCTCCTCCGCCCTCCTCCTGCCACGCCACCACCTCCCACGCCGCACGAGCCCCGTCCTCTGGTCCATTGGCAGCTCCTCCTCCCCCGACAAGCCCAAGGTCGACCGCCGCCCGGCCTCGGGGTCTGACGTTCAGGTCTACAGCAATGGGGATATCTTCGAGGGCGAGTTCCATCGGGGCAAGTGCTCAGGGAGCGGGGTGTACTATTACTATATGAGCGGCAGGTTCGAGGGCGATTGGGTCGACGGGAAGTACGATGGGTATGGGGTGGAGACCTGGGCCCGAGGGAGCCGATATAGGGGCCAATACAGGCAGGGACTCCGGCATGGGTTCGGGGTGTATAGGTTCTACACGGGTGATGTGTATGCAGGGGAGTGGTCGAACGGGCAGAGCCATGGATGCGGGGTGCATACATGCGAGGATGGAAGCCGATATGTTGGGGAGTTCAAGTGGGGGGTGAAGCATGGGCTTGGCCACTACCATTTCAGGTGCAAGCTCGAGGATGTCTGTTCTGAGTTATTTATTATCTATTATTTATGCTGTAATTTATTTTATCTTCATTGTGGAATTTATACTTATGTTGGATTGCATGGATTTGATAGTTTAAAGATACACATTATCTTATAGTGATTCTTCACAAATTTAGACATCATGTAGTTAAATGGTGTAATGAAATGTAAATGGATTTGCCTCTCTGCTTTACTTCGTATGATGCTCTATCCTTCTTCTATAACTTGGACAGAATTGGCAGTGAACCCTTAGTTTTTGTTGTTTACATGTCTTGTAATCCCTGAACTTTAACGTGATAAATTTCATTTGGGTTTCTGTTCTTCAGACTGGTTGGTGACTATGTTCGGTTTGATTATTGCTTCATTTGTTTTTGCAAATTTCCATTTGCAGAATTGACGATTCCTTAGTTATGTTGATAATGGTCTAATCATATGACCAACCTACATGACTTTATTGGATGTGGATTTTACATTCGCAGTTATATCTGGATGCCTTTTGTTTGTCACTTCCCTTTCTTGGTTGCTTCTCTGGTTGTGCAAAGTGAGGAACATGTGATGATACATTGATTTATTTTCATTAATTGGTTACTACATTGATTTGTTTCCATATATTGTTTGAATGTCTTTATGAGATCTTTCTCCCAATTTCCACAAATTGTACTCTACCTTTTTTCCTAGCACATTCAATGTCTCTAGATAATAGGAAAGTTGTTCTGGCATAGATGCGTATGATGATGAAAGACTAGGTTGGTCTCAAGTAATCTCAGTAGGATCTGATAAAATTATTTCCTATCTTTTGTATAACCTTTTGGTTACAGCTGTAATTTTTCTCTTTAATTTTTATTTCATTTACAAAAAAAATACAATCATGACCCTAATTTGTTCTTTTATTTCTTGTGACCATGTAGAAGCAAAGAAATTGCATTGGAAGAGCATAATGACCCAAGTAAACTTTTAGTCTTGTGACTTGTGTAAGCACTGTTGCACCATTGTTGTCCAAAATGCTGGAGCTAAAATTAGCATTCCTACATTATTCTATTTATATATTCAAGTCAATGCTTACCAACCCTCATTTCATGATTTCCCCCATTCACACCCCTAAGGTCTTTGTTTGGATATACTTACCAATGTTTTCTAGAGTGTTACGTGACACCTAGGGTTCTTATTAGCCTTTCCTATAAGGCAGACCTCCATGGTTTAATTGGTATCTTTCGCAGTCGTATTATTTGCAGGCTGACTTAGTGTTGGCCTTTAGTTTTTATTTTACTATTTTTCGCTTGAACAAGTCTTGATGTTTCCTGGCTTCTAAAGTATACATATCTTTTACTTTCTGCCTAGCAGTAATTCATCTCAGCTGCTTGACTTGTGATTCCAGCAAGACAAACCTATTTTGCCTTATAGATATGCTGATATCACATTTGCCAATTAATATTAATTTTACTTTTAAAATTCCTACAATATAATGTAAATAAAGCATATTGTCTTATATTTCATGTTCTGCTTGTGTACATCCCCATCTTTATGTAATTGCATATGTTGTATACTCTGGCATGTAAGCTTTCGACTTGTAATACTGTAATTATTATGTCTATCTTAATGATTTACAAATTTGTTATGTCCTGACTCTTTGGAGTTGTTGAGATATTTAAAAGGTTGTTCTTGTGCTTATTTGCTTATGTAGTGATCTTCTTATTCTTGTGTTTCGATATTTATTTGTCGAATATGGGCAGCTGTAAGTTGTGGTCAAAATCAACTGGCCTCCAATTCCTTTTTATGCTTCCTTTGTTCAGTTAGTAACTGCATAAAACTATTATCATCTTTCCTGCTGCACCCGGACAGACCATTGTAGTACAAACACATTTACAAATAATATTATCTGTGATGTGCACCTAATCATTGTTATCTATCATCTAGTGCCTCATTCTTTACCAAATTGTGGGATTGATTTTGCACTAACCTTTTGAAGGAATGGAGACACGTATGCTGGGGAATACTTTGCAGACAAGATGCATGGATTTGGGGTGTATCGTTTTGCAAATGGGCATAGATATGAAGGTGCCTGGCATGAGGGCAGGAGACAGGGCTTGGGAATGTACACATTCCGAAATGGGGAGACACAGTCAGGTCACTGGCAAAATGGTGTCCTTGATACTTTGAGCACGCAGAGCATTAATCTCGCATCGCCAGTTGCTGTAAACCATTCAAAAGTTTTGAATGCAGTCCAGGTAAATGGGCTTTATTTCTTTCCAGCAAACAATATCTGAGCTCAATTTTCCTCTAGCAACAAAGATTGGACCTATCGTCCATCCATACAGGTAAGATTTACATGTGTTGATTCGCTTGCATCCTCAGGAAGCTCGAAGAGCAGCAGAAAAAGCCTATGATGTGCCTAGGGTTGATGACAGGGTGAACAGGGCTGTTGCTGCAGCAAATAAGTCGGCCAATGCAGCTAGGGTCGCTGCAGTAAAAGCTGTTCAAAATCGCATCCCTGACAATGGTGATGACATACGAAACCACATTGTGTGAAACATGCTTCAAATTTGGACAAATAAGTCTTTGAAGAATTACCAGTGTCTGCTTTGGACAATTAGCGGATGTCCAGAAGCGAGCATCAATAAGAAACTTCCAAGCTTCATCCATGCAGCATATTGTGTTCTTTGTCTTCCCTCTTTTCTCTTTCCACTGCTATGCTTCAACTGACCTCACTGTGAGATACTTTCAGTTGTCGAAGATAACTGATAGACGACTCAGATTTCAGATTTCTTTTGCCTTTTTGCTTGCGCTATGTAAGACGTGAATGTGATGACTGTTCATCACAATGCGGAACTGGTGGATTATGTTTCGGTCTGTGTAGAGAGTTGTTGTGTGTCCGGCTGTGCAGGCTAGAGATCAATTGGTTGTATGCGGAACCTTGTCAACTTTATGGATATCTTCAGATCACGAGATGTGCTTTGTGCTTGGCCCTTATTGCGTAAGTATGGTGATTTGTCAGGTTATGTTATGCACAATGCTAAGCTAAACGACGAACACATACATCGGAGGTGCGATGGATCGAATTCATTCTGAATGAAAGAAGCTTCTTGATCGGTTATAGGAAGGCATATTTTGGAGTTAGATGCAGAGAAGGTATAGAGCTGCGGATGATCAATGAACACATAGTGACTCGGATCATCTTTTATATTTGAACGCTGTCTTCTTTACTTGGTTCAAGTCGAAACTAAAATCTTCAACTCAATAGAATCCGGTTGATCAAATTCAAGCTGAGCAGGCCAGTAAAGGGAAGATGCTTCTGGTATCCCTGATCCCTGCAGTTAGATTCTCTGTCGAAATCTGTACTTCTCAACTGCAAATCTCACCTCAGATTTCTTCGCCTAAGATCCGCATTGATATGGCATCAAATCCACTGGGAAGTGAAATGAACAGAGCAAAAATTATTGAAGCCTCATATTACTTTTCCTCCCTTTGAAGGCCAAAGCATCAGATACAAGCAGTAACAACAACAACAACAACAGTAGGAAAGCAAAGAAAAACTTCCTTCAGACCCAGACAAAAATTGACGGCATAAAAACCTCAACTCATCATCCTTTACAAGCATTAGAGCTTCCTCTTCTCTTGCTCTTCCTGGACTTTAGCTTCGCACAACGACTATAGCTTCTGATGCATCGTTGTGATCACCCAGCCACCACAGTGCCGGCTCTGACGTGGATCTTCTCAGACTTGGCACCGCCGGCGGCGGCGATCTTCCGCTGCTGTTCCTTCCTCGAGCTGGAGGTCTTTATGGACAGCTTCCAGCTCTTCTCCTTGGCCTCGTCGATCTCGATCTGCTCCTGCCGGCACTCCATGCTGCAGAACGGCATGTCCCCTCTGCAATGCACCACTATCATCAATACAACCGCAGGGTCTTCAAAAGTGACTCAATGATTGGGTCAGGGGGAGCTAAACCTGTACATGAAGATATCGCGGTTGCGGGCGAGGGGCTTCCTGCAGAGGGAGCAGGAGTCCAGGAAGTGGCGCGGCTCGTCGTCTTCTTCGTCGTCCAAGCCATCGAAGAACAGACTTCTCGGCCTCAAAGACGACAGGGATCCCAACATGGCGCTTCCGTAGCAAGAGGGTGGAGGTGAAGGTACGTAGGGGCAACAGCCAGAGAAACCTGCTTGGATTTCGACCGTGCTTAAAGATCCATCAGAGGAGGAGGAGGAGGAGGAAAAGGAAGAGGAGCCCATGAGCTCGAATTCTGCAAGGATGTAGTGACAGATGGGCAGAGAGGCGGGGTTAGGGGATCGGTTTCGGAAGGGAGAAGGAGAAGGTTGGTGCATAAAGAAGTGGTGGAAGGTACAACATTGATGGGGTGGGTGGTGTTGTGGAGAGAGAGAGAGAGAGAGAGAGAGAGAGAGAGAGAGAGAGAGAGGAACAGGTGGCTTCCAAACCGCGACCGGTCGCGGGATCCATGCCAACAAACCATTGGAAAAGTTTGCCTGGTCTGCCCTCTCTGAGTTGATTCGGTGTGGTTGATACGATAATATATGATGCATGTAGCGATCAAGCAGTTCAGTGTCATCACATTGTTTCCCTCCAAACCCTGAACACTTCTAATGCTAATGGGACGCAGTAACGTCGCCGTAGTTAAAGCCAGTCGATCCTCCGACATATTGGCTCTTCCTTCCTCTTTCACGGGCAACCGCCTTAGTTTCCGTGGCGTCCCTGAGATGCGGCAGCTCAGCTCCCCGAACTCGAGATCGCCGCTTCTTCCTCCAAAGTAGTAGGAAAAAGAATAGTTACGAAGAAACGAAGCGTTGTTGTTTGGGCCTGTGGAGACGCCGAGACCACGATTAAAAGTTGGGCAAAATGATTAGTATTATAATTATAATTATTATATGTTCTCTAAAAAAATCTTTACTTTTTTATTTATTCCTCGAGAGCTCTCTCTTTTTGCTTAATTCTTATAAAATATTTATTATTTTTTAAAAGATGAGATTTTCTTGTCCCCACTTCCCTCCACCTCTTTCTCCTAACACTAGCCTTATGTTCGTCGCCTTGCCCTTACCCTCGTCCTCACTCTTATTTTTTATTATCGTAGTACATCTAAGGTCACATTACCTTGTCGAGGAAGCTCCATGCTCTCGTCCATCTTGTTCATCATCTTCACCTTATGTTTGTCATTATTGTCAATATAGACTAAGATCGCATTGCCCTTAAGACCTCTCTCTCTCTCTCTCAATTCCTCGGATGGAGACATGAATAAGAGAGTCAAAGGAGGGAGGTCCTAGGGGTCTCGAAAGTTATCTTCAAGGGGGTCATTACTATGGAGGTGGTCGTCGCAATGGGAGTCATTGTCATGATAAATCAAAACGAAGATGGTGCAATAGTAACTCCGTCGTGGTGGTGATTCTCATGATACGATGAAGACAGCCCACAACGAGACCATAACAGAACAGAATGAAGCTTAAGGGTAAAACAACAAACATAATCTGCCATATATACGACTTAGGGGTGGATATACCCAGGTACTAGTGGTAAATGGGTAGGAAAATGATATTTCATGATCTAAAGAATATATTATATTCTAATTCCCGCTGACATAGTAAAATCAATAAATTAATTTTTAATTTTTTAATCAAATTGGTACACCTGTGTCAAAGTTTTGATTAAAGACATGTATCTTTTCCTATCAATCCCTTAGTATAGCAAAATCCAAAAACTTTAATCATTCACGTTTGACCGGTGGAATAGAGAGGTAGAAAGTCAATTATTAATAACTCTTTTGTGTCAATAAGAATATTCATGGTATTTTTGCTTATCTTTTCGACATTTTAATGTAAATGAACAAGGATTCAATTATGCAAATTTAAGCCAATAAGAGCCCATTGTATTATCAATTAAGACATTACTAATGAAGCCGTTAACCAAAACAATAATCGATGGTCCAATAAACCATATTGCTTCCTCCTTATGTATAATATACTTATATATTTGTTTAGGGTGAAGAAGAGCACATGATGTTCAGCAAGTGTGCCTCCCTTAGGTAGCAATCGATACAAAGAATAGTGTGTGTAAGGTTTGTCTAAAGCCAAACAGAATATTTCCTATTGAATTATTTGATTGATTTGGTGTCCATGTTACTCTTGTCAATTTATAATGTGAGATACTCTGAGGTTGAGTTCTTTTGTGATATTTTACATGTATTTCTGCACTTAAAAGAAAAAAAAAATTTTTCATAATCTTTTTTGTTTGCTAAAACCAATGGGATCATATGAAGAAGAAAGAAAAAATAAGGAAAATTTGAAGGTGCGGTGATACGAAGAAGGGAATTTGTCAAACATCAAAATAAGTATTTCTCAACTTAAAACAAGTTTGCATAAATAAAGAAAAAATTTATTACAAGCATACACATTATAATCTCAATGTAGATTGTTTAGATCTAAGCTTTTGGCAATGTGGAACATGTCTCGATACACTTCACCCTTGAAATAACAAGTCTTTATTTCTTCCTACACTTTTATATTATGCAATATATATATAGATAGATATGTATATGTATTATGATGAGCACCCTAGAATTAATGTAATGTAGCGGGAACAAAGTGGTGCTCTAATTAAACATTTGTGAGGTGTCTCCACGTGGAGATGAGATTCTTCTTTGTGTCAATAATAAGTCCAATGATCCACCTTATAATTTACCGCGATGATAAAGTAATTTACTTCTTGTTTGTGTCAATAATAAGTCCAATGAAACCCATGCTACGGTTTACATGGTTTTCCTTGATGTTGTCAAGCTAAAACTCTTATGATTTATGACATGATGACATATAAGCCATGAGCGTATTACATACTGATTGATACTAATGCTATTGCTATTGCTTAAGTCGGATGAGTCATGTCGACCCCCTCCAACAACAAAGTTAGAATTTGTTAATTAGGTTATGAATCACCTTACAAGCATAGATATGAACACCATAACCACTGCTGCATGAAGCAAATAACAACTCATAAACCATAGGCAGATGACTCATATTTTGATGATAAAGTTTTGACAAACAACTACGTAGATAAACATCAGTAGATCATATAACAGAGTCACTATAGCATGCACAACAAGGAAAAATTAAAATCATGTGATGGTGTGTTGTGAAAAGACATGCAAATCATGAACGTGATCGATACCAATGCCAGTGCTATTGCTTAAGTAGGATGAGTCATATCGACCCCCTCTAACAATAGAGTCATCAAAGCTTCCTTTTGTATTTTGCCACAGTCACTACCATCACCACGTATAGCTTGTCAAACATGTTATCAATGGCACAGAAGTACGTGATCCTCCATGTCCGTCGTAACAAAAGGCTTCCACAAATCGCCCAAAATCCAGTAATAAATCCTAAGATAATGCTTGTGTATAACCAAAGTGTTTCCATTCTACTCTCAGAAGAATTTTCATTTTGCTCTTCTCCATCAGTCTTCGCTATATTCACCGTACAATTTTTGGGGAGAGGAGGGCCACAAAGATTTGGATTGCCAGCATAGACAGATGGATCATTTAAAGTTTGCAATTGGCTCCCAGTGGGGATTTTACCCGAGAGATTATTATATGACAAGTTCAAATCATTTAAGAAATTTAAATCTGCCAAGGTTGAAGGAATTGTACCCGAGAGATTGTTTCTTGAGAGGTCGAGGATTTCTAGCTGTTGCATTCCGTCAATGTTGCTTGGTATCTCCCCTGTTAAGTAATTCCCAGATAGATTTAAGCTCCGCAAGCCATGCAAATTTCCCAACTCTCTAGGGATGCAACCGGACAAACCATTGTTGGAGAGATCAATGACTGTGTCGATTGAAAGTAGCATGGTGTTGTATTCGAGTTCACTTCCTTTTGTGAAGAGCCACATGTAATCCTCATAGTAAATATTATGAAAGTACAAATCCTTTGAAGGAGAGCCTTTCAACGCACTAAAATTGCCAAAGCTGTTTGGTATTATTCCCGAAAGATGATTATTCGAGAGATCCACTATCTGAAGAGATGTAAGATGAGATAACTGAGGAATGCTACCAGTAAAGGCATTCGAGCGTAAGTTGAGAGTCCTTAAGTATGGTAGGCTTTCTCCAATCCAATTTGGTATATTGCCGACGAATTTGTTGTGAGCCAGATCAAGAGTAACCAATCCGGTAAAATTTCTGAAAGAAAGAGGGATTTGTCCCATAAAATTATTGTAGTTCAGATGTAGTGACTGTAGAGTTTGTAAATTGCTGAGGGAGTCAGGAAGTCCTCCTTGTAATTTGTTGCTTGATAAGTCTAAGATAACTAAATTTGAAGAATTTTTCCAGCAATTAGGAAGCTTCCCTGACAAATTATTTTTAGAAAGCCTAAGCACTACCAAAGACTTGATTCGACAAAAAGAGAAGGGGATGCCACCACTCAGATTATTGGCAGATAGATCGAACCATCGTAAACTTGACATTGTGTTTGAGATTTTTGGAAAGAATTGTGGCATCTCACCCATAATATTATTGTCGGAGAGAGACAAATATTCCAGACTTGGCATCATGATTGATAATTTTGGAGGAAGATATCCTGATAACGAGTTATTGCTGAGATCCAACGTAGTTAGATTTGAAAAATAATATGGTACATCACCGCCAATCATATTATTGGAGAGATCCAAATACTCGAGACCGGATGGAAGCCAGTTGGGAATCGTTCCTTTCATACCTGTATTTGATAAATCTAATTCACCAAGAGTGGTTTGTGTTCGGAGCCATTTCGGAAAATGGGGCCTGGGCAATATTTGACAGAATCCCAAGCGAAGGGTGTTAAGTTGAAAGGGAGGGATCCAGTCATCGCTTTTGTTCAAGTATATAGAGTTGTATGAAATGTCCAAATATTTCAAACTTGATAGATTAGCCAATTGGACCTCCGATAAGCTCAACGAGTTATTGTAGAGATCCAATTCGACGAGGCCCTTCAACCATTTGATGCCTTCCGGAAGCATCCCATTCAAATTGTTGGATCCTAAATCCAAAGATTGCAGCATAGAGAGGTTTCCAAGAGATACAAGTTGTGATCCATGGAGAGAGTTATAAGAAAGATCCAAATACTCAAGACTAGAAGGATGCCCATCGAGAATCATGTCTTTTACTTCTGCAAGTGAAAATATAAAACATGATGGGATATTTGTGTTTGGAGCCATTTTGAAAATTGGAGTATTTCAAAAAGAAAAAATAAAGAGCTTGAAACGATAGATAAATCAAACGATAGTAAGTTTGGCATTGTGTTTGAGATTCTTGGATGAAAATGCCCTAAGAAGAAGTTATTTGAGAGAAATATAAATATCTAGAAAGAACTCATCTCACCAGTAATCTTGTTGTTGGAGAGATCCAAATATTTGAGTCTTGGCATCATGTTTAATATTTTTGGAGGAAGATGTCCTGATAAAGAATTATTGGAGAGATCCAAATACTCAAGACTAGAAGGAAGCCTATCGAAAAACATATCTTTGATACTTGCACTTGACAAATATAGTTGACGAAGAGTAGTTTGTGTTCGGAGCCATTTTGGAAATTGGGGCGTGGGCCCGATTTGGCAGAAATCCATGAAGAGACTTTGAAGCCGAAAAGGAGGGATCCAATCATCGCTTTTATCCAATTCAATGAAGTTGTATGAAATGTCCAAATATTTCAAACTCGATAGATTAGCTAGGTCGTCCTCCGATAAGCTCAACGAGTTATTGGAGAGATCCAAATCAACAAGGCTCTTCAGTTGTCCGATTCCTTTCGAAATTGTCCCCTTCAACTCATTGGAATATAAATACAAATGTTGCAGCGATGATAGATTCCCGATAGATGCAGGCACTGATCCATAGATAGAGTTGAAAGAAAGATCAAGAGATTTAAGATTCTTGATGTTCCCTAGCCAATCCGGAAAGGAACCACTCAGCTGGGTGTCGCTGAGGTCCAATTCCTCCATACTATACTTAAGACATCCAGAGAAAACCATTTTTAGATTGGCAAACACATCGTTAATAGGCACATAGCTTAGATCGAGAATTTGGAGCTTGCAGAGGTTGGATATAGGAGCTAATCGCATGAAGCCATCTTGGAACTCACTCCCAGACAAGTCGAGTGCCCTAAGAGAAGTCAACTTCGTAACAGAATCAGGAAAGAATCCGTATATTTCATTCCCACCAAGATAAAGGAACTCGAGGCTAGTAATACTGAACACCCAATCTGGTATGGTGGAGTTTATATCATTGTATCGTAAATCAAGAGTGGTGAGAGAGGTGAAGTTGACATGAGACAGCGAGCGTGGAAAGGTCCCTAAGTCACAACCTCTTAATTCAATCTCTTGTATCTGTGGTAGTGCATTCAAATCTTGGAACCAGTTGGCCGCATTTGTAAAACGGACACGAGTCATGTTAAGATGCCGAAGGGAAGTGAGCATAGAGATCCATCTCGTGTTCTCAAGGTACAAGAAGAAGAAGCCATCACCTTCATCATCCCCATAGAAGTTATAAGAAAGGTCGAGATGCTGCAAAGTGGATAGATTTCCGAGCTGGTCAGGTACTCTACCCACGAAGCCTGCACCTGAGAGGTTAAGATATGTTAGTCTTCTGAAAGCTCCCAAGAACTTTGGGATAGGTTTATGCATAAAATAGTTGCCGCTGAGGTCCAGGCGATTAAGTTGTTGGAGAGAACGCAGTGATGGAGTTATGTCACCACGCACTGCCCATTTGCATCCTGGATCATCATCCAACATGTCGTACACCTCCTGATGAGTGCAGTCCTTAGTTAGATCAGTCCGACGTTTATTTCGAAGATCCAGCTTGATAACATGACCAGAGATGTTGCTGCAGCCAACTCCTTCCCACGCACAACAGTCCTCGCCGACCCAGGAAGAGAGACGATTGGAAGGATCATGAAGTCCACGCTTGAAGTCGATGAGGGCTTTCCTCTCCGTCTCTCGGAAGCCATGAGAAATCCCAAGCTCAATGCTCAGAACAGCAAGAGAAAAGGTGAGGACAAGAAGAGGGGTTCTCCCGCCCATGTTTAACGGTGAGCTCTACTCCTAAAGCAGCTCGCTCTCATGTGTGTATATAAGCTCATATTTGCCTAACGTATGCGTGACTGCCCCGTTAGAGGAGAAAGTTATCATGAGGGAACTACTGGATGAGGCTGAATGTTCCATACAAAGATGTGTCCAACAAAATTGTCACGAGTCAAAGTCAAGCATGGAAACAATTCAATGTCCAATACAAATTGAAACTCACATATGGTGGAGGCTTTTCCATTGATCGCTTAATTTCCACCATAGGTGTCGCGTTCCTGATCATAATCCTAATCTACCAGTCAAACCTTTGGGAAAGTAATATATTTATTATACATCAGACCATATCGCTAACCGAGATTGACCTCAGATTTAAGCAGACATCCAACAGTATGATTGGAGATTGGTGGCGGAAGTAAAAAGCCCTCGTCAGTGTAGCATGAAATTTATGGCAAAATAGTACTCTTTTGATCTCATCTATGTACCAAGATTCTTAAATTGCAAAGTGCATCAATTAATATTTTTTATTTTTGGTAGAAACTTTGGGTTCTAACAATGTTATAAGCTGGACGACTTAGGCAAACCGTCCGACCCTTCCGGTGCTTTTTCTGATGCAATGAAAAGTTGTCTTTCTGAAAAACAAAAAAGAAAGGAATTCCAAAGATTGGAAATTGCGGTTGTTTCCACGTATTACATCAGCATCAATCGGTAACTCGAGGAGGTAGACTGATAAGTTATTTTCAATCCCAACGGATGTGTATTACTATATGCATTTTCCTATTACCAAACAATAGGAAAGTAATAATTATTTGTAGTTATGCGGGTGCACTTAATTACTCATATGGTTTTTTTTGTTTTTCTGAAGATAGCATATACTTGACTTTTCAATGAATGAATTTCTCGTATACAAGACAATGCTGGAGATGACTTCTTATTTATAATAATAAATATTAATTATTAATATACTATTGAAGATGGTATTATTATTATCTAAGAGATGTATTAATTACAATGGTGTTTCGTATTAATTATACTTATCTAAGATTTTTTCTAGACATTTGTCATCTTATTAATATATATTCAAGATTCAAAATCAATATTCTGAATCCTTATTATTTATTTGACCAGTAATTTATCCGATTCTTAAATAGAGGAAACAAAAAAAGTCACTCAAAACATTATTGAATCACTGGCTAACAAAAATAATCAAATACTTATAAGTGTTAATTTTGAAGCATTAATCTCTATTTTAATGTATTAAGGACATTAGTTTATCTCAGGTTAATTGTTATTAAAACATTATGTCACGTCAAACAATCCCTTCTTTCAAGGCAACCAAAGAAAACTACTCTAAATCGCTATCGTTTATTTTGACCAAATGATTTGTCCAATTAAGGAATAAAGAAAAGTCACTCAAATCATTGTCATTTACTTGACTCTATTATTGTTTGAATCATTCAATTAAGTTTTTATCATCGAAAATTATTTATTAAATATAGAAGCAATCAAACACTTGGAGTGTTAATTTTGAAGCATTAATCTCTATTTCAATGTATTAAAGACATCGACTTATCTCAAGTTAACTATTACTAAGGGCATCGTGTCCTGTGAAATGATATATTCTCTAAAGGCAACCAAAGAAAGCTACTCCAAATTACCATCATTTACTTAAATCAATAAATTATCTAATTCTTAAATAAAGAAAACAAAAAAAAAAATCACTCAAATCATTGTCATTTACTTGACTCCACTAATGTCTTGAATCATTCAATTAAGTTTTTAAAATCAAAAGTTGGTTATTAAATCAGTGGCTAATAGAAGCAATCAACTACTCAAAAGTGTTGATTTTAAAGCATTAATCTATATTTCAATATATTAAGGATATTAGCTTATCTCAAGTTAACTACTATTAAGGATATCAAGTCAAACAATCCATTCTCTAAAGATAATCAAAGAAAACTATTTCGAATCATCATCGTTAACTTGACCTAGGAAATTATCCAATTCTTGAACGGAAGAAACAAAAAAAAGTCACTCAAATCATTATGCTCAAGTAATGTGTTGAATCAGTCAATTAACCCGAGAATTTATCATCAAAGGTTAGTGACTGAATCAGTAACTAACAAAAGCAGTCAAATACCTAGGTTTATTGATTTTGGAGCATTAATCTCCATTACAATGTATTAAGAATATCATTTTGTCTCATGATAATTGCTATTAAGGATATCGTGTCACATCAACCAATCCATTCACCAAAGGCAATCCAATTTGCTATCGTTTACTTGATTAGTGATTTGTCCAAATGAAGGAAACAAAAAAAATCATTCAAATTATTGTCATTTAATTGACTTTACTAATGCATGGAATCATTTAATTAAGTTAAAAATTTGTTATCAGATTAGTGATTGAATCAGTGGCTAAGCAGTGAAATTCCCAACAGTGTTGATTTTGGGATATTAATCCCTATTGTAATATATTAAGAATATCATTTTATCTTAAGTTAATTACTATTAAGGATATTGTGTCATGTTAAACAATCCATTAAACGAAGACAATCACATAAAATTACTCCGAATCACTATCATTTACTTGATCCAACTATTTGTCCAATTCTTAAATAAAGGAAACAAAAAAGTCACTCAAATCATTATCATTTATTTACTCTATTAATATATTAAATCATTCAATTGAGCTAAGAATTTATCGTTAAAGGTTGGTGATTGAATTAGTGGCTAACAAAAATAATCAAATACCCATTGATTTTAGAGCATTAATCTCTATTCGAATGTGTTAAGGATATTATTTTATCTTAACTAAATTGCTATTCCGTGATATAATTTTTTGGTGAGAGGGGGCCCGGAAAGGTTTGGATTGCCAGCATAGATAGATGAATTAGTAAAAGTTTGCAACTGGTTGTTAATAGGAATCCTTCCCGAAAGATTGTTATATGATAAATTCAAATGGTTTAAGAAATTCAAGGCCACCAAACTTGAAGGAATTGCACCCGAGAGATTATTACTTGATAGATCGAGAACTTCTAGTTGTTTCATTCCGCCAATGCTCCATGATATATGGCCAATAAGCTAATTTCTGGATAGATTTAAGCTTCGCAATCTATGCAAATTTCTCAACTATTTAGGGATGTATCCAAATAAGTTATTGTTGGAGAGATCAATAAATGTATTAATTGAATGTTGATCGGTGGTATACTTGAATTCACTTCCTTTTATGAAGAGCCATATATCTTCCTCGTCGAGTTGATTTGAAGTAACTACAATGATACATAGGAGCTCTTTTTAATACACTGAAGTTCCCAAAGCCCTGTGGTATTGTTCCTGAAAGATTGTTGTTGGAGAGATCCAAGATACGAAGAGATGGTAGAGAAGATAATTGAGGAATACTTCCAGTAAAGGCATTGGAGCGTAAGCCAAGTGTCTTCAGGTACAATAAGCTTTCTCCAATCCAAGTTGGTATATTCCTGATAAAATTGTTGTGGCCCAGATCAAGAGTAACTAGTTCTATGCAACTCCTTAAACAAAGAGGAATCCGCCCGAATAAATTATTGTGACTCAAGTGCAATGACCATAGTGTTTGCAAATTACAGAGTGAACAAGGGACTCCACCTACTAATTTGTTGCTTGATAAATCTAAAAGAAGTAAATTTGAGGAATTTTTTCAGCAATTAACAACCTCTCCTGACAAATTATTTTTGGAAAGCTGAAGCTCTTGCAAATGCCACAATCGACAGTGAAGAGAATCCTGCCACTTTATATTATTCGTAGATAGATTAAACCATTAGAAGAATTAAGTTTGGAAAGCTGAAGCTCTTCCAAATGCCTCAATCGACAGAGAAGAGAATCCCGGCACTTTATATTATTCGTAGATAGATTAAATCATTATAAGCTTGGCATTGTATTTGAGATTTTTGATCGAAGAATTAAATATTTCAGTTTTGAAAAGAATTGTGACACCTCACCGGTAATCTTATTATCGGAGAGATACAAATAATGGAGATCAAAGGGAAGCCAGTTGGGGATCATCTCTTTGATACCTATATTTGATAAATCTAATTCAAAAAGAATGATTTGTGTTCAGAGCCAATTTTGAATTTGGGGCATGGGCCTTATTTGACAAAAATCCTTGTAGAGTCTCCCAAATTGAAAAAGGAGGGATCCATTCATCGCTTTTGTTCAATTCATTGAAGTTGTACGAAATGTCCAAATATTCCAAACATGATAGATTAGCTAGGTTTTCCTTCGACAAGCTCAACGAGTTATGATAGAGATCCAAAGAGACAAGGCTCTTCAGTTGTCCGATTCCTTTCGAAATCGTCCTATTCAAATAATTGGAAACTAAAAACAAATGTTGTAGCAATGATAGATCCCCGATAGACGTAGGCACTGATCCATAGATGGAGTTGAAAGAAAGATAAAGTGATTTGAGATTCTTGATGTTCCCTGGCCAATTCAGAAAGGAACCACTCGGTTGGGTGCCACCGAGGTCCAATTCCTCCATGCTATTCTTAAGACATCCGGATAAAACCATTTTTACATTGGCAAGCACATCATTGATAGGCACAGAGCACAGGTAGAGAATTTGGAGCTTGCAGTGGTTGGATATAGGAGCTACTTGCATGAAGCCAATTTGGAACACACTCCCAGACAAGTCGAGAGCCCTGAGAGATGTAAACTTCGTAATAGAATAAGGAAAGATTCCGTATAGGTCATTCCAACCAAGATAAAAGATCTCGAGACTAGTAATATTGAACCCCCAATCTGGTATGATGGAGTTTATATTATTGTATCGTAAATCAAGAGTGGTGAGAGATGTGAAGTTGGCATGAGACAGCGAACAAGGAAAGGTTCTCGAGTGACAAGAAATTAATTCGATCTCTTGAACACGTGGGAGCGCGTTCAAATGTTGCAACCAGTTGGACGAATTTGTAAAACTAACCCAATTCATGTTAATGTGCCGAAGGGAAGTGAGCCGCGAGATCCATCGTAGTGTTCTCAAGGTACAGGCAGAAGAAGCCACCACCTTCACCATCCCTATAGTTGTTATAAGAAAGGTGGAGGTGCTGCAAAGTAGATAGATTTCCGAGTTGGTCAGGTACTACACCCACGAAGCCTGCACGATATGTTAAGTCTTCTGAAAGCTCCAAAGAACTTGGGGATAGGTTTATGCGTAAAACAGTTGCCGCTGAGGTCCAGGTGATTAAGTTGTTGGAGTGAACGCAGTGAAGGAGTTATATCACCACGCAGTGCCCACTTGCATCCTGGATCATCATCCAACAAGTCGTACACCTCCAAATGAGTGCACTCCTTAGTTAGATCCGTCTGACGTCTATTTCGAAGATCCAGCTTGATAACACGACCAGAGGATCTGCTGCAGCCAACTCCTTCCCACGCACAGCAATCCTCGCCGACCCAGGAAGAAAGACGATTGGAAGGATCGTGAAGTCCACGTTTGAAGTCGATGAGGGCTTTCCTCTCCGTCTCTCGACAGCCATGAGAAATCTCAAGTTCGATGCTCAGAACAACAAGAGAAAAGGTGAGGAGGACAGTAAGAGGGGTTCTCCCACCCATGTTTATTGATCAGCTCTACCCCTAAAGCCGGCAACTCTCATGTGCGTACATACATAAGCTCATATTTGCCTAAAGCATGCATGAGTTCTCCGTTAGAGGAGAAAGCTGTTAGGAGTCACCTCTGGGAGGCTGAACGTTCTACACGAAGATGTGTCTTAACAAAATTGTCACTAGTCAAATTCAAGCAACATGGAAACAAGTCAATGTCCAATATAAATTGGAAACTCACTTATGGTGGAGGCTTTTCCATTGCTTACTTTCCACCACAGGTGTGGCATTCAGAATCCTATCATATCATGAATCATGAATCAACTTCTTGTGTTTCCCAACAGAAATAAAATGCATTCGTTTGGACCAGAGAAATATTATAGAATGTGATTAATCTTCTATTCATGTTTCCATCAAAACAACCAAGATTTAGGCCCTGAGCATTGTAACATCTTTCATGAAATTTCTTGACTTAAAACATTATGGTGGCTATTAGCGACCTTAGGTAACTCTCTAACTTAAAACATTGTACCGAAACATGTTTGATATCTAATCTGTGAAATAGCTTATAACGATATCTTATTTCTACAAATTTTGAGCTCTAATCTTGTTCAGAATTTGTTCAGACTCTGGAAGGTTATACAAATGCAGACTGGTGAGTCGAATCTTGAAATCGAATCCGATAAAACACGAGCCCGAAGCTCACGGTCGAATCAAGAAAAGCCCAAATGATGTGTTAGATTTGAATTCCGGCCCAAACGGGCGAGGAAGATCGAGCGAACGCACCTTGGTCTCCAGAAACCCCGTCGAAGCTGTCGCCGCCGACGAGAGGGCCGCTGTCGCAGCTCCTCCTCCTCCTCATCTACGTGATCTTTTCTTCGTCGCCGCTCTCGTCTTCTTTGGAGTCTGTCGCCGGTACCGGAGGCAACGCGAGCAGCAGCAGGAGCTCCGGTGCGAGATTGGAATGGAAATTCCTTACCGAGAGAAATTTCTCTTCTTAGATCCGTCTCCATCCCCAGATCCGTCTCATGGTTACCGTCCCTTGTACGCCGCTTCCCTTTCTTGATTATCCTTTTCTTTTGATGCTCGCGTATTGCTGGTTCGATCAAGAATATGGATTTTACGTGAATCACGAGGTCCATACCAATCTCGATTGCTAGTAATTTGAGAACTCGTTTTCTTTTCTTTATTTACTTTTTCTTAACGCTCGCGTACTGCGAGACCCATCAAGAAGATGGTTTTTAGGTGAATTGCAAGGTGTATTCCATTCTTGATTGCCGGTACTTCGAAAAATATTACTTATTTTTTTAAACGAAGAGTTTATCTTGACCCCACCTTTTCGTGCTCATATCGGTTAGAGCTATCACTACTATAAAAGGGACAATTACAAATGCTGTTCCTAGGCCATAAAACACCCGAAAATACTAAACAAGAAAAACCTGGACTTAAACCCAAAGCAAACACTTAGGTTTTTCTTGTGGTGCCACTTGTGGTACCTCTTGTGGTGCATCTGACTTCAAAGTTCAGACCCTTATTTATAGTTCCAATAGAAGATAACAAACCTAGTTTTCCCGATGTGGGACTATGGGACTTGCCAAACTAACAGTATCTTTGTCCATCGTTTTACGCTTACCCTCGCCCTCACTCTTATTTTTCATTATTGTAGTACATCTAAAGTCACGTTGCCTCCTCGAGGAACCTCCGTGCTCTCGTCCATCTTGTTCATCATCTCTATCATATGTTTGTCATTGTTGTCACAGTACACTAAGATCACTTTACCTTTAAGACCTCCCTCCCTCGATTACTCCGATTGAGACATGAATAAAGGAGTCATAAGAGGTAGGTCCTAGGTGTCTCGAAGGTTGTTGTCATGAGGGTCATTGCTGTGGAGGTGATCTTCGTGGGAGTCATCATATCGCAGTGGGAGTCATTACCATGATAAAGCAAAACGGAGATGGTGTAACAATAATATCATCGTGATGATGATTCCCATAATGCAGTGAAGACAACCCATAACTAGAGCACGACAGAACGAAGGTTAAGGGTACAACAGTAAAAATAATTTATCATATATATGACTTAGGAGTGGGTACACTCAGGTACTAGTCGCAAGTAGTTAGTAAAATGGTATTTCACGATATAAAGAATATATTATATTCATATTCTAGTTGACATAGTAAATTCAATAAATTAATTTTTATTTTTTTAAACAAATTGGCAACCATGTGTCAAAGTTTTGATTAAAGACATATGTCTTTTCCTATCAATCCCTCAGTCTAGCAAAATCCAAAAACTTTAATCATTTGTGTTTGACCGGTGGAATAGAGATGTAGAAACTCAATTATTAATAACTCTTATGTGACAATAAGAATGTTCATAGTATTTTTGCATATCTTTTGGAAATTTTAATTTAAATATACAAGGATTCAATTACGCAAATTTAAGCCGAGAAAGGCCCATTGTATTATCAATTAAGATATTACTAGTGAAGCCATTTACTAAAACAATAATCGATGATCCAATAAACCATATTGCTTCCTCCTTATGTATAATATACGTATATATTTGTTTAGGATGAAGAAGAGCACATGATGGTCAGCGAGTGTGCCTCCTTTAGGTAGCAATCGATACAAAGAATAATGTGTGTGTAAGGTTTATCTAAAGCCAAACAGAATATTTCTTATTGAATTGTTTGATTGATTTGGTGTCCATGTTACTCTTGTCAATTTATAATGTGAGATAATCTGAGGTTGAGTTATTTTGTGATATTTTACATATATTTCTGTACTTAAAAGAAAAAAACTTTTCATAATCTTTTTTGTTTGCTAAAACTAGTGGGATAATACAAAGAAGAAAGAAAAAAGAAGGAAAATTTGAAGGTGTGTGGTGATACTGAGAAGGGAATTTGTCAAACATCAAAATAAGTATTTATCAACTTAAAACAAGTTTGCATAAATAAAGGGGAAAAAAAACATCTTCATTACAAGCATACACATTATAATCTCAATGTAGATTGTTTAGATCTAAGCTTTTGTCAACACCTTGCGCAATCACATGATGACTGCCAATGTGGAACATGTCTCGATACACTTCACCCTTGAAATAATAAGTCTTTATTTCTTCCTACTCTTTTATATTATGTAATAAATAGATAGATAGATATGTATATGTATTATGATGAGCACCCTAGAATTAATGTAATGTAGCAGGAATAAAGTGGTGCTATAATTAAACATTTGTGAGGTGTCTCCATGTGGAGATGAGCTTCTTGTTTCCTCTGAGTCTACTCCAATGATCCATCTTATAATTTAATGTGATGATAATGTAATTTACTTCTTGTTAGTGTCAATAATAAGTCCAATGAAACCCATGCGACGGTTCACATGGTTTTTCTGGATGCCGTGAAGCTAAAACTCTAATGATTTGTGACATGACATGCAAGCCATGAGCGTATTACATACTGATTGATACTAATACTATTGCTATTGCTTAAGTTGGATAAGTTATGTGGACCGCCTCTAACAACATAGTTAGAATTTGTTAATTGCATTATGAATCACCTTACAAGCATAGATATATGAACACCATAACCACTGCTGAACGAAGCAAATAACAACTCATAAACCATAGGCAGAGGACTCATATTTTGATGACATAAAGTTTTGACAAACGACTACGTAGACAAACATCAACAGATCATATAACAGAGTCACTATAGCAAGCACAAAAAGAAAAAATTAAAATCATGTAACGGTATATTATGACAAGACATGCAAATCATGAGCGTATCACATACTACTGATCGATACCAATACTATTTCTATTGCTTAAGTAGGATGAGTCATCTCGACCTCCTCTAACAACAGAGTTATCATAGCTTCCTTCTGTATTTTGCTACGGTCACTACCATCACCACGTATAGCTTGTCAATCATGTTATCAATGGCGCGAAAGTACGTGATCCTCCATGTCCATCGTAACAAAAGACTTCCACAAATCATCCAAAATCCGGTAATAAATCCTAGCGTGATGCTCGTGTATAACCAAAGTGTTTCCATTCTGCTCTCAGAAGAATCTTCATTTTGCTCTTCTTCAATGGCCTTCGCTATATTCACCGTACAATTTATGGGCAGAGGAGGGCCACAAAGATATGGATTGCCAATGTAGATAGATGGATCAGTAAAAGTTTGCAATTGGTTGCCAGTGGGAATGCTTCCTTAAAGATTGTTATATGATAAATTCAAATGGTCTAAGAAATTCAAGGTCGCCAAACCGGACGGAATTGCACCCGAGAGATTATTTCTTGAGAGATCGAGGACTTCTAGTTGTTTCATTCCGTCGATGCTTCTTGGTATCTGACCTATAAGGTAATTTTCGGATAGATTTAAGCTCCGCAATCCATGCAAATTCCCCAATTCTTCAGGGATGTTTCCAGATAAATAATTGTTGGAGAGATCAATAAGTGTATCAATCGAAAGTTGTTTGGAGGTGGTATACTTGATTTCACTTCCTTTTATGAAGAGCAACATATCTTCTGCATAGAGAGTGTTATTGTTGAAGTAACAACACTGATACGTAGGAGCGCTTTTTAATGCACTGAAGCTCCCAAAGCTCCGTGGTATCGTTCCTGAAAGATTGTTGTTGGAGAGATCCAAGATACGAAGATATGGTAGAGAAGATAATCGAGGAATACTGCCGTTGAAGGCATTCGAGCGTAAGCTAAGTGTCTTCAGATACAATAAGCTTTCTCCAATCCAAGTTGGTATGTTCCCGATAAAGTTGTTGTGGCCCAAGTCGAGAGTAGATAGTTCTGTGCAACTCTTTAAACAATGAGGAATCGGTCCGGATAAATTATTGTAACTCAAGTGCAGTGACTCTAGCATTTGCAAATTACAGAGCGAATCAGGGACTCCACCGACTAATTTGTTGTTTGATAAGTCTAAAAGAAGTAAATTTGAGGAATTTTTCCAGCAATTGGGAACTTCTCCTGACAAATTTTTTTCAGAAAGCTGAAGCCTTTCCAAATTACTAGATCGACAATAAGAGAAGGGAATACCGCCACTCATATTATTCATAGATAGATCAAACCATTGTAAGCTTGGCATGGTATTTGTGATTCTTGGTGAAAGATTCCCAGAGAATGAGTTATTTGAAAGAGATAAATATTTTAATTTTGGAAAGAATTGTGGTATCTCACCAGTAATCTTGTTATCGGATAGATACAAATATTGGAGACCGGATGGAAGCCAGTTGGGAATCGTTTCTTTGATCCCTGTATTTGATAAATCTAATTCACGAAGATCGGTTTGTGTTCGGAGCCATTTCGGAAATTGGGGCATGGGCAGTATTTGGCAGAATCCCATCCAAAGGGTGTCAAGCTGAAAGGGAGGGATCCAATCATCGCTTTTGTTCAAGTATATAGAGTTGTATGAAATGTCCAAATATTTCAAACTTGATAGATTGGTAAGGTCGTCCTCCGATAAGCTCAACGAGTTATTGTAGAGATCCAAATATGTAAGGCCCTTCAACCATTTGATGCCTTCCGGAAGCATCCCCTTCAAATTGTTGGATCCTAAATTCAAAGATCGCAGCATAGAGAGGTTTCCAAGAGATACAAGTTGTGATTCATGCAGAGAGTTATAAGAAAGATCCAATTGCTCAAGACTAGAAGGACGCCCATCGAGAATCATGTCTTTTACTTCTGCAAGTGAAAATATAAAACATGAAGGGATATTTGTGTTTGGAGCCATTTTTAAAATTGGAGTGTTTCAAAAAGAAAAAATAAAGAGCTTGAAACGATAGATAAATCAAACGATAGTAAGTTTGGCATTGTGTTTTGACATTCTCGGATGAAAATGCCCTAAGAAGAAGTTTTTTGAGAGAAATAAATATCTAGAAAAACTCATCTCACCAGTAATCTTGTTGTTGGAGAGATACAAATATTTGAGTCTTGGCATCATGTTTAATATTTTTGGAGGAAGATGTCCGGATAAATAATTATTTCTGAGATCCAACATAATTAGATTTGGGAAATATTGTTGTGCATCATAAGTGATCTCATTATTGGAGAGATCCAAATACTCAAGACTAGAAGGAAGCCTATCGAAAAACATGTCTTTGATACCTGCACTTGACAAATATAGTTGACGAAGAGTGGTCTGTGTTCGGAGCCATTTTGGAAATTGGGGCGTGGGCCCTATTTGGCAGAAATCCATGAAGAGACTTTGAAGCCGAAAAGGAGGGATCCAATCATCGCTTTTGTTCAATTCAATGAAGTTGTACGAAATGTCCAAATATTTCAAATTTGATAGATTAGCAAGGTCATCCTCCGATAAGCTCAACGAGTTACTTTTGAGTTCCAAATAGACAAGGCTCTTCAGTTGTCCGATGCCTTTCGAAATCGTCCCATTCAAATCATTGGAATATAAAACTAAATGTTGCAGCAATGATAGATTCCCGATAGATGCAGGCACTGATCCACAGAGGGAGTTGAAAGAAAGATCAAGAGATTTTAGATTCTTGATGTTCCCTAGCCAATCCGTAAAGGAACCACTCAGCTGGGTGCCGCTGAGATCCAATTCCTCGATGCTATACTTAAGACATCTAGAGAAAACCATTTCTAGATTGGCAAGAACATCATTGATAGGCACTTGGCTCAGGTAGAGAATTTGGAGCTTGCAGAGATTGGATATAGGAGCTAGCTGCATGAAGCCATCTTGGAACACACTCCCAGACAAGTCGAGTGCCCGGAGAGATGTCAACTTCGCAACAGAATCAGGAAAGAACCCATATAGGTGATTCCCACCAAGATAAAGGAACTCGAGGCTACTAATATTGAACACCCAATCTGGTACGGTGGAGTTTATATCATTGCCTCGTAAATCAAGAGTGGTGAGAGATGTGAAGTTGACATGAGATAGCGAACGTGGAAAGATCCCTAATTCACAAGAACTCAATTCGATCTCTTGAACATGTGGCAACACGTTCAAATCTTGTAACCAGTTGGCCGCATTTGTAAAACGGACACGAGTCATGTTAAGATGCCGAAGGGAAGTGAGCATAGAGATCCATCTCGTGTTCTCAAGGTACAAGCAGAAGAAGTCATCATCTTCATCATCCCCATAGCAGTTATAAGAAAGGTCGAGGTGCTGCAAAGTGGATAGATTTCCGAGCTGGTCAGGTACTCTACCCACGAAGCCTGCACCTGAGAGGTTAAGATATGTTAGTCTTCTGAAAGCTCCCAAGAACTTGGGGATAGGTTTATGCGTAAAATAGTTGCCGCTGAGGTCCAGGTGATTAAGTTGTTGGAGAGAACGCAGAGATGGAGTTATGTCACCACGCACTGCCCATTTGCATCCTGGATCATCATTAACTTCCTGCTGAGAGCAGCCCTCATATAGATCCATTCGACGTCTATTCCGAAGATCCAGCTTGATAACATGACCAGAGATGTTGCTGCAGCCAACACCTTCCCACTCACAACAGTCCTCCCCGACCCAGGAAGAGAGACGATTGGAAGGATCATGAAGTCCACGCTTGAAGTCGATGAGGGCTTTCCTCTCTGTCTCTCGGCAGCCACGAGAAATCCCAAGCTCAATGCTAAGAACAGTAAGAGAAAAGGTTAGGACAAGAAGAGTGGTTCTCCAACCCATGTCTAATAGTGAGCTCTACCTCAGCTCTCGTGTGTGTGTGTACAAGCTTATATAAGCTCTCGTGTGTATCCAACAAAATTGTGTCCAACAAAATTGTCACTAGTCAAAGTCAAGCAACATGGGAACAAGTTAAGGAGAAAGTCGAATGTTCCACACGAAGATGTGCCCAACAAAATTGTCACTAGTCAAAGTCAATTTATAGGTAAATAAGTCAATGTCCAAAACAAATTGAAAACTCACTTATGGTGGATGCTTTTTCATTGCTTAATTTTCACCACAGGTGTCACATTCCGGATCATAAATATAGACATCCAACAATATGATAGAAGATTGATGGTGGAAATCAAAAGTCCTCGTTCCCTTCAATTGTCAATGTAGTATGAAATTTATGGGAAAAAAAGATGAGAGAGACAGAATGACATGTTTCATGAAAGAAAACTATGATTAAGAATGGAATCAAAGAAAAATGCTATCAAAATCCTTATCGTTTACTTGACCCGATTAATAATTTGACTACTTTTTGAAAAAGGTAATCAATCAATAAAAAAAAGTCACTAAAAATTATTCTAGTTTACTTGATCCAACAATAATTTGGTTACTTTTTGAAAAAAAGTAACCAATGAATAAAAAAATAAAAAATATTATTATTTACTTGACCTGATAATTATTATATTTAGTCTTCCAAAAGAGTGGAGGAATTTGTCAATAAAAATTGACCTGATAATTATTATATTTAGTCTTCCAAAAGAGTGGAGGAATTCGTCAATAAAAATTGACCTGATAAAAATTGACCTTCATAATCCCTTTTAAGTAAAAATAATTACGAAAATCTAAAAGAAAAGTGACATAAAACGTGGTTTTACATTTGCTTTAATTGATTTAGCACAAACCTTCATCTTTTCTTTCTGAGTTTGGGATGATTATTAGTGATTTTTAATATAATATTTTTTTTTATAAAATCAGACATAATTTTATGTTGACTATCGATGACTTAATGCAACCCTTCATTGAGTCATTTTCTTTCGAACTTAAAACAAACATTAGTGGTGTTAGTACAATTTTTTTTCATATTAAACTAATTAATATGATTATTATTTTCAGCTTCAGGTGAAACTGATTACCAACATCTAAAAGAAAAGTGGCATAAAAGTAAAACTAACACAAAATAATGTTCAAATACTTGCACCATTTAAAAAAAGAAAATACCGCTAATGTCTGTTAAGTTAGAAGAGAAGGAGGACAAGCTCCATCGTAAAGGGTGCATTACCCCTTAGAATGTTCAGATCAAGAAGCTTGTACCGATGTATATTGCTTATATTTGGTCATGTTGCCATCACAACCCTCATTCTCTTCAATTGTCCAGGTAGCATGAAATTCACGGTAAAAAAATAAAAAGAGAGATAGATAACGATATGCTTCATAAAAGAAAGCCACGATTAAGAATGGAATCAAAGAAAAATGCTATCAAAATCGTTATCGTTTACTTGACCCAATTAATAATTTGGCTACTTTTTAAAAAGAATAATCAACGAATAAAAAATCATTAAAAATCATTCTAATTGACTTGACCGCATAATAATTTGGTTACTTTTTGAAAAGAGTAACCAATGAATAAAAAAAAACTAAAAATCATTATTATTTATTTGTTGTGGAAAGTTGATGTCTACGTAAGTCATGCCTCCATCCATTATCATAGAAAGAAGAGTAGTATAACATGACTTATTGTATATAGTCAAGTAATAATGTAAATGGTGGTTTTTTCCATGGAGGATGTAGAGATGTATAATGGTGTTTGAAGTATTTGTAGTATAACCTTTTGAGAAAAGACAAATAAATAATTTTAAAGATATAATAAAGAGTGTGCGTATGATAGAACTCATGAGATCAATTCTCTTTTCACCTAGCTATATACTTTAAAATTCTAAATAAAATTAGCTAACCAATTTGTAGCTCTATCATATCATGAATCCACTTTCTTGTGTTTCCCAACTGAATTAAAATGCATTCGTTTGGACTAGAGAAGTATTATAGGATATGATTAATTTTGTATTTATGTTCTCATCAAAACAATCAAGATTTAGGCTCTCAACATTGTAACATCTTTCATGAGATTTTCGACTTAAAACATTATGACGGTTATAAGCGGTAACTCTTCACTTCTTTTATTTGAGCTTGTGACATGCATTAGCACTATTAGTATAATACATTTCATTTCAAACTTAGCATCATCATCATCGAAGTTAAAATAAAAAATAAAAATCTAAAAGGAAAGTGACATAAAACAAAAATCTTCTAGTTTCTAATCTCTTGAATGTCGTTTTGTTTGAGAGGCTCTTTCACGGATCCTGATGGAATGGATACTTAGAATACCTATTTCTAAACCTCTTGACGATGACACTTGATATAACAATCCAATCCCCTAGGCTTGTTGTCTACTAATGATATCTATCGATATATTAAATCAGATTCTAAGGAGGAGGTTTGGCACGGCTAGAAGGCGATATGGCTGCTTACTATTCTCTCCTAAAGTTAAACTGTTTTTATGGAAGTACTCCTGAAACCGATTACCCATCTCTGCTCTCTTTGCACATATTCTGCACCACCAGCAAGATAATTGCTTTGTCTGTCACCTTTCGGTAGATACCTCCCCACATATTCTCCTACAATGTTGTTCGGCCCTCTCTTTTCGGAATATGCTCCAGGCCAAATTGAAATTTGTTTCGAGTTCTTTGACGCATGGGCTTATTGGCTTCACGAGGAAGATGGTCATGACAAACAAATCTCTAGAACAATCTTAAGTCTCATTTCCTATTCTTTAATTTCGATGAAACTTTTGATTAGATTATTTAATGTGATGGTTCATTCTCTTTTACTGAACTTACCGTAGGTATTGGGCTTTGCTTCCTCTCGCCTTCCAACTCCACCATTGCCGCTGTGGGCAGCTTCCCTTACAAGCGCACAATCCATTGATGAAAGGGCTCCACCATGCTCAAGAACTATAAATAACCAGCCTAAGGATTCAATCGGACTCTCAATCACTCATCTCGATCATCAATGGAACCAAGGAAACCCCTTGGCACCTTACACCCATGACTGCTGAGATTAAGTTGAGGACGGACAATTTACACTCTTTTGATCTCAATTATTGTCATTTACTTGACTCTACTAATGTGTTAAATCATTAAATTGAGTCAAAAATTTATAATAAAAAATTAGTTATTGAATCGGTGGTTAAAAGAAATAATCAAATACTTAATAGTATTGATTTTGGAACATTAATCTTTATTTCAATATATTAAGGACATCAACTTATCTCATGTTAATTACTATTATCGACATCATGTTGTACTAAATAATCCATTTACCGAAGGAAACAAAAGAAAGTTACTTCCAATCACTCTCATTTATTTAACCCAACTATTTTTCTAATTCTTGAATAGAGAAAATAAAAAAAAAGTCACTCAAACCATTGTGATTTACTTAATTCAATTAATATATTGAATCATTCAATTAAGTGAAGAATTTATCATCAAAGTTTGGTTATTGAATCATTGACTAACAAAAGTAATCAAATACCCAAAAGTATTGATTTTAGATTATTAATATCTATTTCAATGTATCGAGGATATCAACTTATCTCAAGTTAATTGTTATTAAGGAAATCGTGTCACGTTAAATGATCCATTCACGGAAGGCAACCAAAGATAGCTACTTTCAAGCATTATCATTTACTTGACGTAACGATTTAACCAATTCATGATTAAAGAAAATAAAAAAAATTACTCAAATCATTATCATTTACTTCACTAGTAACAGAAAAGATGAGGACAAGAAGAAGGGTTCTCCGGCCTATGTTTAACAGCGAGCTCTACCCCTAAGCCTGACAGCTCTCATATGTGTATATAAGCTCATATTTACCTAACGTATGCATGAGTGCCCCATTAGAGGAGAAAGTTGTCACGAGGGATGAGGCTAAATCGTTCCACACGAATATCTGTCCAACAAAATTGTCACTAGTCAAAGTCAAGTAATACGAAAATAAGTCAATGTCCAAAACAAATTGGAAACTCACTCATGGTGGAGGCTTTTTCATTGCTTAATTTTCGTCACAAGCATCACATCGTAACCAAGCTTGACCGCATATATAGACATCCAACAATATGATAGGAGATTGATGGTGGAAGTCAAAAGCCCTCGTTCTCTTCAATTGTTGATGTAGCATGAAATTGATAGCAAAAAAAGAAAAAGAGAGATAGATAACGACATGTTTCATAAAAGAAAGCCACGATTAAGAATGAAATCAAAGAAAAATGCTATCAAAATCGTTAAAGTTTACTTGACCCAATTAATAATTTGACTACTTTTAAAAAAGAGTAATCAATGAATAAAAAAATTCATTCTAATTGACTTGACCCCATAATAATTTGGTTACTTTTTAAAAAGAGTAACCAATGAATAAAAAAATAACTAAAAATTATTATTATTTAGTTTGTTTAATCTTTGAAAGGAGTGGAAAGTTGATGTCTACATGAGTCATGCCTCATCCATTATCATAGAAAGAAGAGTACATCATGACTGACTTGATTGTATATAGCCAAATAATAATATAAATAGTGGTTTTTTGCACAGAGGATATAGAGACATTTGAAGTATTTGTAATATAATTTTTTGAGAAAAGATAAATAAATAATTTTAAAGATATAATAAAGAGTGTAAGTACGATAGAACTCATGAGATAAATTCTCTTTTCACCTAGCTATATACTTTAAAATTCTAAATAAAATTAGCTAACCAATTTGTAGCTCTATCATATCATCAATCAACTTCTTGTGTTTCCAACTGAATTATAATGCATTCGTTTGGACTATAAAAATAATTATAGAATATGATTAATTTTTTTATTTATGTTTTCATCAAACCAATCAAGATTTGGGCCCTGAACATTGTGACGGTTATAAGCGGTAACTCTTCACTTGAGCTTGGGACATGCATTAGCACTATTAGTATAATACATTTCATTTCAAACTTAGCATCATCATCATCCATTTTAAGTAAAAAAAAAAAACAAAAATCTAAAAGAAAAGTGACATAAAACATGGTTTTACATTTGCTTTAATTGATTTAGCACAAACCTTCATCTTTTCTTCTAGGTTTGGGATTTATTAGTGATTTTAATATAATATTTTTTTATAAATCTGACATTATCGATGATTTAATGCAACTCTTCAAAATTTTCTTTCGAACTTAAAACAAATATTAGTGGTGTTAGTACAATGTTTTTTTATATTAAACTAATTATTACGATTATTATTTTCGGCTTTAGGTAAAACTGATTAGCAAAATCTAAAAGAAAAGTGGCATAAAGTAAAACTAACTCGAAATAATGTTCAAATACTTACACCATTTAAAAAAAGAAAGTCTGTTAAGTTAGAAGAAAAGGAGGACAAGCTCCATCGTAGCTAACTAAGTACCCGAATTTGTTCCGAAACATGTTATCTAATCTGTGAAATAGCTTATAACGATATCTTATTTCTACAAATTCTGAGCTCTAATCTTGTCCAGAATTCGTTCAGACTCTTGAAGGTAACGCAAATGCAGACTGATGAGTCGAATCTTGAAATCGAATCCGATAAAACACGAGCCCGTACAACACGGTCGAATCAAGAAAACCCACCGTGGTCTCCCGTAACCCCGTCGAAGCTGTCGCCGCCGACGAGAGGGCCGCTTTCGCAGCTCCTCCTCCTCCTCTACGTGATCTTTTCTTCGTTGCTGCTCTCGTCTTCTATGGAGTATGTCGCCGGAACCGGAGGCGACGCGAGCAGCAGCAGGAGCTCCGGTGCGAGATTGGAATGGAAAATCCTTACCAAGAGAAATTTCTCCACTCAGATCCGTCTCTATCCCCAGATCCTCCTCATGGTTACCGTCCCTTGTACGCCGCTTCCCTTTCTTGATTATTCCTTTTCTCTTGATGCTCGCGTATTGCTAGATCGATCAAGAATATGGATTTTAGGTGAATCACGATGTCCATACCAATCTTGATTACTGGTAATTTGAGAACGTGTTTTCTTTTCTTTATTTAGCTTTTCTTAAAGCTCGCGTACCGTTAGATCGATCAATAAGATGGTTTTTAGGTTAATTATGAAGTGTATTCCATTCTTGATTACCGGTACTTTGAAAAAGATGTTTTCTGTTTTTTTCGATCAAGGGTTTGCTGGAACTAATTTTGTTCTGGTTATCATTCATCTCTTCTTGATGTTTGATCGTATTGCTTCGATTATTCCCATTCAAACCGTTTCACATATGATAGTAGAAACTTTTTCTTGGGGATGAGTCACGGCAGTCGAAGGATCTTCGACGTTTTGTTCCTCTAGGATTTGGATTGCTTTGTTCGTAAGATTTTCCTTATTATATTCGATGATTAGAAGACTGCGACTTTCTTTTTCCCTGCCATGGGCCTTAAATGCATATTCCATGTTGTATGTAAAATTATACTTTTCTGGCACCTTACGACATGCATTATTATGCAGCTTGGAATTCTTCTGTTCACATGAATCATTGTATCGAAAGGGAAGCAGAGAGGGCTTTACCACTGTGAAATGTAATTGGTTAGTTGGTTGTAGACAGGCAGTTTAAGATACATCCTTGTGCTTTCTTTGGTCGGTCTCAGCAATTCTGCTCCAACAGAGCAACGAGTTTGACTTATGTTGGTGAGACTAAAACTTATCTGGTAAGAATATTCTTAATAGTCATCTGCCCTTGCTTCTTTAGTAGTAGACGTTGAGATAAACAATTAAAATTCAATAGATGAAAATTCCTTGTAAAATGGGATGAAAGTTATTTATGTGGTTCTACCTTGATAAGAATATATGTGAGCAGAAATGTATGTTGTGATTTCATAGCAGTGAACCTTATGAGCAAATTTCAATTTATTTTCTCTTTGGTAAGGGTTTCTTCTTCTTTTTTAAGAGTAAGCGACAGTATTTGAGTCCAAGACCTTACGATAAACTATCAATGTCTTTACCAGCTAAGCTAGTCTTTGGCTAGGTTAATGTCGATAAGAAGATTAGTATTTATATTCTTTGGTATCAGAGCTTGTCTACTTTTGGCCCCTCTTATCAAATTTACATGTTGCTTTTTGCCTAAACTGAGACTTCATAGGATCTCTGGCTCTTGATGTCCTAATACCTTCTTCTTTAAGCCTTTCCTCTTGAACAGTGTGTGTGAATGTGCATGCCTCGTGTGACCATGTGTATGTATGTGTATGTGCCTATGAATGTATGATGTGCACTTGATACCATCCATTTCCTATTTTGCAAATTGTTTCAATATGACATGTGGTGATTAATGGTTGGTAAATTTATGAAGTGTGCATCATGTTAACATTGCTTAAATTAATGATAACTTTATCTCCATGAAATTACTGATTCTCCTTGTTGCAACTGTGTGACTTCCTGTTCATCATTGTTTTCAAATCGCTTAAACGTTACTTAAACATTGAGGAAATCTTCAATTTTTGTCTTGTGGTTGATCTTTTGGTTTCTAATCGCTTGAATGTTGTTTTGTTTGAGCGGCTCTTCCACGGTTCCCTAGTTGAATGAATATTTAGAATACCTATTCTTAGAGCTCTTGATGAGGACATTTGGATATGACAACCCAATACCCTAGGCTTGTTGTCTACTATTGATTTCTATCGGTATATCAAATCAGATTCTAAGGAGGAGGTTTGGCAGGGCTAGAAGGCGATATGGCTCCTTCCTATCTCTCCTAAAGTTAAAACTCTTTCTATGGAAGCTCTCCTGGAACCGATTACCCATCTCTGACCTCTTTGCACATATTCTACGCCACCAGCAAGATAATTGCTTTGTATGTCACTTTTCTGTCACGAACGGTCGTCGCGCACCTGCAACAACTCCGTTCAACGAACCGTTCGTCGCTCACACCCGCATGTACAGCTGCTTGACAGCATGTTTTCTCATGGTTTTGGGCCATTTTGCTGTAAATATATAAGTTCGAACAAGCTGCAGCGATCGCTCACCGAACCGAGCAAAACAGCCCCAAAACAGCCCAAAACGGCTCCGTTTTCGCGTGCCGCGGGAGGTGAGCGGAGTGCTGCCTCCGCTCACCAAAATGTTAGTCATCTCAGCACCTAGGAACCCCCCGGGTGGCACATGGCTGGATGGGGCTTCGGTTATATACCGGGCGTTGAACACTCTTTCGCAAGTTCGCACGTGACCTTTACGGGAACTTGGTTTTGTGCCCGGGACCAGGTGAGCGGCTATTTGTGGGCTTGCAGCTGTTCGTTCATCCTTGAAAGCCTTGTTTTTCTCCCTCTCCCTCTTTTCTCTTGTGCACACAAGGTGTTCGACGATTTGCTTGTAAAGCTTCCCTTTTCGCGAGACTTCGGGACTTGTCCGTTGCTCGTTCTTTCGATCTAACTTTCTTTCTCTTTTACAGGTCCTTCGGGACCTGCGAGAGGTTACAAAGTGGCTGATCCTTGCGGAGCAAGATCGCAAGGGCGAAGCGCGACTTAGGCAACGCAAGCTAAGTTCGCGTCTTTGCCACACGGGTGACTCGCGACTTAGGCAACGCAAGCTAAGTTTGAGTCTTTGGCCGCAAGGGTGCCTTACACCTTAGGCAATTCCAGCTAAGGTCGTGACATTGTGGTATCAGAGCGGGCAAGCTCTTCGATCGAACAGCAAACGAACTTCGCAACTTCGCCATGGCAAAGCATCGTGGCGAATCAAGCAAGACGGGGCAAGCCGGAACCTTGCCCCAAGAAGCCGCAGGTGGGCTGCATGTGCACACTCGCTCTCATGCTGTTGGAGCCGCTCACGAGGATCGCGGCAGCGAACAGGATGAGCGAGAAGTTGGCAACTCTCCGCGAGCGGAGGAAGCGCAATCTGGTGCGCTAACTGGGAAAAAGAGTCATAAGGAGAGACTCACGACGGCGGAAACCCGCCTGGATGTTCTGGAAGCGAGCATGGAGGAACTCTACCATGGCCAACAAAGACTTGTTGGGGTAGAGAGCTCGCAAGAGGAAGCGGAGTCCAGGATCGACAAGGTCGAGGCCCTAGTCGACCGATTGTCTGATGACACCAAGGACTCCGTGCAGCACTTACAAGATGTTGTGGCGGAACTCACCGCAAAGGTGGCCATGCTTACAAGAATGCTAAATGCGGGAGGAGGCAACACCCGCGCTGCACCGCCACAAAATTTGAGGGCACCTGAGCCCCATGGATATGGAGGGGCCAGAGATGCCAAGGAGCTCGAGAACTTTCTGTTCGACATGGAGCAATACTTCCGAGCTACGAGGCCCGATTCTGAAGATACCAAAGTTTCTATAGCAACAATGTATCTGAATGGAGATGCGAAACTTTGGTGGCGAACTCGTTGGGAGGAAATCCAACAAGGTCGGTGTCGAGTCGACACATGGGAAGACTTGAAGCGGGAGTTGAGAACTCAGTTCCTACCGGAGAACACAGAGTTCGTCGCAAGAAGGAAGTTGAGACAACTCCGCCAAAGTACCACCATCCGAGACTATGTGAAGCAGTTTTCTGCACTAATGCTGGACATACAGGACATGTCCGAGAAGGACAAGTTGTTCAGCTTCCTTGATGGTTTGAAACCATGGGCTCAACAGGAGTTGAATCGAAGGAATGTTACCGATGTAGTCGGGGCAATTGCAGCTGCAGAAAGGCTTACCGACTTTGTTTCCTCTGAAGACCCAGCGAGAAGGAAACAATCTTCAGGCAATCGCCCTGCAAAACATTCTCGAGGGAAGGAGCTCGGGGGCGAACAGAAGAAGAAGAGCTCCCACAAAGGGCTAAACCCGAAAGGCAAGGCCTCAAAACCTGGAGGATGCTTCTTGTGCGGAGGACCGCACATGGTAAGGGAGTGCCCACAAAAACAAGCACTCAATGCATTGACGGCTTCCATCCACCCTCCCCGATCGGACAAGGGCAAAGCTGTCGCCCTTAGCTCAAGCAGTTCTGAATCCAGCAGCGACGATGAGGAGTCGCAAGGACCCCGAATGGGAGCAATGCGTTTGCTGAACGCTATGCGGGGTCAAGTGGGGGAGAACATAAAGACGAAGGCACAAAAAGCAGGAAGTAGCGAGCTGATGTATGTGGACATTAAGCTAAATGGCCAAACGACCCGTGCAATAGTGGATACGGGCGCTACCCACAACTTCATAGCCGATCGCGAAGCACAGCGACTTGGGTTGACCTTGGAGAAGAGCCCAAGCCGAATGAAAGCGGTGAACTCGGAGGCCAGGCGAATCTCCGGGTTGGCGAAGGGTGTTCCTATCAAAATCGGGACTTGGAGCGGAAACACCAACATGATGGCCGTGCCACTGGACGACTTCCAAGTGATTCTTGGAATGGAGTTTATGCACGCGGCGAAGTTGGTGCCGATGCCGTTCTTGAACTCCCTATGTATGATGGGAGGCGATGACCCCTGCGTGGTTCCCGTCTCTCGGAGAGGAACCAAGGAGCCCCAACATATTTCGGCGTTACAATTAAAGAAAGGGGTGCGAAAGGGCGAATTGACATTCGTGGCTGCTATGAAGCTAGAGCCACTCAACGAAGAGGCCATTCGAGAACCTACTATGGTGGCGAACGTCCTGAAGGACTTCAAAGACGTTATGCCACCCAAGTTGCCGAAGACTCTTCCACCACGCAGAGGCATGGATCACAGTATCGAGCTGGAGCCAGGAGTGAAGCCTCCAGCGAGACCACCCTACCGCATGCCCCCGCCAGAGTTGGCAGAACTCAGAAAGCAGTTAGGTGAACTGCTAAGCGGTGGTCTCATCCGCAACTCAAAAGCACCTTTCGGAGCTCCAGTTCTCTTCCAGAAGAAACAAGATGGGAGCCTCCGATTATGCGTCGACTACCGAGCCCTCAACAAAGTAACAGTGGAGAACAAGTATCCCATCCCGCTCATTGCGGACTTGTTCGATCAATTGGGCAAGGCGAAGTATTTCTCAAAACTCGACCTTCGGTCGGGATATTGGCAGGTGCGCATTGCTGAAGGCGACGAAGCAAAGACTACTTGTGTGACCAGATATGGAGCGTTTGAGTTCTTGGTAATGCCTTTTGGCTTAACCAACGCTCCGGCCACATTCTGTACTCTCATGAACCAGCTATTCAAGGAGTATTTGGATAAGTTCGTGGTCGTCTACTTGGACGATATCGTCGTCTACAGCCAAACGCTCGAGGAGCATGTCAAGCACCTTCGGACGATTTTCAAGGTTCTCAGGGAGAACACATTGTTCGTAAAAATGGAGAAATGCTACTTTGCTCAAACTGAGATCCTATTCTTGGGGCATCGAATCGGTGATGGCTCCATTCGGATGGACAAGTCGAAGGTGCAAGCAGTTGCGGAATGGCGAACTCCAAAGAAGGTGCCAGAGTTGAGATCCTTCCTTGGTTTCGTCAACTACTATCGACGCTTCATTGCCGGGTATTCGAAGCGGGCAACCCCACTGACGAAGTTGCTGAAGAAGGAGCAGCCTTGGAAGTGGTCGGACAAATGTGAGATAGCATTCCAAGACCTAAAAGCTGCTGTCCTAGAAGAACCAGTGCTCAAATTGCCAAACTATGGAGAGCCCTTTGAAGTCCACACAGATGCTTCGGCCTTCGCTATTGGAGGAGTACTCATGCAGGAAGGTCATCCGGTGGCCTACGAGAGCCGCAAACTCAACGAGACCGAGAGGCGGTATCCAGTGCATGAGAAGGAGATGACAACAGTGATTCACTATCTACGAGTTTGGCGACACTACCTTCTCGGGTCGCGATTTGTGCTGAGGACAGACAACATCGCCCTGAGTTATTTCCAAACTCAGAAGAAGCTCTCCCCAAAGCAAGCACGGTGGCAGGACTTCCTGGCTGAATTTGATATGGCAATGGAATACAAGCCCGGGAAGGCGAATGTCGTGGCCGATGCGCTGAGTCGGAAAGTGGAATGCGTGAATGCTGCACAACTGGAGGGCAGAGGCCAAGCAAGTCAGTTACACTCCAACTTCCTTTCCCGAATCAGAGATGGACTGTATAGTGATCCCCAGGCAGTTATTCTGATGCAGCTCATCAAAGAAGGCAAGGCACGACGATTTTGGGTCCAGGAGGGACTTGTTTACACAAAAGGGAATAGGATTTATGTTCCCCGAGTGGACAATTTAAGGCGTGAACTCTTAAAAGAGTGTCACGATTCCCTTTGGGTTGGACACCCCGGCATTCACAGAACGTTGGCTCTCGTGGAGAGGGCCTTCTACTGGCCAAAGATGGGGATTGATGTGGAGGAGTATGTTCGAACATGCCTTACTTGTCAACAAGACAAGGCGGAGCAGCGGAAGCCGGTGGGACTTTTGGAGCCGTTGCCCGTACCAGAAAGGCCATGGGAGAGCATTTCCTTAGACTTCATATCAAGCTTGCCACCTGTAGGGGGACTTGGATCGATACTCGTGGTGGTCGATCGGTTTTCAAAGTACGCAGCTTTCATTGCTGCTCCCCTACATTGTTCAGCTGAAGAGGCGGCTAGACTGATGATGAAGGGTGTAGTGAAGTATTGGGGAGTCCCACACAATATCATTAGTGAACGTGATGCTCGGTTCCTGGGACGATTCTGGACCGAGCTATTCAAATTGTTGGGGTCAAAGTTATACTTCTCTACAAGCCTCCACCCCCAGACGAATGGCCAGACTGAAAGAATAAATTCGCTCTTGGAGCAGTATCTCCGGCACTATGTGAGTGCCAATCAATGAGATTGGGTGAAGCTGTTGGACATCGCCCAATTCTCCTACAACTTGCAGCGGAGCTCTGCATCCAACAAGAGCCCCTTCGAAATTATCACAGGACAACAACCGTCGACTCCGCACACTATGGTAATTGGGTATACTGGGAGTAGTCCATCAGCCTATCATTTCGCAAAGGAGTGGCATCGAAATGCCGATATTGCGCGAGCTTACTTGGAGAAGGCGGCAAAACGGATGAAGAAGTGGGCATACTTGGGAAGGCGATCACAAGAGTTCAAAGTTGGCGATTTGGTGTTGGTAAAGCTCCAACCAGCATCACTCCAATTCTTCAGGAACAGAGTTCACAAAGGATTAGTGCATAAGTATGAAGGGCCCTTCCCAATTATCAGCAGAGTAGGCAATGTTTCTTACAAGTTGCAGCTGCCGGCGTGGTTCAAAATTCACAACGTTCTGCACGCCAGCAACCTGAAGGCCTACCATTCGGATCCGCAAGACGCTTCTCGAAGTGTTCCAACTCAGCTTCCTCCCATCACAGCCTCCTACGAGAAGCAAGTGGAAACCATTCTGGCGGATCGTAAGATAAAGCTACCCAGCGGAGCGGAACAGACAGAGTACTTGGTGAAGTGGCGAAAGCTTCCCCGAACTGAAGCTAGTTCGGAGCCTGAAGACGCCCTGCGACATGAAGAAGAAGTCATCAACAACTACCAACAAGCGTCGACGAGGGCGTCGACAGTTTAAGTGGGGGAGAATGTCACGAACGGTCGTCGCGCACCCGCAACAACTCCGTTCAACGAACCGTTTGTCCCTCACACCCGTATGTACAGCTGCTTGACAGCATGTTTTCTCATGGTTTTGGGCCATTTTACTGTAAGTATGTAAGTTCGAACAAGCTGCAGCGTTGCAAAGCGATCGCTCACCGAACCGAGCAAAACAGCCCCAAAACAGCCCAAAACGGCTCCGTTTTTGCGTGCCGTGGGAGGTGAGCGGAGTGCTGCCTCCGCTCACCAAAATGTCAGCCATCTCAGCACCCAGGAACCCCCCGGGTGGCACATGGCTGGATGGGGCTTCGGTTATATACCGGGCGTTGAACACTCTTTCGCAAGTTCGCACGTGACCTTTACGGGAACTTGGTTTTGCGCCCGGGACCAGGTGAGCGGCTGTTTGTGGGCTTGCAGCTGTTCGTTCATCCTTGAAAGCCTTGTTTTTCTCCCTCTCCCTCTTTTCTCTTGTGCACACAAGGTGTTCGACGATTTGCTTGTAAAGCTTCCCTTTTCGCGAGACTTCGGGACTTGTCCGTTGCTCGTTCTTTCGATCTAACTTTCTTTCTCTTTTACAGGTCCTTCGGGACCTGCGAGAGGTTACAAAGTGGCTGATCCTTGCGGAGCAAGATCGCAAGGGCGAAGCGCGACTTAGGCAACGCAAGCTAAGTTCGAGTCTTTGGCCGCAAGGGTGCCTCACACCTTAGGCAATTCCAGCTAAGGTCGTGACAATTCGGTAGATACCTCCCCACATATTCTCCTACGATGTTCTTCAGCCCTCTCTTTTTGGAATCTGCTCCAGGCCAAATTGAAATTTGTTTCAAGTTCTTTGACACATGGGCTTATCTTGGCTTCACGAGGGAGATGGTCATGACAAACAAATCTCTAGAACGATCTTAAGTCTCATTTCCTATTCTTTTTGTTGTCTTTGGCTCAATAGGAATGAGGTCAGATTCCATAACTGTCGTGCCAAACCTCCTACCGTAGTCTCCAGGGTGATTGCCCTCATCAATGAAATCGCTGAATCATATCCTTCGCCTGAGAAAACTAGGAATATATGCACTATGTATCCTCAACCAGGTAATGGGATCTACAGCTACATATTACAATGTGATAAATCTTTTACTTCACTTCGAATTTTCTGCAGGAACCAGATTTATCTTCCTCTTTGCTGCAAACTCATCGCTAGCTGTGGGCCGATCGAATCCCCTAATGGCAGAGGCTCTCGTTGTCCTGGAGGCGCTGAAACACACAGAGGCACTGCAGTGGCACCACCCCTGGATCCAAACTGACTCCTAATCACTAATATCTATTGTTAACAGTGCCAAGGAAATCCCTTGGTTCCTTTCTGTCATTATTTCTGATGTAACGTTATTTATGGCCAAACTTCACATCATTGCTCACAGTTTTATCCCTAAGGCTCTCAACAGCAAAGTTCATCAGCTTGTTGCTTTTCTAAGAACCAATGGGTTCTCATGTTTTTATAAAGTGGGTGATTCTGATATATCATCCAATCCTCTTGTTATCTTTCTTTAATTTCGATGAAAGTTGTTACTGTTTAAAAAAAAAAATTCAATTCTCTGGATCCGAACCCAAGGGGTGAAACTTTTGACTATATTATGTAATGTGATGGTTCATTCTTTTTTACTGAACTTACCGTAGGTATTGGGTTTTGCTTCCTCTCGACTTCCAACTCCACCATTGCTGCTGTGGGCAGCTTCCCTTACAAGCGCACAATCCATTGATGAAAGGGTTCCACCATGCTCAAGAACTATAAATAACCAGCCTAAAGATTCAATCGGACTCTCAATCACTCATCTCGATCATTGAATCAATGGAACCAAGGAACCCCCTTGGCATCTTATACCCATAACTGCTGAGATTAAGTTGAGGATGGACGAATTACTCAAATAAATACCAGCGCATTTATTGAACACCATAAACACTGCTGCTTGAAAAAAATGCCAGCGCATAAACCATAGGCAGAGAACTCATATTTTGATGACAAAGTTTTGACAAACAAACTACACAGACAAACATCAACAGATCATATAACAGTCATTATAACATGCAGAAATTAAAATCATGTGACGGTGTTTTATGACAAGACATGCAAACCATGAGCGTACTACATATACCAATGTCATTGCTATTGCTTAAGTCGGATGAGTCATGTTGACCCACTCTAACAAGAGTCATCGTAGCTTTCTTTTGTATTTTGCCATGGTCACTACTATCACCACGTATAGCTTGTCAAATATATTATCAATGGCGTGGAAGTACGCGATCCTCCATGTCCGTAACAACAAAAGGCTTCCACAAATCGCCCAAAATCCGATAATAAATCCTAATGTGATTCTTGTGTATAACCAAATTGTTTTAATTCTGCTCTCAAATGAATCATCATTTTGCTCTTCTTCATCAGCCTTCGTTATATTCACCGTACAATTTTTGGGGAGAGGAGGGCCACAAAGATTTGGATTGCCAGCATAAATAGATGGATCAGTAAAAGTTTGTAACTGATAGCCAGTGGGAATCCTTCCAGAAAGATTGTTATATGATAAATTCAATTGGTTCAAGAAATTCAAAGATGCCAAACCGGAAGGAATTACACCCGAAAGATTATTTCTTGATAGATCGAGAACTTCTAGTTGTTTCATTTCGTCGATGCTTCTTGGTATTTGACCTGTAAGATAATTTCCGGACAGATTTAAGCTTCGCAATCCATGCAAATTCCCCAACTCTTCAGGGATGTTTCCTGATAAGTTATTGTTGGAGAGATCAATAAGTGTATCAATTGAAAGTTGTCTGGTGGTGGTATACTTGATTTCACTTCCTTTTACGAAGAGCCACATATATTCCACAGAGAGAGTATTGTTGTTGAAGTAACAACAATGATATGCAGGAGCACCTTTTAACGCACTGAAGTCCCCGAAGCTCTGTGGTATTGTTCCTGAAAGATTGTTGTTGGAGAGATCCAAGATACGAATATATGGTAGAGAAGATAATTGAGGAATGTTGCCGGTGAAGGCATTGGAGCGTAAGCTAAGTGTCTTCAAGTACAAAAGGCTTTCTCCAATCCAAGTTGGTATATTCCCAATGAAGTTATTGTGGCCCAAGTCGAGAGTAGCTAGTTCTGTGCAACTCTTTAAGCAATGAGGAATCGGCCCGGATAAATTGTTGTGACTCAAGTGCAGCGACTCTAGCGTTTGCAAATTACAGAGCGAATCAGGGACTCCACCTACTAATTTGTTGCTTGATAAGTCTAAAAGAAGTAAATTTGAGGAATTTTTCCAGCATTTGGGAACCTCTCCTGACAAATTATTTTCGGAAAGCTGAAGCCTTTCCAAATTACTGGATCGACAATAAGAGAAGGGGATATGGCCACTCATATTATTTGTAGATAGATCAAACCATCGTAAGCTTGGCATTGTGTTTGAGATTCTTGGTGGAAGATTTCCTGAGAATGAGTTATTTGAAAGAAATAAATATCTCAGTTTTGGAAAGAATTGTGGCATCTCACCCGTAATCTTATTGTCGGAGAGAGACAAGTATTCCAGACTTGGCATCATGATTGATATTTTTGGAGGAAGATATCCTGATAACGAGTTATTGCTGAGATCCAATACAGTTAGATTTGGAAAATAATATGGTACATCACCGCCAATCATACCAATCATATTATTGGAGAGATCCAAATATTGGAGACCGGATGGAAGCCAATTGGGAATCGTTTCTTTCATACCTGTATTTGATAAATCTAATTCACCAAAAGTGGTTTGTGTACGAAACCATTTCGGAAAATGGGGTGTAGGTAGTATTTGGCAGAATTGCATATAAAGTGTGTTAAGTTGAAAGGGAGGGATCCACTCATCACTTTTGTTCAAGTGTATAGAGTTGTATGAAATGTCCAAAATTTTCAAACTTGATAGATTAGCAAGGCCATCCTCCGATAAGCTCAACGAGTTATTGTAAAGATTCAAATAGACGAGTCCCTTCAACCGTTTGATGCCTTCCGGAAACATCCCAGTCAGATAATTGGAACGTAAAATCAAATATCGTAGCATAGAGAGGTTTCCAAGAGATGCGGGCAATGATCCATTGAGAGAGTTGTAAGAAAGATCCAAATACTCGAGACTAGAAGGAAGCCTATCGAAAAACATGTCTTTGATACCTGCATTTGACAATTGTAGTCGATGAAGAATGGTTTGTGTTCGGAGCCATTTTGGAAATTGGGGCGTGGGCCCTATTTGACAGAAATCCATGGAGAGGCTTTGAAGCTGAAAAGGAGGGATCCAATCATTACTTTTGTTCAATTCAATGAAATTGTACGAAATGTCCAAATATTTCAAACTCGATAGATTAGCTAGGTCGTCCTCCGATAAGCTCAACGAGTTATTGTAGAGATCCAAATAGGCAAGGCTCTTCAGTTGTCCGATGCCTTCCGAAATCGTCCCCTTCAAACCATTGGAATATAAAACTAAATGTTGCAGCAATGATAGATTCCTGATAGATGCAGGCACTGATCCATAGATAGAGTTGAAAGAAAGATCAAGAGATTTAAGATTCTTGATGTTCCCTAGCCAATTCGGAAAGAAACCACTCAGTTGGGTGCCTCCGAGGTACAATTCCTCCATGCTATTCCTAAGACATCCAGAGAAAACCATTTTTAAATTGGCAAGCACATCGTTAATAGGCACATAGCTTAGATCGAGAATTTGGAGCTTGCAGAGGTTGGATATAGGAGCTAATCGCATGAAGCCATCTTGGAACACACTCCCAGACAAGTCGAGTGCCCTGAGAGATGTCAACTTCGCAATAGAATTAGGAAAGAATCCATAGAGGTCATTCCAACCAAGATAAAGGAACTCGAGGCTAGTAATATTGAACACCCAATCTGGTATGGTGGAATTTATATCATTGCCTCGTAAATCAAGAGTGGTGAGAGATGTGAAGTTGACATGAGACAGCGAACGTGTAAAGGTCCCTAATTCACAACGTCTTAATTCAATCTCTTGTATCTGTGGTAGTGCATTCAAATCTTGGAACCAGTTGGCCGCATTTGTAAAACGGACACGAGTCATGTTAAGATGCCGAAGGGAAGTGAGCATAGAGATCCATCTCGTGTTCTCAAGGTACAAGCAGAAGAAGCCATCACCTTCACCATCCCAATAGCAGTTATAAGAAAGGTCGAGGTGCTGCAAAGTGGATAGATTTCCGAGCTGGTCAGGTACTCTACCCACGAAGCCTGCACCTGAGAGGTTAAGATATGTTAGTCTTCTGAAAGCTCCAAAGAACTTGGGGATAGGTTTATGCATAAAATAGTTGCCGCTGAGGTCCAGGCGATTAAGTTGTTGGAGAGAACGCAGTGATGGAGTTATGTCACCACGCACTGCCCAATTGCATCCTGGATCATCATCCGACAAGTAGTACAACTCCTGATGAGTGCAGTCTTCATATAGATGCATTCGTCGTCTATTTCGAAGATCCAGCTTGATAACATGACCAGAGATGTTGCTGCAGCCAACTCCTTCCCACGCACAACAGTCCTCTCCGACCCAGGAAGAGAGACGATTGGAAGGATCATGAAGTCCACGCTTGAAGTCGATGAGGGCTTTCCTCTCCGTCTCTCGGCAGCCATGAGAAATCCCAAACTTAATGGTCAGAACAGCAAGAGAAAAGGTGAGGACAACAAGAGGGGTTCTCCCGCCCATGTTTAACGGTGAGATCTAACCCTAAAGCCGGCAGCTCTCATATGTGTATATAAGCTCATATTTGCCTAACGTATGCGTGAGTGCCCCGTTAGAGGAGAAAGTTGTCAGGAGGGAACTCCTGGATGAGGCTGAACGCTTCACACGAAGATGTGTCCAACAAAATTGTCACTAGTCAAAGTCAAGCAATGTGGAAGCAAGTCAATGTCCAAAACAAATTGGAAACTCACATATGGTGGAGGCTTTTCCATAGCTTAATTTCCACCACTGGTGTCGCATTCCTGATCATAATCCTAATCTACTACCAGTCAAACCATTGGAGAAATGATGTATTTATTATACAATAGACAGTATCACTAACCGAGCTTAACCACATATATAAGCAGACATCCAAACAGTATGATTGGAGATTGGTGGTGGAAGTAAAAAGCCCTCGTCAGTGTAGCATGTAATTTATGGCAAAAGAGCACTCTTTTGATCTCATCTTTGTACCATGATTCTTATATTGCAAAGTGCACCAATTATTATTATTTATTTTTGGTAGAAACTTTGGGTTCTCACAATGTTATAGGCAGGATGCTTTAGGCATACCTTTCAACCCTTCTGCTGCCTTTTTCTGATTCAATGAAAGTTATCTTTTTTTTTATTAAAAAAAAATAATTCCAAAAAAATTGAGAAATTTACCATGATTTATGATAAATATTTGAAATGTCATACATATTTTGAAAATTATACATGGAGCGATTGTTTCGATATCTTACATCAGCATCAATCGTTAACCAGGGGAGGTAGGCTGATGAACTTATCTTCAATCACGTTCAATCGCAACATATGTGTATAAATATATCCATTTTCCTATTACCAAACAATAGGCAAGTAATAATTGTCCGTAGTTATAGAGGTGCACTTAATTACTCCTATGTGTTTTTTCATTTTTTTTATTATGAAGATGGCATATACTTATCTTTTGAATGAATGGATTACTACTAGACAATACGATGTTGGAGATGACTTATTATTTATAATAATAAGTATTAATTATTAATATACTATTGAAGATGGTATTGTTATTGTCTAAGAGATGTATTAATTAATTCCAACTGACACAAATTAAATTATTCTGTATTAATTATACTTGTCTAAGATTTCTTCTAGACACAATGTACATTCAAGATGGTGTGGCTGACTTCTTATTTGTATTAGCTAAAAATTATATAGACCTTTCATCTATAATCGGTGTCATATCAAACAATCTATTCGTTGAAGATAACGAAAGAAAGCTACTCTTAATCATGATCGTTTACTTGATTTAACGATTTATTTAATTCTTAAATTGAGAAAACAAAGAAAAATCACTTAAATCATTGTCATTTACTTGATGTTTTGAATCATTCAATCTAATCGAGAATTTATAATTAAAAGTAAGTTAGTTATTGAATCAGTGGCTAAAAGAAGTAATCAAATACTTAAGAGCATTAATTTTGGAGTATTAATCTCTATTTCAATGTATTGAGGACATCAACTTATCTTATGTTAATTGCTATTAACGACATCATGTCAAACAATCCATTCACTGAAGGCAACCAAAGAAAGTTGCTTTCAATCGCTATCGTTTACTTGACGCAACAATTTGTCTAATTCATGAAGGAAATAAAGAAAAGTCACTCAAATCATTGTCATTTACTTGACTTCACTAATGTATTGAATTATTTAATTGACTTCACTAATATTAAATTATTTAATTATTCAAGAGTGTTGATTTTGGATCATTAATCTATATTTCAATATATTAAGGATATCAACTTATCACAAGCTAATTACTATTAACGATATCATGTCATGTTAAACGATCCAATCACTAAAGGCAACTAAAGAAAGCAACTCTGAATCAAAGAAAAGTCACTATCTTTTACTTGACGCAACGATTTATCTAATTTATGATCGAAGGAAACAAAGAAAAGTCACTCAAATCATTGTCATTTACTTGACTTCACTAATGTGTTGAATTATTCAATTGAGTCGATAATTTATTATTCAATTGAGTCGATAATTTATTATTAAATATTGGTGGTCGTAACTAATAGAAATAATCAATCAAATACTCAGGAGTGTTGATTTTAGAGCATTAATCTCTAACGTAATATATTAAGGACATCGGTTTGTCTAACGTAATATATTAAGGACATCGGTGTGTCAAACTATCCGAAGGCAACCAAAGAAAGCTACTCTAAATAACCATCATTTAACTTAACGATTTGTTCAATTCTTGAATGGAAAAAAATAAAGAAAAGTCACTCAAATCATTGTCATTTACTTGACTCTACTAATAGGTTGAATTATTCAATTGAGTCGAGAATTTATCATCAAAGGTTAGTGATTGATTCAACAATCAAATATTCAGGAGTATTAATTTTGGAGTAATAATCTCTATTGCAATGTATTAAGGATATCGTGTGGTGTCAAACAATCCATTCACCAAAGGCAACTAAAGAAAACTAATACGAATCACCATCCATCATTTACTTGACCCTGTAATTTGTCCCATTATTGAATAAAGAAAACAGAAAAATCACTCAAATAATTATCGTTTATTTGACTTCATTAATATATTTGAATCGTTGAATTAAGTCGAGAATTTATCATAAATGATTAATGATTGAATATTATTCGATTAAGCTAAGAATTTATTATAAAAAATAATTAAACCAGTGGCTAACAGAATCAATCAAATACTCAACAATGTTGATTTTGGAGCATTAATATGTATTGCAATATATTAAGGACATAACTTATCCTAAGTTAATTGCTATTAAAGACATCATATCTTATCAAACAATCTATTCATTTAAGATAATGAAAGAAAGCTACTCCAAATAACCATTGTTTAGTATCTATTTATCCAAGACAATCAAACAAAGCAACTCTAAATTACCATTATTTACTATGTAGCAGTAGTCAAATACCTAAGAGTTATAATTTTAAAGTATTAATCTATTTTGCAATGTATTAAGAATATCATTTTATCTCTGGTTAATTGCTATTCAGTGATATAAATTTTAATTTTGTTGCTGCAAGAGCCATTGCGACTTGTTTGATCCTCAATGGTTTCTTTGTATACAACCACATGTAAGTGCATCAAGTTATAAATGCAACAACGAGCCCTTCCATCGATGCAACGGATTAATTGTTAAGTATTGGCATCCAACACCCAAAGTACACTTATTATTATTCTGAATAAGAAAATCAACCTCTCCAGCAGCATCCATATTACTAGAGCCATTATAATTGAGCTTATGCCAATTCTCAAAGGGAGGGTATCATTTTACATGTAATTGACATATCCCTTGGGGTCCTTCAACAAATCATCCCCTGGATAATAGTAAGATGAAAACTTTAAGAAGAATCACATAGCCACATGTGAGAGGATCGAGAGAGTATCCAACTTCGGTTCTATCTCACAACGTAATTTGCAGGTGCAGTATACGATGTTAGTCTGCTTATAATAAAATATGTAAAGGTCTATTTTCATGAATGCCTATTGCAAGTGATGTCAACTTCCTGCAAAACAATTGACAGAAAGTCCAATTTCGGATGACAAAAAATTCACTATTTTTAATCTTTGCATTAATTTATGCTTGTTATAATTTGTTAATTAGATTATGAATCGCCTTATAAGCGTAGATATGAACACCATAGCCAATGCTACTTCAAAAAAAAAAAAACAGCTCATAAATAACACTAAAGATTAATGTTTAATACAAAAGGCTTGAAATGGTCATCAACACCCTTTTGAAAATTTCCTGCCATATGTTATGCGTGTGTGTGAAAATTTTCTAAGATTGTTTAAAATAAAAATCCATACAATTGATCCTAAATAGTTAAAACAGTTTGATTTTTAATTGTAATTGGAGAAAACTTTATAATTGCATATCACCATGTCAGTGTGATTGCATTACTTGTTATCTCTCAGTTGCAAGTCTTGGCTGGCCATAACCAAAGGAGAAAAAGCTATATCGAAGACAAATAATTAGCTTCTCCAAATTCCCAATTTGATCATGTTTAACCATGGCACCTAACAGGTTATGCTGCTGCAGACTGCTTAGGGACTTCACCATTACGACGAGAGCTCACTACAATTGGAAGCCATGACAAGTACACCACAAGTTCCATTATTTCATCATGCGGTGATCAGGCACATCATTTTAATTATGTTTTCTGTAATTTCCTTATCCCACAAAAAATTATTGGATTTGCATCTCTTTCCTCCTGTCGTTGAATCATGAGCCAAGAGGATCATATCTCAAGCGATAAATACCAATACTCAACCGGATGGCGCAGCATTCAATACCCTACGACATCGACACCGATCTGGGCTTCAGCCTTTTCTGGGTGAAGTCCGCGAGGCCTTTTTGGACCAGGCTTGGATCAACGTGGTCGACAACAACTATGTCAGTAACAGAGTTAGCGTGTAAAAGGCAAACCCACTGCTACCGAAATACTTGGTAACTTCATTCCCCTCAGGGACAGAAAGAACCCCTCTGCAATGGTGGCAACATGTCCAGGGAAAACACCCATTTGCCCTGTAGTTGCTATGACGACAATGCAGCTTGAGATCAATGTGTTGGCCAGCACCAAGCAACAGTACCGTGTAAGCCCAGCATTTGCTAGCCGGCACAAGTTAGAAACAACAATGAATGCAATCCTCGGTTCCCACTTGCCAATCATCAGCTAGTAGTCAGTTTGTTGTCTTGAAACAATTATATTCAGAGAACCAAACAACTAATACCCATTGCATTGTCTTGAAAGCCATTATGACCTTGACGTCCGGCAGCCAGTGGCTCCTTTAGGACCAAGGAAGCTTTTCAAGGTATTAGATAGACTAAACTGACATAGCACTGTCAGATTTAATTTCTACGTAGGAACATTTTTGAAAAGAATATGATTAAACTATCATATGAAGGATCTCTTTTAAATCCTTGGATAATATTTATGCCTAAGCTAATGATAAGAGACTCATCTGCTCCTACGAATTGACTTACTGCTTCTCTGCTTCTTCCCTGATTTAAGTATTGATATCCTCTACAAATATGATTAAGAGTTGGCACCTCTTCGGACAATTCTAAAGACAGTCTCTTCTCGTAGTACTTGAAAAGCAAAATGTCCTAACCATGATTGAAAAACCTTTTACTGTTATTCCATTTCAGATATATGAATGCATTTTTAAGTTCAGATAAGCCAATTTTCCATTATATGTTCCAGTCGACTCTCCACTAGCCTGTGATTACAATTATTGACCGGATTTGCAATCTTCAAGTTTCCTTACCAAATATTCACATCTGATTTTTCAAAGAGGTCCAATTTCTATATATATATATATATATATATATATATATATATAAACAATTGGTACCCCTGTATCAAAGTTTTGATTAAAGACAGATGTCTTTTCGTATCAATCCCTTAGTATAGCAAAATCCAAAAACTTTAATCATTCACGTTTGACCGGTGGAATAGAGATGTAGAAACTCAATTATTAATAACTCTACTGTGTCAATAAGAATATTCATGGTATTTTTGCTTATCTTTTCGACATTTTAATTTAAATTAACAAGGATTCAATTATGCAAATTTAAGCCAATAAGAGCCCATTGTATTATCAATTAAGACATTACTAATGAAGCCATAAATCAAAACAATAATCGATGGTCCAATAAACCATATTGCTTCCTTCTTATGTATAATATACTTATATATTTGTTTAGGGTGAAGAAGAGCACATGTTAAGGGAGCAATCGATACTGTAAGGTTTGTCTAAAGCCAAACAGAATATTTCCTATTGAATCATTTGATTGATTTGGTGTCCATGTTACTCTTGTCAAATTATAATGTGAGATACTCTGAGGTTGAGTTCTTTTGTGATATTTTACATGTATTTCTGCACTTAAAAGAAAAAAAAACTGTCCATAATCTTTTTTGTTTGCTAAAACCAATGGGATAATATGAAGAAGAAAGAAAAAATAAGTAAAATTTGAAGGTGCGGTGATACGAAGAAGGGAATTTGTCAAACATCAAAATAAGTATTTCTCAACTTAAAACAAGTTTGCATAAATAAAGAAAAAATTATTACAAGCATACACATTATAATCTCAATGTAGATTGTTTAGATCTAAGCTTTTGCCAATGTGGAACATGTCTCGATACACTTCACCCTTGAAATAACAAGTCTTTATTTCTTCCTACACTTTTATATTATGCAATATATATATAGATAGATATGTATATGTATTATGATGAGCACCCTAGAATTAATGTGATGTAGCGGGAACAAAGTGGTGCTCTAATTAAACATTTGTGAGGTGTCTCCATGTGGAGATGAGCTTGTTTCCTCTGAGTCTACTCCAATGATCCATCTTATAATTTAATTGGATGATAAAGTAATTTACTTCTTGTTAGTGTCAATAATAAGTCCAATGAAACCTATGCTACGGTTTACATGGTTTTCCTTGATGTTGTCAAGATAAAACTCTTATGATGTGTGACATGATGACATGCAAGTCATGAGCGTATTACATACTGATTGATACTAATGCTATTGCTATTGCTTAAGTTGGATGAGTCATGTCGACCCTCTCTAATAACAGAGTTAGAATTTGTTAATTAGATTATGAATCACCTTACAAGCATAGATATGAACACCATAACCACTACTGCATGAAACAAATAATAGCTCATAAACCATAGGCAGAGGACTCATATTTTGATGACATAAAGTTTTGACAAACAACTACGTAGACAAACATCAACAGATCATATAACAGAGTCACTATAGTATGCACAAAAAGGAAAAATTAAAATCATGTGACGGTGTGTTATGAAAAGACATGCAAACCATGAGCGTATCACATACTGATCGATACCAATACCATTGCTATTGCTTAAGTCGGATAAATTATGTCGACCCCCTCTAACAACAGAGTTATCATAGCTTCCTTTTGTATTTTGCTACGATCACTGCCATCACCACGTATAGCTTGTCAATCATGTTATCAATGGCGCGAAAGTATGTGATCCTCCAGGTCCGTCGTAACAAAAGACTTCCACAAACCATCCAAAATCCAGTAATAAATCCTAGTGTGATGCTCGTGTATAACCAAAGTGTTTCCATTCTGCTCTCAGAAGAATCTTCATTTTGTTCTTCTTCAATGGCCTTCGCTATATTCACCGTACAATTTATGGGCAGAGGAGGGCCACAAAGATATGGATTGCCAATGTAGATAGATGGATCAGTAAAAGTTTGCAATTGGTTGCCAGTGGGAATGCTTCCTGAAAGATTGTTATATGATAAATTCAAATGGTCTAAGAAATTCAAGGTCGCCAAACCGGATGGAATTGCACCCGAGAGATTATTTCTTGAGAGATCGAGGACTTCTAGTTGTTTCATTCCGTCGATGCTTCTTGGTATCTGACCTATAAGGTAATTTCCAGATAGATTTAAGCTCCGCAATCCATGTAAATTCCCCAATTCTTCAGGGATGCTTCCAGATAAGTAATTGTTGGAGAGATCAATAAGTGTATCAATCGAAAGTTGTCTGGAGGTGGTATACTTGATTTCACTTCCTTTTATGAAGAGCAACATATCTTCTGCATAGAGAGTGTCATTGTTGAAGTAACAACACTGATACGTAGGAGCGCTTTCTAATGCACTGAAGCTCCCAAAGCTCTGTGGTATCGTTCCTGAAAGATTGTTGTTGGAGAGATCCAAGATACGAAGATATGGTAGAGAAGATAATCGAGGAATACTGCCGTTGAAGGCATTCGAGCGTAAGCTAAGTGTCTTCAGATACAATAGGCTTTCTCCAATCCAAGTTGGTATGTTCCCGATAAAGTTGTTGTGGCCCAAGTCGAGAGTAGATAGTTCTGTGCAACTCTTTAAACAACGAGGAATCGGCCCGGATAAATTATTGTAACTCAAGTGCAGTGACTCTAGCATTTGCAAATTACAGAGCGAATCAGGGACTCCACCGACTAATTTGTTGTTTGATAAGTCTAAAAGAAGTAAATTTGAGGAATTTTTCCAGCAATTGGGAACTTCTCCTGACAAATTATTTTCAGAAAGCTGAAGCCTTTCCAAATTACTAGATCGACAATAAGAGAAGGGAATACCGCCACTCATATTATTCATAGATAGATCAAACCATTGTAAGCTTGGCATGGTATTTGTGATTCTTGGTGAAAGATTCCCAGAGAATGAGTTATTTGAAAGAGATAAATATTTTAATTTTGGAAAGAATTGTGGTATCTCACCAGTAATCTTGTTATCGGATAGATACAAATATTGGAGACCGGATGGAAGCCAGTTGGGAATCGTTTCTTTGATCCCTGTATTTGATAAATCTAATTCACGAAGATCGGTTTGTGTTCGGAGCCATTTCGGAAATTGGGGCATGGGCAGTATTTGGCAGAATCCCATCCAAAGGGTGTCAAGCTGAAAGGGAGGGATCCAATCATCGCTTTTGTTCAAGTATATAGAGTTGTATGAAATGTCCAAATATTTCAAACTTGATAGATTGGTAAGGTCGTCCTCCGATAAGCTCAACGAGTTATTGTAGAGATCCAAATATGTAAGGCCCTTCAACCATTTGATGCCTTCCGGAAGCATCCCCTTCAAATTGTTGGATCCTAAATTCAAAGATCGCAGCATAGAGAGGTTTCCAAGAGATACAAGTTGTGATTCATGGAGAGAGTTATAAGAAAGATCCAATTGCTCAAGACTAGAAGGAAGCCTTTCGAAAAACATGCCTTTGATACCTGCACTTGACAATTGTAGTTGACGAAGAATGGTTTGTGTTCGGAGCCATTTCGGAAATTGGGGTATGGGCAGTATTTGACAGAATCCCATCGAAAGGGTGTCAAGCTGAAAGGGAGGGATCCAATCATCGCTTTTGTTCAAGTATATAGAGTTGTATGAAATGTCCAAATATTTCAAACTTGATAGATTGGTAAGGTCGTCCTCCGATAAGCTCAATGAGTTATTGTAGAGATCCAAATCTGTAAGGCCCTTCAACCATTTGATGCCTTCCGGAAGCATCCCATTCAAATTGTTGGATCCTAAATCCAAAGATCGCAGCATAGAGAGGTTTCCAAGAGATGCGGGCAATGATCCATTGAGAGAGTTGTAAGAAAGATCCAAATGCTCGAGACTAGAAGGAAGCCCATCGAGACTCATGTCTATTACTCCTACTCCTGCATGTGAAAATATAATTCATGAAAAGATTTGTACGTTTGGAACCATTTTGGAAAATAGGCTATTTAAAAAAAAGTTATATAAAGAGCTTGAAAATGAAAAGGGCAGGATCCAATCACCACTTTTTCTTGGGTCGTAGTTTCTTGAAATGTCTAAATACCTTAAACTTGATATATTACCCAATTGGACCTCCGATAAGCTCAACGAGTTACTACTGAGATCCAAATAGATAAGGCTCTTCAGTTGTCCGATGCCTTCCGAAATCGTCCCATTCAAATCATTGGAATCTAAATCCAAATGTTGCAGCAATGATAGATTTCCGATAGATGCAGGCACTGATCCACAGAGGGAGTTGATAGAAAGATCAAGAGATTTGAGATTCTTCATGTTCCCTAGCCAATCCGGAAAGGAACCACTCAGCTGGGTGCCGCTGAGGTCCAATTCCTCCATGCTATGCCTGAGACATCCAGAGAAAACCATTTCTAGATTGGCAAGCATGTCTTTGATAGGCACATAGCGTAGGTTGAGAATTTGGAGCTTGCAGAGGTTGGATATAGGAGCTAATCGCATGAAGCCATCTTGGAACACACTCCCAGACAAGTCGAGTGCCCTGAGAGATGTCAACTTCGTAACAGAATCAGGAAAGAATCCGTATATTTCATTCCCACCAAGATAAAGGAACTCGAGGCTAGTAATATTGAACACCCAATCTGGTATGGTGGAGTTTATATCATTGTATCGTAAATCAAGAGTGGTGAGAGATGTGAAGTTGACATGAGACGGCGAACGGGGAAAGGTCCATAAGTCACAAGAACTTAATTCAATCTCTTGAACACGTGGGAGCACGTTCAAATCTTGCAACCAGTTGGATGCATTTGTCAAATTGACCCAATTCATGTTAAGGTGCCGAAGGGAAGTGAGCATAGAGATCCATCTCGTGTTCTCAAGGTACAAGCAGAAGAAGCCATCACCTTCATCATCCCAATAGCAGTTATAAGAAAGGTCGAGGTGCTGCAAAGTGGATAGATTTCCGAGCTGGTCAGGTACTCTACCCACGAAGCCTGCACCTGAGAGGTTAAGATATGTTAGTCTTCTGAAAGCTCCAAAGAACTTGGGGATAGGTTTATGCGTAAAAGAGTTGCCGCTGAGGTCCAGGTGACCAAGTTGTTGGAGAGAACGCAGTGATGGAGTTATGTCACCACGCACTGCCCATTTGCATCCTGGATCATCATCCAACATGTCGTACACCTCCTGATTAGTGCAGTACTCAATTGGATACGTCAGACGTCTATTTCGAAGATCCAGCTTGATAACATGACCAGAGATGTTGCTGCAGCCAACACCTTCCCACGCACAACAGTCCTCCCCGACCCAGGAAGAGAGACGATTGGAAGGATCACGAAGTCCACGCTTGAAGTCGATGAGGGCTTTCCTCTCCGTCTCTCGACAACCACGAGAAATCCCAAGCTTAATGCTCAGAACAGCAAGAGAAAAGGTGAGGACAAGAAGAGGGGTTCTCCCACCCATGTTTAATGGTGAGATCTACCCCTGAAGCAGCTCGCTCTCATGTGTGTATATACGCTCATATTTGCCTACCGCATGCGTGAGTGCCCCGTCAAAGGAGAAAGTTGCTTGGAGGGAACTAGCGGATGAGGCTGAACTCTCCAACAAAATTGTCACTTGTCAAAGTCAAGCAACATGGAAACAAGTCATTGTCCACAATAAATTATTGAGACTCACGTATGGTGGAGGCTTTTCCATAGCTTAATTTCCACCACAGGTGTCGCATTCTGGATCATAATCCTAATCTACTACCAGTCAAGCCATTGGAGAAATGACATATTTATTATACATCAGACAGTATCACTAACCGAGATTAACCGCATATATAAGCAGACATCCAAACGGCATGATGGGAGATTGGTGATGGAAGTAAAAAGCCCTCTCGTGCGGTGTAGCATGAAATTTATGACAAAATAGCACTCTTTTGATCTCATCTATGTACCACGGTTCTTAAATTGCAAAGTACATCAATTATTATTTTTTATTTTTGGTAGAAACTTTGGGTTCTCACAATGTTATAAGCTGGACGCCTTAGGCATACCTTTGAACCCTTCTACTGCCTTTTTCTGATTCAATGAAAGTTGTCTTTCTTTAAAAAAAAAAAATCCACAGAAATTGAGAAATTTACCAAGATTTATGATAAACATTTGAAATGTCATACATATTGTTAGAAATTATACATGGAGCGATTGTTTCCACATCTTACATCAGCATCAATCGTTAGCCAGACGAACTTATCTTCAATCAAGTCCAATCCCAACAGGTGTATAAATATATCCATTTTCGTATTACCAAACAATAGGATTACCAAACAATAGGAAAGTAATAATTGTCTGTAGTCATGGAGCTGCACTTAATTACTCGTATGTGTTTTTACGTTTTTTTTTTTTTTATGAAGATGGCATATACTTGTCTTTTCAATGAATGGATTTCTACTAGCCAATACGATGTTGGAGATGACTTATTATTTATAATAATTATTAATTATTAATATACCATTGAAGATGGTATTGTTACTATCTAAGAGATGTATTAATTAACTCCAACTGATTCAAATTATACTGTTCTGTATTAATTATACTTGTCTAAGATATCTTCCAGACATAATGTACATTCAAGATGTCATGGCTGGCTTCTTATTTTTATTAGCTAAAAATTATGTAGACCTTTCATCTACAATCGATGTCATGTCAAATAATCCATTCGTCGAAGATAACGAAAGAAAACTACTCATAATCGTTATCGTTTACTTGACTTAAGAATTTATCTAATTCTTAAATTAAGAAAACAAAAAAAAATCACTCAAATCATTATCATTTACTTAATGTGTTGAATCATTCCATTGAGTCAGAGAATTGATAATCAAAAGTAAGTTAGTTATTGAATTAATGGCTAAAAGAAGTAATCAAATACTTAGGAGTATTAATTTTGGAGCATTAATCCTTATTTAAATGTATCGAGGACATCAACTTATCTCATGTTAATTGCTATTAAGGATATTATGTTTTGTCAAACAATCCATTCATTAAAGGCAACCAAAGAAAGCTGCTTTCAATCGCTATTGTTTACCTAACTCAACGATTTGTCTGATTCTTGAATAGAGGAAATAAAGAAAAGTCACTCAAATCATTATCATTTACTTAATTCCACTAATATGTTGAATTATTCAACTATCATCAAAGTTTGATTATTGAATCAGTAACTAACAAAAGCAATCAAATACTCAAAGAGTGTTGATTTTGGATCATTAATCTCTATTTCAAGTCCTGTCATGTTAAACGAAAATGATCTACTCACTGAAAGCAACCAAAGAAACCTACTCTGAATCACTATCGTTTACTTGACTTGTGTAATTCATAATTGAAGGAAACAAAGAAAACTCACTCAAATTATTATCATTTACTTGACTTCACTAATGTGTTGAATCATTCAATTGAGCCGATAATTTATCATCAAAGGTTGGTGATTGAATCAGTGGCTAGCTAAAATAATCAAATACTCATGAGTATTGATTTTAGAGCATTAATCTCTAATATAATATATTAAGGACATCGATTTGTCTCAAGTTAATTGCTATTAAGGATATCATATCGTGTCAAACAATCCATTCATCGAAGGCAACCAAAGAAAACTACTCTAAATCACCATCGTTTACTTGTCCTAGCGATTTGTCCAATTCTTGAATGGAGAAAATTAAGAAAAATCACTCAAATCATTGTCATTTACTTGACTCCACTAAGGTGTTGAATCATTCAATTGAGTCAAAAATTTATCATCAAAGGTTGGTGATTGATTCAGCAATCAAATATTGAAGAGTATTGATTTTGGAGTAATAATCTCTATTGTAATATATTAAGGGTATCGTGTGATGTCAAACAATCCATTCACCAAAGATAATCACAAAACACTAATACGAATCACTATCGTTTACTTGACCCAATAATTTGTCATATTCTTGAACGAAGAAAACAAAAAAAAATCACTCAAATCATTATTGTTTACTTGACTTCATCAATGTGTTTGAATCATTCAATTAAGCTGAGAATTTATCATAAAAGATTAATTATTGAATATCATTCAATTGAGCCAAGAATTTATTATAAAAGACTGATGATTGAATCAGTGGCTAACATAAGCAATCAAATACTCATTGATTTTAGAGTTTTAATCTTTATTGTAATGTATTAAGGACTTCAATTTATGCCAACTTAATTATTATTAAGGATATCGTGTCAAGTCAGACAATCTATTCATCGAAAAAAATCAAAGAAAACTACTCCGAATTACTATCGTTTACTTGACCAAATGATTTATCCAATTCAAGAGAAAACAAAGAAAAGTCATTCAAATTATTGTCATTTATTTTACTATTGAATCATTCAATTGAAATGATAATATGCCATCAAAGATTAGTGATTGGATTAGTATCTAACAAAAGTAGTCAAGTACCGAAGAGTGTTAATTTTGAAGTATTAATCTATTTTATAATATATGAAGAATATCATTTTATCTCTGATTAATTGCTATTCAGCGATATAAATTTTAATTTTGTTGCTGCAATAGTCGTATCGACTTGTTTGATCCTCAATGGTTTCTCTGTATACAGCCACATGTAAGTGCATCAAGTTCTAAATGCAACAGCAAGCCCTTCCATCGATGCAACCGATTAATTGTCGAGCATTGCCATGTTCATTGTACGCTCGCATTCAACAACCAAAGGAAGCTCATTGCTAATCCAGATAATATATATATATATATATATATATATATATATAATATAAATGATCAAGAAAGCAATTTAGATCTATATATAGATGGATCTTTGAACTTGCATCAGCATAAATCATTAGCTGATGAAAAGGTTTAAGCACTCTTCCAGCTCATCTATATGTTGCATTGTGCATCATCTTTGTTCCAATGCCTCCTACGTCCCCATTAAAGAAAAAGGGAATTGCCCAAGTGTTGAACAATATTTGGTGATTCAAGTGGTATCCAAAATAGTTTAGGTGAGGGATCAGCTAATGCACCAACTTGGTCAAAGCTATGAATAGATCAGATAGTATGACAAGTTTCTTATGTATGGGTTAGGAATTGGAATGATGTCACAAGTAGTGGGTTAGTATCAAAGAGAACCTTGAGATGCTTATCATGGATTAGGAAATGTTGACCACCACCATTTTTATTTCCTGCAGATCAACAGCCATACCCAAGTCAAATGTTTAGGACACTGCGCTTCTGTGTAAACTCGAGACAACTCTACTACTCTTCTATGCATGTCTTGTTTCGCTTCTCGCATTCTTTTTCTGTGTAGTTAAAAGCTTTGTAAGTACATCCATAGCAAGCATTGAATTCAGCCGTGGCATCAAGTTTTGTTGTTGCGTACGTATGAGGCATCAGAAGAGACTCGAAAAGAAACGAGATCAAAATTCTTTAATTATGGTTCTGACCAATCTATAGTCTTCTTATAAAAAAGATTTGACATTCCTCAATTGCTCCCATGACTTCATGATTTGTGTAAATCACATAATTAAAGAATATTTGACCCTTTCATAAACAAAGGGTGATCGGTAGTTCTAAAAGTTTAAGATGATCAATATACAGAATCCTAGTTGGAGCAGTAAAGAAGCAAATTAGGATGCAGGCATGCATGCATGCAAGCAAGCGTCCGTGGGTTTCCTAACGACATACAAATCCCCGTTAAGTATACAAAGACGAGTTGAGGCTAATGACGGCATCCATCATGTACGCAAACCGAGCGAGAACATGGTTTTGCGGTCAGCTCTCTATCATACTGTGTACGTGCTTGGACAAGAAGCAGGATGCAGAAGGAAGATGGAGCAATTCAAACGATGGCGTGTGATAACATGAAGAATCTTTCAGCAGCATTCATGGCTAATGGATTCACGATACCAAGCATGCATCACTAATTTCTTGAAGCATTACGAACTTGCGAGGCTTCTTCTCTTGCTTGCTATGACCTGCCATCTCTTTATTTATAATTCTCAGTCTGGATGCCGGCAAACAAGTCATTTTGTCATGGTTCTTATGTGGAGGGGAGAGAGAGAGAGAGAGAGAGAGAGAGAGAGAGAGAGAGAGCGCGTGCCTTTATCTTATCAGCCACGCATGGAGTTGGATTAACGCGGAAAATACGCAATAGTTTTCAGAAAAGAAACCTTAATAGTCTTGGAGAATGAGCGCTATATATATTTAGCATGAATTTGCTAGAGAAATTCATGTTTATGTAGAGGTTTTTATCTTAATTTTATTAAAATAATGAGAATAGGGATTCAAGTATGAAATATATTGGTTTCTAAGATGAAAATTTCTACATAAAGTGTATATAAATATTACTTATTTTTTATTTAATTTATTTTGTATTAAAATGTTAATTAAAAATAATATAATGTATTATTATGTAAAAAAATTACTCACTCATTGATTCAAATCTGAGATTTATTAATTGTAAAATAATATACTGATCAACTCGAATGTCTCAATAGAAACATGATTTATTATTTTACATATCACTATAATCACATTCGCTTGATTAATATTTAAATATTTTATTGATCTATTTTTATTTTTTTAATATATAATTAATATTATTGTGTTATGTTTTATTATATTTTAAATAATTATATTTATTGATATAAAATATTATTTATTATTAAACTTATAATATATATTATTAATTTGAACCGGTTTGGATTAATAGATTAAATCGATTCAATTGGAGGAAGAAAGGGGAGGTTTCCTTTAAAAAATAAAAGAAAAAGTGTTCAATTTATCTATTCGATATATTTTAAGAAATAGGTTTTTTAATTATATTAAATCACTATGCTTACTCGAACCTATTATCAATTCCAATTCCATATTATGAGGCCACTTTCGTCACCAAGAAAAGGAAAGCAATATAATAAAAGAATTAAATAGAAAGTCGATCTATACGACATATGCTTATATATATGAGCTCACATACAAAGCTTTGCTTCTCCCGTTAACGCGATGGACTCGCTTCCTCCTCAGCCCCCTACCAATTCATCTTCTGTATCCCTCAGCGTGAGTCTGATCATAATCGCCGCCATCATTGTCTTCGTCGTGCTCGCCTCCTTCTTCATCCACCTTTTCCTTCGCTTCCTCTCCTGCCGCCGCGGCTCCTCTGTCGCCGCCTTGCCGTTGCCGCTCGACCGTTCCCGATCCGCCTCCTCCTCAGCCGCCGCCGCCGCCGCCAACTTTGTACCCTTCGACCAGGAGAAGGCCAACTCGCTCCCTGTCTACTCACTAGCCGCCAGCCCCAAGTCCTCGCCGGACTGCGCCGTCTGCCTCTCCCCTCTCCGCCGCCACGACGAGCTCCGTCTCCTGCCTGCCTGTCGCCACGCCTTCCACTCCTCCTGCGTCGACCCCTGGCTCCAGACCACTCCTTCTTGCCCCCTCTGCCGAGCTTCCGTTTCCCTTCCCGTCTCCCTACTTCCAGCGCTGCCGTCGGCGGTGCCGCCACTCTCCGACGAACCTGACTCCTCGAGATTAGGCAGCTTCCGGATCGAGATAGGAAGCGTCAGCCGCCGGATGACACCGTCGGGGGAGTTATCGGGAAATCCTCCGCCACTGCCAGCTCCGCTTCCGTCGTCCCTGAGGACGTACTCGATAGGGTCGTCGTTCGAGTACCTGGTGGACGAGGAGGTGGAGGCGGTGGTGGCGAGGATCACGCGACGGACGGAGAAGGTGGAGAAGCGGGGGGATGCCAACACCAGCACCGAAGCCGATGCGGCTACGGCTCCACCGGGGGATGCGGTGGCCGAGGCGGCGGGGGGAGGGCCAAGGCTGCTGAAGGAGTACGTCGATCGGCTGTCCTCCTCGGCGTCGTCATCCTTCTCGTCTCTACGCTTCTCCAACCACTGGAGCCACCGTTACGACGGCGACGGGGTACGGAACTCATGGGATTTGGAGGGTTCCGCGTGGCAAGACGCGGAGGAGAGCGGCCTTCATGACTTCTTCCATTGGTTGATGGGCGCATAGTGCCCTTCGCTCGACATGATCGCACTACATTTACCGGAATACCCACGCTTCCTTCGCAACCATTACCATCCCGGCAGCAATTCTCCATCCATCTCCCGGATCGGACGGCCAAGAGCTGACATCTCGTGGTGAGACCCACACTTGTTTCATAAAACAAAGCGGAAGTGATTTCCTCGGAAACGTTTCCGGATCGAGCGGAAATTAATTAGCAGTAACGTGTGGTACATTGGATTCTTAGCGTTTGTTTGTCTTTGGTTGGAGTTGGTGACGAGGGGAAGGAGGCAATCGCAGCTGCACCGCTGCCATGAATACCTGCTTCATTGCACGGCCACCTGCACCCCATTTTAAGTTGAACACGTATGTTCATGTCTGTGTGCGTTGATGGTGCAGGTGGAGGAGTTGTTCCCTCTCTCTCTCTCTCTCTCTATCTCTCTCTCTATCTCTCTGTATGATTTCCACTGTGACAAAAGAAAAAGATTGTAAATAGTTGAAACTATCATGTACTGCTGTTGCATAAAAATACATACATGTTTCATGTTGTTAACAATGCTGTATACATTGAATTGTACACTAAGTAACACATATTTGGATGGTCATATAACCCAGAGAATATATGCTTTGAAAGCATGCGTGGCTTTCTTGCAGTCAAGTCAAGCCACAAAACTAAAACCGGACGTGATAAGCATTGACGTACGCCAACACGGCGAATACGTGTACAACATCATTTCCTCTCAATTGCCGATCCCTCTGCCGTATCTTGTTATTGACTCGTGTATTTGATACACACCTAAAAACCACAAGTCAAGTCGTCGTCGGGGTCTTCCTTCTACTGTATAATATGGACACAAGGCGACAAGATCTTATCCATTTTTCTGACAACAGACAGTAGAGACACCATGTGGATTCCCTCAATCTATTGGCTGATTGGTCTTGATGAGTCATGTTTATATCGTTGAATACTTTCATCTGGAGTGAAGCTAAATTATACACAAATACATGACTAACCATGTATGGCCTTCAACGTTTGTCTCTCCTTTCTCTGGGTTTCACAGCTCAAACCCTCTCGATATTTAAGGGGGAAGTACAACTAGCAGTCAAAATTATAATGTTGTCTGGAATTTACAAGTCCTTTGGAAACTTGACTTGGCATAATAACCATACGCAGTGAGTGTTCTCCTACAGCTAAGAATAATCAAGCTACAAGTGGTTCATAAACATGAGAATTTTAGATATACAACACGCTCATATATAGAGTTGCACCTTTATTTCTCAAAAGGATTGTCTAAGAAGCCAGGAGCATTGAGATGGCTTCTGTTTTTGGCTCATCAACTTGTTTTAGCCAAGCAGGTAAGACTCGGAAGCAAGTAACCCCTGACCCAAGAACTGGTGAGCTTATTTGAGCTGCCAAGGATTCTGTTGAGAGTGGATGAAGATCTAAAGCCCATCTCCTTCCTATGAGGGTTGATAAGGCTGTTAAAGGACCGTCACTGCTTTCCAGACATTATCTACTCTTATGGCAATTGTTGACGGGCAGATAGAGTGGTGTCATGCCTGTGCAGTATGGTGCAAGCGTGTAAAGATTAGTATTGTCAAGCTTTCAGCTTTATAGGGCACGAAGAGATGGGTCTTGTGTTGCTTAATGTGATGCCCAAGGTGCTATAAGATGGTTCATAACCATTGCATGTTGGAGGTCTTAACTCGGTCCTCTACAATGTCAGTCGGGTTCCATTTTGAAGAACAAGAAGACAAGCACAACTGCTAAGAAACTTTTGTCTACCAATTCGTCAACAGATTTGTAATTTATCTGGATCAGCAAAGAGAACTATTTCAACGGATTAATGCGTGTTAACATTAGGCAAAATCGATGTAAAACACATCTTAATCCGTATCGATCTTTACTGAGAAACATGTTCTGGCAACCATCGGTTGTTAGAATTAAAGATGTTTATGAACCAGTGGCGTTGTGAAATACTACATCAACATACCTAATTAGTCTGTGAAGTTAATTCAACCATTGTAGCATGGACTGGTTTATCTTCTTGTTTCAGCAGGTTTCGATGGATGAGTTTGAGGTGATTCTATATGTTGAAAGATTTGGAATCTCCTCACTGTAATCCCCTTCTTTGTTTCCTCTTGGATTCAGTTTTTATTTGTCTGCTCTTTCTTCCCTATATCTTCCTTTCTCCCAGTACAATGTTTATGTTGATGATATTTATACTTCTTGAGAAGAAGATTTTGAATAGAAACCTGCTGCTTGTGGTATAATGTTCATGATACTAAATAGAAATCACAGACTACTACTTGATGGCTCCACGCCAAATAATATAGATAAATGATAAGGCAATCTTCTCTAATATTGACCACTTACATGTTGTCAACCTCGTGGCCAGTATTGAGCCATTGTCTTCTTTTTATTTCTTTCAATAATCCAACAAAAAATTCCTTGCATTTAATATGCCTATATTGTATGTAAAATGAAATTTTCAAATGCGATTGTTCAAAATAAAGTCTCCTTTTAAGCAATTTTGACCAGCAAATAAGAAGATAGATTGCTCTAAAGCAAATTCCTGAGAATTTAAGCCTACTTTTAATTTACAGAGATAGAATATATTGTGTTCAGAGTATCAAGAATTTTATTAATATTTTCTTAACGTAAATGCAAAATATTTATTTTCCTGTATGGAAATTGGTAATGGCAGACTGTCTAATTTGTGGTATTTTTGGGGGCAAAACCGTCATCTTAACCTGCCGAGTTCCGTCGGTTTCCGCGACGTGTCGGGCCACATCACCGGCCCTCCGGCAGACGCGTGCCGGCGGTGGCGATGCGGGCCTAACGCGGTCCTTGGGAGCTCGCCGGAAAAGCCGAACTCCGCCACCCGAGACCGCCTCCTGCTGGAGTTCGCCGCCGCCAGCGGGCTGAGACACATGGCGAAACCGGCGAGGCCGCTTCCGTGGTGATGGTGGTGCTCCGCGGTGGCCCACGTCATCGAGGACCGATGTGGACGCCACGGCGGCTCGGCGTCGTACCCGCCGCGGGATCTCTCCGGCGAGATGCCCCAGTCCCGTCCCGGCTCGGCGGCGTCGTCCGCAACGGACATGCACGAGGTCATCTTCCTCCGACGGCCATGCAGGAGTGCCGAGAGCCAAGAGCTGGATCGCTGAGGCTTCCTTTCCAGGTTCCCATGTCTGCGGCGGCCGAAGAGGGCGGATAGGAAGGAGGCCCGCCGGGAGCCGCCAGCGGCAGAGCGGGGGACGTAAGGGGAGACGGAGCGTGGGAAGAGGAGAGGAGGAGGCGACGGGGTTTGTCTGGAGGCCTTCCGGTCATCCGGTGATGGGGCGGTCGCGGCGTCGAGGGCGAGGAGGCGCTCGCGGAGGCAAGGGGCGCAGACGCCGACGCCGTTCTCTAACGGGTGCCGCGTGCACTTCATCTCCGTCTCGTCTCCGTCATCCAACAGAAGAAGAAGAAGAAGAAGGAGAAGAGATCGAATGGAATACTAGCTGCTGATGCTGTGTGGTGGTTCAAATCGACGTGTTATGATGGCTTCGCTGCTGCTGCTACTACGCTAATTGGATTATATTTATTTGGAACCAAAGGAAAAAAAAAAGGGTTTGAATTGTTCGCTGGGGAAGAAGCAGACGATTTGGCATCAAGTCAAGGCAACAAAATCGGACTTTTTCCTCGTTCGATGAGTTCGATCCGAAGCTTCACAGCTTGACTGACTTCAAATTTGGAGTAATGTCAGGTATCAAGCTTCTCAACTTGACCACTTCAGCCCCCATCTCTGTGAATTCTGCACACATCACGCGGCAAATAGAATGAAAATATAGGAAATATATTTACATATCTGATCGATTAAGGAGTATTTCCATATCGGTCTTGAAATTTTGGGCCTTTGATATATTTAAACAGCGATGAGTCAAGGATCTATAATTAAATCCAGTCAAAGAAAGAGACAAATAGGAATATAATATGATTGTTTCACTCGAATTTGATCTTTTTGTCCTCTTATGCTGCTGTCAAACCCAACTGGTCGAACGGTTGAATTGTTCCCGTTGTTTCACCAAAAGGATCGACTTATCTCACGACCTAAACATACTTAAATCGAGTTTGACAGTAAACAAGGAGTGTGGGGGGGTTAATACTGCTTATGTGAATCACACAAACATATCAGAAGAAAAGCCAATCATGCAGTGCCTGCCATCGACGCAAGTCTCACGGATCGAGATGAACACGGTTGACGAAGTTTGCTTTTACTTCCCTGAGATTGGCTCGACTTCTGGGATGGCACATGAGGAGCTGACGAAGACGAAGCCTTGGAAGGCACACAGAAGAGTCGCCGTTGATTTCGGAGCTGCATAACAGATGCGCTGCTGAGGGCATGACTTCCAAACTGCGATCCAGTCTTTGGTGCTCCAAATTTCCATGGCGACTTGTATCAGCTATGCTGTCGGACGTGTAATAGACGAGAATACAGCATCTCAGAGCTTTGTAATACAGGTAGTTGTGTACATTAATCCTCCTCGATTCTCTAGAACACCAAATCATTCTTTCTTCAAGGCAAAACACAGATTTGGCAAGAAAGACTTGGACCTATATGATTTGTTGGGAGAGATTCCATCGAGATGATGTTTTACTTGTAACCACTATGCGAAACACAGACTTCCATCGAAAAAAAGAAAAAACATAAATGGTAGCATGAAAAATCCTTGATGTATATGGTTTTTGTGTTCGTTCGCGGAAAATCGAGGACGAATCACAACCAGAAGAAGTCTAAGCTTCATCAACCTTCACCGAGTCGAGGTCTGTTCGCTCTCCTTCTTGCCAACTTCTTGGAAATGCATATTGAAGCTGAGAATTTTCCAGGGTGGAGAGCGACTGCATTGTTGTCTTTAGCAGAGCAGCACTGTGGACCAAATATTTGAAGAAAATAAACATTATATAAAAGAACAATACCGATGAAACCTGCAATGACATAACCAAATAACCATCAGACTGAGGGCAAGATTCTAGCTATGTAGATTTAAGAAAACTGATGTAGTATTCCTTTCAACTTAAGAATGTAGTATTCCTTTCGACTTAAGAAAACTTATGTAGTATTAAAAACATGAGGATTGATAAAAACACTTACAAGATACCAAATGCACACAAACACCCTATAACTACTAGATTGAGGTAGTTGTTGAAACCACCTTATAACTACTAGATCATGATTGTGGTGGTTATTGAAATCATCTTGTAACCACTAAATCATGATAACTATCTAGATAGATAACTATGAATCAAATCTCAACACTCCCCCTTGATTCATAATTGCATACACCAATTTGCGACATAAAATAAACATGCTTTCGAACTGGAAGCGATGAGGATATCCATAACTTGTTCATCCGTTTCACAATACTTCATTGTTATGACTCCACTTGCTACAAGATCTCTTTCGATCATCTAAAGCTCCTACACAATCACTATCAGTGAAACCAAATAATTTGCATTTAAATTTTGTTTTGAACACCCATTTTAACCTATTCGCTTTCTTTTCTTTCGGTAGATCCATTAGCTCCCAACTTTCATTCTTCTCAATTGACTTGATTTCCTCCTTCATTGCTTTTCTCATCTTCTCAATTGACTTGATTTCCTCCTTCATTGCTTTTCTCAATTCCTCTTTTTTAACTGCTTCCTCAAAGGTTGTTGGATCTGAAATAAACAAAGCAAATGTTGAGTTATAAATTTCTGTTAATGATCTGAAATTTCTTGGAGGGGTTTCATCTGAGAAATCCGAATTTGAAATCCGAATTTGAACTGCTATTGGGTGAGGTTGACGATGAACTTGTTAGAGCAGGATCTGTCACTTGATTCTGCGGAGTGTCTAGTTCTGCTGGAATCTGCATTTGTGTTTCATCTTTATTGGTCTCCCAATTCCAACTTGTCCTTTTATCAAACATAACATTTCTGTTAATAATAACTTTGCTACTAATAGGGTTATATAATCGATATGCTTTCGATGGTAAAGAATAACCAATTAAAATATATTTTTTAGATTTTTCATCAAGCTTGTAATGATTTTGTGAATTCACCAAAGCATAAGCAATATAACCAAAAAATTCTTAGATGTCTAATACTTGGTTTTATACCATATCAAGCCTCAAAAGGAATTCGATTCATAACAACCTTTGTTGGTGAAATATTCAACAAATAAACTATTGTTGCAATTGCTTCTGCCCAAAACTGATTTGGAAGATGTTTTCCTTTAAGCAAACTTATTGCCATTTCAACGACAGTCCGATTCTTACGTTCAGCTACACCATTTTACTCGGTGTATATGGCGCTGTCAACTCTTTGTGAATACCATTTTCTTCATAAAAAGAACTAAACTCATTAGATAAAAATTCACCACCTCTATCTGTCCGAAGTATCTTTATATATCTACCACTTTGCCTTTCTACAAATGCCTTAAACTTTCGAAAATTATCAAATGTTTCAGATTTCAATTTCAAAAAATATACCCAACTCATCCGACTATAATCATCTGTAAACAATAAAAAATATTGACTTCCACCAAATAATTTTGTATTCATAGGTCTACAAACCATTCCATTTTGACTTAACAACCTTAAACATTTAATGTTAAGGTGTCCATATCTTAAATCCTATAAACTAGACTCTTTCTTTTGAGTTGTGATAAGCGCATACCTTTCAATATTTGACACATCAAGTGGAAACATCTTGTTTTGTGTCATGCAAACATTTACTATAATCAAACTAGATTTTTTATCTCTAATAGTGCATGAACCATCATCAAATATTACTGAATATCCATCATCTACTAATTGTCCAACACTCAACAAGTTATGCGATAAAGTAGTAACAAAGAAAACATTATCAAGGTATTTTACCTTCCCTTGATTTGTCTTCACCTCAATTGTTCCTTTCCCTTCCACTTGGATTTGCTTGTTATCTCCAAGTCTAACATTCAGTGAGTCTCATCAATATTTCTAAATATTGATTTTATGTCTGGCATATGATTAGAACATCCACTATCCAGAAACTAAATATCATTTGAAATATTATGAACTTATGAATGAGTCATAAACAACTTACTATTTTCCTTATTTTTCTCCATATAGCTTGCTTGCTTTTCTCTTTTCCAGTAATCTACCTTCATGTGACCAAACTTTTTACAATAATGATATTAAATTCCACTTTTATAATTTTTTTTATCATAATTTGATTGCCCTTGTTCATCATACCGATCAAAGTGTCCTCTTCCTCTTCCATTTCCTCTACCACGAAATCCTCCTTTGCCACGTCCTCTTCCTGTTGATTTTTTATCTTCTTTTGTAGAAGACTCTCCCTTAACCTGAAATGTTTTTTCTTCACTTTTTTCAAGTGACCCGTTCAATCTTACTTCATGTGTTTGCAAGGAACTCATTAGTTCATCAAATGAATAAGTAGATAAATCTTTTGACTCCTCAATTGCGGCAACAACATGATCAAATTTCAGAGTTAAACTTCTCAAAACTTTTGCAACAATTATATGATCAGGAAGATATTCACCATAAGATTTCATTTGACTAACAATTTCAGTCACTCGAGAAAGAAAATCTTGCACCGATTCATTGCTTTTCATGAACAAAATTTCAAACTCACGACGAAGGGTTTGAAGTTTTATCGTAATCACCTTTGATGAGCCTTGAAATTCATTTTAAAGTATCAACCAAGCTTGCTTTGAGGTTGTCGCTGTTGTAATTCTTGAGAAGATCGTCTCATATACAGCTTGTTGAATGAAGAACAATGTCTTTGAGTCTTCTTTCTATTCTCCCTCAGCCTGATTTTGTCATCTGGATCTGCATATCCATTCTCTATTAAGTCCCAAAGATCTTGAGACTTGAATAGAGTCTTCATCTTGATACTCCAAAATTCTAGCTTTTGCCCGAGAAGATGGGGATAAGGAGTTAGACATGAAATTGCTGTTAAAAGTCATAATACCTAGTTCAGATTGAAACTAAGCTCTGATACCACAAATGTTGGGGATGGAGGAGCAAGGAAAAAACAGAATACTACGATACAAATAAAAAGAAGTCTTTCGACTTAAGAAAATTGATATAGTATTAAAAACAAGAGGATTGATAAGAACACTTACGAGATACCAAATACACACAAAGTTCTATCTTACTTGCTTCATGAATTACGATCCTATTTATAGGACCTAGTGACAACCACCCTATAACTACTAGATTGATGTAGTTATTAAAATCATCCTATAACTACTGGATCATGATTGAAGTGGTTATTAAAATCATCCTGTAACCGGCGCAACAGTCCATCGCATAGCTCAGATTACAATTGCTACATGCAAGTCGATCGAGTACTTCGTATATTCTTAATATGTATGGTGGATTTTGATTGAGGTTGGGGTTTCTCTGCCTTGAGATTTCTGCCCGTAAGAAGAGCTTTGCATAATAGCATCAATCTCAGTTGCAGCTGCAGATCGGTGAACATTTGTTTGGTAATTGATAACCCACATTTACCAAGCTCTCCGGCACAACCGATATACTGTTAGACATTTACTGGTATTCATCGTGCCTCCACAACCTATATCTTTATTTCTTTCACATCCTGTTCTGTCACTGTACCATTAAATCATGTTTTGGTGATGATTTAATGATCAATGTTTGTCGATGTGCAATTCGTAACCGACTCATGTTTATTAGAACATCCATTGGACTCAAATGGCTACAGATTCCGGTGCTTTCTTTCTCCAGCCATTTTATACATCGAAATAAAGGCCGGAGAGGTCTTTGCAAGGAAAAGCCACCACCAATTGGATGCTCTCACCATCCGTGGGGCCCTTTTCGCTTTCACTGGGTCACCACGCGCGTGGAAAAAATGAGGTAGCTGTACCTCGTCAATGGGTTCCGGATTCTGCGGCGCCGAGTCGACTCGAACCGGCGTGAGCAAACCATCGTCTGAGGCAAGGGACGGTGCTATTGACTACCCCGAAATCTACCATCCGCATGATTGGTAAGAGAATGTGGGCTCAGACGAATAATCCAGAAACGCGTAGGATCAGCGTTACCCCTACCATTCGTCAATGTCATCGCCCACGACCTAAGGGCGGTATCGTAATTTGATGCGGTAACAGAGGGCAGTTGAAAGGCGGCCGGTCGGGGGGGATGGGTCTTAAGAAGACAACCACCCACCGCATCAACAAGGGGAGGAAGGAAGATAGGCAGCAATATTATTATATACAAGAGGCGCAGAAGCGAAGAGGACGAAGAAGGGATCGTCGACAGGTGGGATTGTGGATCGCGTGGAGGATAGGAAAAGGGGAAGAACGAAAGATCAAGAAAGGAATCCATCCATCGATCTATATATCCGTCGTTGATGGCAGAGACGAGATGAGAACAGGGGAAAGAAAAGGAGGAAGAGAAACAGATCGAAAGGGAGGAAGGCAGCTCCGATCCACATCTTTAGATCCAGGTATTGAAACCTAGTTTCTGATCTCTGTGCGCTTTCTTTAGGTTGTTTTGCAACTCGAGTCTGCCCTCCGGAGAGGGGATTAAGATGGCCAAGTGGCGTGGATCTGCCGGGTTTCGGTTCTTGGATGGTCTCCTTCGCTTTCCGGAACAGAGTTTTGGGTTCTTGGTCACAGGGGAGGACAAAGATGTGGTCTCTGGGTTTGGGTCGTGGATCTTGCCGGTCGGATTATGCAATCTGCCCGTTGCCGATTTCTTCTTTAGGGCCCTGGCATGGGCTTGGATCTGCTTGTCTTCGACGTCGCCCTCTTCTTTAGGGATGTACAAGGGACAAAAAGGAGGGACAAGGGCTGTATATTTCGATGATCGGCCGAGACTGGTGCATCTTTTTCTGAGGTTTCATATGGTGTTGATTGACACAGGGTTGGAGAATTTCTGCCAAGTTTTTTTATTCTTGTGCCTTCTCGTTGCCGTACACCCCCACAATCTACCTCTCGCCTGACTCTTTTAGGTCTTGACTTTGGCCTGGATCTGCTATCTGCATCATCGTCCTCTTATTTACGGCTGGCCCAACTCAGAGAGCCGGCTATATCTCCGTCGGTCAGCTGAGGTTGGCTTGTTGTCGGACTGCCTGTTCACAGGGTTGAAGAATTCCTTCAAGAATCTTTGATTTTTGTTGCTTCTTCCAGCAGATTGTTTCTCTAAGATATATCCTCTCCTTTCCAAGGCAAACTATGTCTTTGTTGGTTCTGCTCGTCTTGATCCAGATAGTCTGTGCTGCTTATGGACTTCTGGTCGTTTGGGCTTTGGAATTGTTGGTCACTTTTTCCCGTGAGCGGTCATTTGCATCCTGTTCTTGCAGATAGTGGTTTATGTGATCTGGAATATCTTAATTTGGATGTTAGCCAAGATTTACTTGTTTAACGAGGACATCTTTTGGAGGACGATGGTGGTAGGCAATATACTTGTTCGAGCAGAATAATCATTGTTGATGATCTAGTAGAGATTGGACTAAAATAAAGAATGGGATAGCTGTGCTACCTTCTCTTGTGCCAATTGTCTCAAACTGTTGTGCAGGAGCCATACTAGACTTTACGTATTGTTGTTTGCATTGCTTGAAGATCTTAGATTGGTGCACTGATAATTTCTCTGAAGGTATTTATTACCTTTGAACTGGAACAGGAGGTCCAATAGACTGTTAGCATGATACTCTCAAGCAGTCATTCTCAACCCTTTGGCTTTTGTGCCATAGAATTTTTCTTTTGGTTGGACAGATCGTACCATCCGAAAGGTTGCCCTGAGATCTATAGGTTCTAACACACGTATGCTTTTTTTTTTTCTCTCGAAAACTGTCTGCAGTTGCTCTGGATCTGCAAGTTGATTGGTCAATCTATTCTTGATTGTTCTAGAAAAAAATATGAGGACTACTGAGTCGGTGATTGGTTTTATCACTTTGTCCACTCAACTTGGGCATCTTATTCTTAAAATTCATTTGATGTTTCTGATGTAGTCAAAAGTGTTTTGGTTCTCAGGATGAGGGTTCTGTCTCTTGTTGTCTGTAATCTTCTGAAACATATAGACTCAATATAAGAATCATTGGGAAATGCTTCTCAGTACAATTCCTATCTAAAAAATTGATGTTTACCTTGCAGATTCAACTGTGTACTTGTTCTGGAGGTCTCATTTCAGACGTTGAAACCATCAAGGATCGGAATCCTGCAAGAATTTTGGTGGCACATCTTCAGTTGATGATTGTGGATCTTGTCAGGGAACATGCTGCATGACATAGGGCTTGAAATTTCTGGAGCTAGAGATCCTAACTTGAACTGGATGACAGCTGCTAAGGGCAGGCAGTGGGCTGTCAGACGAGCTAGAACTTCATTTGCTGAGGGAAGAAGGAAGAAGTCTGTGGTCAAAAGTTCCAAAGGGAGTGAGGTTACTATGGATAAGGACACCAGGAGAACAAAAGACATCCCTGTTTCTGATTCTGAGAAGGTTTGCCTGCGTAGCTTTTTAGTGTCACTCTAGAGTACCACTTTTTGCCGGAGCTCTTTATTTTGGATTAGTAACAATTTCATTTTCCGGTTGCAGGTCGGTGTAAGTATTCTTGGCCAACACTTTAGTGAATCCCTCGAAATTGTTCCCATAAAGAAAAGGAGATTTCTGTTTGTTAGTTCTCCATCATCGCCACTGCAATCTTCTTATTCAGATGATTCCGATCACCTGTTAGAGAGCCAACCTGCTTCATACCAGGAGCCTTTAGCATATAACAAACATCATGAAAGGAGATTTATTGCTAGCAAAAGAACTAGTTTGAATGATGTAATTGAAGAGGCCACTGATGCTGCAGATTTCTCTGGTATTTCGATATTGGCCACTGCTGCCTGCAACAGTGAAGTGGTGGATGACGCTATACATTCTGGAAGATTAGTTTCAAAAGGAAATTCTTCTAGAGAAGACCATTTGGAAGACACTGATGGTGATGAATCATATTCCTCATGTAAAGATTTGCAAGAAAACCATAATGTCTCTATGGAAAATTGTCTTACCTTCGTTCCTGCTGAAGATGATACGAAGTGTGATGGTTTGCAGAATCAAAAGAACTTCATGGGGTCCCTGCAAAATGTTTCAGATAAAATAAAGTCTTCCACTGGTTCAAGGCTTCACTGGGACCTTAACACTGAAATGGATGCATGGAATAACAATTTTGATGATGTAATTTCCGAGCCACTGGCCACTGACCTTGTAGCTGAAAATGGTAACTCAAATGAGAAGCTGGAAGGCTCAAAATCTTGTGAATGCCAGGTAGGGAATGGAGAAAAATCATGCCCTACAGAACTTGGTGAAAGCTTAATGGAGACAGCTGGCATTGCAAGGGATCACTGTGCTTTTGTAGCTGATGAGATATTGGAAAAGCCTGATTTATGTAATGGGCTTTCAGTTTCCAATTATGAGAAAGCAAAGCATTGTCATAGTTTGATTGAAGCGGAGCATGACTTGGATGCTACTGCTGTTTCTTTGGTGAACTTTACTGAAGAAGCAAAGCTCATAAACAACCAAGGGAACAACATCTTCATTAATGATAAAGCAAAGGGTGATGCGAGTTCTCGGCTTGAGGGAGAAACTGAACCAATGCTTTCTCATTTGCCTTTTTGTGAGAATGTTGTTGGTGACTGTAATACCCATGCATGTAAATTCGATCCAAACATGGCCCAATCAATCAGTAAACCTGTCAGAGATGAAAATGGAAGTGTTGATGCATCTAATGCTGATAACAGCTTTGATGATCATTGCCCGGCTAATGCAGGACAGTCTATTCACATAACCAGCACTCAGATTGAGAAGCATGGACTTCTGAATATTGTAGAAAATGATAATCAGTCTCCTATCCTTGCTGAGAAAGCTACTAGCTTATTGTTTGATGGAGATATAGGCAGGAATTTGGTGGTAGCATGTGGCACATCTGGTGAAACTGTACATTCTGATGGCTTAGATATTACCAATGGCAACTGTGCTGATAAATCTTCTGGAACACTGTGCATGAGCCCTTCCCTGTCAAATGCTCATCAACACAAGAGCCCAGGGTCATGTGATCCTAACGAGCTGACTTCTGAGGCCACATGTGCTGCTAAATATGAAGAGACGGCAACAAAAATGAAGGTTGATGATAACAATGGTTTTGGTGCCAAGGCCTCTGTTCCTGTTTCAGCTGTTGTATCTATGGCCGAAACTGATGCCAGCTTGGTAGATGGTGCTGTGGACACTCAAGAGGCAGAAAAACACATGGATAGCTCTGTAAATTCGCATTGTGACCATAAATCAGATGCATCTCAAGTTGATAGTGTCCAAGTCACTGGACTGGAAAAAGACAACCTTCTGGGAGATGATGATTCTCAATTTGAGGATGGTGAATTGAGAGAAACTGTTCTGCATGACTGGGGAGATGGAATTGATGAAGGGGAATCTGAACATGTGGATTATGGATCCGAGTCCGACAACAGAGAGAATGATACCTTTGAAGCAGATTCTGCATTACGTGCTTCTACTTCTTTCTCTTCTGAGGATGTGGCATGCAAAGAGAGCAATATGTCAGATGCTGATGGACCACCTACTGGCAAGGATAGTCAGGTTGCTCTTTCTCAACCCCCATCGAAGTGCTCATCCAAATCAGATGGTTCAGATGCAGTACAAGGGAAGAAAACCATTGGGGTTATTGGTGCAACAGATCACGTAAATCATTTGACATTAACAAGGAAAAGAAAGCAAAGAAATGTTACTGATGCATTGGCATCAGTTCCTGGTAGTGATAAGCCAGTGAGATACAATGGATGTCACAATGAAGGTGATAGCACAAGGGAACCTTCAACATGTGAGAGAACAAAGTTGTCAGGATGGGATCGGTTGCCTGGAGGCCGTCGGCATACCGGAGATAGCTTTTTGGACCCTCGTATTGGTTCTGTTAAACAAGATGAGACTGCCAGTTCCTTAGATGTGTTTGGTGATGATGAATCATCAGTAAGATCTGGCTCCTCATTCAGGGAAGGGTTATCATCTCAGGTTGAGAGGCCAAACTACTCAGATGAGTCATATAGGAAGGACAAATTTTATCCCAGATTAAGCAGGTAATATTATCGTGAGCTTGTCTTTGGGTATATTAACCTTACAAACTTTATAATCATGTCTGGTAATTGCATTTGTTCTGATATCTTCAGGTCGAAGAATCATGATAGTCTAGATGCAAAAGCTGAAAAGAATGCTGGTGCTTCTAAATCATCAGGGTGGGGTGGATCATTCCGGGATACCCAAGGGAGGGGCAGGGATAAACATTGGTTTGATCCTTCCAATCGCCATGGTAACAGGCATCATGATTCACCAGGCTACTATGACACACCCAGTTTTGCTCGACCTGCTTCAAGGAATGCAGCTGCAGCTGCCATTGCCAAGGTAGAGAGTAATGGCTTTGTTGTTGCACCTGATGGTACCTTAGTTAAGGCAGGTGGTGCTGGAACTTCTGGCTGTGTGATCAGACAATCTGCGAATGCTTCTTTGCAAAGTGCACATCCTTCTCTTTCCAGATGGGGGTCACAGTCTGAGAGAGATCTGGCATGTGGTATGCAGAGAAGACATAAAAATTCAAGGGAGATGAGTCCTGATAGGCACTTCATTGTTAGTAGGGGCCAGGTTGATAAACATGCTATTGAAATGGTCAGGGATCGGCATTGCAGACGTCGGCCAGATGACATGATAGAATCGTCCACAGCAGCGGACCATTTATCAACAAGAGATCGAAGTTTCTCACCATGCAGAGGGCATATTCATCTATCTCATTCACGCACCAGATCTTCAAGATCTAGAACCCGCTCCCCTCTTCGTTGGGCATCGCCAAGGAGAAGAAATGACATTGGCATGAATGATGTCCCTGTTTCTCGCAGACGCAGCAGGTCTCCGATAGCTAGAATGGAGAGGATGAGGTCACCCCACCCACAACCTACTTTTGAGGAACGCATGATAACTTACGGTTCAGCATCCAGGACCTTTGCTTCATCGTTACATGCTTCAAGATGGATTGATGAAAGGAAGGATTCATCCAATCATCCAAAGGAACATGAGTACAAGCGATATTCTGGAAGAAGCTCACCTGTGAAGGTGTTTAGAAATCATAGGTTGGATTCCATGGATTCACAAGGAAGACCAAAGCCTGATGATTACTATCATCATCTTCACTCTAGCAGCAACCCAGAATTTGATGGTTTTGGCAGGGGATACAAGTCTGAGGATAGTAATAATAGAAGACGGGGCGGCGGTAGTAAATATGAAGTGCTTCATTCTATGAGGCAGTACAACATTGATAAGAATGAGAAGCGCTTCAGGTAAGATGTGTTGAGGTTTGCAGGTTCATGATTCTGGGCACAGACCCGCAGGGTTTCAGCATAGAGGGAGCCCAAGAGAACCTTGCAGATGGAAACAATTGGAGGGCAAATGCTGATACCAGTTTCGTGTCATATGGTATCCAAAGGTTCAAAGACTGTAAAGCATATACATACTTTGGTCTGCTGCTTTTGTGGGATAACTAAAGAGACTGAACCCATTAATACTTCATTTTTTTTTAGTGAAGCGGTGTCGAGGAATGCTGTCTCATATTTATACCTTGTAAAGAAGGTTGGTTACATTTTATGTTGAAAGTTAGATTTTTGAGCGGGGGATGCCCTCCCTTTTATAATCCCACTGCGACATAACTGATTACTGAAATTTCATTCTGTGCCCATCGATGGTTAGCCTGCATTTTGAATGTAGTGGCAAATACCAATTGAAGTTTTGAACCTGTCTTCTATGGAAATGTGCCACTGGCTTTTTTTGCATTGTTCTTGAACTTGAGGGCTGTTTGAAGGTTGTCGGAGGAAACTTTATGTGATTGTGACTCGTACAAGGGACTTTTGTTTTGTTTTGTTTTTTTCTTCTACGAAATTTGTTTTATAGGGTATTTCATGTGTGGGGCATATACCTTCATCAACCAAATTGCCTATGTTATAGTTTCAGGAAACCTTCGTCCACAATTGAGCGTGATGTTGCGTTAGACTCCAAAAGGTGAATGCTTCTTTCCCTCGGTGACATGGTAAGTATGAGTCAGAACTAATTATATCAATTAGTTGGGAAGTCAAGTCGTCGGTTGTGAGCGCTCTCCCGACAAGTCAGTTGTATTGTACATTCGCCATCCGTTCTTGTTTCTTGGTTATAATATAGCATCATTAATGCAACAATGTCCATCGTGTATGCCGACGCCGACCGTGTGGATTTAAGGCCTCGTGCTGATGCCGCAAAGGAACATGAATTGTTTCACCAAAGAAATATGAATCTGACAGGGAACAAAAGCAACAGAGCAACAACCATTTCTACGTGTCACATAACTGTGACACGTTAAATTTCTTTCTACCTTGCAACAACTTTCAACTTATTTCTGAAACATACCAGAGGCAGTATTTTATAATTTTAAAATATAATGATGGATGTGAAGGCAGACAAAACAGAACCCAACCAATGGCAACAGTAACAACATCAGTAGCAACGACACCCAGCTATCAACAATCAGTTGATCATCAGACACCAACAATTGAGGATCAAATGGAATGGCTTTCCAATCGACACCTTCTATTTGGGATAGCCAGCAGGAGGATACGAACCAGGTGGAGGATAACCATATGGTTGCCCATAAGCAGGCTGAGGGGCATACCCAACAGGAGGTGGGATAGGCTGATCGATGCGAGACATCTGCTGGAATGGAGGCACTGCCATAACTGGCAGTGGTCCAAACTTACCATCTCTCTTGTCCATCTCTATCTTGTGTTGTGTCTGCAACCACACCAATAAATTTTGTTTGGTGACACTGCCTGATAGGGCAAGGGGGAAATGTAATTGAGATATTTCTGGAGTTTAGTACCTGCATGCATGCACAGACCCTGCAAAGAAAATTGCAAGTGAATGGATGAGATATTTGACATCACTGAACCCTGAACTAAAAAGCATGAGTGAAGGAACTTTGGCCTTACGTCCAGTATACGATGTCAGACATACAGGATAGTATCTGGGAAGCCTCCTGAATCTCCCCACTTCCAACAATCATTGCAACAATCGAAAAGATGCAAGCAACTTGTTGTAGACAAAACATGAATCCCTGCAGTTAATTCCACAGAACAAAGCACAAGTTACGATAGTAATATCCGACTTATGCATAAATATCCAGTGATGGGCCTGAAACAGGCCTCTTTACACCGAATAGCTGAAGAGCCTCATGGGCTGGCTGGCTGGCTGGCTACCAGTCATTGGTAGAGCTAGATGGAGTAGGTAGAGGAAAGAGCCACAGAGATAAAGGGATTACGATAATGCAGTTATCGCATTGAGTTGTCTGTATGTTGAACTCATCTTGGAGAAGGAAGCGAGTTGAAGCAACAGAATTTCCAAAGCACAAGAAGACCTGGATAGTAAAATACTTGAGCACATTTTAAATCAAGTACCACGTAGGTAACAGATAATTGCTATGAAGATACTTATTAGCAAAAAATTTTGCTATGGAAAGAAAATACAGTATAATTACTTTTGGTTCCCTCTCAAGGAACATATAGATGAACTAGCCTAAGATGCAAATGAAACTAAATCACTAAATCTTATCATATTGTCTGACATATTAAGTCCTTAGGTATGTCACACATATATTGAACGAGATATAATTATCGATTATATGCACCAGATCAGAAGTACTGTGAAGTGAAAAGTGCATAATTGAAGAAGGCCAGGTTTCAAATTTCTGCAAAGTTATGGCTAAAGCATAACAAATTGATTTAAATATCTAAGTATAACAAATTGATTTAAATATCTAAGTTGAGAAAAAGGGAACGGTAACATAGCGTGTCAAATGAATCAAAATGCACCAAAATCTAACACATCAATGGTAAATTAGTATAACACATAGGCAGGGTATTTTAACTTAAAGAATTAGAAATAAAAGGACAGTTTCAATTAAGTAAAGAGAAAAGAGGTACGAATGTGCCACATTCGCAAGTCTAGATCAAGAACAAAGCTGAAATGTCATTAAGTAAAGATATAAAATAACTAAATTTAGAAAATCACAACAATTGAATGAGGCAAGTAAAATATATTTAACCGTTATGGTCGACAAAGAATATTTGACGCACTGGAGGAAAAAGCAAGCGGACACTCCACAAACTACTAAAGATATGGAAAATACCTTTAGAGATTCTTTACTTTTATCGAGTCCTGAAACAACACTTCATTCTGAATTCATCATGTTGACTTGGAAAGTATTATCGACATATTATTCAAAGTGACAAAAGATACACTTTGCTAGCGAAGCAAGTGAGACAGATCACTTATCAGTTATATTCTTTTGCCCAGTTTGGACTAGGTTCCAACTAAAATTTTAAATCGAGTTACAATGGAGGACAAGCATTGGCACCAGAATAAGGATACTCCTTTTTACAACTTCAGTTTTAAGAGTTTGAATCAGGAAATAACTTGCATCGACCTAAGACTTTGCATTGGCAAGAGCTTCATGCACAGAATGCTGTCCTTTTTTTCCCTTTTTTTTACTGACGTTTCATTCAGTAACCAAGGTGTTGGATCAGTCCATGAGGCTCATGAGTAACGTAGTGTATGTTAGCGCTAATGGATGCTGCCAGCATAGTTTATATCCCTCGTCATGGGAAAATATACAATATATTGAAGTATCAAGTTAACCATTTCACTACCTCAGTGCAAAGGCAGAACTCTGGGCATCGACTTTCTCCGCATTTTCCACTACACGGTATATAACCTGCACAACAGACGTACCTGTAAAAGAAAGAAATGTAAACTAAAATTAGTTCTTAAAGTTTGCCAACCAAAATAGTAAAATATTTGAACTGAAATTACCTTGACATGTCATTGTAAAGAGCTCTTTTGCGGAGCATGTAGGAGGCACAAGGTCCACTAATAACAGGAAATAGATGCATCAGAAAATAACAATAGTTTCATATTGTAAAATTAATATATGAAAATGACACTAATATTCAATTTGAATGCCATTATTTTACAAAAAAAAAACAATAGAGACAAATGTATAGTCATCTGACACATGCAAAATTATTATGATAAATGTGTAATGGTGTGATCATCTCATTTCCTTGATCATAAACAAGCTTACATCAAAAGAATCTAGATTTTGTCAAGAATTCACCATCTTTTGTTGTGGGACAGATGAGCTGACAAACAGATCACACACAAATACTACAATGACAAGCCAAACATGGAAATTCATCACTTTCATCCGTACAGTTCATTTCATACCTCAGATGTTTAAGAATTCTCAACCATCTTGAAAAGGGAAAATCAAATCTAATAATTTCTCATTGCAGCACAAGTTTTACAAATAACTTAGCAGTTATTAACTTATTATATACAAAATGATACTTAAAAAATCATCAACATGTGATTAGTTGCAAGAACAAGCCTAGTTGGGCATGCCATTAGTTCCAAAAGATTTGTCATTGAGTTAAATTGAACAATATCCAGCATCAGTGGCATTGTTCAAAAGATTTGTACCCAGAAAATAGTGTCTATGCCTGGATTTCATCTATACTGTAGACTACTTCCCTTTTCCTCTCCTAATTTGTAAAAAGAACTTTCAAGAGATCATATCTCCTAATTTGCCTATGCACTTTACTAACTTGCTTAATGATACTTCATCAACTTTCACCATATTATTATTGGTTTCTAGTCAAAAGACTAGCTCATACCACCAGTTTGCCCTTAGTTACATGCATTATTAAAATGAATCATGCATCTGAATATGTGCAGTATTAAGGGATGAATATGAATATGTAAAAAGGAATTTAAGAATCTACAAAAATGATATTGGGGTTATATTTGTTTGAAGGATGTCAAACATGAGGCACATATGGAAGCACTAAAATTCTAAAATGATATATATCTACATTTAGACCTATTAGGAAATGCAAGTTTTGTTTGCTTTCAGAGGGTAAAGATGAATATAAGCAGTGTCTGAACTATAACAGAACCAGAAGTTCTCTAATATGTAAAGAGTTGAGGAAGAAGACTCATTTATGTTCTGTTACATTATGTAGCAACATTTTTCTCACCAATTTCTCTAGGTCAACTCTATATAGTGAGTTTCTTGATTTCTTAATATTATTCTTTCTTTTTTTGTTAGTTTAATGTTTGTTTACTTTGTGCTTTTACTTATTTCGGCCCAGATGCTGATCAAACAAACTGCTCCAGCCTGGTCTTAATGTAAAGTTACATGATTCATCCTCAAGCCAATCCCCTATTTTAGAAGTGTGATTTTAAGATGGTAAAAAGAGGTTGTCCAGCAGAGATGTGCGACCATACCATGTGCTCTATTAAATGTCATTTCACCAACAAAGATAAGGTCAAGTATCCACCAGTGACTTCCTCCTCTTTCAAGACATGCTCAGTACATGATAAGATAAATATTGGTTACAGACAAGAGTCCATGCAAGCTCATGAACAAAATTGGTTCAGCAATGGTGCTTTTACCATTAACTGAACCCTCCATGGGAATCTTGTGCACAAGAGCACAACTAAATCTCCAAAGTGACCATGAGTACAGCTTCAAAGATTGGATCCTAGGCAAAAGCATATGAAGTTCTTTTAGAGGAAGAATATTTTAATGTTATTACCGTTAATTTAGGAAGTATATTCAGAGAAACAAAAGCAAATTCCAGAACTTTTTTATCAAGTTCTACTGAATTATCTGTCTCCTATATTAGGTCAAAGTATTCCACATAGACCATTTTTAAGAAGGTAGTTCAAGTTGAGGCAAGAATGAGCAGGATATCGGTTTTCTTCAAAAATAAGATGCAAATTTACCTTACCATTTATCTCATCTTCTTCTCTCCACCATTATAGTCCATTTTTAAACATTTTCTATATCCTTCTTCTCTGTGGTGTCATATCTTTGCCCTTTTGCTATATTATGTATCATGTTTTAATACAAGACTGAGGTGTTTTCTTTTTTCTTAACATTATTGATATAACCTTCAGATAGTGGAATTACATTAACATGCAGTCACCATGATACCAAAGCATGTCGAAGATTAATTAAATATTCAGAACTACATTTTGGTAATTCTATTGAAAGGAAAAGATCATTTCAGCTTCAACCTCACTTCTCACAGAACACCACATAGTTATTTTGCACATAAGTTATTCATGAATACTTGTAGAAAAACCCAAGTTGCATGACTGCCACAAATGTTTTCTTGCTCCTAAGTAGATGCCGAACTGTGCAGCTAGAAAAATTTAGAGAAAAGTAAATTAGTTGGAACTATGAAGTTAACTTTGATGTTTTTCCGACTTTGGGAGGAAAGTAAATCCCCAGACTGATGTGAGATGATACTTTACCTAAACAATATGATAAAACAAGTACAATAGAAAGATAAAAGCCCTCCTGATAGTTAGCATTACATAACAAAAAGGTACCAACTGAAGGACATAACTGGAAGTGGCCATCATTTAGGGAAGCCTACGAATGTCAGTTTTACACAGAAATAACAGTACTAATGTCATTAATTTAAGGCATAAGATGGAGAAGGACATGAATACGTTCCTTCAAGCCAAGACACTTAAACAAAGCATCTTCAATTTCACAGTGAAGGCGCCACCAACTACGAAATCTTAATGTATTCTCGCATTATATTTTCCCCACCCTTCGAGATACAATGTAATCTCTCTGTAATAATCGATCTTTCCATTAGATCTTAAGTATACGTGAGAAGATTCGTGAAAAAGAACACACAAAAATTAAGATCGTCCGCCATCCTCCGATTTAGGGCACATCAAGATTCCAGTTACCAATGGCTAAACGCATGAGGTGAGCAAGAAAGTACGATGGCAAGAAAATAACCGGCATTGGATCTATTCGCAACATGGGGGTCAAATTAAAGGCGAATCGGAGGGGTTGAAAAGCCGAGCGCTTACCACCAAAGCGCGAGACAGCAAACTGCGACGCGGATCGAGACATATCCGTCAGAGATCTTGAAAGGTAACAAGAAATCAAAGACGAAAAGGGGAAAAGGGAGGAATCTTACAGGGGAAGTCGGCTTGGATGGTGCTCATGAGATCGGTGTGCCAAAGGTTCCGGTAGCTCTGCCGTAGCTGCATCTTGTCGAGGTTCTCCCGCGAAGCCATGGCCGCTCGCCGATCGAAGACGGGAACCTGGCGACAGATCGAGGAGGAGGAGGAGGAGGAAGCAGGCGACGATCGAGAACTTCGTCCGCTAGTAGAAGCGACGACCGTGACCGCGTCTAGACGACGACGACTGAGGAGGTCAACAAGACTCGTCTCTCACCCAGGTCTTCGATCTACGTTCCCATCATCCGATGGACCCCACGAGGGACCCGCATACTCGAGTGCTACATCAATGACATGGCAGGTAAGGGGCCGTGTAACCCTAACAGAGTGTGAAATCATTTCGAAATACTTAATAGCTACGTTGCTTTGGGGAATCCACGGTGGAAAGAAACGGAGAGAAGAAAGAGAAATAATGATTTAATCTCAAGGCAATTTCATGAATTCAAGAATTGCCAAACAATAAAATATTATATAAACAGAATTAAGTGAGAAAATAAATATATTTACATATTAAATGTTTAATTCATAATAATGACGAATTCTACTTAATTAAGAGGGGCATGTATCTTACAATAAATTCTATATGCGATCGCAAACTCTTTGCATGCAGGAAGGACAGGGGAGGCAGATGCAGTCCGAAGATTAACAGATGCCATACGACTAAGACAGATGTTTAATCCATTACGACATTGTAGTTGACTTTGTAGCAGATTTTGACGTGGGCACTTTGGGCACACGATATTGACGGCCATATGCAGCGTATATGGTCTCATGTAAGCTCCTGTCCATCATATCTTCGGGTCTACATTATCTTCTCCTTGATGGATCAACCTAACCTCAACTTTGCTATCATCTGATTCACGATATATATATATGGAAGGAAACTAACCCTATGAATAAAGAGAGCTACTAAGTCCATACAGGGCATCTCAAGTCATCATCATGCAAACACAGTTTGTCCAGATCAGAGAGAATGGGAGAGAGAGAGAGAGAGAGAGAGAGAGAGAGAGATGTACAATGACAGGGCTATGGCTGAGCCAAGCGCAGGGCTATGCGCATGTAGCAGTCAGCGTGATGCACAGTGAGATTGACTGCATGTAACGAGGGGATGGTAGCTGACAGAGATATCTATCCACGCCATGGCGTCGCCTGGATGTACAAGTGAAGCCTCTCGCAAAGCTCGTACGAGAATGACGGCACCAATCTCACGGAGCTATACCTGAAAACTTACAAAAACAATTTGATGAGCATTCCTCTAGTGTATACTCTGTTCTACATCTTCATTATTCGTTTGCTTGAATGTGGATCAGAGAAGCGAATGGAAGTGGTGGGGGGGGAGAGAGAAAAGACAGACGGTGACATTGCCAAACACAGTTGGATTGTTATACTTGGAGACGGAGAAGACAAAGAGTTAGAGGTCGCCCTCACACCCAGTTACCCACTACGATGGGCAGTGCGCTTCTCGGAGACCAGTCCTTTCACCAAAAATATCATCGCGTTCTTCTTGCAGCAGCCCTCCTGTTCTTGGAATCTTATCTTCTCTGCTTTGGAACTAATGGCTCATGCATTCCAACCTTATCCATTTAGTTCCTTCTTTCTCGGATACGGGAAATTCCTGCTAACAAAGAAGCAAAGAGAAGGTGAGGTTTGTTAAAGGGAATGAGCAACAGTAATTGTTGATAGGCGAAATCGATCTACTTTCAAGGTTTACTTCTCTGCTTTTAGACCTAAAGAGGAGCCGCAAGCAGCAATTACGTTCTTAATGCGGTGGCCTCAACCCCTAGCTTGTCGGTGATGAGGTGCCAGCAGACTACCTGTAGCTGGGTCACGTATTCTCGGTTACTGGATGGAGAGAGGAACAGTAAATGCTCCACAGGATTCTAACCGGTTGATGTCAGGAGCATATCGATGTGCGTGAAACAAGGATGATGTTTTGTGAGGTTAAGGTTGCGATGATGTTAGCTCGAGCGAGGACAAGAATGACGGGAGTCAAGGTTGGCGCCACAACCGATAGAACCTACGAGTACTTGAGCTGCACAACGGACGGCGAGATGACTCATCTGGACAAGATAATGAATCTGTTCCACGCGACACGTAGCAGCGCCCTCGGTTTCTACCGCTCCTTTATTTCCTCGTCTTCCGGAGGGGGCGATCACCTCCACCTCCAGACTTAACCTGCTCGAATCAAAATACTTCACTCCCTCCCTCGCGCTGTATCGTCGTCAAATCCAAGAAGCAGAGAGAAAAGGACAGCGAAGGGGACAAGAAATGTGATGGGAGTGGTACATGATAATGATATTAGCAGATGCAAGTTCATTACAAGATCTTTAGGATGCTAAGCACTTGGACCCGATGAGAGATCACAAGAGAAAAAGGAAGAGAGAAAGTGATAGCCAACAGTAACTCGTGCCCTTTCGCTGTCACCTACAAAATTCTCCCAGCGGCTGCAGCCCTCGCCATTATTATATTCCCTTCTCCTCGCCAAGAGCAACACAAACCACACCGGAGAAGGAAGGTTTGGAGAGAGGGGAAGCAGATAGGAGTGGTAGTAGTATAAGGGAAGGATATGGGGAGGGGACGAGTTGAGCTGAAGAGGATCGAGAACAAGATCAACCGGCAAGTGACCTTCTCCAAGAGGAGGAATGGGCTGCTCAAGAAGGCGTACGAGTTGTCCGTCCTCTGCGACGCCGAGGTCGCGCTCATCATCTTCTCCAGCCGTGGCAAGCTCTACGAGTTCGGCAGCGTTGGGTAATCAAACCCACCAACTCCCTCACTCTCCCAGCATACATCAACCTTTTTCTTTGTGATCCGCTCCAAATCATGGATCTGCGCTGGATCTACGACGTGCTTATAGTACTTGTCTAGGTCGATTCTGAAACCTGAGGTTTGGATCCCTTGCCATTTATATGCTAAGGAAGAGAGTAAAAAGTAGTGCGCCTCACTTGCTACTTCATGTCTTTCGCCATTTTGTTAGGGTTAATGATTGATCCCTTTGAACGTTCACTTCCATTGTTTATAGTATCACCTACCGTTGCTTTCTTGGCCGACTATGCTTCCACAGTCCCACCGAGATCTCGAATCTCTAAAAAAACCCTAATCTTAAGATGCTTTAAGTAGATCACAAGACAAAACAACTCCTTCTTTCTATCTTTGTCTACAGACCTTCTGACTCCTCTCGTTTCAGCTTGCTTCTGTTTTTTCTCTATAGATCTGTGTTTCTGCAGACATTCTGGTGTCGAATCTTCGTTTACTTGACGTGCGATGGGTTTAGTCCTCACAGATCTCTTCTCTTTCTTAAGATACCTTGTTCTTTTGTCTGTTCTTAATCATCTTTCTTAAGATACCATGAAATGTATTATCTCCTTTCTCCACAAAACAGCAAAAAGACTTCTTCCGATCTGCTATAGATAAACTTTACTAGATAGGAGATGGCATAAACCAAACAATCTGTTCAATTTAGTGAAAAGAAAGGCTGAAAAGATCATCCATCAAGGTGTAAAATCTTAATTATCTTTCCAGAACTTGAGCAAGAAGACAACCAAGCATGTTTCTGTACACATGTAGCCTCAATTTTGGACCTTCTTATCTATTTTAGGCATGCAGGTTCATTTAAAGGTAAAAAAGGTTCCGATCGAGTATTCTATTCAGTGCAATTGAAAGTTGACTTGCATTATTTCTTCGATTCTTTCTGATAGATTTTGACACTGAAAAAGCATTAGGGATACTTTGTCACAGATAAAACAGATGCTACTTTCTTTTGGTTGGACATTTTGGATAGATTTACTCCATAAATAAGATGATATTACTTGAAATTTGATGTGGCATATGTTTGGATAAAATGATGCAAACTTTGATAACGTCAAATGGCATTGGATCGAGAACAGCTTTCATGTGCATTAGATCATAAAACTAATGGTACAATTACATGTTCTCGTTCTATTAGGGTTGTCTTATATTATAATATTATTAATCAATACTTATGATCAAAGTTTACTTAAAACCTACAGCTGGGTTCAAGGTTTTCTACCAATCACTCGCATATCATAACTCAACATACCGATCTAGTCGATTGGAGGGTAAATATTATGTTGCATAGGCTTCTTGATCTCCTCCTATTTGAAATATGTGCACTAATAATCTAGGATTTCACTTCTCAAGATGAAATCTAATTCATCCTTAACTGGCAAGCAGTTATAGATGACATTTTTGTGATCGTTTTCTTGCAAAATCATATATGATCTATTTCACTGCATTTGAAAGGGAGTTCGGTAATGTCTAGTTGTTTCTTGATGTAAAACACCTTCATAATAGCTGAAACAATAAAGATGTGCAATGCTAACCGATAAAAAGGATGAACAAAAGCAAAGAATATAAACCCTTATATAACCAATATAGGTGCACGTAATGACATTTAAGAATTGTTTTTGCTTGAAACACTTGAAGGAACACTTTTATGTCCAAAATATGGTTCTTATATGCATCAATCAAAGTACTTGTAAGGTTAGATGATAAGAATACATGGTCAAAGTAATTATACCATTTATCTAAGATCTTTTCTTTTGTAAGGCTATCATGAAATCAACTTCACATATGCGACTATAATCATATACTAATGACACTTTTCATTTGTGACTTGTCTTTAGAACTCAGATATGAAGTACTAATGAATTGCTTCTATCATAGAATGAGCAAAACATTGGAGCGATATCAACATTGGTGTTATGCATCCCAAGATCCAAATGTCGTTAATCGCGACAATGCTCAGGTCTGTGTTCTTTCGACTGTCTCACATCCATTTGATCAAGCTTTGTGTGATTTGTTCTTCTCTTGCACTGCTTAGTTGTAAGAAGAGATAATTGTGCTTCTGCTAATTCTTTTTTGTCTTTGAGTTGAATACAATTTGTTTGGCATCTCTCAGATATCACTTGGAAAGAAATATAATGGGTCAAGTTTTAGAGAAGATGCTCCATTTGAATTACTTTGGAGTTAAAATTATTTATAAACCCAGAAGCTAAATTAATATTTTTAACATTGCTTACAGATAAAACTCTTGTGATCAGTCGGAAATGACATGATCGTTTTTCTTATATATATTCAGTCAATATTTGTGGTCCGTAAATTCTCATAGTATGATATCATATAGGGATTGATTCATGCAAGTGTTCACGGTGTACTGTTTATTAAATTCATACAATGTAGGATATTAAGACTAAGGTTTGCCTTCATATCGATAGCATTTTTATACATACCAAGATAAGAGAAGGCACACTTCTTTCACCTTGTCAACAAATCATTATGCTTACACTCAGGAAAATATTATACGCCAATGGACAAAAGATATATGTAAGGCTTAAGTGGTAATGTGGAGTTGTTGCTCGACTACTAGCCAATTTTTCTTTTTCCTTTTTTCTTGTTTTGAGATGTCTATTCTTTCTTATAACCTTTATCCGTGGCCGTGGCTTTACACTGACATCACATTCACAAGAACCCCTCAAGTTTTACATTATGATTAGTGAGATGGTTTAGGGTCAAAAGTTTTCTTACACTTATAAATTCTATGTCACATATATATTTAGTGAGATAAGTTTTTGAAATAAGCTTTGTTTAGTGTTGCGTCATATGTGCAAAAGTCCAAAAATAACGGACAAGATGATAACTTGGGAGCCAACCTACAAGAAGACCAATGTCGGTCAGGTTCTTGACTCGGTTCCTTCGACGTTCAAGTTAGAATTAAAATATAAAATAAAATCATGAATGCACAGTAACTTATCTAAATAATAGTAAATTAATAAATTTTTATAATAGATTGGCCCAAAAGAATATTCTACAATATGGAGCTTACTATCATTCCTCTCAATCCCCGGGCTTAGTATTATTGATGGGCTTAGGTGACTATCACGTCAATCGGTTGTGAGTTTTTTCGCATAAAGAATCTTCTCCAAAAGTGTCGATCAAGTTATTAGCCTACATATAGCCTCTTATAGGTGGGTGATGTTTAGATCATCGGTTAATTATTCGTTGGTCATCGAAAAGATTGTAGGTTTAGTATGTCTGCTATTTTTTAGTTCATTTTGTTTTGAGAAAAAGATGTTGACTTTAGTTCAAAGGTTGCTTATAATCACATTGCAGAACTGGTGCCAAGAAATGTCCAAGTTGAAGGCAAAGTTCGAGTCCCTCCAACGCTCCCAGAGGTTAAACTTCTTCCTAAAAGAATAGGCAGTATTAGGACAACTGCACCATTTCCTTTCTGTTCAATTATTGTCTCTTTGTGGTCAAGAAAAATACTTTTTACGGTATTCGACATAGTAACTTCATTTTATGTGAAGGCATTTGCTGGGGGAAGACCTTGGTCCTCTGAGTGTCAAAGAACTGCAACAATTGGAAAGACAACTCGAGTCTGCACTCTCACAGGCCAGGCAAAGAAAGGTGATGCTGAGATTTAGATCTCACTAGCTTTTGTTTCTTGATTCCCATGCATAAACACTTTGAGTTGCAAAGATTGACTCGATATTGTGAATTCATCTCTCTCTCTCTCTCTCTCTCTCTCTCTCTCTCTATATATATATATATATATATATATAGATAGAGAGAGAGAGAGAGAGAGAGAGAGAGAGAGAGAGAGAGAGAGAGAGAGAGGCTATGGTGACATATGTAGGGTAGGTTCACCCCTCTGAGTTTGTTCATGACAGTGCTTTTGTACTCTTCTTAAATGGTCAAACGCATGCTTAAGCAATGCTTCTGAAATACAGAGTCAGTTGATCCTGGAGCAGATGGAAGAACTTCGTAAGAAAGTAAGCAACATTCAACCAGTAAACATTTCTTTCAGCTATCTTCTCTTTCTGCATCTTTATCTTGTGCATTTGGCTTTATGTTCTACATGAAGACCAGTTGGACTTTGTGGAAATTAGCTACGATTGTGACCCTATAACATTCATTTTTAAAGAAATATAGACAAATGAACCACCATGACTTATTGTTATATATTTATTGTTCAGCAAGACCTCTTGTCATAATTTGTGGTATATTATTATAAGGTATTGAATGTCCATTATAGTTTAACAAATGTATTAATTTTTATGCATAAATATTTTGATTCAGCCTTATCAGGTTCAACATATATATATATATATATATATATATATATATATATATATATATATATATATATATATATATATATATATATATATATATATATATATATATATATATATATATATTCTATCTGTAGTCCATTCTTATCTTGAATGAATTTGTTGAGTACTTGTCTTTTCAGTAGTCTGTATGATTTGATTAAGGACCAATAAGAGGCTTGATCAAATCAAATTGCTCTGAAGTCTATATTATGATGATTTCTTGAGGATTATGATGGATTCCAGTCATCATGATTACTGCGAATCATCACTTTGTTGCCATCATCTCTCGTGAATATCTTGCATATACTTTCGCATTTTAGATAGCGATTGCTGAAAAGATGGATAAGTGGCCAAAGAAAAGTTCCAAGTAAAAGCCGACTGCAACAACTACAATCTTGATGTAGTTGGTACATGTTAGAAATGATGGATGATCATCTTGTGATGTTCAGATAATTCATGTAACAATCAACTATGGCCATAAAATTGGAATTAAATTTGCCACAAGAATATAAAAACAATAAAGTTGATGTAGCTCACTTCTTGTTTTTACATTCTTCAATTAAACTTGATGAAACTCTGATAACACCTTTTTAAGTGGTAGTGTATATCACTATCTTGCTAACAATATCTCTTCTTTGGTTTCCCAGCCTTCTTATTAACTTGCAATAAATATGTATTTTTGATATATTACTCATTCTTGTTTCTTCGCTTCTTGTGTGTATATATATAAACATAAGAGTCAGGGACAATATTACCAGATGTTTTCAGCTCTAAATCCAATTCCTATGTGGTGTCTATTGTTTAGCTATATATCCATAGACACCTTGTAAGTTTTGCTATGTCTATTTATGTGTTGACATCCTTTGTGGTTATCTTTGTTACAAGACATCCACTTGAGGTAGGAAAGCAACTTTCCTTCATCTAAGTTATTCTAGGAAATGCTTGATGTTTAACTCATCTTCTGGAACCAGCTGATAGAATCATCATAAGAAACAAGTAAAGCATTTGATTTTGTTTCAATGCTTGTAAATCAACGAGTGATCACACCAAATTTGTGGTGCAGGAGCGCCATCTTGGGGAGATAAACAAGCAGCTTAGAGACCAGGTTTTTTGTTTTGGACCACTGCCACTCAGTTTATATGAACTGCTCATGTGGTATCATCTTGTGTTTCCAGATTGAGGTAGAAGGTGCCACCTTGAAAGCCTTTCAGGGCTCATGGTGTTCTGATGCAATGATAGGCAACAATGCATTTGCAGCACAGCCATCACACTCCGCCGGCATGGACCGCGAACCGATGCTTCGTATAGGGTAGAGCTCGTTGTTCCTTCTTTACATTTATTTATATTAGTTTATCATCCAAATTTAGATCAGTGAGCTACTGCATCACTTGAATTCTCCTGTAACAGGTATCACCAGTTTGTTCCTGCTGATGCTGCGATTCCCAGGAACCCAATTGGGGAGAACAATTTCATGCTGGAATGGGTTCCCTGAAGGGATGAAGAAGGAGATGCCTGCAGCGGTCCTCATCATCTCCATGCATAAGTCTCACTCTCCTTGTCTGGTTGTCTCCTACATTTATGTTCTGTATAATACTTAATCAACGTTGAATCCCTTAACCCTGCATGACGTTGCGCTGTTGGTGTAGAACATCCTGTGTTGCTGCTACTGTAAGTTGTCTTTACTGTGTTTGCGAAACTATATATCTAGTGTTTGTGCTAAATATCTGCATCCAATTTCTACGTACTTGTTTACAGCTTGTTTTACCTTAAAAACTTGACATTATCCAAATGAACACTACATTACATTACTTGCACTAACGATCAGTTGTATTACCAAGGGAGGCCTCAAAGTTCATGCTGTGAAGACAGCCTTAGTTAGGTCATCAATGAGCGCGACTGAGCCAACATCACATGAGAATAATGACGAAAAGAAAAGAAACGATTGAGTTAGCGTGTCAATCACGCAAAAGTAACATCCAAATAATTGAGTTATTATCTGATGTATATCATTTAACTCGGCATCCAAAATATGAATTGTGATTTCTGCCACGACACGAAAGGTTTATGATGAGGAAAAGAACTCATACGTGCTTAAGCCATTGAGCAACGCGACAGCTGAGCATGACACGACACCCGTATGCGAACACGTGGACGTAACAATCAACATGTATGACTTCATACGTCATTGATCACGTCAGCAGCACCTTGGATGCCTTCCCATTGTGCGCGTTTGAAAACGAAGGAACGCTGTCGTCGACGATGCTTCATCATTGCCGTCGTTGACCACAGTGGTACAACTATGACGAAGTCCACGCCGAGTTAATGGTGCAAATGGGGGCACCGAGTTGTAAATAAGTGGATGTGACTACGCCGCTTGGCTTATCTACTAAGGACGCGTCTGGATTTATAGGTTTGTGGCTTCACTGCTTTATCTAGTTGATAATGTTTTTTCTATTCATATTCATTGCAAACTCCATCCAAATTCCAACAACAAGATAGTCTATCAACTTAATCGCGTTCTTTGGTGTTAGCGATCCAGAAAGAGATGACGTGGGCTGATGGCACCATCTGCCGTCACAGTGATGACGTCAACTGCGACGTAGGCATAATATTGCACTAAGACTAGTCGCTTAACGCGTCATTAAGTGCGTGTGTCAAGTCAAAGTCAAATCGAACGCGGTTACGATTGCACGCCACTCCACAGGTGGACCGACTTCACACCTGTGAAATCGCTGGGCGGCGACGAGACCTCTCGCATCCGTGATATACTCTCGTTGAGCTCATCGTCTCTTGATAGGAAAATATTGGCGTACGCATCATCATGCTACCTTACCTAATCTTGGTTTGCCACATGGGCGCCAGACATACGTGAAAGAATTCGCACTCCTTCCCTTCCCTACCGTCATCGGCAGGAGCACGATTCTCCGCCCCTCTCCGCCTCGATCTCCGAAGGGATTACTCGAGTCGACTACAAGGTATATTAATCCTAAGCAGCAAAGCTTATTCTCTCGTTTTTCTCTTTCATCGGCGACCTAACATCTCTGTAATCATGATTACGGGAAAACACACGCTTGACTACAGAGGGCATTTAATCCCAAGCAGTATGACATAGTCCCCCTATCCGAATACTTGGTATAAGGGACCATTCCTTTTTATCTCAAGCAAGCTCCTGATGAGCAGCACTCTTACCGTCATCCTTCTTTGACGTCACACTCAGATAAACATGCTCATCAACTCTTGACATAAATGAGTACCTGGATAACATAAAGAACTATTGGACCAATCACTAGTGGCATTCCATCGATCGTTTAGGTATAAAAGTCAACCCCAAAACCTAAAGGGACAAGCACTTCTAATTGACTTTTATCATCGGAAGGGTCAAGTCGAAAATCTCCGTTGATCGGTTGCGCAGGGAGCTCGATGAAACTAAGATGTACCTCGAGACAACTCCAAAACTCGTTTTTAACGGACAAATAATGCCTCAAGATTGTGCTAACCGAACTCACTTTCCGCTCTGATCTCCTCACGTGACCCTCCCTCATGGGTCTTTTGGACAAAGCTTACATTTTAATGATCAAATCAAACCGTATCGACTCACTAGTCAACGACATCAACGGCAACAATCCCCCTTAAAACTTTTCACAGGAGGTTCAGCGGAGGTTACAGTTAATTGTGCGCGGGTCAACGTTAGTTCTGTAGGCGGGTAAACATGAAAAGACATAGTGGTTACAACTATTGAGTCGGATTGGAGAAGAGTTTGAATGGGAAATATATATTTTAATTAGCGTGATCCAGATAAGATGAGATATTATTTATATATTTATAGTGGTATCAAAATCAATAAAATAGTCTCTTTCTGTTCATTTTCGTCAAGTCCACGTTTCACCGCCATAGCGTCCTCGACCTCAAGATTCCCTGCTTTCTTCTTCCTCTCAATCTTCTGCCTCTACATATCTCGGTCTTCTTTCTCTTGTGCTCTCTGTCTTGCTTTGTCTCATGGCAGACCAACTTCTTTCCACTGTCAGCCACCACAGCTCCCTCCCCGACACCTACGTCAGGCCGGAGTCGCAAAGGCCACGCCTCCACGAAGTCGTCCGCGACGCCAACATCCCCACCATCGACCTAGGCTCACCAGACGTGTCCCGGATCATAGCCCAAGTCGGCGACGCCTGCAGGTCTTTCGGCTTCTTTCAGGTACATGCTCACCTTCTGCAACACGAGATAAATCTCAAGCTGCATGCTTTGACCAGTCTTCCTCGCTGCGTGTCCACAGGTAGTGAACCATGGAGTGCCGGTCGAGCTGATGCTGGCGATGATGGCAGTGGCTTCGGAGTTCTTCCGCCTCCCTCCCGAAGAGAAAGCGAAGCACTACTCCGATGACCCCACGAAGAAAATGAGGCTGTCGACGAGCTTCAACATCCGGAAAGAGACGGTCCGCAACTGGAGAGACTATCTACGGCTCCATTGCTATCCGCCCGAGGAATTCGTGCCTGGTTGGCCGTCCAATCCCGCTTCATTTAAGTAAGTCTTCTTCCCACCTCCAACTCTGTCTTCATGTAAGTCTAATATTACATATATATATATATATATATATATATATATATATATATATATATATATATATATATATATATATATATATGTGTGTATGTATGTATGTATGTATGTATGTATATATATATATGTATATATGTATATACATATATATGTATATATGTATATACATATATACATATACATATATATGTATATATGTATATACATATATACATATACATATATATATATACATATATATATCTATATATATATATGTATATATATATATACATATATATATATAGATATATATATGTATATACATATATACATATACATATATATATATATACATATATATATCTATATATATATATATGTATATATACATATATACATATACATATATATATATATACATATATATATCTATATATATATATATGTATATATATATATATACATATATATATATATAGATATATATATGTATATACATATATACATATACATATATATATATATATATACATATATATATCTATATATATATATGTATATATATATATATATATATATATATATATATATATATATATATATATATATATATATACATATATATATAATACAGCTTTCTCTCCGGCGCACTTATAAATAGGCTTTACAGCAAGCACAACGTAAAACTGCAATTCACTTGGATGCGACAGAAAAGATGGGGTTAAGAAGCTTTCGAATATATGATTTGACCAATGGAGAAGCTTTCGAAACCTGAGCTACTAATCTAGTTTGGACGTAATCTATATATATGATTTGACAATGGAGAAGCTTTCGAAACCTGCTTCTTTTAATTGCTGGAAAGTTGGAATGGTTTTCAGTTGTGTCAGCTTTGATGATGATCGAAGAACCAACATGTCAAAGCAGGAGGCCTCGATTGGTGAGCCATAACAATCATCGTCGATTTATCTCTTCTATTTCGTCCAGACCTTCGACGGAGATTTTGTGCGTCGAGCTTAGAACTGTGGAACTGCTCCTCTAAATGGAGACTTGCCACCTGGATTAGATCCGACATCTTTTTCGTTTTGACAAGTAAAAGATGCAGAAATTTCAAAAGAAGGAAAAATAAAAACAAGTGGTGGAGGAACAGCCCTTGTTCCACCCCACCCACTCCCATCTGGTCCTTCATAATGATTGTGTTGTAGAATGGAAGGTTTATTACACGGCGGATGACCATGAGCATGCATACATCAACCACCAGCGTGTGAGGCCACAAGAAAGAGTTGGACTAAAAAAGGGGACTAGAAGCTAATGGTTGCAATGCATCACGAGCGACGTGGTTGTAACTCTAGTCAAAACAATCTTGATTTTTGTGTTTCAGATTTTGTGGAAATGATTCAGTAAGCGGAGCTGTTCTTCTGGTCTTCAAGAACTTAATGGTTATGGTTTCTTTCTCTCTCAGGGAAGTGGTCAGCGGTTACTGCAGGGAAGTCCGTCAACTAGGGCTTAGACTCCTCGGGTTGATATCGCTCAGCCTAGGGTTGGAGGAGGACTACATGGTGAAGGTGCTCGGTGAGCAAGAGCAGCATATGGCTGTAAACTACTACCCGAAGTGCCCGGAACCCGAGCTAACGTACGGCTTGCAGGCGCACACCGACCCAAACGCCCTCACGATCCTTCTCCAGGACCCCAAGGTGGCTGGCCTGCAGGTTCTCAAGAACGGCAAGTGGATCGCTGTCAATCCGCAACCCGATGCCTATGTCATCAACATCGGCGACCAGCTACAGGTATCCATGTTTCTTTCGCGATATCATTTGAGAAGCAGTCTGTGGTCCATATCTGCTCTTCTTCTTGTTTTCTGGTCAATATTGTTTCTGTGTTACTTGGTGGCCGCTGAAGGCAGAAATCATGAACGACGCCATCCAAGCGAAATCTTTTTCTCCGATATGCCTTTTCGTCCCACCAAAATTTGTCACGGTCATTTGGAGGTTGCAGATGAAGTCAAACGATGCCATCCTATCGCCTCGGTTCCTGTGGACTTCTTATCATCTTGCTCTTATCCTCCCTGGAAAAGTTGAACAGAAAAAGTTGTACTGTTCCATTGCTCCTCTTTCAACAGCTCACGATCCAAAAATCGATTCCATCTCCCGTGAATTATCATTCTATTTCTAGCACCAGACACAAATCTTGAACATCTTGAAAAGAGGACTCGAAGGGAAAAAAAAAAGAAAGAGATTTTATTATTTCTTTTTCTTGCGTAGATAACATCCGAGTCAATCTTTCACACTGACTCTATCTGAGGGTGGTATTTGCACTGCGATGAACGGTACTATAGATATGGAATACGTTACTGCAGGCATTGAGCAATGGAAGATACAGGAGCGTTTGTCATCGGGCTGTCGTGAACTCGGACACGGATAGGATGTCGGTGGCGTCGTTCCTTTGCCCCTGCAACAGCGCGGTCATCAGCACCCCCGAGAAGCTGGTCGTCGATGGTTCTCCCGCCATATACAGGAGCTACACGTACGAAGAGTACTACAACAAGTTCTGGAGCAGAAACCTGGATGACGAGCACTGTTTGGAGCTCTTCAAGAGCCAGCGATGATGCCCAGGAGGCAGGTCGTATGAAACAGTAGCAGTTGCCTCCTCCGTGACTTACACACACACGTTCGCTTTGTTTAAATCTAGTTTTCGTCGATGTTTGGTGAAGACTCTGTTAAGTGCGGAGCGGAAAATAATGGATGCCTTTGGTCTTCTTTGTTCCGCCGCTGTCTGATTACTATTTGTTTATCACTTACTTGGAAAACTCATAATAAAAGTGTGTTTACACCTATGTGTTTTCAGGTTTTAGCTCTGATCGATAGAACTATGAAGATTTAATCCTTTGAAGGTAGACTTTATGGATATTGAAATATTAACTTTCTGATTATATATAATTTTGGTTTAGGACTTTTAATAAAGATAAATTTTATATCATAGTTCAAAGCTTGGATTATATATCAATCACGTCAACCTGAATATAATTCTCTTTGTATATCCACATCACTATAGATTTTGGATTCGATGATAATATTCCTACAGATAATTTTTTTATAAAAAATATCAAAAAGTTACTTATCATAATATTTAGATTTATTATTATTTAATTTTAAATTTTAATATTGAGATTTTTTACATAATAATAGCATAACATTACTTTATGCTTACACTCTTATTGCTTCTCCTCTTGCCCATTTCCCACCGCGACCTCTCCTCTTCTTTTCACCCTCCCTTCTCCACCTCTTTGGGCACGAGATTGGTTGCCTGGACTCAGCCCATATAATTAATGGATCGGGTCGAAACATGCTGGGCTGGCTCAGATTTTTTTGGGTCAATCCGCTTCGGCAGATGGAGGTTGTGAACTCAAAAGGAACGAGGCAGATGGACACTCACCTCCAAAGGTGACTGCTCTTTCTTTTCATTTTCCACCTTACTGTTGGTAGTGGAGCTTTAATATTGACTGTGGAAAGGAGGAAGAATATGTCCTTTCAGCCAAGCTGGGATGTCGATGCCAACAGAGGGAAACCTAAAAATCCCTCAGTGCTCCCTTTTTTTTTTATGTTTTTTTCCTTTTTGACTAACGCACGATAACCTGTAGACAGCAACACTTGTTGTTGAAGGCATATTATCGATCCACTTGGGGGAATTCATCTGCGAGGAAAAAGGTTCTTAGTTGTTCAACTAATATGCTTCATCTTCGTCTTTACCAGGCTACATGAAGTCAGAGTGACATGAACAAATCTTCCTCTTCTTTACTTGTTTCTATTATTGGCATCACTCTGATACCTCCGGAAGAACAGAAATATAATTGTAGGTTCAATAGTCGCCCCTGCCTCCCAATCCTTTTTATGGTTTAAGGTTCTCTCTCTCTCTCTCTCTCTCTCTCTCTCTCTCTCTCTTTAAGAAGATGCCTCTTTTATGAGCCATGGGGTCACTTTCACTTATCCTGCTAACTCGGTGGAGTACTCACCATCTTTTCTTTGTGATAAGTCTTATTCTAACATGAGTTCTTTTTGCAGGTTCTGGAGTTTACCTTGTCAACAGTGATATGGAATCTCCGCACCATGTTGTTAGTCCTATACACATCGAATGCTACATACTATTTTGGACGGTCTTCTTCATATACCAACTCAACTTCGCCTTTCCAACTATGCGATGAAATTTGACTGTATGAAACTCATCAACATATTCAATCTCTTCTCCCCTAATATATTAGACTGTATGATATACTTCTGCTCACGATCTTACTAATATCTCAAGATCTCTAGTCGTATGTGATTCTTAATTTTTTTTTCCAAAAGAAAAAAAAAAAACTAATGTGCTTCCGTTCCAAGCGCATTCAACTGTACCGCAACAGTGGGAGCTCATCAGGAGAAATCAGATAAGGCATGGAGCGCAGCAGTTGCTGACCTACTGCTGCAAGCCAAAGCCAGAACTGGATGATGGAGTCCTGGAGATGCATGGTCCACACACACACAGTTCTTCTGACGGTACCGACTGTTCATCTTTACTTTTTCTTTTTCTGCGTTCTGTGTACTATGTTCAAATTCACCGGGTTGGCTTATCGGGTATCGCTTTTCTTTGTGCATGTCCTTCGATCGCATCTTCTCATGCATGCAAGGTTCGAATTGCTCCAAACTTTTGATCCGGACGACCTAACAGATGGACGAAAGGGTGGATCCGATGAGTCCTTCTCGACTCAGCTATCCGGACTTTGAAAGTTGTGTCTGAATCCTTCGTCGTCGCTGTGTCTATTTCACTCTTTCCGGCCTCGCCCCATATCGCCGAACATTTTTCTTCTTCTTCTTCTTCTTCTGACAATTCCTTCACAAATTTCCACAACCGTACGTCTGGAAACTGAGAACAACGCAGTATCCAAAGCGCGTTCCAACTCACGACGTGGAATAAAGCTGACCATGGAGAAGCGTGCCTCCCCCTGTGCAAGATTAAAGAAAGGCAACTACGACGTGGTCCCTCGCAAGCCTCAGGCTCTCAGTCCTTGGATGGCCTCCTCCCCCTCTTCTCTGCCATACTCATAAATCGGCTCCCACACGCCTACAGACTCTTCCATGCCAACCCCCAACTCCACTTTAACTACCGCAGGGATCTTTATGTACAGAGATATAAATCAGCATACTCACATCTCTCCATCACACATACAAACAAAGGTGGCTAGGTAAAAAGGTTAAAGCTGCAAGGAGGCCGGTATAATGAGTTTGACTGTTGTATAATGCATGGGATCATGAGTGGAAGAAAGCACAGGAACAGTCATCGCACCACCATCGCACACAGAGAGAGAGAGAGAGAGAGAGAGAGAGAGAGAGAGAGAGAGAGACGGTGGAGGAAGGGGAATGCCCCTAGCCGAAATATTTGCATCACATGGACTATAGCGACGTTGGCGAGGCGCATGCATGAGATAGAAAACAGATGCCGCCGAGGACTTGATGCACAGCGATATATGCTGCGCCCAAGCTTTAGCATCTGGACCACCATGGAAGATGAGGACACACCTACCTTGCCTTTTTCTCGTTGGGAGCTACTTCACCATCTGATCCAGAGCCAGCTGTCGCTGTATCTATCTCTTCCACATGTGAGGGAAGAAGGGTGGTGTGTTCTCTGAGAGTGAGGAACTCGCCAGCCTTCTCCATAAATGATGAGCAATCATGCTCACGCGACGATGCATTCATAGCTTTGATGAACCTGTCAGTGGTCGAACCATCGAAGAAGAAGAAGAAAGGGCATCTAAGTGAGCTCGGAGAAGTCATCTAAACTCATTCATTGGCTAAGCAAACTATAATTAAATACCACGTATCCTGGTTGGTCCATCATCTAGTTGAAGTCTGACTTCATTGCTTGGTGAAGTACTATAAAGGTCTAAGCATATTGTGCTGACTTCCATCAGCATCCAAGTTCTAAATTGTGTACTTTTAGAATGAAAACTTAGGAAATCCTAGAATCCAGGATCTATCACATGCATCAAATGCACATCAAGTACTCTCTCAAGCAATGGAAATTTCAATATCATGTGCAAGGATATTATGAGAGATACATATAAAAGATACCAACCATTGGAAACTAGCATGATATAAGTGTTCTAGTAAGACAGAAAGGGCAGAAAAAAAGAAAAAGGAGCAATAACTGACATGATAACTTCCAAATCTCAAAGATTAACATCTTGAATTCATAAATATTTTGCTTCTTCAATTGATAAGGGAGGTAAGATGTATTGTAGAAACCTAAGCATGTTCACTTGACATTGGCCTTCCATTCCCTTCTTTCTTTGACAACATTTTTAACTTCTTTATATGATCACAGATTTTCCATTCCCTTCTGCACTTGATCAAGTGTAACTTCCAACTCAAGAAAGAATGTTCATCAAAGTATGCAGCAGAAAACTCATTGTGCTCTGTCAAGCTTTTGACAAGCAGTAGTAACATGATTTATGTGCACCAACTGGTGAAGTTTATGCAGAACAGATACATTAAAAAAAACACTTTCTGACTCTTCATATAACATAGAAAAAGCATCATCATTCATAGATTGGAAACAAAAGAAACAATCCTTTTGTTATAATTATAGTATATGTAAATAAATTAGGTCTTTATGATATGGCCTTTGTAATATGGAAAATGAAAATTTTGATAATATCAATATGCTGGCTTTTCATATTTGGATTCTTTATAATCTCCACCTGAATCCTTATATGAGACATTATAGTTCAATATGTATGTGCTTAAATCAGTCAAGGGATGTTATGTTCATAAAATGCACTAAATTTCTTCAAAGACCAGTAAGAATATTTATTTCCTTGGAATCAGATACTCACCAAGTGCATTGTTTTATGCATCTATCATTCGAATGTAATGTCATAATTTAATTGTATTTATGCACATTTACAAATACATATAATTCTGAATAATTAAGGTCACCTATATTTCAAACATCAGTTAATCCAATGCTCAAAAACCTCTAAATTCTAAAATCATGTAAAACACTCAATTATGTAATTATATGTGTTGCACTGATCTATTTCATTTGTCATGATGCTATCTTAGCAGCCTCTAAACGCGTCCTAATTGAATTCAATATTTCCAAGAGAATAAACAATGTAAAGTTGCAACATTAAATCCAGTTTATGAACAAACAGTGGATATGAACATGAAAAACATACCACTGTCCTCTTTTCACATCCTAATTGTTACAAGGAAGCAGTAATTTTAGTTAAGAACAAAATCATAACATGTCGTATGCATCACCACAGTCCAGGAAATATTAGTTAATGTTCCATAATCATCAAGGTATACATGCTGCTTCATCAAAGAAATGATTGATGTATGATGAGCCACTACAACTCTACTATTATAATGTATAGCTAGATTGAACTTGAATGAAAATGAGCTATTAAGAGGAATAAAAAAAAAACATTTCATTTTCTCTAAGGTGCAATTTCTATGTTTGAAAGAGCTTAATTACCACCTATACAAGGATATAGCACAGTGTTTGAAGAATGCACTGAGGCTATGAGGGGGAGGGAGTATTCCTATTGTAAATGTACCTGTCAAGAATGGAGTCAATCTTGCTTCTTGAAAGAATCTGCATAACTTCCTCCAGTGATCTGCAAAGAATAAAGAAACAGGACCAAGAAATGGCAACCTGTGTGCTCAGTGAATCATGGAGATGAGAGAAGGGAGAACCATAATGCTTAGGCAAGATGATTTTTCATGGTAAGAATTCCATGGCAGATGATTGTTGTTCTCTCTGATTTCTCTTCCTTTATCCCCCCTCCTAAAATCAATAGTTTTTCTATTTGGTTAGTGACCAGAAAGCCAAACAATTAAACCTGTAATCGAACAAGACATCCTTCAGCCAAATTGATGACGGGTATCTCATGCAGAGCCAGGTGCAATCAAAACCAATTCATATGCGGCAGAGACAAAGCCTGGCTTACATCTGATGATCTTAATGAACTACATGAAGACACAGTACTTGGTCCTCTCTTTCCCCACCACCTTAAAGAAATACTGATGCTGTTTCTTCACAAAAAGATGTAGAAAATTTGACATACAGCGGGCAAAGATGAATCAGTAGGACCAAGAAACAAGAAGGGATGGTGTGGGATTTAGATCTGACCTGTATCTTCTCCGGCCGCCTTCTGATGTATTTGAAGAAGGTGTAGCTGGAGAAGGAGCATCTGGAACAAACTAAGGTCACATGGTATGATGATACAGATTAATCAAGACCAAGAAAAGGTTTGAGGAAACAAGAAGCAAAATCTCATACTACCGCTGTTTATTACATGTAGGGCTTCGATAGAGTTCTCTGAATCCATGTTTTTAGTTACAATTGCAAGAGAAGGCCGCGAATGAGAGCGAGTAAAGAATAATTTGGATGGATGCAAATTATTCCAACCCCTTCAACCAAAGAAATCAGGAAGTCGAGAACGGAAAGAAACAAGAAAAGGCAACTTTAAGTACTTCCTCACGTTCAATTCATTGTATATTTGTCCCCTACGATCGTATCCTTCTTCCTTAAAGATCCGGTTGTGAGTGTTGTTTCTTGTACACCGATGATGAGCCTGACGGCGTTGACTCGCCGGCCGTACCCGGAGACTGGAGGAGCGGAAGCGCAGCCCCAGGATGCAACTGCGGCACGCGGACGGAGTGACTGTGGCCGTCGTAATTGACACCGCCTCCGGATTCGGGGCAATCCAGAGTCACGCCGAAGAGCCGAACTCGCTTGACGGCCGGCTGGTTGCGAACGAGGGGCAATGGCGATCCGAGAACCATGGGGAATCCACTGCGGCCTGCCTGTTGCACCTCCATCTGCGGTGGCCTAGCCGCCGGCAAACTGTAGTACAGACACTGCCCGCCGCCCGTACCCAAGCTCGCGGCAGGGTACGTGTGGCCCTGCCAGGTGTGGCCGCACCCGGCCTCCGGTGGGACGAGGAGCCGGCCGCTCCATGGCCCGGCCGACCTCGCAAAGGATAGCTCAGGAAGTGGAATCCGGGGTGGGTCGCGGTTCTCAGGTCGTCGTTTCCAGTCGATGAAAAGGCGGTGGCGTCCCGCATCGCCGACGCCACGGCCGAAGGAGATGGTGTCCCCGGCTTGGAGGCCCTTCTCCTTGACGAAGCGACTCCAGCCCTTGGTCATGACGTAGCTCTGGCTGCTGCTCCAGTAGGAGTAGCGGAAGCGCCACGGCTTCCCCGTCCGGTCCTCGAAGCTCAGCAGCAGCCCTTTCTCGTTAGCCGACGTGTCCAGCGGGAAGTACTTCTCCGCGTGCTGCTTCGGGATCACCAGCCGGTTCAGCTTGCCGACGTCGCTGGGCGTCACGACCTTGTAGAACATGTGCTCCTTCTCCGTGGAAGCACAATCGCCGGCGCCCGAAGAATCATCATGCCATCGGAAAGCGGTCGACGAGGATGACGGCAAAGGATAGGAAGGGATGAAAGGGAGGTGTGTGGAGACCTCGACTTGCTCTTCTCGCCGATCAGTGGTCGAAAGCCTATCCCTTATTCCATGCGTGAATTCCATCTGATGGATTGAAGTCTCAGAAGACCGCCGGTGGTGGTACTGCTACCGACTCATCACCTGTACATCGCCAGATTCTGGTTATACAGGAACGGCCTCCAGAGAAAGAATTGGGTACAGCTTCACCACTGGTTTCGGTCAGAGAAGAATTGAAAGAAGATAGCTACGTTATAAGAGAAAGGGAGACCGATGGAAGCCGCTCCATAAAGTAATGGAGGAGATAAACCATAAGCCATCTAATTGAGCACATGTGAGCATGTCCTTATATATATATATATAATGGGGTAGACTCTCCCATACAGCCAGTTGTAGAATAAACTGTTCTGAGCCTGATTTGCCAGTGTGACTCAGAAGAAGAAGAAATTGGAGAGAGAGAGAGAGAGAGAGAGAGACACACACACACACACACACAATGTGGAAAGATTTTGTCAATTACAAATGTGAATGGTATCTCTTCTGATGGTCACTATTGGGACGTCTTTTTTGGTTTTGCTTGTCATGGGCTACACATGGAGAACATCTAATGGAGGTAGGCAAAGAAGAGGCTGTGACAGTGATATGATTTCCTGTAGCATAGATTTTTTTTTTTTTTTTTTTGGTGGTTCCAAAAATCTCACTCTCCATGAATAGATACCGTAGAGCGTTTCTTTATTTTTTTTTCTCTTTCCATAATTCGAGAAAATCTGACTGTTTAAGCTTTTATGTTTGTGTTGAGTTGGAATCTTGAATCTATTTCATATTTTGATATTTTGTTGATATTTGTGGATGTTCATTTCTCATTTGGATTTACGTTATATAAATTGAGTTGTTTATCGATTCATTATATTTTTTAAATTAATAATCATAAATGGGTCAATAGTGTTTGACATCCACATCAAACAGCATTAATTTTAGCATCCACCTTGGAACTCCGACTTTTCTCTGTATTGATAATAACCAAAAATCCCTAATCATATGACCATGATTATTCATTTTCGAAATTAGCTAAAGAATAACTTTACCATTATACTCTTCCGCACAAGTAAGATATGAAATACTTTTTATTAGAATTTTTTTAGAATTAACCACCGGATCAAAAGGTGAGAACAATCTAATACAACTTTTGTGATTAAGTACATCTTTTCTCTTGAGAGATATATTTCGATCTTAGTCTTCCTGCAAATGATATAACTCGATATTTTTATTTCGGATGTATCTTAAATAACTCTACAATTGCATATATTATGATTCTAAACACATGCAATTGCTTTGTTGAATCTGATTGGTCGTGCAATCGAGAATAACCTTTAACACACATAAAAATCTATATCACCATATTCCCATGCTACTCGACGCTCATCAAATCAAATTTGAAGAGTATCACAACATGTACCAACTGAAGTGTAGACCTAAAGAGGGGCGGACGAGGGAATTCAGAGAGGTGGGAAAGGCTGATTCATGTTACCACTCAGTGCCACAGTTGGAGGGCTTTTGGATTTCCAGCACATTTGCCCAACTACGATATAAACACGTTTGATGAATGAACGATTCATGTATACCAAAATAAATTGAATCCTCGTGCTATTTTCTAAGTTTATGATCGGAAGGTCTAACAAAAAAAAAGAAAAGCGATAAATAATGTTTTTTTATTATTCTTTTAACACGAAAAAAAAAGGTCACTCTATCTGACGTGTTGTGTATCGTGTGCCAGTGACAACGCATCAACGGCTTGCAGCACTGTTGTACATCTGACGCCTGTTATCTATAGTTTAATAATTTAATTCCCCTACGACAGGTCCAATATTGGTTGATGCTCCCTTACTACCTGTCACCAACTGTTAATTGATGCTGAGCCAGACCTCACAGACACCGCCACCACCTCGCCGCCCCCCCACCCCCATCCCTGTGGTCCTCTCCAAGCTACAGACCATATGACTTACCACTGCCCTTTTCCTGCACAACTACCAGTGTGCTACTTCAAAGCAGTAAACTTTGCCTTGGTTGAATGGTTCCATGTCCTCGAGCAACGATACCTGCAAGTCCGATACCCATTCATTCTTCACGAGTGACTGCACTTTTGAGTTCTCAGTCCATCTTCCCACCATCTCCTTCCATGGACTCACCTACGAAGACAGCCTGCACAGAGAGAGAGAGAGAGAGAGAGAGAGAGAGAGAGAGATAGAGAGAGAGAAACCAGCATGCCTAAACTCTGATAGCATCTTTGGGTGACATGGTTGATGTCTTACCTCTTGTCATCCTTCTCTTCTCGTTTTCATGTTTCAGACTATTCTTTGTGTACCTGTGTACTGTGTTCTTTGAATAAAATATAATGGACCAAGTCCCTCCTTCCTTTTACTTGATTTTTTTAAAAAAGAAAAAACTTATAATATGCATCAAGAAGCATGTCTGCCATCGAAGCATGGCGCTCAGAATTGGCCACATCAGTCCATTAGCCTACTTGAATCTCATATCTTCTCCCTATGGCAGCATATTTTAAACACCTGCAATCAGCTCCTATGTCACTTCCAAAGAGTTGACACAGATGAACAAATCATCATCAGGTAAACACACACATCATCTCAGTTTGTGGAAGATAGTTATCAATGCATTCAGACGAAGAAGCAACTTATTAGCTATTAAAGAGGGTAGGAAGTTGCTCATGGGGCTTAACCCCTCGTTTAATGTTAAATTTTAGTGACTTCATGATACAGTATATAAAATCAGCTGCAATTCTATTCATGCATTATGTTTATTCTACTTGAACTTCTAAAATGAGTTTACATGCGTATTGGCGGATGTAAGAAGAACAAAAGAGAACCCTTCAACTTTGGTATGCCAGAGTTACTCCCAGCACGCAGGGCATAGGACACGCAGATGAATAACAACCGCACAGATATGTTCCCTTTAAAGAGCCAAGTGTGACAAGTTGAGCACTGACAACCAAAATTCCTTTCCTTATGGTTCTGTAGCTCTATAGTGATTTTAATGGCTATTTAATATTCATGTCATCTGTGCAAATATCGTACTGTCTATGTATTTGAGTGTACGAAAACAAAATCTTGCTTTATAGTCTGAAAAAGTTGTTTAGCAATAATTGTAAGAAGTAAATTGGAGATTTTCTTTTTGCTTTTTGACAATAAATCTAAACAATAAATGCTAACTATTTCTGGAAGCATATAAAGTATTTTCTTAGACATTTTCTTTCGTACAAAACAAAAAAAGGAGGTTTTTTGTAGCCAAAAAAACTTCTCATTAGAAGATCTTACACAACCAAAACAACATGAAAGTTCATAGAAAATAGTTGCAATTGATGTTCTAAGCGCTCAATGTTCACAAATACACTTGCATCCTAATGCGGGTATATGTAAAGACATGCGCAGTTTATCTATAATCATTTCAAGTCAACACCTCGGGGTTCAGCAAAGACACTCCCCTCAATTACAGCACTGCTAGCTCACACTAACTTGAGGGGAACAGATACTAGACTACAAATGCATTATATTTGTCGTCTATAAGCTTAATCTTCCAGAATGATCAGGAAAAGTTTAAAAATTTAACAATTGATAATTCTTTATTTTACTAGTATCATTAATATGCTCCAGTGCAAATATGATCTATTACACTATTATTAACTGCAAACTAATGGTCACTTCATGTAGATAGCTCAAAAGGAATTCTTACCTTATCCATTGCATGGTTCCCTACAACAGCAAACCAGAAGCCATGAAACATCCCCACTGCCAAAGATGGAGAGACTTGTCATTGTGATACACTGATCAGAGCATAACATAAACCGTCAGATTGGAGTATGCAGATATACGTATATAGATCAGATTTCTTTCTGAAGGTCCACTTGATGACACTACCATTACTGATCATCAGAGGGGGTCCATTTGCTGAATGTGACAACTGAAGGAGCCAGCAAAATGATACAGTGCGTGCAGCGTTCACCTTGCGAGGTAGGCAGCTGACCAATGTTGCTGTCTTCGTGCTTAGTTTCTATCCTGTATGAGCTATACAACGTGTGTGTGTGTGTGCATGGACCAGTAGTTCATAGCCAGATTGAGGTATGCTTTTGCAATGAAACATCCTGAGATGCCACCATTATTTTATTATCTTTACCTATAGATGTGGACTGACTTAGCAGTAGAGGTACAGTTATCCTGATATTGGGAAAAAGGAGGCACCAGATGGGGCATATCCATATCATAAACGATGCTACCATGTGAGTCGTGCCACTTGGAATGTCCCCAACCTCTCCCACGTCACTGAGACTGGCCACCAAACTCACAGTGACTCTTCTGGGTGTCAATGTTATGATCACTGAAGATGTGTTATGAGTCATTATGGCTTTGAAGAAGAAGGTTGGCTCATGCGGGACCTGCATAGCTGATTCATACCTCCATCCCTCGGTCATCACTTATTCAGATGAGCCCTATTGTCTTGTGTATGCATGCTAGTGTATAGCAGCATCATCATGTGCTAGCATGTCTACAGATCTAAGCAACACAACGTTGCAGAGAGAACATCCTCACTCCATCCTCTATCTGGCCCCTCTCTCATTTACTCCTCTTTTATTTGAACACACCGAAATAGTTTCTTGATGCCCGGTGGAGAGGTCCAGGCATGAAGTGCAGTTGCACACACTACACCCCCCTAAAACCCTGGCAAAACAGCTGAGACTTAGCTGTTAGGTTGCCTTCTGCCCTCAGAGAGACAGAGAGAGAGGTTGAAAAGCTGCGGTTTCTGCAAGCTGTTGCTGGGGCTCTTGTCTTCCAGTGATTCCATCCATGAGCATAGTAAATTGCTGTGAATTTTGCACTACTATGGCATTCACGTGATGTCAAAGTGGCTAACATTCGGCTGAAATTATCGTGTACGGCATCTCATTCTTCAAGAATCTCAATTCTACAATTAGTATAACAAAAACTAATAACTTCTTACATGCGGAGTGCTGTTCCATGGTAAGAAAGGGACATTCAAAAATAAAAGTAAGATTTTTCTTGATAATGTTAACGCATCAGTGAATTCCACATCCATATCTACCATAAAGCATAGTTATTATGAGGTTAGATATGATGGACAGGGAGTCCTATTTAGGTTTTCCTTTGTTCTTGATCATACCACATCCGAGGTTCCGAGGTTCTTTCAAGGACTTACATGAAATCAATATGAAATCTTAGAGCTGACATAGAGAATTATCTTAGGATACATCCAACAAAATTCTCCATGACACAAAACAACCTAAATAGTATGCCTAGCTTTAGCTGGGCCGAAAATTCCCTTTATAATAATGGATTTATTTAAGGCTCGATCAGTCATCATAAAAAGAAGGACCAAAATCTCTATTTCTTTAACCCTATTTGAAACTGTTGTCGACTGAATTGTGATAAGTTGGCCCATTGGCTTTGCGGGCTTGATTAATCAAGCCCATGTGTTCTACAGGCAATGGGACGGAGATTATATGTCTTGGCGGATCATCTAAAATTATTAATACAGGCACTAAATTAGCAACTTTAATCGAAGAGATTCGATCATAAACATCACTGATGCAATCGGAAAACTAGTATTGATAAGAAGAAGGTAGGGAATTATGCTTAGATTGGGGATGAAGGCAAGCATTACCTCCATAGGAAGAACGAGATGAATCATCCAACACGGTCTCCGATCCAATCGCCTTCCGCGCCCGCTCCGGTCGCTCAGATCCAAGATCAGGGAGCCGAGCGCGTTGGCGAGATTGCGGTGCCGGAGGACGACGGGGCCCACCCATCGTGAGGCCGGGGCGACGCGATCGAGGAGGGCGGTGGTGGGGAGCCGCCACAGGCGGGTCCAAACACGGCTTCTTTAGCGGAATGGATCGAAATGGCTCCTCCGCTCATTTCGGTTACGCAATTAGACCGGGAGAAACGGAGAGGTAGGCTTAAAGGATATGAACGCGTCAAAATTTGTGTTGATGATCACCATCGTCGTCGTCAAAGGGAAAAGTATGCTCACGGTCGTCTAACCCACTTAATTTGCATCAAATTATCTATTAATCAAGTTTAGATAAGCATAAGTAGGTAAATAGATAATTTGATTATCTATTAATCATCTGCACCAAATCTTGCGTAGGTGGAAACCATCACAACACGCAGTTGACGAAGCACAATGCGATATTGTTTGTGCTTCCCAACCAATAGGAAATCATGTATTTTCGTAGGAGGATTCAAGAGGAAGCTTGGAATCTGTTTCTTCCAATATTTTGCTGAACAAATGGAGCTGCATTTTATAGAATAGTAAGTAATATAGAAAGCCAAACCATTGGCTTTAGAGCATCAAAAGCTCCTTTCCTCAACTCTTTAGCTTTGCAGTTGCTTCCATTGTGTATGGCTTTGGAGGAAGGGCCAATTTAGAGCATCAAAAGCTCCATTTTGCTCCACCAATTAGTAGGCTCTCTTCCTCAGAATTCCAATACATCAATGATAAGCTGATATGTGGCACTCCTATATATATATTTGTTCTATAGGGAAAAGCAATTAGGTGTCCTTTTGTCACCACAGCCATAATGATTACTGATCATAATTATGCACAGGGAAATCATATTCCTTGCAGATAAAGTTGATGTCTTTGGTCAAACAACTAATTGTTAAAGATCCATGAATTAGTAACCAAGGCACTGAATCATTTATTATCCCTAGCACACAAATAAAGATTAGCTGCTTGAGCATCAGCTTTGTTTCTGCTGAAGTGTCCTCCATTCTTAACATAAGATACAATTAATATGCAGTACAGCAATTCCTTATCCTTTTATTATATATGTTTATTATCTTTAAAATTTGGTTGGAATAGAATCTAGTTCCAAAGACAGGCAATTTAGAAGTAGATCATGTGGAGTGCAGATCCAAGGCCTCGTTTTCTGCTGAAGCTACTGATTCCTCAGTAGACAGGACATATGGTTCTTGTGATGACAGTGGTGGAGCTTATTCTCCATTACAATGCGCTATATAAGCTTACTAAAAATGAGGACGAGTGAGTGATGCCCGGAATTACCCGTCAGTTTGCTTCCAGGCAGAAGGCATAAGTCTGATGGTGTCCGGAAAAGATTGAAAACGAAAAAGCAGGTTTAAGAATATTGTTCTTCCCTTTGCACGCTCCAGCACTTGACTTCACCTAATCCATTCTCCTTCTCTCTGCTAGGCGTCTGCCATGTCCTCCTGTGGGGGCTCTTGACCCTTGATTCGTGCATTAATAAGGGGAGAAAGCCTTCGACACCAAGATATCATTCCCTGCACAAAGGATAAATTATTCCAAAGAAAATAAGCACTGAAGAACGAGCACAGTATCACGGTCCGGCAGCAGGAAAGAAGGCCGCTAGAGGAAACCACTGGAATCTTCGCAGATATAATAGTATATGATGTAGGGAAGCGATGCCTTGGCGAAACTATATCGTGCTGTCTGCATGCTACTAACTCTATCCCATCCCACTTCCAATTAGTTCTGCAAATCCTGTGAGCCATGGGAAGAGTCTTAAGCTCTTTGCTCTCCACAATTTTCTCCGGCGGCGACGGCCACAGGAGTTACAATTACAGAAGTTACTTCTACAACACCAGCAACAGCAGCAGCAACACCCACTACCACACTGAAGACAATAACATGATCAATATGAGGATCACCAAGGGAAGGCCTCTTTCTTTGCAGGTTGGCTTTCATCCTTTGCTTCCCCGCTATTTTGTTTAGTTTCAAGGGAAAAATCTTTGTCCCTCTGTGTCAGCACAGAATCAATAAGCTTTCTCCGAGAGAATTCAATCAAAAGGATGCACGGTTTACTAGACCTGCAACATTTCTTCTCCTGGGCTGAAAGTTAGGAATCGTAGTAACCCACTTACTTTAGCATGTTCTTCGGCACTGTTCACTTGTGTTGTTTGCTTTATCTACTCTTTTCATCCTCGCAGACAGTGGAGCTAAAAGTGAGGATGTGTTGCACAGGTTGCGAGAGGATTGTCAAACACGCTCTCCAAAAGCTTAGAGGTGACTGAAATCATTACAATAGTAGTGACTTCCATCAATAGCTCGAGCCTCAAATCATTAATACTCTTCACACGACATTTCATTCTTTATTAAGCGCGTGTAAGCAAACCAGTGAAAGAAAGAGCCTTTTCGTTTTTCTCTTCTCTTAGGCATCGACTCAGTGGAGGTGGATTTGGATCTGGAGAAGGTGACGGTGATGGGGTACGTCGACCGGAACAAGGTGCTCAAGGAGGTGCGCCGGAGCGGCAAGAAGGCCGAGTTCTGGCCCAACCCTGACCTGCCGCTCTACTTCACGAGCCAAAAAGACTACTTCTACGACGAGGAGTCCTTCCGCGACAGCTACAACTACTGGCGGCACGGCTACAACGGCGACAACCACGGCCACATCCCGGTGCCGCAGCGCGGGGAGGACCCCATCAGTAACCTGTTCAACGACGACGACGTCAACGCATGCAGCGTCATGTAATTATGATAAGCGCTACATCTGGGTATATATGTATGGTCATGTTGGTGCACATGGACGGTGTGCTTGTAGCAGTTCATATATGTGAAGGAAGTTGTGTAACAAGCACGTATTTATCTGCTCTGGCCAAAGGTTTAATATGGACTCAGATCTATGATAGATCCAAAATTCATTGTTAGTATTGTATATAATAATGGATTAACAAAGTATCAAAAGTATATTAGCTTAAATAAAAAAATTAGAGCCAAAATGATTCATGTTTCAAATTTGAAGAGAGAGAGAGAGAGAGAGAGAGAGAGAGAGAGAGAGAGAGAGAGAGAGAGAGAGAGAGAGAGAGAGAGAGAGAGAGTTCCTTCCAATTGCCAAAACTTTCTTTTCTTGACCTTGGATCGACAAGTGGGCTTCACTTTGGCATAAGATTGGTCCATCAATAGTGAATCAGATTCATGCAAGTGTGAGGCTTAGTTGCATTATGGGAAAATAAATGTCAGCCGTAGATTTGGCCAATAGGGTTTCTTCACCTATTACCATCTCCACGTACACTTGCACCCAAACTAAACTCAAATTATGGTCATCATCGCGGATGATTACTCCATATAAGTATATGGCAAGTGGGGCTAATGCTGATATGATAGATTCAGCCGTCCCAATAATTCCTGTGTCATTATCTTTTCATTATTTACGGATTTAATGTTCCGAAAGCAATGTATCTTTTGGTAAAAGTGATTAGATCCTGCCACCTCTTTCTTTATATACGGCCCTTTCCCTGCTCCCGACGCTCCCACCCTCCCAGCCATGTTTAGATTTCGACGGCAGAAGACATCCACGTCCGATGCATTGTCCGTAAGTGTCTTAATTCATGCTTACTCGGTCTTTTGGCTGCTTCCTGCATCTACGTACTCTTGTATCCATCGCATGTCACAAGATCGTGGAGCTGATGGTTCACATGGACTGCGAAGGATGCGAACGGAGAGTACGAAAAGCCATCTCCAAGCTAAACGGTAGGAGGTAGCAGACTTCGTTTGCACGTCTCTGTGGTCATCAATGGAGAAATGCCGCTAAGTGGAAGCCTGACTGACGCAGGGGTGGACACAGTGGAGATCGACATGGACAAGCAGAAGGTGACGGTCACGGGCTACGTGGAGGAGAGGAAGGTGATCAAGGCGGTGCGGCGCACGGGGAGGAAGGCCGAGCTGTGGCCGTTCCCTTACGACGCCGAGTACTACCCGTTCGCGCTTCAGTATCTGGAGGACTCCACCTTCTCCTCCACCCACAATTATTACCGCCATGGATACACCTCGACGGTGCATGGATACTTCCCTGACCCCGCCTACTCCATGATCGTCGATGATCATGCTTTTGCGCTTTTCAACGATGACAACGTTCATGCATGTGTGATCATGTAAACATCGCATGTATTTGATATAGTCATTGGGCTTCGATCAGTCGTAAATCAACCACTAAAATAATAACAGCGATTTTGATAACTCAGACGAATGTTTATTTATTGCACTTTCCATTTCAGATCAAACATCATGGTCACATCATTCCCGATGCCTTTTGCATTCCCAATCTGCATGTGGGTTGTAGGAATGTTCGATTCCTCAATCAACAGAGCATCATCAAGATCTGCTTATGACAACAATTCACTCTGTATGTTGCTGCAGGATGCAGTGGGCAGCAATGGTGACAAAACCTGCATCACTGATCACAGATCTATAGTCTCTTTCTCTTTTCCTTGTTATAAAATTGTGCATGATATTTTTTTTTCGTGTCATCATGTTGTTCATCATAACCATTTTATAGGATAAGTGTTGGATAAGAACACATTGGCAATCTGAGCTTTGTTGCAAGTTGGGATCATATCCTGTCGCTTCAAAAGCAAACGGTTCTCCTCTGCAACTAGCAGCCTCCGTTTTATCTGCCATAAATCAAGTGTGATATGGCACTGAGACATGGAAGGAGATACTTTGTGCCATGAAGAGTTGGGGGAGGTGTTACCATAAGAATGGTGGAGGAGAATGAAACACCAAGCTGCATGCATGCTGGATAAAAGAATATAAGTTGCTCCGCTGTGGTCCATTGTTTTGAGAATCTCATGCCCTTCAAGGACACTGACAGATATCAAGTCGCAGGTGAAGAGAGAAAGTAGAAGGATTACATAAACAAGAGGCAGTGAAGAAAAGATAAATGTGCAGAGTTAATGTTCTGAGGATGCTTCGACTCATGTGTTCTGAAAAAGAAAGAAGGAATTTATAGAAACAGAGAGACAGAGAGAGAATGATGGAAGGCAACACAAAGGAAGCATATATTTGATGCCTCAGAGAATCGTACATGAGGATTTGATGGGATATATCAGAGCGACCCATTGGATCAATGGTGCCATTTGCAGTAATACAATTGGAATATAATGTCCACTATATCTCCTTGCACAAAGTGGGCTTACAATTGAGCTCAGAACTCAGCACCTTGCCCTTTTCAAGATTCTCTCTGATCACCTCACAAATGGGAGCCAAGTAGAATCACCTTTGGGTCTTCTGAGGAATCCTTAACCTGGATTTAGAATGGGCCATGGCACAGGTGTTCTTGCCTGCAACAAATGATTTCACATGGTTGATGTGCTTGAAACATTTGTTGATTGAAGGAGCTCTCTCCATGTCTCTTCCCTTTGCATCAGTTCATTTAACATGCGATTGCCAAGTCAGAAACATCTGTATTCCCAATTCTTTCTCCAGTTGATGAAGTGGGCTAATGGTGTTGGCAGTGTCATGACATTGTTTCATTCTCACCTAACAATTAAGCCATCGATATCTATCATAGGTAAGAATATTAAGAGTAAACAATGATGGCATCATGAGCTGCAGCAGTTTCCATTACCCACATTACAATTGCACATCTTCTCGGTAGAGATTTCAAGAACACAGCTCCAACCGGAGTAACATTTACGGGCATTGCTTCCATTCAAAATATGGGGCTCTGTTTGAAGCAAGTGATGTCAAACGCAGTAGTGAAGTTAGAGATAACAACTGGATCCGTAGGTGATTGCTTTATCCAGATTGGAAATGAAGAAGTAGCACTAATCTTCTCTCAAAGACAGTTATCCAATTGTGGATGGTAGATTACAACAAGATCCAAAGCCGGTGTCTGTCTTGATGTCGGATGAGCTTCATTATCCATATGTGCTAACTTCATAGGGATGTGAGACACATTGTGTTGACATGATGCTGTTGAGATATGGATGTGGTTTCATAAGTGAGACTCATGCGGGGTCGATCCATTGGACTTTTGATGGAGCAGCCACAAGCTCTGTATGATCTTCTTCTTGTGGTTCTGTAAGCGATAGTTCATTCTCTTCTGCATTCTCTTCCATCAACTCAACATGGATCATTGACACATTAATGCCGAGGAGCTTTTCCTGTGTTCACGTTGTTCATCTGCTGTAACCGGAATGACACTGCCAGCATTATGAATTAAAGGTTGCTAGTTCCTGCAAGGAGAGCTTTATCGACATCATCTCATCCTGATCTGCCTAACATGTACGCGTTCCATCAATGGAACTTGAATCCTATTCCTGATTCCACTTCATCTCTCTTTAGCAATATAAGAGAGCTCAGCAATAGTGGCCTTATTGCACCACTGAATCTGAACTCCACCAACAAGGCTTTCTTACTCTACAAAGAAGACAGTCGCAGCGAGCGAGCCATTTGGCACAGAGATGAAATCCACGGAAGCTTGTGCTCCCTACCTTGGCATTGTTGTGGTCCAATTAGCATATGCAGGATCCAACATCCTCTGCAAGCTTGCATTAGAGCAGGGACTAAGCTTCCTCGTCTTCGTCGTGTACCGGCATCTCATCGCTTTGCTCATCTTGGCTCCTCTCGCTTATGTTCTCGAGAGGTTCAAACACCAGCCTGCAGTAGTTTCTGATGTCCTCGATGTGGCTTCTTGTATCTGCTGAATCACTTGCTCGTTGCAGGAACCGGAGGCCCTCCCTCTCATTTCCTCTGCTCGTGAAGGTCTTCATTCTGGCAATGTTTGGGATAACTATTCACCAAAATGTGTACTACCTCGGACTGGGTTACACTTCTCCTACCGTCGCCAGTGCCTTGAGCAATGTCATCCCAGCTCTCACCTTCATATTGACAGCTATCCTGAGGTTAGTACAGGGACTGCTTTGAAGCCCCTTGGAACTCAGATTCTGCAATGAGCTGCAAGTTGACTGGAAGGGTGCTGCGGTGTCTCTTCAGGATGGAGAAGGCCAGCTTGAGGAGTGCCAAGGGGAGGGCAAGGATTGTGGGTACCATCTTTTGCATCAGTGGTGCCCTAGTTTTCACATTCTGGAAAGGCTTTCTGTTGGAAGGCTTTGTCAAGAGACCTTTGATTGAGATGCATGCCGAAGGTGATGTGCATCACAAAGAAGACTGGCTTAAAGGCTCTGTTCTTATCCTAACCAGCTACATCGCATACACTGCATGGCTTATTCTTCAGGTCACGGACCTCTCTCTCTCTCTCTCGCTCGCTTTAGGACATAGCAGCATAGAAACACATCTTGAATTATCTGAAAGGTAGAAGATAATGCAGACATTATAAAGTCATTTCATGTGTTCTTGATGAGAGTGAAGGTGCATCAGACTGAAACCAGTGAGCATATATCTCAGGCGATCATCTGTGAGGTCTATCCAGCCAGACTATCATTGAACACCATGATCTGCTTCTTTGGATCACTGCAATCTTCTGCAGTTGCACTCGTCTTCGAAAGAAATGCTGCATCATGGAGACTGGATTGGAACCTACAGCTCCTCACCATCATCTATTGCGTATGATCTCCCGTCTGCCCTGCCCAAAGAGTAGTACCATTCAGCAATTTACTTCCATCAAACTCTGTGCAGGGAACTGTGATCTCTTGCCTCACATACTACTTGCTGACGTATTGTATTGGTGAGAAGGGACCGGTCTTTGCCGCCACATTCATCCCACTGCAGCTGGTGATCGTAGGATTCCTCTCGGCCTTCATTTTCGCCGAACGACTTCATATTGGCAGGTGAAGGATCGGCACAAAAGAGTATTAACAATGCTTGATATCATTTAGATTTAGTGATCCAACACTAACTCCTCTGTTATCATTTTTCTTTCTTTCCTCATAGCTTGATCGGGGTATTCATCATAATTGTGGGACTCTATTGCGTTCTCTGGGGAAAAAGCAGATACTCCAATGAGTAGGACGAGAAGAGTTCTATGAAAGCATGTCAACCCTAATCAGAAGTCAGAAATAAAAAGACAAGAAAAGAAAAGAAAAGAAAATTCATGACTTTTCTACTTATTTCATGAGTTCATGCCAATGGAGTTGAGTGGTTCCAATCCATAATTCAGTAACAGAGAACAAATGGAGCTCGCCAAGATTGACTGAGCAAACGAGGCTCAGCAATAACTACGACCTTACACATTGTTATTGAAACATGCACACTGCTCGGTGCTCTCTGAAGAAAGATAAAAGCCGTGCTAGTGTTTGGCGTCCATGGCGCGCTTGGTGTTCTCTGCGCCGTCCTTGATGCTCTGCTTCGACTCTTGAGCCTTTCCTACGACTGTGTCCTTTATCTTCTGCATGGTTTCTTTGGCCGACCCCCACGCACTCTGCGAGACTCCCTTTGCTCTTCCTCCCTGAACTGAGTCGATCACATTACCAGCTGCCTCGATTGTTTGGTCAACCACCTGTTAAGAGGAGGAAGAAGCTGAGTCTGTGTACGTTCCAAGATTGCCATTCCGGAGAAGTATATGGTGAGACCATTTAAAACCTGATCAGCAGCCGCATTAATTTTCTCCCTGACGTTCTCAGCTGTCTTCTTGATCTCTGCACTCGCGTCCTTGATGTTCTTGTGAGTCTCTTTAGCATTCCTTTCCGCACTCCCCTGATCGACAACAAGCAGCGGCAATACATCAAACCGTGCAGATATCACAAACTGATGATATCAGTGTCGAAACCATTATAACCTGCAAACCCCTCGTTGCGGCAAATGCAAGGAATCTTGGGCTCCGGGAGTTGCATCTGGCCATGGATGCTGCAAGGTGGAAGGACTTGGACATGCTTCCAGTGAGAGAAATGATGCCCATACTTCCCTTGCTCGTCTTGGCTGCTTTAGTACTACTGTCGAAAACAATAGAGAAGAAAGGTAGACAACCGAGTGGGTATGGTTGATGAAACCGCACCATTTTATAGTGGGGGGGGGGGGGGGGGGGAAGGAGGAAGAAGAGGAAGAACGTGAGGGAAGCATGGGGGCGTGTTGACGGTTTCCTTGCAGTTTGACCCGGCAACTGCGGTGCAGTGCGGTCTACTGATCCTTGCGTTCGTCCTAATCTTTGGGTAATCACTGGCTGCATGCCTTTAATTTTATCAAATTAAAAATTTATGGAAAATATTTTTTCCCATAAATTATTTTGTGTATTTATGAGGTCTTTCAAAATTAAATCATTTTTTTTCTTTTTCTCTTTTGATGTTTGGAAATATTACTGGAAAAATTAGAGTAAAATCTTTTATTTTAATTTGTTTTCCAGAACAATTAAAAGAAGAGCCAACTTATTTTTATTGGTTTAGTTTGATTTCATTAGTTAAAAATGGAAATAAAAAGATGCACCAGCCGGGAATCGAACCCGGGTCTGTACCGTGGCAGGGTACTATTCTACCACTAGACCACTGGTGCTCATATGAAATTGGGTTATTTCATTTTATTATGTTTCATTTAATCTTAAGTTAGTCAGCTACCTCTTAAACCTCTGCTCCCATCAGGAGCTTAGGGAACTGGTGCACCTCTTCTTTGCATGGGCAAGCGGTCGAGGTAGGTCTCGCTGGTGACGGGGTATCGCTTGCTCTGGAACTGATCGACGATCAAACAAATGACGGAGATGAGGCAGAGGACGTAGGCATAGATTACGATGCGAGACAAAGGACGATAGAATGCGGCAATCAAAGACTGACAACCACAAGTAGTATACATGTTTTATGATTTTGTTGTCCCAGAAAAAACAATGACCTGAGCGTGAGAGATCACTAATCACACTTCGATACATCTTACACAAAGGACTACAGTCTTCACAATACATGGCTGTCTTTTTACTGAGCATTCCAGCCGTTTCATCAATTTCTGCACCCTATAATTTCATCGTTTACTGACTTAGATAGGTAACGAGTTACCTGGAAATGCTACCAGAGATCTCTGTCTGATGATGGCTAGAAGAGTCGGTGACACCTCACAGATAACCTTCTGGATAATTTGCCATCCACACTGTTATGTTAGACTAACGCTGATATTGGCATTCATTCATGCGTCCTCATTGCTCACTCTTATGTGCTTGGATGTTGAAGGGCAACCGGTGATGGCATCTGTTCCCTTCTCATTGGAAGTCTCGAGTTCAGGCATCTTCCACTTGTTACCCACTTGCCTAGAGTCCTCTGTTCTTTGTATACTACTGGAGCTATTTCCTGCTTCTGGGAGCTCGATCTCAGCAGTAGAATGAGGAGTTGGTTCTAATGGAGTGGAAGAAGCATGCTGCTTTTCCATGGTTGACTTACGTTGCTTCTCGATCATTACTTGCAGGCGTTTCGCTTGCTCCTCAATTCTCAGTTGCATGCTTCTCTGAATCTGTAAATGAATGGAGAAAAATATGTGCAAGAATGAGACAATTAGCTGCATTAGCACTAAAGCGAGGCATTATATCACAAAACACATCAGAAATGGCGGTTTCCGCAGGGGAGAAATAAATTACGAGACACTCTATCTTCAATTGTCTAAACAAAACCCAATTGCTTCAGGAAGCAAAGGTAAATAATTTTAGAAACCAGGATACACTATCTTCGATTGTCTCAACAAATTCATGATTGAGTTATGGAACATGCATTCGAGAAAACACTGATCCAAATTACAAACAACTCTGGAGTTCTGTTATAGTTACCAAAACAAATTCATTTAATATACTTGAAAATTCAGAAGTCAATTTACAAGTAGAGCAAAACTTAAACTACCTAAAGCATGCTTATTATTCGACTGCGAAAACATACCTCAAGTTGTTCATGCAGGCGTTTCTGAACTTCTATCTGGAGTCTCAATGCTTCAGTGAAATCAATGCCTCTGTTAACCAAAAGGAATGCGAGATCAATTATTTAACTGAAGGATCTCACAGCCTATTTACAATGAAAACATAGGATGCGGAATTATAGTAGCTAACGAAACAGGAGATCAGAAAAAGGACCTACCATCTAAATAAGTGATTAGAAAGAAAGAAAAATTAACTCAATACTAAATACTGAAATAAACCCAGGACCCAATAGAGTATGAAGCAAAGAATCACTTTTTTAAGAATAATGGACATCACATGCTTAGCTCTATTGCTGGTTAAACGTCAAGATGTTGGAGATAAAATGGAGGATGCATGCTGAATTAACAACAAAGAATTTTAGCAGACATACTCTCATAGCTTTCCTTTGATACAACCAGAAAATAGATTCTGGAAGCTGACAATTATCTACATCTTTAAAATGAACCATTCAACACCAGAAAAGCTATGTAAATCTTTGCAAGATGACAACATATAGTTATATTTAGCAAAGGTTTACTCACGTCTTCAGATTTAATGAAGGTAATTCCTCACTCTGAGTGATCCTCTTTTCTGACATTCCTGATACATCAAGAGATAACATTTTTCAAATAAAAGAAACCATACAAAGTTACCTTAGCATATAACCATAGCTAATAGATTTCAGTTAAGGAATTAACACAGCATAATAAAAAAGATACAAGTGCAATAGATTCCAGATTACAAACTAAGGAGAACATCTACCAGGAGTATTTGCATCAACAGAAAATAAAGAAATAACTTAGGAAGGATGCTTCAAGAACTGTAACAATATAAATCCATCAAAATTTTGGCTCGCCACTCATAACCAACGTTGACTGACCTTCTGATGAGTCTGGTATATAACGAGCTGTTCTGTATTTCTGGAACAAAAGGAAAAAAAATATAAATAATGATATAAGAAAAATACCGTATAAGTGAATTAATATCCAGAAGGAGACCAAATTCTAGACCTGTAGATGACTTTTCACATGGCATATTGTCAATCCTTCCACTTTCATGATATTCAATACACCTTTAGGAGTAGCTTCTGAAGGTAGAAAAACAACGAAGAGTAAATACTGAAAAATCAGCAATCCAGCAGGAACAGAAAGAAAGAACATCCAGGATAGCCTACTTTCACCACCACCAAGCTGGTTGACGGCATCTATGAATAGTTCGTGAAGCTCTGGAGTCCACCTCATGCGTGGCTTGGTTGCAGTACTAGTGGTAGCAGACATTGGACTAGTGATAGAACAAACCTCACCAGCATGACATGGAACAGATCGATGGGATTGCAGCTGGTGCATTGAGATATCAGGAGAGGATTGAGCAGCTGGGCAGACAACCTATAAAAAATCGGAAAACACATAATCCAGTTGTAATTTTCAACAATTAAATTACAGTCACACTGAGTATGGGAAATTTTAGCACCATAAAGAAGATGATTATGCACCTAAATCGTACAAATAGAAAGTGCCTTAGACTGTTAAACATCAGATAGCTCAAGAAGAAACATAACTATCTTGTATAGAAAAGAAAAGATAAAGAACAGGCAAGGATCATGCATGACTTAACCAACTACAATGGATGCAATAAACGCCAATTCTAATGGAGAATACAAGAGAGGGAAGTAACCAATATGTTTTTCTTATGTTACAAGTATCAGCAGATAATTCAAGTACCTTTGATTGAGATTCAGCAATAGTTGTGTCATTAAGAAGATCCTTCCAATCTACATTCATGATATCACTCCACCATTCATTTTGCTTACTGAGATCATTGGAAACCACAATCAAGCTGTCGTTGATTTTACTGTTCCCGATGCCCTGAACTGTTTCTGGACACCAGGTTACTGCAGTTGGATCTTTGGGTAAATTATTATTTGGCACTTGAAATATTCCAGTATTTGAGGAATAGGTTGAAGACAAAGAAACTCCAGCATTCAGTAATTGATTAGCAAATGGAGTACCATTGGTATGCCTCTCATGTGGGAGACTTGAAGAAAAATGAAGATCTGAAGAAAGTCCAGAAGGTGATGAAAACAAGGGTCCAACGTTCCCACCATCGGAGACAAAAGGAGTATAATCGGAAGGCAAAGGATTGCTTCTTATTTCCCTATCCATCAGAACTAGTTGGGAATCTGGTATTTTAGGAAACTTCTCTCCAGAGTTGTTTGGTCTAACAGGTAGAGTTGATGACATAACTCCAGAGCTTCTAGCATCACCGAGTTGCTCCATGTTAAGCTTCCCCATTGGCAGAGCTGATCGTGTTTCCATTTCTTTCCATGTATACATTGCTAATAGACCATTCACCTATAAGAGAACGATGTTAAGAAATACATTAAATAAACGTTGGAAGTGACTTCCACATATCAAGATAATTTCTGGAAGGTACAACATGATGAAAACTCAAACAATGTGAAAACATCATATCAGCATAATTATGAACAGAAGAAATAACCACTTCTATCTGTGAAGTGATTATATATAAACAATATTTCACAACATCTTTACTATACAAGCCATTTAAATATCAATTTAACGAATTTCTTGAGAATCTAATGGCATCAATGATCTCATGAGAAATGTCATGTTGGGCATTTTTGTTTATACACACAAACACCACTGGTTTTGTATATGATGATCTTCGTGGACTGCGAGAAGGATCCCAAGGTCAAAGTATATTAAAGTTTTGGATAGTTTTGCATCCAACAACGAAGGAGAAAACTTTCTCCAAGTTGGTGAAGAATGCACATTTAATTTCTCCTCACTATGTTAACCATTTGGATTGTATCAACAAAATTGGTACAGTTCAAGAGAACTTCAAACTGGGAGTGGGGGAAAAACAGCTGTGATCTAGACCAATCAATTGTTTTAGAACTCAAAGGGCATCAACAAGTAGATGTATCAGATTTCCAGCTCAAGATTACAGACTTATTCTGTTGCAATACACAGTATTCCTGATGCAAGGTTTCCGATATGTGGAACTATCACCGAACAGAACTGTTGCAGCACAGAAAAGGGAGGGGAAGAAAAAAGCTAGCAACAGGCATAAGACCAAAGGCCCCCAACTCCATCGAGCAAAGGAGATATTTCGTTTGACATGATGGAGCATGGAAGAGTTATACAAGCTGATTCTCTACGCCAAAACAGAGAGAGATAAAAGCACCTCTGGTTGAAGCCTAGTGAGGCTTCCAATACAGAAAATTTTCAGAAACAAGAGTAAGATACTATACCGGTAGCACAATACAAAACCAGAAAAGTGATTCCGGCATCAAAACACTATCTGTATCCTTACCTAGGGATACAATCTAACTCGAAACAACAAGTAAGATTCCTATTTTAGGTAGCCATTCCAATATTTTCCAATCCAATCAAAGAAAAAGAAACACCAAAACCACGATGATTCCTCACTCGACAAAACCCGGAGAGGGGAAAGAAACAGTCGTGAAGAACTTCAGAGACATGCGTGCGCCGTCACAGAATCGACACTTAAAACACACCAAGATGGGAATTTTACATCCTATCGATGGACAACAGAGGAAAACATACGATAAACCGAGATCAAGGTGGAGCTCTTTTCGCACACCGAAGAGACAAAGAGGCCCTCCACGGCTCCACCTTCAATCGATTCCGATAAAGCAGAACAAGAAGGAACCAGAAAACAAAAACGGGGCTGACCCCCCGATATTCTTATCGTAAAGGCGAGCAACCCGAGAAAAGTTTGCCGGGCCACGACCAAATCACTCCAAAAGGGAAAGTCTATAAACATAACGGGAGACGATACCGAATCAAACTCCCGCTGGGGTTGGTTCGTTGGGGGAATTCTCAGATGCCGCTGTCGATCCCACGAGGAGGGCAAGCAAGGCAAATTGCAGCGGTCGGAGGACGCGAGTAAAAGATGGTTCGACTCGTCGGAGGAGGCCGCCAACTCCGTCTCCGCTGCCAAAGAGCACGATTTATAGAGGGATTGTTCCGACAACGAGAACAAAGAAACATGTTGGTTATTTCTTCATTCCAATCCCTCATAATACTTATTTTTCTAAATACACCCCTCGTAAGTAGAAATAAAACTTGATTACAGCCCCGCAGGAGTTTTTGATTTTACAAATCAGCCCTCCCAGTTCTCAGAGAAAAATTACATATACATCCCAAACAAAAACAATTTTATATATTTATCCCTAACATACATATATGATATTGGAAGAAAAGCTATTATATATGCGCAACACGTGGCAGCTTATGGACGGGACTTAGCTAACAATAAACTCTTGTCAATCGAAATCATAAAGTTGAGACAATATGTGTAGATTAGATCATCTAATGCCAAAGTCCAACCCAGAGATTGGACAATCATCTTTGGTCATGTAGATCACAAAGAAAGGGACATAAACAATATCCATAACATGGTTCACAAGTGTCAAACACAACCCAGAGCTCGGAGGAATGGTGGTTTCTTGCGGGGTCTTGGTGGTTTGCATGAGGAGCAAAAACCATTGATGAGCTTGCAGGCTTGGATGTTGCAGATTCTTGAGAGTTGTTTATGCTGTGAGACACCCAACCTTTTCTTCCTTGATGATGCACCAGCCTTCACTTCTTTTTATGCTATAGACTATGAAGTGGGTTGCAAATGGATTCCTTCTGCTGCTGTTTGCTATGTTTCTTCTTCTTCTTCTTCTTCTTCGATTGTGTGATAGAAAAATACAGGTATGGAATGAGGACCACATTTGCCGATTGATTCCATAAATCATATATGTAGAAGACAAGAAGACTGACACATCTTACAAGGAGGGATTAGCAGCAGAGTATTTAACATGAATTAAGATAATAATGATGAGCTGCTCTTTTGGTAGATGGATGACACCATCATCACTTGGGGATTCTTCTTATTGGACCTTTTCCACAACTGCTGGTTTTTGGTGTCTCTTTTCTCTTCTTTGTCTTCCATACTCATCATCCTAATTCTGACCTCCCACACACCATCATCAGTGCAATCCTTTTCACCCTCCATTGCAGACTCTGTTGCAGGATCTTGTGCATGTATTATTAGAGTGTTCTGATGCTTTTCTTCTTCTTCTCTCTCTCTCTCTCTCTGTCTCTCTCTCTTAGTCAGAGATTCAAGTGTGTATTTATGGATGTGCTGAGTCAAGATCTCTTTGTGACCCAAAGGACACAACATACAGTATGGCAAAGACTTGATTGTTCTGAATGAGAAAGAAGTGCTCTGAGAGGTGCATCCACCACAAGCTCTTGATAAGGGGAAGGTTTTCTATGTGGCAATCAAATAATTGGGTGTGGAAAATATGAAAAATGTATCATAATGTTATAAAAAATGGTTATAATTTGGAATAAACTTCAGAAAATATAGAAAATCAAAGTCAAATTGAGATATCTGTCCCAGAAAGCCCCAATTAATTGGTCAAAGACAATTTTTAGGACTAAAAAGCCTCGATCGCATCCTTTCCTAATAAACCGAGTTCAAATCACATGTCTGTCCCTTCATCCACTCGTCTTCTTGCTGCTGCCGTGATGATACAGACGTCGTGCCATAGAGATGCAGGTTGTGGGTGGGCGGTAAAGGTTAAGCGAAGGCGGGCGGGAGAGTGTTAGGAGGAGCTCAGTTAACAAGTAGAAGTTGCTAGTTAGTGGTTGATGATGGCTCCAAATGATCCGCAATCAAACCTTGCATGATTTCCCATAGAAATTGTGGTGTATATATACAACTGTTGAGCTAATTCTCTGCAACAATAATGGACATGAGTTGGCTGATGGATACGAAGACCTTCTTGCAAGCTTACCCTGACATCGGCTTAGCTTTCGTTTGCTTCGCCTTCTTCTTCTTCTTCTGTTACTGTTACTATGACCGAATCTGTCGTAGTAGGTCGAGAATCCCAGTGAATTGGCCAGTGGTCGGGATGCTCCCGGCGCTGCTCGTCAACCTCCACCGCCTCCACGACTGGGGCACCGACGTGCTTCGGGAGGCCGGCTGCAGCTTCTGGTTCCGCGGCCCCTGGTTCTTGGGCATGAACCATCTGTTGACGTGCGACCCCGCCAACGTGCACCATGTCTTCGGCGCCAACTTCTCCAACTACCCCAAGGGGGAGGCGTTCCTGGAGATCTTCGACATCCTCGGCGACGGCATCTTCAACTCCGACGAGCAGTCGTGGAAGGAGCAGAGGACGAAGGCCCATAGCATCATGAGCGGTCGAAGGTTCCGGACCTTCGTCGCGGATTCTGCTCGAAGCAAGGTGGAGAAGGGGCTGCTCCCTCTCATCCACCACATCGCACAGCGAGGGGTGGCGGTGGACCTGCAAGATGTCTTCTTGAGGCTGACCTTCGACACCACCTGTAACTTGGTTTTCGGCGTGGATCCGCGTTGCCTCTCGGTCGAGTTCCCTACGATCCCGTTTGCCAGGGCGATGGACGACGCCATGGCCGCTTTGCTTACCAGGCAGACGGTGCCGCCGGCTTGGTGGAAGCTGATGAGGTGGTTGAGGGTCGGCGAGGAGAAGAAGCTGGCGATGGCATGGAAAGAAGTGGACCATTTCATAGCCGAACACATAGCGGAGAAGAAGAGATCAGGTGAAGCGAATGACGATATGCTATCGGCTTATATCAACGATAATGACGACGATAACGATCGAGCTATGGATGGGAAGAGATCTACCGAGTTCGACAAGTTCCTCAGGGACACGGCCGTGAACTTTATGCTTGCGGGGAGGGACACAACCGGAGCAGCGCTCACATGGTTCTTTTGGCTGCTGTCGCAGAATCCCATGTTGGAAGCAAAGATTCTGAAGGAATTGGAGGAGGCGACGTCTCTACGAAAAGAAAGACCGAGCTCCGACGAGCTGATCGTGTTCGGCACCGACGAGCTCGGGAAGATGGTCTACTTGCACGCGGCATTGTGCGAGTCATTGAGGTTTTTTCCTCCGGTTCCTTTCGAGCACAAGAGCGTGCTGCAGAGTGAAGTCCTCCCGAGTGGCCACAGAGTCGGACAAGGGACAAAGATCTTGGTGTCGGCGTACGCCATGGGAAGGATGGAGGGAGTGTGGGGCGGTGATTGGGCGGAGGTCAGGCCAGAGAGGTGGATCTCGGAGAAGGGGAGGATGAGGTATGAGCCATCGTACAAGTTCCTAGCATTCAACTCAGGACCCAGGGCTTGTCTGGGGAAAGATGTGGCCTTCGCCCAGATGAAGACGGTGGTGGCTGCAATGGTGTACAACTTCCATGTGGAGGTGCTCCGAGGCCCTGTGGCTGCACCAAAGCTTTCCATCATCCTCCAGATGAAGAATGGCCTGATGGCGAGGATCGAGAGGAGGAGGGATCGCAAGTGATGAAGGTGCAGTGCTGCGTGTGGGATATACGTAATAAAAGGGACTTACATCTTTGATTGTAGCCTATATATATAAGTATTGATAATGATCGAAACGAAATAAATTATATATGCATCTAGTAGCCATGCTTATATCGGTATGATAGTGCACGGTTCTTCTACGCCTTTGCAAGACCTATATATGCTGTCAATTGTTGTGATTAAACGAGATGTTTTTTTTTAGTATTAGAAAAAAGATCAAATGGTTATAAAATATCGACAAAAGAGATGTTTTGTCTTTTTATAAATAATTCAAATAATAGTATGATTAGCCATGATTGACTTTAGTTATTAGGTGAATGCTATTTAAAAAGGGATTGCTATTTAAAAACTTCTTTTAGTGACTATCTCACTAGCCCAAAAAAACATCATCTTCAAAATATTTTTAGATGCAGTAAAAATCCATAACTATAAACCGTCATATTTTACCACATTTTTTAACATAAAAATAAAAAACGGATTAAATGTGTAAAGCAGGAAGTTGGCACTCAAGCTTCAGGTCAAACACACGAGGAATGGAAGACGCAATAATCCGAGGGAATTTGACATGTTATTGAAAGAGTAATCCAAAAGAAAATTTAAAGAAAAACTGGGATTCATCAGATCGAATCAGACATCATTTCAGAAACACCATTTCCTAGTAAACTATCCTGCAACTCCAAGAGATACATACTCCCAGGGTTTAAGGAAAAATGGAGGCCACACCCACCCAAAGACCACAGATGAAGCTTCTACGCATTGCAAGCTAATTAAATGACACCCCACGAATTAGAAACCACACATTGCCACTCCAACAGAGAACATAAGACTATTTGGAAATTGCTGGATAGAGAACACATCGAAAAATAGGAAATAATGTCTCCCACATAATGGGAATCTAACTTGCGCCTGCGCTTTGGAGGTGGAGCATGCATACATCTAAGAACCCCTTTCTTGAACTCGCTGGGGGTAGCCATTGCCCCTTGGTCGACTATTGTAGTCCCTGTCGTAGCTGTCCTGGCGGCTACCCCGACCAAAGTTCCGGCTGGTAAAACGCCCCCTTGAGGCGTCAGATGGGTATCCACCTCTTCCCCTGCCCCTTTCTGAAGAAATAGGAAAGACAGAAACCAAGTTGCCTCACCAGATACCAGACTTTTACTTGACTGGATTATAAATAACGAGAAAAGTAAACTCCAAGAACACAGGTCTTTGAGCTCCCAATATATTCAGTTGCTAAAACATATCATGAGTTTTTAGTGAGAAAAATTACAAGAAAATTGTTGGACATTTAATTATGCTGTTTTATGCATATTTAAAAGTTTCATTTTTTTAATGTGCACTATAAAGATAACCAATTTTGACCAATAACCATTAACATATGCATAGTGACAAAGAGATTAGCAATCATATACTTTTCAGCATTTTGTTGGGGGTACCATATGTCATCAACAGAAAAAGATAAGAGGAAGTGTATCCTATACGTTTAAACGCATATATGCATTTTAAATCAAAGTTCAAAGTACCAATAAAATCGATATGACAAATTGGTAGTTACTCGTCATACAAGCACTAGTATCGGACCTCAGACCATACATATTACTGCAGTTCAGTATACTGTTCACTTTTGTTTTATCATTTTTTTCAGCGAGACTGGGTCATATATGTCTGTATGCCTCTTGGTATCTTGGCACAATATCAACCCGAAAAATTATTGATGGGTATTCAGAACTGTGTCTAAGATTCCATTAGTATGTAGAAACAAACAGTAAGAAACATTTGGGACCTCTCAAAGCAAAAGCATTGGTGGGGAGGGACACAAGGGACTAGGACAGAGACCATCAAGATCAATTATAAGAAAGGTCTGCAGAAAAAGAAAAGACAAGAAAGAAAAAAAAGACGTAGAGGGATGCAGAAAAAGGAAGTACTCTGTTGGAACGGATAAGAACTGTTGTCTTTTAACAGTTTTTACAGGATCTGGTTATTATGTAAAACTCAACATGGTCATGAAATCATAAAAGCCAAGCCTGGCTCATTAATCCATCGTTTTCAAAGATTCATGCATATTACATGCTTCAATTCCCTGAAAGTTTAAATATTCCATCCCACATTGCACTATCAATGTTAGTCACACAATACAACATATTACACCCCATTGACAAAATCAATATTGTCGTTTGGGGACATTGAACTAAGTCTGACTCCAACTTAAATTAAGTTCTAAACAAGAACTCTACAAAATGCTTCATGATCCTAAGTTATCCTCCAGCAATAAAAAGGTTCCAGTCACAGAATTAAATATACAAAAATCAGTGTTTAAAAAAATTCATTAGTTAAAATGTCTCAGAAATCGATATTTGCATGAAGATTGAAAATTTTGAAGAAAAATACTTATTGAAAAATTAAAAACATTCAGATGACTTACTTCCTCGTGAAGCACCACTGTTAGGTCTTCTCCCCTCAACATGAATCAACCTCCCATTTAATTGTATTGGAGATGCCTGCGGATTAAATTTTGTTCCATTAAAAATACAAATCTGAGAGACACACTTCAAACATACAAAATCAGAGAGCACAAAATTGTCTTATGCATCACCTAACTGTTATAAATATAAAACAATGTTGCTGATCTTGAAAGAGGTCAAAAAAGATACGATGACATCAATCCAGATATTTGCAGAAGTACAATCACCAGGTCAACATTAAGAAAAATTGATCTAATTGATATACAGATTTAAAGACTTGAAATTTAAGAGAATCTTTTGCAAATTTAGCACTCAATGCAAATGAACCAGCATCAACGATCAAGTAGGCACAAAGTTCAAAAAAGCATTTAAAACACACATTCTGGCACAGGCCAAAAACAAGGACAAACAATAACAACATCAACAGTATTTAGATAAAGACAAATACTATCAAAATCTTATGCAGGATCATCTTTTGTGAATCTGAGTCTAGTTCAGATTCAATCTGCCAGAAAAATGACAAACCTTAAGTGCATTCTGTACACCAATGGCATCCTCATATTCAATGAAGGCATAAAAAACATCAGACTCCTGCAAAGTCACATGAACAAGACTAATGAACCAAAAATTCCAACCCATGTCAATAAAGTCAAGATAGTATGACGAGCTTCAATGGAATTTACCTTGCGGCTCCTGATAGAAACACCATCAGACCTAAGTCTACCAAAGTTCTTGAAGACTTGCTCAAGGTCTGAAGCAGAAATAGATGAAGGTAGATTTCCCACATAAACAGATCTTGCTTCACCTATGACCAAAGAAAATAGTGATCATTCTGACAAACTTAAAAAATGATCCAGATAAATCCTCTACCATAACAGAATAAAACCTAACAGAAACAGAAAAACAACAGAAGCTCTAGAACAGATAATGCCTATGTCAAAAAAAAAGGTTTGATTATTTGGATCTTGAAATTCAAATTTCCACTAAGCTGCAGAAAACAATTTTCAAGAATTAAGAAAATATCTTAGAATTTTGCATCCACACTCCATGTACTTGTTTGCGCAAATGCTACTGCAGAACTCTTGAAGTAATTACTAAGAGACACGATCATACTCTTTGAGCCATTGACCTTTCATTTTCAACATAGCAATATGCTTGGCTGTTCAAAGAAAATATTAAACAGAAAATACAGAAACAATGAGGGGAAAAACCTTCATCTTCAACTGGCGGAGCCTCCTCAACTACCTCTGAGCTGGACTTTTCAGGAACCATGGCAGGCTGTGGTTGTTGAGCGGTTGACTGCGAGGAATGAGCCCATTCTGAAGCCACATGAGTAGTCTTTGTTAAAGATGTCGGATGAGGAATGGATTGTCCAGATTGGCTTTTAGCACGAAGCTTGAGATACAAGCAATATTAGTTTGCTATAAGATTCCATACAAGAAGATAACGGAAATGAAGAATTCAACATACAATGGATGCATAAGTCTGCCTAGTTGGCTCTCCAACAGGTTCTTCTGGTGTAGCAGGAGGTGGTTCCCTCATAGTATCCAACCCACTTGGATATGAAGCAGTGTCTTCAGCAGGAGATTCGTCTATTCTTTCATCTGGTTGTGGAAGCTGCTGTGGTGCTTCAGGAATGCTATATTTCTCAACTATGTCATTTTCCTCCACATGTACTGGAGGCACCAAGTCCTGATCCTGAACTTGTTCTCCCAGCATGTAGTCAGAAACTGCCAAAGTCAATCAACAAGGTTGGACTTACAAGTAAAAAAATGCCTCCAAAGTGTCCAGACATCAAGGTCATCTTTTTCATGTCCAAGGTTTATTTTTCGTCTTCTACAAAATAAAAGGCATGCATGCAATAGGTAGGCTGGGGAGAAGGTTCTCATTCCTTGGTTCACGTTGTTAACAAATTAACAATAATAACCAGAGTAATCCTAGAAAAAACATAGAGAAATAAAAGAAAACAAGCAATAGCTCATACATTCAATCATGGTAGGGTCAGTCAGACAGGAATCTTCTCCTAAATAAACAGTCATTAAATGGCTTATGCAGTAGCATCTCATGCCCAGTCAAGAGTATATTATATGTAGCAACTTCATATTGTCTTTCCTAAATCTAAGGATAAAATAATACAACGAATAAAAGTACAATAATCCGACCTCAGCTATTTTTCTTAGCCACCAAGTAAAGAGACCATGATGATAACCATCATATCAAATAACTGATGAAAGAAAAACCAACTCATTGTTTAACAGATTGAACTTATGAAGCATCAAAACACATAAGTCGTTGAAGATTCAACAAAACCTTAACATGTTAGGAAGTATTGTGAATAAACCACCAAAAACTTCATAAGGTTCCAGTGTAAAAAACTATAAGGTTGGTTCCAGGGTAAAACACCAAAAAAACCTATGGAGTGCAGTTGGTTCCAGGGTAGGAAACTAGTAATAAGGTTGAGTTGAAAATCACATCTTCTACACTCCATAGTTCACAAGATTGAAATCAAAATCAAGATCAACAAACAATGATATGACTGTAGTTCCACAGTTTTCATTGGACAGAATTCTGTTGTACATAATAACATGAGGGAATTTGTAAGCTCCATTTTCACATACTGTAGCACAGAACACTAGAGGAAATACTTGGTTCGCACAAAGAGGACCAATCATTTGAAAAATAGTAATGACTCTTTACCAAATTTTATTCGAAAATGAAAAGATACATACATGACTACATAGTCTCTAAACAAGCATCATATCTTCAATAAATGTGAATATTAATATTACCAATTAAGTATGTACGATAGTCTATATACATGGACAATTACGTCAAAATCTACCTTTCAACTTTCGACATGATCCAAAAAAAAAGAAAAAACATGGCAGCAAGTTAGCCTTCTAAGTAGAAAAGAACAGATTGAACATTTACTAGCAGCAGATGCGTCACTAAGAAATAGATTGACTTCTCGAATTTTTCCAAATAAGACTTACCTGTTTCTGGTACAGAACTCGACACATTTAAGTTGGTCTCAAAGTTGCTATGTCCCACGATAGCTGCCGGGTGCTGATGAACGTGTTCCTCCTCAAGTAAGTGAAAAATATCATTGAGAACAAAAAACCCTTTCTCCTGAGGAGCAAGAAAAAAGGTTTGCACAAATTTCCTCCTAACACTATAGTCTTTCAGCTGAACGTAACCAGAAACCATCACCAAAACTCCTCCATTCCAAGATTCCAAAGAGTGAGCTGATTTTATCTCAATCCCTTTAAAATTCAGGCACATTACAAGACGATGGATTTGCTGCACAATTTTAGCAGGACACTATTCAGCGATGAAAAATTACAACTTTGAAGTCAAAAAATGTTACAAGTTAAAGTTGAAGAATATCAGCAACATATCATTTCTTGATTTATCTTTCAATAATGAAAAAAATGACTGAAAAAGACAAGGGCAATTAATTTACTTTTCCAACAGCAAACCAGAAGCAAAGCCCATAACCTTTCCATCAATTTTGATTTTTCTTAGTTGAATAGATTAATTCATTTAGACATCTAAAACTGTCAACACCCTGAAATGACAAAACAAAAAGATGACCTTCGAATTGTTAACAGAAATGTGCAATTAGTTACAGACAATGGTGTTTGATTTATTTGACACAAAGTTGTACATAGGTAGACTGACTAATTCCAGGTTTTGAAAAAATATGTTAGGAACAGAAGCTTCATATGTCAAGAATAATAATGATAACAATAATAAACAAAGTTATTTTGGGACATTAATTTATCATATGAGTTGAAAAGCTAGGCATCCCCTTCCACCAGAAAAAAAAAAAAAGCATTATAACCAACAGGTGGACTCATAAGCACCTAAAACAATGAAGATCCAGTGCAAAAAAAATATCTTATAGACCAGGTTCAAGTGTAACGACAGCTTTTTGAGCAAGAGATGCCACAAACAGAAGTAACCATATCAACTATTCCATAAGCAGCATCAGGAGCAACAGTATAAGGCAAAGATATCTAGTGATTTTAAAAGTACCAAGCGCCAAGGTCTCAAAATACCCGAGGCACTAAGCGCCTGCCTGACTGAAACAAGCCATTCCAGAATATTAAAATAAAAATATATATTTTTTAATAGTAACCAGTGCTAAACAGTTTCAGAGAGGGGATTAACCGATGCTAAACAGTGTTAAGCAGTTTCAAACAGGGATTAACCAGTGCTAAACAGCTTTAAAGTTTAAAGAGGGACTGAGAACAATTCTAAAGAGGGATTAATGGTAAACAGCTTTAAAGTGGCGATATTGGGGGTGTTTTAGTATTAGGGTTTAGTTGAAATTTGCCTATTGAATTGAACCAGGCAGGAGCTCAAGTTACAATTCACTCGGGCACTCGGCCAAGGTGCCCAACGCCTGGGCTCAAGCGAGTGCCTAGGCAGTGCTTCAATGAAGCACATAGTTGTGCGAGGCACTCGGGCCTTGCCTAACCTCACCTGAGCACCTAGGCAAGCACCTATTAAAAACACTAAAGATATCACACCTTTATTTACATAAATTTACTACATAAGGTACCTAAAAGGAAGTAAGGACTTATACCTTCAATTTACTTCTATATTTGTATACAACTAATGTGAAAAATCTAAAAATGAAGATACTACATAAGATACATCTTATAAACTTGGTCCTTCCATGAAGCTGATTCTTGGCCAAAATTATCACAAAGCCATTGATATTTGATAATTATACAAGCCACATTTGACTAAGCAAATATAGGACAATCTTAAGAAAGCAATCACAACACATGCTAACAAGATCAAAATTAATGGTTGTAGCTTTTAATTATACAGGATGCAGTTATCCAGAAATATATCTTCTAATGGCCAAACAGGACACATTGCCCTTTCAGTTCATAACTGACTTGAATCCCTAAGAATCTTTTTGACCCATGACTTTAAAACCACGTGGTACAGGGCAGTGATAGGCATTGTACAATGTTGTGCCAGTATGTGCAAGGCAGTGTTATATATTAGGGATGGAGAGAGTTCCTGACTTGGATGCGATAAAGGCAGGATACAGTAATACACATCTTGAAAATTTCCAAAAAAATAAAATCATTGCTCCTTTCCAGAGTTGGAATCTCAAAGATATCCCAAGAATTCTGAAATCCTAACCACATTCTCTGGCACAAATGATGTCAGGGCCACCTTTCCTTCACCATTCTTTGCCCCTTCACTCATGTTATGTCACCTGCTTTCTCCAGGGAAAATAGGACAGCAAGAAGCGAGATAATGGAAAGAGACAAAATAATCTCAAGTCCAGTGTTGGCTATTGAAAATTCCTTGATCTAACTTTTTAAAGATCACTAGCAGCAGATATAATTTAGAGGGAAATAAGTTTTGCCACCAACTTAACATTTAACAAGGCTGGCAGATTATATTCCAATACTCTAGCAATTTTTAGATAGCCCTATGGTAATAAGCATAATGATTCAGCCACTGACTGCTCTAAGCCTTTTTAGTATTCTTCTTTCGATTCTTTTTTTTTTGTAAGAACAAGCAGTAACTTAGTTTAAAGCATCCGATAGAATTTCTGGGGTGGCTTGACATGCTTAACTTGTAATTTAAAACGAGCAAGGGAAGGAAACTAGAGTTGTCTCAGTGCCAGCCTCTCACAGCTCCTGTTTGTCACCTCTTGACCACATTGGGCCAACGAGAAACACAGGTTGAGAAACTTCAGAGAGAGATTCTGGTGATGTCTAACCACCGGACAAACCATCTAACTATTTTTCTTCTTTTATGATGTCATACTAATATCTTTAAGATTCTAGTAAGCAATAATCTGAAGAAAAGAGAAACCCATAATGAATAAATCAAAAGGAGAAAACATCTGATATGATGAACAATACCACCATCCCCGTGGCTGTTTCAGTGGCGGTCCCATCAAATCGCGCCATGGAGCTCACATCCGTGTAGAACTGATGAACTAGTTCTGGCTGCTGCTGAAGAATCCGATAGTACTGCTCCAAGAAATAAGCACCCACCTGCATCCATTAAGAAAACAAAAAACAAAAAACAAAAACGATCTCAAACGGCGGTGTTTTCTTTAAGAAACAGCATTCGATTCGATTACCTGGACGGCGCCGACATGACCCGGGTACAAAGAAGCCATCGCCGCGCATGCAAGGGATCGATCTGCAAGCCCTGGATCTCCGGGGAACCTCTTGGAGTGAGGCCACCGCGAGAGGCTGGGACACGATCTGAAGAATAAGAAGAAGAAGAAGAAGAAGAAGGGAAAGGGTCTTTCGCTCTTCCACCGGCTCGCGAAGGCTTTCGCAAATGGGGGATTTCTTTCGCCGCTTTCCTTCTGTTACCGCTTCGCTTCGCCACAAGTGGGGGAGAGAGAGAGAGAGAGAGAGAGAGACAGAGTGTGCGAGATCGAGATCTCGAGGCAGCGCGGGTTTAAAAAAAGGGGATTCGTGACACGTTTCGTCGGAGATCTGACGCGGGCAGTAAGCACTGCTTCGTGAAAAGGCGATCCCAGCCGTTGGATCAGCGGGCCCCGCTCGTGGATGCTGCGAACAGTAGCACTGCGTCCCCCCTCTCCCCCTCCCAAAAACTACCCCCGTCTCACAGCTGCACGCACCAGCTTCACATATCGCGTGCACCGCACGTGATCGTACTATTAGGTAAAGTGACCGCCGATATGAGAGATATTAAGAAATAATAATACAAAAAATATCTGATGCAACCATGTAAGATATATATATTTCTCTTGTTGACTTCTTACAAGTATATATTTCTTCAATTGATTTCCCATGAGCATCCAAAGTTACAGTTGGAATTAACTCTGATCTAAACATTATTGACACCTTTATATTTGTAACAATGACCAATAATTTGATCATATAGATGACTATTTTATTTAAAATATGAATTTAGGAAAATGGGTCCTAAAATGAGCTTATGAAATCTGATATCAGAGATATATATGGATAGTTTCTAAGGTTTACATGGGATATATGTAGGTATGATATCTTTATGTTTTTTTGTGGGGCATCCTATATGTCCTTAATTTTGCTAGAGGAAGGGAAAGTCTTTTCTTTTCCATTATAAGTATAATACAAACGATCAGAATTGTGCAATATAAAGTTGAGCTTCTGCACAGCACATGAACATAATAAGGCAATCAAACTTCACAGTAGCAATATTTATTTTGGGGTAAAAAGAAAGAATATAAAGATGATTTGAATGAGTATGATCTGTGGCTATGAATGGACACCTGAATAAGAATAGGGAATCTAATGCATTGATCTGAGCATTTCATATTCCTTAAAGAGGAGTATGCCTGCAGCTTGTAGGGGGTGCCACCAGCTTCTAATGGTAGACTTCCTGCTGCTACTGTCCTTATCTAAGCATGGAAAAATCTGTTACTCATGTTGGATAAGTCAGATGCACCAAGCTTTATCTAAGGTCTAAAATGTCATGCATCACACTCATTTTTGTGTAGTACAGATCTAGGAGGCATAAACCTGTGACTTGAATTTTGGCAGCCTTGATGCAAGATAATATATTGATGGTAATGTTAGAAGTTCATTTCTCACTAGTCAGATCATCTGGGGTTGGTGAACAAACAGTTTTGTAGTTAGCACATAAATTCCCATTCATTTGGGAAGAAACAAGAACTGGAATCTGCTACTTGCTCAACATTTGATGGGAATGTCAGCCTCAAGAAGATGACTGATGTTATGGTTTGTATATACTGGAGCACACACACATTTTGTTTGACAGATTACTGGGTTATTGAACTAAAAAAAATCCTTCACTTTCTGTGGAAGTCAGTCAGATGAGTCCATTATCACTCTCTTGTCATCAAGTTGACTGGACTGCTCTGATGCATTTGAAAGTGATGCATTGGTGTTTTCAGCTGATCAGATTCACTTGGATATGCTATTTTCATGGGGCAAACGAAGATCATAACCTAAGCTACTGAGGAGAAGGAAAAGTGGACTACTCATTGTTGGTCAGAAGATGAAGTTTTCTAATGCAGTCAGTATGATTGGTGGAATGCACATAGTTAGCTTATAATAACTGCATCCTTATATTAATTTTATAGGCTATTCTTAGGTAGGCAAGCGAGAGGTTGACTACCTGTTTAGCTTAACTTTTTCATCACAGTCTTGCCCTATCAATCTCGAGAACTGTTTCAGTCATTGCATTCCAAACAAATGTTGCCTGTAGATTAGATTAAAAGGGAGGGATCTATAAGCATGTGAAAGCAGATAAACAAGACCTCTGATTAGGCTCTCAACTAATGATTCTTTCACCTTGTTTACTGGAGCTGGCAGAACAAGAGATCAAACATTGTGGGGTTTACATTGCATTCTTCCCACCTCTGCATCTCGAGGAAAGATTGTAGAAGATGACATGTTTGGCATACGTTTGAAGTGCTTTCCATCTCCAAAAAGCATGAACATTTCCGTCTCTTTTGTATTTTCTTTTCTAGAATCCAAGTAATTTCTTACATGAATTGTGGGAGATTTGATGCGCTTAATTCAACTCATAAGAGGATTCTATTCAATTCAGCTTGGGTGTAGTTGTGGACTGATGAAGAGAAGCAGATTAGTGTTTGTAATATGGAAGATAACTGGGTCACTGAGTTCATCATTGTATGGAACCTTCAAAGAGAATTCTGAAGGGACTGGAGGAACAAAACTCTTTGCATCATTAGTCTTGCTTGTATTAGATTGATTTTAGGAACTTTATTGTATAACTTCATGGCATGTCCTTAGCATAAAAAATTGAATTCCATAATAATTACACACAAAAAAGGGAAAAAAGTCATTAAAATTAGAGATCTTCCCTAATTTTTTATTCACCATTGCTACTTGGATTACAAAAATGAAGACAAATGCTATGTGAGGATGAATGAAATAAATATGAACTGCAAACACAGACATCAAGGAATATCAAAGGATTCCTACCATATAAATGGAGATGACCAATTAAAACAGAATCAGACTAGAGTATGATCTTAAGGAGCTAATAACAAGTAGAGAAAAGAGCATCATAAAATTAATCTGGCAGCACTGAATCAAATTTCAAAGAGAGAAAGACCAACCTGCATTTGCATGCTAGTTGCATGATGCAGAATATAGCAAAATGAGACTGGAAACTCATATAAATCTTCACTAACAGGAAGCAATTGGATGCATTTAGGGACCTTGTGCTATTAACTTCATAATTAAAATACCACCATCAATATATATATATATATATATATATATATATATATATATATATATATATATATATATATATATATTATACTAAGCTATACAACATTTAAAGTTTTATATGCAAAAACTTTGGAATTTGTTTAGCTCTATCCTTAAGCAACTGTTATTGCTTATTGTTGGATCACTTTGTGTGTTTATCATGTCAATATGCTATACAATGTGATCTCTTACCTCTGTCTCAGTAAATCTTTGAATGACAGATGAATCATCAACCTGTCTATTCCCTTCCTCCATCCCTATTTCTTTCATCTTCCTTAGCTTCTGTTCAATTATCTCAGAAGATCACACATTTCTCTTTCCCGAATCATTCATTTTTATCTGCAATAAATTCTTGGTCATCTCCTATCTCTGATCCTTTTTCCTCTTCTACCTCTTACACTTCACAAATCAGCATCACAGGGAGCATCTGATCCAGATATTTTCTAGAGAACATGGCTGATAGAATGGTCATTAATCAACCTAAGGTCAAAATATTAGGCAGGTAAAGTCTGTGAGTGATTTCTAGGAAACAAACCAGTAAGATCAATTGCAGTCCAAGGACAAAAGCATGAGGTTGAAGCCTGTTATCTCAGGCGGGCATCCATCCAAGAGAAACACTACGCAGATAGCGAGCACAGCAGGTTGGATTACAGGCAGTACCTCACCAAAAACACCACAGAAAAAGACCATCACTTGGGACCTTCTTGCTACAACTAGAAACCCTAGCCCTTTGGTATGTTCTCTCTTAGTGACACCAACAGCGAAAACTTTCCCATCACTTTAATCACCCTTCAGTCTGCTCTGAATGATCCACATTATATACCAGTGAAGAACAAACCCTAGAAATCTTGAGAGATAAAGGCATAAACAAAGAGAAGGTAACAAAAGGGAAGTGTTCAAACATCATCATCATCATCATCATCATCATCATCCAGTTATATGCTTAGATGTCACTAAAGTCGAAAGGATTAAAGACACAAGTTATCCCTTCGGACACGGAGGGGAAGGTGGTGGTAGTCAAAGAAGCATTTAAAGCTCATTCAAAAGTACAAATAGGATCACTTTGAATGGGCCCTGCATTGACTGATAACATGTTTTGACTGGAAAAGCTTAACAACCCTAAACTCCTCCCAACTGGTGATACAGAAGAACAAGAAGAAGATGAACAGACTGGGAGAGCGTTACGAAGAAGATGAATCGAATTTGTAGTGCTTATCGACGGCAACGGAGACGTCCCAGGTGCAACTGAGTCCCTTGGGGAAGATGACGAGGTCTCTGGCGCCGAACTCCACGCACTCGGAAGAACCCTTCACGGAGGCCTTTACCCTGCCCTTGAGAAGATAGCATGTCTCCTGTGCATCAAATTTGAGAGGGAACTTTCCCGGCGGACAACCCCACCTGTATATCGAACAACGACAGGCAGAAAAAGAGAAAGATAACCTCCACGGTAACACACAGCGCGTATGGTGCTAATCTTCTGAGGAACACATGGCGAAGAAGAGAAGGGAACACGGTTCATTACTTGGGCCATGACTTGATGCCAAGCTCTAATAGTCGCGCCTCGGGAGGGTTCCTCTCGACGGTGATGGCAAGTGATCCGGTGGCGTCGATCTCCATTGCGGCTTGCTTTGAGGAGCTCGTAGCCATGGATGTCAGAGAGAGCGGAGAAGGAAGAGGAAGAAGAAGGCGACGGAGGCGGAGAGAAGGTGGTGGTTATCTTTTTGAGTCTGCTCGCGTCTAATTAATATGTCAGAGACGGGTGGAGGAAAAGTACAGAGGGAAATGTGATGTCTCGGTGAAGAGCTCATGTGGATATTGCTGTTGTATAACGGAGGACTCCTCACGGTCAAAAGGTTGACCGTGGACGCTAAGTGACATGGCTACACCGGCTCGCTATGATTGGATGACGCTGGTTTGACCGTTTGACTAGGAGGGGCCGCAACTTTCTCCAAGATGCCGACACGCGGGAGGTGGGGATGGACATGATCATTGTACATCGCTGGATGGCGATGCAATCAATGCCGTAACACGGGGAATGCCGAAAGTTTTTGAATCCTTCTCGGGAGTCATGACAATGGAGCTGCCTTTTGATTGATGTGAGTCAGTGCTGATACTTCTTCTTCTTCTTCTTCTTTGGTCACATGACGACTTGTGCAGATTTCAAGTGACCCAGTGAGCCCTATACAATGTGATTTTATATTTTGTTCAATTTCTAAGATTTTTGCATAACAAATAAATGTGCACAAATATGACTGACTCCATTAATAAAGGTAAGGTAAGCAAACAATAAGAGCAAGTACAAATGCTAGACACAAGTACGATCTGATCTTGATTCCACATGAGTCATAAAGCAAGTCTACAAAAAAATGACAAGCCAAAAATTCTAGGTATGAAGGGTCTTTCCCATAAGCAAAGAGTAGAGAGATGCATCAGAAACCAAGGCATCTTTAAGCGCAGGGCAATGGAATAGCGAGCGACTCCTGCTTGAGATTAAACATTCTAACCCCACAAGAATCGGAGAGCAATATACCGATCACGATTGTTTCGTTCGATGGCGCACTACGCAAGATCGCTCAGATACCATCGATGTACCTCCTCCCTTCGCGAATCAACCGATCCAGAACTATTTGCCAAGCTAAAGACCAATCTAATCTTTGCCAAAGAAGAGAAACAAGAATGAACACTAGCAGCACCACATCCACCAAACCCTGGTTTGTGAGGCAGAGATGCCGAAACCACATGCCGGTGTTCCGACCACGCCGAAACCATCTTTAAGCGCAGGGCAATGGAATAGCGAGCGACTCCTGCTTGAGATTAAACATTCTAACCCCACAAGAATCGGAGAGCAATATACCGATCACGATTGTTTCGTTCGATGGCGCACTACGCAAGATCGCTCAGATACCATCGATGTACCTCCTCCCTTCGCGAATCAACCGATCCAGAACTATTTGCCAAGCTAAAGACCAATCTAATCTTTGCCAAAGAAGAGAAACAAGAATGAACACTAGCAGCACCACATCCACCAAACCCTGGTTTGTGAGGCAGAGATGCCGAAACCACATGCCGGTGTTCCGACCACGCCATCAGGTGTCGGAATCGTCGAAGTCGTCCTCGAAGGAGTTAAAGAAGACGATGCCGAGCGGGGGCGGCACGAGGGACGACGGATGTCCGGATCGGCGTCTGCGATGGCTCGAGGCTTTCGAAGTATTCGATGAAGTCGACGTCGTCGCCCTCTACCGCCGACAACTCCCATGACTCCATCGCTCTCTCTCTCTCTCTCTCTCTCTCAATCTCTCCCCGCGAACAGAAAGCAACCCCTATTGTCGTACGCAAGAAGCGTCTAACTATATATATATATATAATCTTTTGAATTTTGGATGTTCGGTTATCTGAATTTTATGTAATTTCACATGGATCAGCCCATGATGATATTATATGGGCCGACCGCGGAATCCATTAGGCCCAACTACACTTGACTATAACTATTAAGTATATAACACCACGGAAAAACCCTAAGTTGTGCTCTGACTCGTGTTTTGTTGGCAAGCGGAGGTCGTATAGACAGGCGGCGGAGAGGATGCCGGCGGGTCATGGTCTTCGTTCTCGCACCAGAGATCTCTTCTCCCGTCCCTTCCGGAAGAAGGGGTACATCCCTCTGACGACGTACCTGCGCACCTACAGGATCGGCGACTACGTCGACATCAAGGTGAACGGCGCCGTCCACAAGGGCATGCCCCACAAGTTCTATCACGGGCGCACCGGCAAGGTCTGGAACGTCACCAAGCGCGCTATCGGCGTCGAGGTCAACAAGCAGGTCCGATTTCCGACCCAATTGTTGATTTGTCGATCGATTATCTTTGAAGATAGAAAGTTCCTTATCTTTCAGTAGCAATGGGTGCATAATCTTGTTATTATGAGTATCCATGGAAAGATTGCTCGGACATGTTCTGTAGAGGTCTTAGACTAAAAAAACTATGTGATTTTTGGTAGGCAGTGTAGGGTAAAAGGCTTGATCTTGCTACGGATTTGAACAACCTAATGTTATGTTTCTTTCAGGGTTATGGAAAGATGGTGTGGTTTGTTGAATCTTTGCTCGTAGGTCACTAAAAAAAGTGAGATTTAAGCTTCATGCCAATTTTGTTTGCCTAAGTATGTATGTAACGCAAGCACTGATGAGAAAACCCTATTGGAGCAAGTAAGGAATTAGTAATTGTCATCACAGTTAAGAATAAATAGCTTTTTGTAGTTTGCAGACATGCCTCGGATACTGAGGATGAACGAAACCATGAGATTGTTACATAAAGACATCTTCAGTAAGAGACCCCTGTAAAAATACATTGTTAACATCCAATTGTTATATGTGTCAGCCCTTTGAGATGGTCAAACTCAGGTTAAGACGGATTGTTGTGGGTTTAACAACGGGACTAAATGTCTCTGTGAAGTCGACAGATGAAACCCTTTGGCGACAGACATGCTTTATATTTGGCAACGGATCCGTCGTCATAGTTGTGGATCTCTCGTCACACTAACATCTACTTGAATAAACTACATGAATTAACAATTGAATAAACTACATAAAGAATACATAAGAACATCGTGCCATATAAAAAGAAAGCTTCTTGTTTGTGTGAGTTTTTTAAAACCATTTGAACAACTAATGATGCAAATGGTTCTCAAAAACTGGAAATGCATCTCATTACATAATTGATCCAATGTTGTCACAACTCTTTGAAGTCGGGAGATTTTCATTGTTTACTAGTGTATTCAGAAACTCCATTTTCTTTTTTGGTTGTAGCTTATGAGTCTTCCATCTGAAACCTTAAATCCAATGAAACTACCTTTGTTTGTTCAGAGCCATATGGCAACTAAGGTTGATCTATAGTTTAGAGAAGATTGATACTTTTATAATGCATCTTTGTAGACAAATTGTTTGTGTTCTGAATGATGGTATATAAATGATGGTACAAGTTGTAGTTACCTCATCCCATATTTCGGTGGTCATGTCTTAACGTTGCTTCTTTCTACTCCGGTTGTACATGATTTGAGTCACAACAGTCTCTCCTGCTGCAATAGGCAGTTTGCATTTGACCCACTTCAGATTATGCACTGGGCGGTGCCTCATGTACTTGGCCACCTACTCAAAATACTGCTGACCTTTCTACATGCCAACCGTTGGTGGAACAACTCTTCGTACTTGCAGGTTGGTAATAGGATCATCAAGAAAAGGATCCATGTCCGGGTGGAGCACGTGCAGCAATCTAGGTGCCAAGAGGATTTCCGATCTAGGGTGAAAAAGAATGACCAGCTGAAGGCTGAGGCGAAAGCCCGTGATGAGATCATCAGCACTAAACGGCAGCCCGAGGGCCCTAAGCCCGGATTCATGGTGGAAGGTGCCACGCTCGAGACTGTGACTCCCATTCCTTATGATGTCGTCAACGACCTCAAGGGTGGCTACTAGTTTCCTTATGTGATCGTCGTTGCCTCTTTGCCCGATCCTACTTTTGCTGCAAGACTTCAGTATAGTTGTTGTTTTGGGCAGATTTTTCTGAAGACTGTTGTTTTGTGCTCCCTGTCCGAAAGCTTAATCACCATTATTTATGAAAGACAAAATCTTTCTAAATGGTCTGCTAGTTGGATCCCTTTGCGCGATAATCACCATCATCAGCTGTATCTCCATTTGATTCTTTCATGTGCGATACATATAGCAGTAGTTTTGACTTGTGATGAGTTACATGCTGTAAGGTGGTTTATTACTTATTCATCGGTCGAAAGCAAAGCATCATAATAATGAGGTTTAGTTATGCTTCTTGGCCAGACTACGTCTCCTTGCTTCCAAGTAAGGGTAGACCCTCTGGTACTCCAGGATGGCCCAGATCAGGTTTCTCAGCGAGAACTCAGGCCATAGAGGAAGCGGGTTCTGCAAGTGGGTCAACGTACTCTGCCACAGCAGAAAATTACTGAGCCGAGTCTCCCCTGATGTCCTGATGAGGATGTCAGGGTCCGGGCAATCGGCGCTGTCAAGGTTCTCTTCCAGATCAGCCACAGCGATGGCACTGCATGCACCGTCGCGAACTGGATCGCCAGTGAATCTGAGACACCCCTCTGCTGTCTTTTTCGAGCACGATTTTTTTATGGCACGCAAGATCTCGTCAGTGGAAGTGTAGGCAACGCAGACAGAGAGAACCGGTCCAGTGTTATTGGCGGTGGCCGCCATCGCCCTCTCGGCCGCCGCCCTCGCCGGCTCGCTCAACATGTGCAGGCATCCCCAGAAGTTGATCCTCAATCCGAACTTGTGTACGATGGTGTCTTCATCCAACAACTCATCGATCTTCTCCTTCATCAACGCCATAAGGCCCTTAACCTCCTCCGGTTTCCGCCTGAAGTTGTCGATGCTGAAAGCATACACGGTTACCTGCTTCACGCCCAACTCATAGCAGTATCGAAGAACAGCGACAAGAGAGTTGAAACCGACGGTATGACCGGCGCCCATCTTGAGGTTATGTTTCTTGGCGTATCTGCGATTCCCATCCAGGATGAACGCAATGTGTTGCGGCATGGGGCCAAAGGAGAACATCAAAAAGAGCCACCTGCGAAACAGACGCCATAGACGGCCAATGATTCTGGCCACAATTTTCCGACTACGCTTCCTCATATTTCCAATTCCTGACGTCCACAACGTTTGAAACAGTTAGCATAGCTACACCAAATACGTAATACAAAAAGCCAAATAACTCGATATGGATTTTGCAAGGATACACGTTATTATCTTGCATGAAAGATTGCTTCATCGAGATGATTGAAATAGAACTCTGCGTTATATTGCATTTCATCGTTTTATATTTGTGAAGTCAGGATTGAAGTTATGAGAATAATATTTTAAATATTTAAAGATTTAAAATAATATCGGTGGAATAAGTTTTACTTTTTTTTTTGGTGAATTATAAACCAAAAATTAATAAAAAGAAGAAAACATATCAAATGAAGAAGAAGAAGAAGAAGAAGAAGAAGTGCCTGAAGATGGTCGAGAAAGCCAAAGCTAATAAATAAATCTAGCGATCAGAGAAGAAGGGGATGGAGAAGACACACACCTTTCCTCCTCGACTCTAATGCGTCCGATATGCTCTGATGAACGTTCGTTCGTTGATATAAATATAAATATATAAATGTATATATATAACCTGCGAAGATGGACTTTGGAATTACCTGTGGGAGCGGCTATCACAGACAGAGGAGCATAGAAAACCTGTTCCACACGTCAAAAGCATGCACTCACTACGTGTGATCTACCGTCGCTTCTCAGACACGAAACTGGGTTTCTCCCAGCCGGCATCACCGGTGTCAGCTGCAACGGGCGGACTCCCCTCGCTTCTATCGGAGGAAAGTCCTGCACCCTGTTCGGCAGGGCGCAGGCTCTGAATTCAGCCTGCGGAAGGAGAGCCGGTGGCGTCGACGAGTCAACTAAGCTGAAGAGAGTGGTAGGAACTGAAACAGAGAGAGAAAAAACGTGATTTAGATCATCAATGGATGCTTTTGATTCGATTAAAAATCTTTGCTTTGACAGGATAAGAAAAGGACACACAGAGAGTCACTCGCCAACTTTTGCTGTTTGGATGGGAAGTGAAAGTTTCGAAGGGAAACATGACAGCGACGATGACAATCCAAGACAACCAGTAATGCAATTCTCATCATGATTTCCCACTGAAACCTTTCTAATGTGTTCATCGTCAAAAGTGGCCGATGCAATCCCTCAACATTACATCTGAATCTGCTCAACAACAGTACATGTTCTTCTTTTTTGATAGGTAACAACTTAGATAGGTACTGAGATGCTATTGGTTAGCTGTTTGTGTTCACAGATGACATATAGGCCCTTGACATTACATCTGAATCTGCTCCACAACAACAGCAAACTTGTATATATTCTTCTTCTTACTAGTATGTATCAACTTGGAGACTATAATATACTTGTTTAGCAGGAAAAGAAAGAATTGTCATTTAGATTTTAGAAGATGAAATTATCCTTCATGTTAAGTACAACTGCCCTTTGTCCAAAACTGATTACCTCTGAGCTCTGACCAATCAGTATCTGAATACACAGCACCGGTGGATAGTGATCGAGACATGAGCCATCTATGCAAGCTGTCACGATAATCTAGTATACCTGTATCTACCTGAAAACACAACAGAAATAAGATGAATCATCAGCATCATCTAAATACAGAACTAAAGTTTAAGGCAGCGAGAGTCGTTACATTTACATCTATACTGTTGATATACATGATTATATATTATCCATCACCCTTCTGGATGAGCTCATTGACTGGTTCATCAAATAGCATATTAACTGATTCATGAGGAACTATGTCGATCTGCTGCAACTGCAAATGAGAAACCAAGAAGGAAGAAGATTAAGACAACCAATTTAAAATTGTAACCAGCGCGAAAAATACAGAACTACTTAAAAGGCTATACTAAGCAGTAAGAACTATCTCCAAAAATTTCACCTGCACCTGCTTTGATGGACAACTCCTACCGATATGATCCCCAGGCTGCTTGCCAGAGTTGCAGATTCTCATCTTCCGAGGAGGCCTGTCATAACTTGACTTGGACCGACTTTCCGAAGGGTGTGATCTTGTTCTAGATTGTTGATTGAGATGCGCAGAAGGCTCAATCTGGCTGTCCTGTTTATTCCTATTCTCTATACTACATTTACCTACAACTGGTCCAAGATCTGCAACTCCACCTGCCTTTCTTTTAATAGCTGTAACTTTCTCGACAGCCTCTCGTAGAGCATGCATTGCCACACTGTAAACATCTGGAGATGCTGCACCAACTTCAGCATATTTCATGGCTTCACGACACAAGTTGTTGTATCGAGTAGTTGGTGACTCCCTACCATTATGGTTTAGTTCAAGCTGGTTCTCCTCTGGACTACCAGATAAAAGCTTCTGTTTTCGAAACTTCCTTATTTTGCTTAAAGAACCAAGCGGGTGATTGTGATCTTTTTCAAATTTTGAAACAACCCACTTTCCAGAATTATTCTTCTTTACCATAAGCATCGCTTTGCAGCCTACCCTGGTGGCTTCTCGAGGTCTTTTTATCTTACTCTCACCACCCATATCTTTCTTCACATAGAATCCCTCCTTTGAGCACACAAATAAACGAGATATGATTGATTTATCTCGCTTTGACCGGTAGTATGTACTAACACGCATGTTAAAGCCAATGTGCCTTGAATATGCAATATAAAATATCTTTGCATCATCTTCAGACTCAAATTCCATGCCCTCATATGGTTCAGTAATAGCATCACCCTCATGTAAAACGAAGGCCCGTTCCATTTCAACTAACTCATCATCCTCTTCCGCTGAGCACTCATCATCTGATGCTGATCTTGGAGTCAATTCATGATTATGATGCTTGACTAGCTTTGAAACAGTCCATTTTCCAGAATCTCGCTTCTTCACCATTATCATCGCCTTACAGCCAATCCTTGTAACAGCTCTAGGTCGTTGAAGTCTCTCTTCAGCATTTTCATCTTTCTTTGCACGAAATCCTTCCTTTGAACACACAAGCAACCGAGAGATTATTGAATTATCACGTTTTGATCGATAGTATGAGCTAATTCGGGCTCTAAATCCTGCACGTTTTGCATACTCTTTATAGAATATCTGTGCTTCATGTTCCGACTCAAACTCCATTCCTTCATGAGGTTCAAGACCAGGTTCCCCCTCAGGTGGAAGGACTACCATCTCATCACTTATTGCTCCACTGTTCATACTTGTTTCATTCCCCACTGGGTTTTCTATCACTTCTTCATCCTCATGGAGATATGGATCATAATCCAGCATCACCACTTTCCCTTGTGTACCAAGAACATGATTATGTATCTTTTCGCACTTTGTGACCACCCATTTTCCAGAGCTTTGCTTCTTCACCATAATCATAGCTCTACAGCCAACTCTAGTTATTATTCTAGGCCGTTTAGTTCTGCCTTCACCATTTGTATCTTTTGTTGAACGAAAACCCTCTCTTGAGCATACAAGTTGCCGAGAAATAATTGTTTTGTCACGTTTTGAACGGATAAATGAGCTAACGCGTGCTTTGAAACCCATCTGAGACGCATATGTATGATAAAATGCCCTGGCAGCCTCTTCAGATTCGAATTCCATGCCTTCATATGGTTCCAAAATCGGCTCAAACAATTCTCTCCCAACAGAGCTTTCTATCATTTCATCGACATCAGCAATGCGAGGCTCCACATCAACTGCCAAGACAGAGGCATTTATCAGGAAGCACACATATAGTATACACTCATTGTACATGGCAAGAAGCAAATACCACTGCAACCACAAAGTAACAGATCAGGTGAAGGTATGCAGTTATAGACAACGCCGATCGACCAAAATTTTCAGCATTTAGAATCATTTACGCGACATAATTTGGGAACATTAAATGCACCAAACCATGTTATGAACAGGCAAACAGCATAAGACTCAACATCTACAAGAACATTTGGAAGTGGAGAAGAACAACCAAGACGATTGATAGTTCATATATTGACATATGATATAAACTGGAACAGCCAAAACTTTGGATACGTTTCCATAGACCCTTGCCATGGTTTACGGTCGTGCTACATGAAACTAGCATTTCTAACCAAGCCACAAAAGCATGCACTAAAGCAGTATCTCATTTCAATATCCACTGTTTCTTCTACAAATTGTAATTACAAGACAAAACATACTAAGAACCACAAAAAGAAACAAACTGTTCACAAGGACTCAACACGAATTCTAGCACTCAAACGTCTTCGCTTCCGACCGCTTATCTATTTTTTTCAAAAAATTATAAAATATTTTCATTACATTAAATGAGACGCTCACACGGAGACCTATCACTTTGTTCAACAATGCACTAACCAACCTGAATGTCTCGACAGAGAACGACCATATATCTTAATTTCCCACAAGGCTCTTCTTTCTCTAACCCTTAAAGACCAAATGGCAGCTCTACAAAAGTAATATCCTGGCTAGTTAATACCACAGCAAACAAAAGCTTTCCGCAAGCGATCGGATTCTGTGAACCATTTACTTCAGAACAGGCACAAAAGCTGCACGTATACGAGAAGAGGCCAACTTATGAACCTCCACAGAGGGAGACGACTTCGTCGGTAGGGTATTCAAATCAAATACCGCGCCGAGCATAGCACAAAGAAGAAGATCTAAAACGTCACATAGAATCCACCAAAATGGACGCCAAGATCAGAGGTTGTTTAAACCGAAACCCACCTGGAGAAATGATCATCGGACTCGAGAACATGAAGCCCTCCATCCCGCCACAGGCACTCCAACCTCAGATACGGAATTTGACGCAGCTATGGACTGACAGGGACAACGAGCAAGGAAACGGAAGAAGATTAGCGGATTGGACTCGATTTTAACCGGGGCCTAGGGTTTCTGGCGTGAGGGCTCGCCCGCGAGCTCGAAAAGAGGGACTTTTGTTGCCTCCCCAAAGAAAACCGAGGGAGAAGTGGTGAAAAGGGCCGGTCGGCGCACCATAAGGCCCACTATATCTAACGTGCGCCCCGGTGAGTTGGCTGGTCATCTTGTCACGTGGACATAAAAATATGTAATTGCCTAATTATTCAAAATTGCTTCCTTCGCAAAATAAAGTCTCTTTTTTCTTCCCTGTTTTAACCGAATTGGTATTAGATTGCATAAATCATAAAATGATACGTGAGGAAAGCAATATAAAGAATCCTACGAAGGCAAAATGAAAAATGCTTTGAGTCCCTAAAAAAGGTTTTCTCAAAAAACGAGAGTGAGTTGAGTGAATTTTATATTTTGTTTCTAGTTAAAAGCTTAGAAATTGGAAAAAAAAAAAGGGGGTTACGCCACCAATTCAACTCTATTTTTCACATCAATTTGAAGTATAAGTGATAAATAAATATATATACATTATATGTATCTATATATATATACATATATATATATATATATATATGTATATATACATATATACACATATATATACATAAACATACACATACATACACACACACACACACTCTCTCTCTCTCTCTCTCTCTCTCTCTATATATATATATATATATATATATATATATATCACATGGTAACATAAAATGTAATCAAACAACTTCATATAATGAGATAATAATTTTGTGAAGTTCCAGGTCTCACTAAAAAAGTTCATTCATGCAGCACTAATAAATGACTTCATGATTTTGATGCTTATTTACAATGGCACACGAAAGGAAGAATTTGATTTTTTCAGTAGGTAGGTGAATCAGACATGTACAATTAGCAGACAAATGCCCTATCAAGGGTCAGGTTTGCCCACCACCTGTTCATCGCTAGAATCATATTCATCCTCACTAAGCTCTTCTTCACTTGATTTCTCTTCCGAAGAAGCGCCTTCATCTTCGGGCGTTGCATATTTTTGACAGTATTCTGGACGATGAGGGAAAACGAAGTGGAATGAGAAACTTAATACAAGAAAAAAGAAGAAAAAACACTCAACAACAACAAAGAATCTCGTCTTATCAACAGCATATGCACAGGTTTTGGCAGCTAGTCAGATGAAGGATGGATTCAGATCAACAGAAAAGCCTCCCATACTGAACAGTTTCGATTACTTCCATCTCATGTCTCTAATGAGATAAAATGTTTAAATCCAAATTAATGATAATACAGACACTTATAAGTTTATTCAGGTCTTTGCTCCTATCCGATGTGGGATTATATTAGTATGTTATAATTTTCTACACTTAATGACTTAACATCACTGTCAACGATCAACATAGTCCAAAATCAAATCAAACCCTAACCTATGGTGGTTCCATATCTCATCCATCTATTTTACTCGAGTCCCTTATCATGTATAATATATATCATTTGTCACAATTCTATTTGATGAGATAATTGATACATTAAATTGATGAGGCTGGACTACTAACTCAAAATGCTTAAGCATTAATGTTAGTACAGACATCAAAAGCCTATAAGTTAGTCCATGTTTTGTACTGACTAATGATATGAGGATTAAACCGAGGTGTTACACAATGTTCACAAGCACTCCTCCCATAGCATGACCGACTATAAACAGAAATCACAATGGCTACCTAAATTAGATGTGGAAATTCAAATAGATGCAGCAATTGCAAATTCTGGCCACATAAACTTCAGATTTTCACTTGCATAATCCAAACCATAAACTAAAGCCATCTTGAAGCAGTACCAATCAGGGACTCAGCATTATTAAACAACTGAAGAGAAATAGATATTCCGCTCTTTAACTGGACTCTTGAAGTAAAAAAGCAAAAGAAGACTACATCAGATAATTCGTATGATTGATCCATTTTTACTACAAATAACTGTTTACAAATATTAAACACATAACTGTTGCAATCTATCAATGATTTGAAAGAACCAAAGTTGTTCACTAATAACTTTCCTGATGTTCCCACTTCTCATGAAGAATGCTAATGAATGGCTCTTAACTTGGTAGAAGCTCACTTGAAGACCAATAGAATAATAATGTGCCATGAGATGACGAGAAACTCAAGCATCTTATTATTTGGATAATAAATTTTCTAAATTCGTTTTCAGACAACAGAGAACCAATTCTGTATTAGTTTTCACCTGTTCATCCACAAAATCAATGGAGAATATAGTCATAAATGAGATAGACACATGACCCCTCGTGCTTTACAGGTCCGAATTTCAGGAAGCAGATAACATGAGGAATTTAAATGGATAATTGATGTTTGAGAAAATTTTAATGCAAACTCCTACATTAGGAAGGTTAGAGAAAAGGACTGTGTCTGATGTTTCTAACGTCTGACAATTTAGAGATGAAGTACATAAGCCATTATAAATAAATGGGAAGTGATGAATGTCAGGGGCAACCAGATTCATTCCGAACTTCATTGCCTTAAAAATTTCATTCAAAGGGATCTACAGTCAACTAGAATTTATCATGTTAACAGTTTGAAATGAGTTCATGTTTAGACTTCAGAGATATGCCAAGTTTTGGTGCATAATGAGTTGAATTCAAAACCTTATAAGTTTCAGCCCACAAAACTAGTTACATTGATTTTTAGGTGAATCAAAACTAGTTAGAATTAAGCAAATATCTATAAGTAAATATTTGAAACAGAGAAACCATAAATAATCAATGATAATTCATGAAATTGACAATAAAGCAGTTGCAGTCAGAAGAATTACCATCATTTGGTAAAATGCAGTGCCTATAATCTGCAAACAAATATATTATGCACAAAAGGGAACTCCGCACCTTTCACTTTTTGTTCATAAGCAGGTCGATCACGCATCATTAGTGCTGCAGCCTCTCCGTTCAAGGGATCTGAAGGATTTGGGTACAAAAGAAGTTGTGGAAGGAAAACCTCAAACACATTGACAAGATCTGGAAGGAAAGTTTCACATTCTTATAAGGAATAGAAATGGCTGATTATCAGCTGTAGCACATTGTAGCATGTGTGAATCTTTGAGTTCATGGATAAAAATGATAAGGGTCAAGTCCAATTACCAAACATGGGACTCCAAGTTTGGTTGATAACATCCAAACAAACTGAACCAGACCTGAAAATTTTGCAGGACAAAAATTGTGTGAAGTGCAGAAATTGTTCGATCGCTAATGGAAACAAACTGCGAAAGGTGGAAGAATATTCCGCTAAACATATGAAACAACAGAAGGCAGCACTCAGACACTCACATTTCATCCACATTAGGATGATATATCTTATTAATGAAGCCAATTGATGGAGATTTGTAAGGATACGCATCTGGTAGTTCCACCCTTACCCTCCACACTCCTCCTTGATAAAGACCTGTTAGATCAAACAATTAAAAAGGAAACCCTCCTACCTTGATCACCAAAAGTAAACAAAATGATCAAATATCCAATGATGAAAAGTTCGATCTACTAAGTCAAGACAAATAAACCATTAGTTGTGTGATAAAAGGCTCAATGGCCAAACTGATTAATGCCAATAAATAATCCAAGAATCCAAAGCGTGTACATTTATGTCAAACCTTTTTATTAACCTCTGTATCTAAATACAACAGCCAGAAAATAAAATTTTGAGGTGAAATAATCTAAACGAACAACTAAATCAATACACGAAACATCTCAAGACCACCATACCTACTTTATTCCAGGCTAACAAAGAGAAAGTATAAGGCGAAGATAAATGAAAGCTAATGAAAGAAGCAATTACTATTAACTTTCTCCAACATCTCATACCAGTAAGACACTGATCAAGAAATCAAACCGGAAAACCAACAAACGTTGCCGATCTACACTACTTCTTTTCATAATAGTCAAAATTAGATCCGCAAGCAAAAGGAACCCAAGGAAGAAACGAAAGACAAAAGATTTATGAACAGTAGCTGATATACTTACTCTCGTTCGGGCCATGAAAATCCACAAAGAATTCTTGCATCCCATCGTTCACCATCTCCACCTTATAGTCACTGATCATCCTACACGCCACAAGAAACAAAGACACAATCAAAGATAAAACCAATGGAATCAGATTGAAGTCGCTTCTTTTTTCTGGAGACGTACAGCTTCATCAGGTCCATCTCGCGGCGCTTGCTCGGTGACGACATCTTGATCCACCTTCCGTGTGAGATCGAGAAGGGTTGGGGTTGGGCGGGGTGAGATTGGGCAGGTGGTCTAAAAAAGATTCTTCCTTTTTCTCTGCTTTCTCCTCTCTTGCAAGGGACGGAGGCGGTGGATGAGGAGGGGAAAGGGATTGACGAAAGAACAAAGCACGAGCAGAGAAAAGAAAGGGAGACGTGTGCCGCAGGGGGCCGCTCTTTCAATTTTGATGGGCTTTCCCACACTACAAAACCCCACCCTTTTTATAATTAAATCTACTTAGCCTTTGTTCCTTTTTCACACCCTTCACATTTTATTTTTATTTTTATTCTCATGGCAAAATACTTTTTTTTAGTTTTTACCAATATATTACTGTAAAAATGCACAAATATCATATTTGTCATTATAATTTTAATATACCATATATGTCTTTCAAATATTAAAATCCTCTAGTTATTATACCTCTTCCGTTAACATTCATTGCAAAAATCTTAGATTGGACTTGTTATGGTTAAAATCAGTGATGTTGACTTAATAAAATATTAAAAACGTAAAATAACAAATACTATTATCCACAGCGTTTGAAATAAATACCTTTAACTTTTAGATGTTTGTTCTTTTTCAAATTGATTCTTATGATTGATTCAGAGTGTTCCTTTTCATCTTTTCTTACTTATCGTTTCTTGGCAATATGGATGGGGTTTGGAGAGGATTAATTGTGGTTTATAAAGGATAATATAATTAGAGACTGGGAAGAGAATACCTTCCACCTTATCTCAGATGTTAAAGGCTATGTGACGTGGAATCCACAGGCATCTCCTCGATTTACCGCCAAAGGTTTGTGCTTTTGCATGCAGCTCCCATCTACATGCTGTCCATTGTAATGATTGAGAGCTTTTGATCCTAACAGGCTGTGCTCACTATGCTCCAACACTTTGTTCTTGAACTCTTGGCAAGAGACCAATCTCCCGAGTCACATCAGTTGATTTCCAAGACCTACCAAGTACATGTTAGGATATGGCAAATGAACAGCCTAACTCATTGATTGCATATACCAAATCACAGAGGAGAAGAGACTGGATGGGCAACATACCTAGTGAAAGCCACGATTGCAGGCTTGAGAGAGCGAGAGAGAGAATTCAGATACTTGAATCTGCAAGTGAAATAGCATGACAAAGACACTCATGAAAAGTTATTACAACTGCTAAAGAGACAACAGTCTGAAGACTGTCGGCCATAATGGACATTTCCCATCCTCCTGTCCACTCTTTAAAGAATGAAACAGATCTCTGTACCAAAGTAATCCACATATACCATGAGACATTTCAGTAATCATGTAAGATACTGTATACAACTGCAAATTGCTAAACCATCAATTTCTCAAGTCATATTTCTCTCAAATCACTGGGCCATTTCAATTCTGATGAGACAAACAAGATGCAATATGATAGCTGGCCTGCATTGGTAGTAGGTGAAGCCATTGAATCTAATCAATGCTGATGCATCCAATGAATCCAACTGGTTCCAACTTTTTGGATTCAGTATAAAAGCTGTCAACAGCCTTCTCAATCAGTTCTTGCAAAAGCTGTTGGAGAGTATCAATAATGCTACCCTAGGAAGCTGCTGCATCACAGTCAAGGGCATTATTCAATCCCTGAGTCAATCTCATGTTCACAGCAAGATTATCTCAGGGACGGTGATGTTTAGATCAGAAATGTTTCTGATTATTCAGAACATGCAACATCATGTTGAATTAGAATCAACAATCATGCTGTCCTGTATCCCATGTGGCATTGTCAGATTACAGCAGAATCCTCTCATCCATGGTAGAGTTATTTGCTCATATGTACTGTTGTACTGTAGACATAATTTCATCCATCTGGCTTCACTTTTTTTCAGTGTGCCTATACTAGTGTCAGATTAAAATACTAGTGCTAATACTAGTAGAGTTTGCATCAGTAAAAGAACATTAACCATCTAAAGAGGCCAATCCAATAATTTCAAGAACTATGAGAATAAAAGGCAAAGAATTTGCTTAGTCTCTATTTCTTCTCATTTAAAACCTCAATCTCCCAATCCCTATAGCTTTCTACTAGTCTTCAGTCTTCAAAACCTATTTTAATGGAGTAAAGAGGTGAAAACCTTAAGCCTTGATTATATATATACACAGAAAGAGAACCCTACCAATAGAGGAAGAATCCATGTGTGAAGATGATGATAAATTATACTTAGGAAAGGATGTCTAATTTTAAATACCAACTTATTTCCAAAATATATTCCAGGTTTTAAGTAATTTATCTGACATTTAGTTGATGAATTTATAAAAAACAGGTGTTGGAAGTAGGTGATTGTCATTCTTAACTAAATTTAGGTTGTTCCCTAAAAGTTGGTTAAATCCAGAACATGCAGGGAGTCCACTTTTCTTAATGGTGAACAATAATAGCCCCTTAAGATTAGAAAACTAATCCCATGATTAGAAAATGATATAAAAGATATACCTCTTGCATGAGGCTCCCGTCAATATGAGATCATGAGAGTTAATGTACCCAGACTTACCTCTAAATATAGAGAGATTGTTATTGTTTAGGTTGTTTTCATGACATGGTCTTAGTAAGTACAAATTAATATATCTATGTATGTTATTTCATGATGAGGCTTCAGTAAATAGTGCTTGTTCTTTTAATAGCCATAGTGTTGTGGTAAAATGATTCATGAGGTCTTCATAAATAGATTTCCTTCCTGCATCATGATATTACAGGCATTCAAATGTAGTTATTAATACTGGTTTGGCACTAGGTTGAGCCTCAGAGCGTTCCCATGTTGTTCAACATCAATACTGCATACAATCTGAAGCAAACCATGTAAACATGTAAGGCAGGCAATGGAGATAAAAGAATAATCCTTTACTAGAGAATCTAGTAGCTGTTTCATGTGATATCACTAATGTACTCTCAGATGTAATATCAAATTAGACGATGATTTTTCAAATGGTAGCCAAGTGTCTGGTGCTCACTTTTCTTTATTCAAGGATTAGATGCCAACAAGCAATGAAATGGTAATCTCAGTAAAGTTAAGGAAGATATATTTCCTACAGGCAAGTAAAAGTTACTTTTCAAAAAGAAGCAGCCCACTGAGTGGCAAAAATGTAATCCTATAATGGCTTAAACCTATTTGCATGCATAGCAACACCAAACCACTAACTCTGATATCATTATCAGCAAATGGTTCAATGCATATGGAAGTGAAATAATGACAAGTTAGTTTTTGTTGGTGATGATATTACATAATTAACGAAAGAAATCATTGGTATTTGGTGGCCTACAGATGCCCAATTTATGATTACCAACAAAACTTGACTAATAAGGAAACCTGATGTTCCATCTGCATTTTGACCTCTCTTTAAAATTTGAAAATATATCTGTTTTCTCTTTACCACTAAAATTTTCACAGTCACATTCACATCCTTTGCATTCATACACATTTCTTAAGCATTTAATTTCATGTAGTTTTAACTTAACAAAGATGTTTATATTTATAATCATATTCTTTTCACTGAAGTATGACTATAAGCCATACATCTATATATGCATCCTTTACAATTAATTTTTCCTGTACATTTGAATTCTATATGGATCTTCAATTAAATCAAACTTCAAACAAGTATTAAAAGGTAAATTAAAACTGAAAATCAAAACTCTACAAAGGTCAATGGTTAAAATCTATCCTCACTAGGATCAATTTTCCAAAATAAATAGCAGAACCTGCTCCCTGAACAATAACTCAGCCTTTGATTTATACAAAAAAAGAGGTGGATGCTTAAGAGAACTTTTTACATCACAAAGCATAGTGAAAAGTAGGGCAATTTGCAGTGCAATTTCACATCACAGAATTCTTGTGGTCCTCTCACTTAATTATATTAGATACACATTAGCGGAAACATGAGCCCATCCACTTAATAATGTCGGTAATTGGTGGAGACCACATTACCATTTTTTTTACTTAAGTTATCACTATAAAAGCTGGTACATCTCCTGACCCTTTTCTAACACAGGCCTGCCTCTCAAATTTCCCTAGTGTTGTTCTTCTATTAGGTAGGTTCTCTTTTACATTTTTCCTCTTATTGTACTGAACAAACTCCAAGTGAATACTGACTTTATCTGCAGTTTCTTCCATTTTACTTAACTAAATATTTCTTGTAAAGAAGCAAAAGAAACCCAGGATGAAGTCGGTATCTCTTCTGCTGTTTCTTGTGCTCATAATGGCGACATGCAGCTCTGCTAGACACAAACTAGGCCATCTGGATCAAAGAGAGAGAGGAGATATGGAAAAGGTTAAGACAACACTTGGGTATTCTGGCAGCAGTGTTGATAACCATCACAGCATACCAAGAGATCAATATAACAGCCGGGGTGGTGCCACCAGTCAGCAGCCCCCATATGGAGATGATAGAAGCAACCAAGGAAATGGAGGTGGTGGCATAAATTAGACTGAAGATGTTAAGTACTTGATAGTGTGTAGCTGTGTACTACATAATAGAGTGCTTGCCAATATACTGTAGTATATGAAGTATCACAACCCTTGCAGGTAAAAAAAAATGTAACTGTTAAGTTACATGTCATGCAGATATAGAAAATTTGGCTTTATTAGAATAAAGGTCCAAGGGTACAAAAACTGAGTTGTTGTAGCCATAGATGGATGGAAATGAGATCAATTAAGATAAAGATTTCAAGTTTGGTTTTATTGATCTCCTTATAGCAAAATCTTTAATATTGGATACAACTAGCCAGATGCCGGTATGTGCTATGTTGAAACTTCTCATGTAAATTGCAGAAAAGAATAAGTCCAGGAAAGTAAAAGATATTTGTTCCTGTAACAATAGAAGTATAATTATAAAGTCCTTCTATCCCAGAAACTACTACTGGTTTAGGATTGTAAAACAATCATGAGAGTGGTTGAACAAGCATTGAATTTACTGTCATGTGAAAAAGAAGATCCAATATCAGCGTAAACTTGATGCTTAAGGACAGCATTTATGATGTCAATTAAACCCACATATGAAATTGGGGGAAAAAAGAGACCTCTATATAAGGAATTTGCACCATTCTAACAGATGCAGTCATGAACCAGAGTAACAAAACTGAACTGAATATGTAGGCATCAGTGTGTATCATTTTGATCTTCATGTTGGATCTTAGTAGTAAAGACGAGTAGTCCAGAAAAAGCCAATTTGCAATGGTGACACGATCATGACAGTATGTATAATGTAGTTTGTACTAGAAATTCTATGGAGCTATACATCAGCAACAAAAACTTTATACTGCCAATGGTACAGTAACGGTAGCTGTCCCTTTTCTTTATATTAAAGCATTGATACTGCAAGCAATTGTTCTTTGATTTTAGTACTGTTTTTGGTTTTTTCTTTTTATTAAAGTTGATTCTGCTCTATGAACCAACAAGAGTACAGTAAAACATCATAGGAAGATGATAAAATATAATCAGGGATCCACTGACTCCTATCCTTCTCTTTAAAGAATCCTGCTTTTCCTTGAAGAGGCCCCCTCATACTCTAAATAACACAACAGAAAGCTTTATAACTAGTAGTGGTTGACTTAAAATGAGAGCTTATGATAGCATGCTGTTAAATGCCTATTTGGTAGGTTCAGTGCCCCATGCTAGGTTTTCCTTTACTCTGCAAATTATTGCTATTAAAATATGCTTGTATAGTGATATATAACCACCCACCATCCATTGATCTTGACTTGGGTGGATTGTCCACAAACAAAGCAGATTAGAGACTTGCACTATAGCAGTTCCATTTGCTCTTCCATTGCTTCTATAAATAGTAGCATGAATGTACCACACCTCTACTGTGCACCCCTAGTTGATTTATTTGACTTGTGCTGCTCTATCTTTTCTTTACTGAAGAGTGAAAGTTTTGTTCTGAAATATGAAGGTCTTAGCTTTGATTCTAATAGTATCATTGGTTGAAACTCTTGGTTCAGAACTGCAATCAACAAACAACGAAGAAAGGCGTGGACTTCGAGCCTCCAAGCAAAGATATCAAGTACAGGAGAACCGGCAGAACTACGATGATGTTGTGAACAATCATCACAGCATGGCTAGAGAATCATTTGATGATTGGAGAAATAAGCAGAACCAAGATGGCCTTCTTGATGATGGGAAGTTTAGCAAGAGAAGAAAAGTGGGCAGCAATGGTTAGTCAATAATCAGAAATCATCAATTGTTGCACCACCCGACATCATCTGTTTGTTATTCAGAAGAAAGGCTTGTCTTCCTCTAATATATCATACATATTAGCCAAGGATTTTGCAAGATTATGAAAGCTGAAGTACTAGAGTATGAGTATTGGAGCCATGCTAAGACTGTTGCTTTGTGATATAGGCGATTAAAGTCATGAATACAAGCTAAAGGACTAATTTGTGTGATGTGTGCTTTTTGTATGTTGGAAGTACCATTTTGTCATCATTGAACATAATTTTTCTAGTTAGATTAATCTAATTATTGACATTAAAGTGTAGTGACAAAGCAATAGTTTTAATTTAATGCAGTGTGTAAATAGTTAAATATGAATATGATATGGATATATGTACCAAAGAAACATTAAGATGGCTGAAAAGTACAATAAAGAGTAATTTGGAGAGGAAACACCCTGGTTAAAAGAACAGCTGTATAACATTTTTGTCTGAGTTATATAAGTGAAGGCCACTAATAATTAGCTTATCGATAGCCTCGATGAAGTAAATATGATTTCATCCAATGACTTTTGTCGAATATGCGATGGTTTGTCAACCACAGCAGTCAAAAAAAGCATAATATTTTTCTTTCAAACCCTCGTTACTCCACAAAACCTATGATATTTGTCACCATGCACTGTAAAGTTTCAGAATATTTATTTTCAATTTTATCTCCAAAATAAACAAACTAAACCACCAAATCGAACCATAAAAGTTGATTTGGTGATCTGTTTTATTCTCGTATAATTTGCTTTCGGTTTGGTTTCTGCCAAGCATCCGGTGATTTGGCTCTTCTTATCTATCGAAGAAAAGGTACATTAACCCCCTGAATCGACCACTGACCACTCCTGTGTTTGAGTATGAAAAAGCCCATGAAGCTGACTATCCATTTGGTATACTATTCATTTGTGTTGCAAGATAGATGAACAGTAGCAACTTCAGAATTCCACAATATGAAACAAAAATAGAATATCATAAGTGGCATTTACCCCAACAGCCTACTTTGTTCATGAAAAAAGGTTACCAACAAATCTTATGGTTGCAGTAGTCCCGTAATAATAGAAAACTAAAGAAACGTATTGAAATATGTTCAAAAAGCTCACATTCAGCTTAAAAGAATATTCTTTTTCCTTTTCTACGAAAACCAAGGAATAACTGAAGCAAAAGGGACGAAAGATCAAGGAAGACTCACCCTTCTTGGCGAAATCCTCCGACGCGTAACCGTCCGCTGCGGCGCCGTCGCCAGGCTCCGGCCTGTCGATCGGCGACGCGCCGCCGTTGGATCCGGCGAGGAGAAGTGCTCCATGCTACCGTTCTTCCGGACGAATCCGTCGAGCCGCACAACGAAGAGCTTCACTCGGTGGCTGCAGGACGTCCGGGAGTCTGTGGCTAGTGTGGCTGCGTCCTCCTCGTTAGCAGCAACCTCCTTCAGACCTCGATTTCCAAATCCTTAGGGCTTTGGACCCGAAGAACAGAGAGGATTGGGAATGAGAGAGAACGGGGCAACAGGGGACAGAGAGAAGCGAGGGCGGACGCAGATTTGTAGATGGTATGAGGAGCGTAAATGATTACTCGACTCTATTAATCTTACCCAATCCCATCCCCGTTATGTGGTTGGATAACTTAAGATGGGCCCACACCGAACCGTCTACGAAGAGAGAATCATTAAGCATGGTAGAACGTATGTCTCCTATGAAGCGATAAAGGTCCGCTGAATCGTCTACGTGGCGAGTGATTGCGACTGTCTTCCGCTGTGGTGTGGAAGATGACAAACAGCATGTAGTGACGACAACATTTTGTACCGTCTCTCTTAGAACGTACTTTCTCACCTGCGCAAAACTACCAAGCATTGTTGTCTCGTTTAGCTTTGGGGCCCAGGAGCAGAACCTGCGTTTCGTCCTATAGAGGTGCAGATAGACACATAGGTATCGATAATTAGGGTGCGAAAATTATCGTTCCTCTATCTATGTGCACAGAGCATATCCATTACACCTACGCCGCCTTTTTGCATATATGAAAATTTGAACTATTATTGAATACAAAAATTAAACTATTATCTGAATAACGTTTTAATATGTTTGCTTATCGTCCCATAAATTTTAGACTATGGTCTGTCGGTAAGGAAGAATTTAATTTAAACGATGGGATCATCAAATATTGTTTAAACAAGCAGTTTGAGAATTCCTCTGTTGGTGGGCTCCGTCCGAAATCAACCTGAGAGAATTATCTGAGTTTTCTTAATTTCTCATATTATAATTGAAAATTTGAGATTTCACTCGTTAAGGTAAAGAGTATTTTTATATTTTTTTAGGCAAAAAATTATTTCGATCACTCTCATCAAGAAATCAAATCAGTTATTTAAATCTATGATTAATCCTCTATGAAGATATGAGAAAACAGATATTTATTCCTTATGTGCTTTTATCATGATCTTCTATCATATCCCTGCAAAATTAAGTTTTTATCAGGGATGTCTAACGACTTGATCTCTGACAAAATAAAAGTCGATAACAATGTGTTTCATATGTGAATAAAACATTAAATTAACCTATAGGTACGTGACAGTGATATTATCACAGTATATTATATATGCAGGTTTGGAGTTAATGTCAAGTTCTTATAGTAGATTGGTAACCCAATTGAGTTCTACAGCAGTAGTGGTGATGGCTCAATATTCAGCTTCAATAGTGGACTTTGCGATTATTTTTTATTTCTTAGAATTCAAACTGATTGAATTTGCTTCAACAAAAATAATATATGTTGATGTAGATGTTCTATCATCAATGTCATATGCCTAATCAACATTGATGAAGGCATGAAGATGAAATGATAAGTGTTTACGAAGAAGAAGTCCATGATCGAAAATCCATTTTATGTATCATAATACTTATTTTACCATAAACAAATGTATAATGGAGGACTGATGTATGAATTATATTAATTTATTAACTACAAATGAGATATCTCGACATGTGAGGGATAAATACTATAAGGAGCTAAGTACTTATCGGTATTCTATGAGATCTATAATAGGACTATCATCATATAATTTGAGTAATTTAATAGTAAAGAATGGAATGATAATTTCTTTAACATTCTGTAAATATTTAATATATTTTATTTGAGACATGAAATGTTTCAGAAGATAGTAAATATTATTTTCACTCCAAAAAATAACCTAAGGTTCACGAAGAATCGATCTTAATCACTTTTATTACTTGCACGATCATTTCATTTCTTGCCTATGATCGGGACAGTTCTTCCACTCATTCAAGCATCCAAACGCAACCTAATTCATTTTTCATCCTGATCTACCTCGTCAAACTTCTGTTCTTAGATCTGGATAATTGAATTGCTCAACAGTGTTGGAACCTATAACAATAAGACAAATGTGGTACGTACATCTCCAGACTTCGTATTATATGAATCGAAAACATTATTTTATCTCACCCTCGTGATGCATGAACAATTACTTTGTATGATATGACAAGACAGCCAAGGGAACCGCAATGACGCTATTATTCGTGAGCAAAATGACAGGAAGATGTCACGCTTTCAGTATCGGCAATCTTCTGCGTTTGCAGACACGCCAAGCAAGGTATATAGTGTCACCAAAGTCCAAGTGGCTGATGTGATCACACAATCCCAAGGGCATCGATCGATAAATTACTGGAGCTTGAAACCATCAAAAGTTAACCTGTGTCTTCACTTGATCAAGCGACTTTGGGCATCACATGCAGTAATTGTGGCGGTCTTTCTGCGTGAATGACCAACTGGACTGTGCATTTTAGGAAGGTGGATGAAGTCTTCCAGCCATTTAAAGCTAGTAAGCATCATCTGCAGGAAACCCGGTGGCAGACACAAGCATGGTCGCGGGCGCCAAGAAGTAACCAGCAGAAGAAGAGCCTGCACGATGCTGCTACTGGAACTGGGAATCTGGATCATCCCCTTCACCCTCGTTCTTGCACCATGCAGACGACTGGTGCTTCTGGTTTCGAGGATTCAAGGCTTTCGTGAGTGCGTGTTGCGTTCGCGATCCACATCTCCGGCCATCTGGAGTCGGTTGGCGAGGCTCAACACCATGACTTTCGTGATATAACGTTGCCGATGGAGCTCGAAAGATTCCCAGCCTGTGAGGTAAAAGGTTTTTGTCGGTGTGTTCTTCCACCTTGTCATGTGAAGCGCTACAAAAATGTTGTTGATCTAATAATATGTTCCTTTCTCGCTTACAAACCTCTCCTTAGTGTTGGTGGCAACACCCATTCGATTCTCCTGTTCAGAAACTTGCAAATGGCAAATCCATGCAGCAAAAATTTCGATATCTATGTGTATTCCTAATGGAAGACTTCTTCTCGTCTTTCCTGCGAAATCAGTGAGCACCCTAATCACTAGAAAAAATTGCAAGTAAACATAGAACACGTTGCTGTTTTCTCAAGCAAGGAGAAAGAAGAAGAGTTCTATTCTGTTGAGGGAAAATGACATATCATCTCATTGATATATGGATCATACTCGAAGAACACTGTTACATGGCTGTGCCAGGATGGAGAAACTATGGATTGGTGTTTCCCGTAACTTTTGGATCAGTTGGTGTTGCTCACACTTACATGTGAAAGGAGAAAGAAGTTGAGGAAAGATAGTTGAAGATTGTCATCAGATAATTTTTGGAATATTGGTTAATGTTTTTAGATGAAGTCATAGAACTCATGATGAATGATTCAACAACTATCTAATGATTTACAGAACATGATCGTGATGATGGAAAATTATTTTTATGCTGATTGTTCTCTTATACATACTGTTATATGCAATTGAAAAGATGACTTTGGTAGCAAGGATGGATCATGGTTGATGATGATAGTGTGATGATGGTTGCACAGCAGAGTTGGTTAAGGTGAGACTGTTGTGACTGCTGGTTGAAGCTTGGCCACACCTACCATGGCATGGGGGAGGGGAATGGAGTGGTAGTTCCCCATGTCATCAACACACCGTGATAATTGCACAACTCAAAAGGCCAAGCAAATGATGCACATAGATTGGTAGCATCTTTGGATTCACGAGACTGTTCAGGGTCAATGCACACAACTCGGTCAACTCGTGCCACTTTTGTGGAAGACAAAAGAGGACCAGTCCTTTTCTTCATCTTAAAGTTCTTATCGCTTGTAATTTGTCACATTAGATTCTACCAGAGGGGAAAAAAACCCACTTTGTTGGTGATATTTTGTGGAACTACGTGGAAGCATGAATCGGTCAATGGTCAACCGGAGGAAAAGCCCTGTGTTTATGGTGTTCAGTGACGCGTGGAGACGGAGAACAGTGATGGAACTGTCGAGACTGAACTTTTGGAAATAAGAACAAATCATTAATCTGAACAGTCGATGGATTCAGTAGCAGCATTCATGATTGCAAGAAATGGGGAGCTTCTGACACAGGTCATCATTGCCGCAATGGAGAGGGCACAAACTACTATATAGTCCGTTCCCCCATCCCTTGCCGCATTCCATTCTCCAAGGAGAAGAGAGCACCCCCTCCTCCGGTCTACTCTTCTCTTTTTTCGGCTGCTTTCTCTCCTCCATCTTTTCGTGTGGTGTCATCTCAAAGAACTCCAGTGACGCTGAGAATACGCAGAGGAAGTAGAGTGACAAGTGAAGGAAGGTTGTAAGCAAACAAACACAGCGATGATGATGATGGAAAAAGAGGATCTAGCACTAAGCCTTGGCTTAAACACTTCCACCAATTACTTCCCTCCTAGGCTCAGCCTCATGGCTCCTTCTTCCTCCCCTTCTTGGCCAATGCCAAGCCATCGCCTCCTCGGTCCTTCAGGTACTGTTTCAGCCTTGTTCATTTTTGACTCGGTAGATCTGATGCTGCCGTTTGCTAAAATCTATCGGTAAACAGTGACACGTTACATCTTGGTTGCAGGTGGATCAATCTCGAACGTGGGTGGAGCAGGAGAGACGCGACCACTATTGACAATGATCGACGTGAATCGGGCGCCGTCTGTGGCTGCGACAGCAGGAAAGGTCAGTGAGGAGGAGGAGGAGGGAGGCGCGTCCTCCCTCAACAGCGCGGTCTCAAGCGTGGGCGGCAAGCGGGCTGAGCGTCACGCCCTCGCTGGGGACGACCACGACGCTGAGCGAGCCTGCTTCAGGGTAGTCAGTGACGAAGAGGATGGCGAGGGCTCCCGCAAGAAGCTCCGTCTCTCAAAGGATCAGTCCGCCGTCCTCGAGGAGAGCTTCAAGAAGCACAGCACCCTGAACCCCGTAACCCTTTCTCCCCTCTTCCTCTCTCTCTCTTTCTCTTCCCGTCAGTCCTACAACAGCGAATGATACGAAATGGTAGCTGCGTAGATAATGTTCCCGTCTCTGTTTGGTGAGCAGAAGCAAAAGCTAGCATTGGCCGAACAACTCAACCTGCGGCCAAGGCAGGTGGAAGTCTGGTTCCAAAACAGAAGAGCAAGGTGTTCAACATGCATAGATCCTCATTTGTCTTTATATTGAAGATATGAGAGTGACATTTAAGGATTAAACCGAACAATATTGATGGGGTTGTTGCAGGACCAAGCTGAAGCAGACGGAGGTGGACTGCGAGTTCCTCAAGAAGTGCTGTGAGAGCCTGACGGAAGAGAACAGAAGGCTTCAGAAAGAAGTCCAGGAGCTGAGAGCCTTGAAGCTGTCGCCCCAGCTTTACATGCAAATGACCCCTCCCACCACGCTCACTATGTGCCCTTCCTGTGAGCGTGTCTCCAATCCAGCCACCACCTCCTCGCCGGCCAACCCGCAGCCTTCGGAGCACCATCAGTACAGCAACCATAACCGCCAGACCGCCGCATCATGGGCGCCGTTCCCGCTTGAGCCATTGTTTCTTGATTCCATTCCTCAGCGATCTTAACCACTAATCAGAGCAGCACCACCATGGTCGGTTGATCAGCACTGTTGCACTTCCATATCTTGCAATACTGTTTTGATCCTGCCGATTCACTTATGGGACTATGATATATATATATATATATATATATATATATATATATATATATATATATATATATATATATATATATATATATCTCCTGTTGTGAGCTTTATGATGAGTTATTTCCCAGACAAAAAAATCAAAGACTAGATCTTCTTTTTCTTAAAAATATCGCTTTTGGAATGTCAGATTATTATGTATTTTCTATTGTTTGTGTTCTACACCATTAACATGGAGGCTTCTTTCCGACCACATCAACATGGGGCACACGACGTCGCTTTGACTTGCAGATCCGCCGAGCTTGTGGGTCCCAAACATTCCAACGAATAGAGAAACTCCTTTCTTCCGTTTGGCGCGTCAATCGAGACAGCTAAGCGCGAACGGAGGAACCGACGGGACCCACACTATCTCGAACGTCCATACAATCTTCTCCACCGATCAACTATCGTTGTTCGTCCTGACCACCTCGTTAGGATTAATTTGTTGCGCCGATGAGGGGTGGCCGAGAAGGTCAGCTGGTGGTTGTTTACTGGAGGGAAGGAGCGACGAGAAATCAAGGGGAGAGAGAGAGAGAGAGAGAGAAGTCCACGCAACCGGGGATTGCTTGTGGCAGAGGAGGACTCCTCCCCGGATCTTGAACAGTTCCCTCCACCGTCGCAAAACCCTAGATGGTCACCTCTTTGTTCTTGATTGGAAAGATAGTGGACAATTTGGCTGTTTGATCCGACGCCGTTGCTTCTCTTTTTCTGGATTGTGAGTTTAGGCTGAAAAAATTGGTGTGGATATATGTGGATTGAGGAATTAGGAGATGAGGACTGCGTCGGAAGATGAGAGGGGGAAAGGTTGGTTTGGAGGATTCGTGGCCCTAGGACTGGGTTTGTGGATGCGAAGAGGGGGGCTGTGGGAGTCGAGGCTCGGATTCTCTTCTACACGACGCTGATGTATAATGTTGTACGCAAAAGAAAGGAACTTGAGGACTCGGGAGCGAATGTCCAACAAAAGGTTCCTTATCTCCCATTGGGAAGTCTTGTCATTTGTGATGCATTCTTTCAATATCAAGGAGTCAGTCTCCAATACGATTGATGTGAAGCCCCTCCTGCCAAGCATGGAAGAGGCCTTGCTTGATTGCCAACACTTCGCATTGGAGAGCAGATGGGTTCAAGAGCCCTTTATAGCCAGCAAATCTACAAGAGCCCTGTACTTCAGGTATGCTAACATATGGAAAACATGTAAGGCATTTATATCATCTACATAAGAGATCTATGCACATGTCAGTATATATATATATATATATATATATATATATATATATAGTGATTTTTGCTTATTGCGGCAGTTATTATGCTTCTTAGGTGTACAACATATATAATAATGAACCATAATGTTCCCAGCTGTTTGGTTTATCATGTGCAGGATTCATCTTGTCATACTTTTATAAGATTTTCCATGTCAATGTGTTTGTATCAAATTATGTACTTGTTCTATGTCCTTGTTCTTGCTCTATAGATTCTACGAAATGAGAAGACAATTTGTTTTCTATTATTTCATAGATCTGACTGATCTTATTATGATACTATGTGTTCTTATTCCTCAGTCAAGTTCACTTTCACTTATTAGTGGATCCTTAAACCTGATCATTTTTTCTTCACTAGTAAAATTTGGCTATACACAATCACTATGTCGTTTTTGGAAACAATGTTCACTTGCCGCATTAAAGGATTTTGTTAAGCTATACAATTAGTCATCAGAGTTGATTCAATATGTTTGAAATTTCAACTGAAATTTTATTCTATTATCTTTAAATGATTTCAGCTGTAACAAATTTTTTAATCATTTGATATGATGTTCAGATCAGTTTACTCTGTTCAGTTTGCAAATCATAATGGATTATTATATTTTGAAATTATATCATCATCTTCCACCATATTTTTTTTCCTTCATGGCCTCCGGTTATTCTGCCAGTGTTTGATGTCACCAGAAGAAATGCTTAAAGTCCAGTAACCTCAGTAATTATCTGTTGAGCTTAAAATTTCATTGTTGAATCTCAGAAGAGATTTTATCTAACTTATGAATCATGCGGAAACAAAAGTTGGAGATTCTTTCACATCAAATAGAGATACCATGTTTCGTAATTGAAATATATATTTTATTTGTGAAGCATCCTTGATCATAATTGTTCTCTGCTCTCTTTTGTGATATTTTGCTTGTTTCTTAGTCTTGTTTCATATTAAAAGGTAAGTGAAATTTTTAACTCCTGTATATTGTTATCTTTGTTGCTAGTACTTTGGTTGTCTTCCCATAAGTTGGAACCATCATCATACTCCATGGTTATTGCATTTTTCTCTATATGATATCAAGTAGCATGCCCTTCTTACTGAAAATGTATTTCTACTTTGGTCACTACTTTTATGAACTCATAAAGTGTTCGTTTTGGTATTAAATCTTTGGTTCTTCTGAGTAGGCTCATGGGATAGAACATTTGCTGATGCCAACAAGAGATTACCTTTTTGCTTCATCACTTGGAGATATATGCCATGCTGTGGACTTCATCCATTGTAAGCGCCACCATTTCTTGCTCATTGTGAACACACCAATATTTGTGATACCCTTTGAGACGTCACAAGTGTTTTTATTTACATTATCTCCATTATTGGTACTTGATTTGTCATGAGGCTCCTGCTAAAGATTTGCATGCCATAGTCATGAATACATTTTTGCAACTTTCTTCTGAATTTGTAAAGTGGTTAACTAAGGTTCTTGCAGTTGCAGTTGAGATGCATTATCAATTTTATTCTTATGTTTTGGAATTGCTTATGTTGTGAAATACTTTTTTTTAATAGTTGTTACTGTTAGAGTTAGAATCACAAATGTACTTTCTAAAATTTGTCCAAGTCATGCTCAAAGTGTATCTTTGCACAAAAGTAGCTGCCATGCATAAGATGCCAGCAAATGCAGGTGGATTACTGTTACGAGTCAGATGCCAACATTTAATTATTGAATAAAAGAATCATCTTCTTGTTTATCTTCGAAATACTATGGTCCTTATTTTTCAATCTCTTTGCTCATGTTTCATTTCTTCTTGTTGTAATGTGGCACTTTTGGTTCTTCATCAATTTTTTTTGAAGAAAATGCTATCTGTAGGAAAACGACTTATGTTCATTGCAAAGCTGGTCGAGGACGCAGCACAACCATTGTTCTCTGTTTCTTGGCTTTTCCAAATTTTATTTAGAAAAGTTTTTTATGTTTTGTATGATGCAATGATCAGTATTAAATATCATTTTATAGGTGCAAAATAAGAACATGACACCAATTACTGTAGTATACCAAAATGTCAAATTGACCAGGCCCAGAGTAGTTTTAGCCTCTTCACAGTGGAAAGTAAGATTTGTTGCTCGCAAGCCTTTTATCAGATAGCATCTTTAAATGTCTTGATAAGCGTACCTTCAATAGTGCTCGAGTTGCTCGAGCAGCATGATAAATGGAGAAAACCTCTCTTCTCATTAACTTGATTCCTGTGAATTTTATGTCTTGCAGGCCGTCCAAGACTTCTACCATCTCAGGGTGCAAAAGAAAGGAAGGTCCATCTATTCTGAAAACCTTGTTGTGAAGGCACAAATGCTTCTTTTCTCTAGAAACCTTGGAGCATTTGACCTCGATGGGTATGACGGGAGCATTGAAGCAGGCAGTGTGGGCAATGCTGTGTGGGCAGAGCTGAGGTTAATGTACAGACTGCAAATCGCTAGGCAAGCAGCAGCCCTTGCTAGGCTCTCGCATTTCTGGATCAAATGCCATGCACACAGGAGCAGCTCAGAAATGAACATCGCTGTTTACTGAATCAGCAAATAAGCCGACAATTCCAGTAACACTTTTCGTTTCCTTGGTTTTGTTTCCGTCCACTCAACGGTGATGCAAATGCTGTATATGGATAAATGCTACTGTGTTGTGTTGAGTGACTTCATAACTACAGTCATTATCTATTCCATTTATGTTATTCCCCTGTTTATCGTAATCATGAATTCACATTTCTTTCCCAAGCACAACATCTAGGCCAAATTGGATTCAATAATGTAGCATTTCTACGTTTGCTTGAGTTCTTGCTAAGAGAGGACATGCTAAAGAAAAATTATCTGAGATTAATATTAATACGGAATTTGTATTCTCTGACGAACACACCTCTGAATCTTGTGGAGGATACAAAACATGTAGCATCTACGATGGTTGTAGAGGACATCGTGACCGTACCGAAACCACTGCTTTGGGGTACTTTAACACCGGAATCTTCTGGGGTACCTAAACCCTAACACCCGAATCTTCTTGTTCACGCAACAAATATTAAGATTCGATCGCTTTCGTCCGCTCGCGGCGTGCCTCCTCCACGAATGACCAAAACACGGCCTAGAACACCGCACAGTCTACCTCCAGCAAACCAGAACGCTCCGCGTGTGACCCACCACGCTAACGATGATAACCCAACCTGTTTCCCCTCGCCCCTTAGTCTTCCGGCGGCCATTTGCTTCCCCAAGGCATCCCTGGGGTTCTTCCCCCTTAAAAGTTCCATCGAATCCTCCTCCCAAGAACGGAAGGTACCACTTTTTGTTCATTTCCTCCTCCTCCTCCTCCCACATCCGAAGCTTCCCGTCTCTGCATTCCTAGTCTAATCCTCACTCCAACAACAAAAAGAAATATCTGTTTTCCCTTTGTTTTAAGGCAAAAGTGAAGTCTTTTTCGAGGTATCGCAGCTAGATCAAGGTCAGAAAGAAGGATATGGGGAAGAACCACGGTGCTAAGGTCTTTCTTGGTTTATCCTGCTCGTTTCTTATCCTCCTCCTCTTGTACGCGTGGCATCATTGTTTTCGGAGGAGATTCCTGTCGAGAAGAGCGAAAGAACGTTCTTTGGAGGACGGCGGCGCAGTTCGGTACGCGGTAGAGGAGGAATTGGTGACGGAAGAGCTGATCAAGTTCGCCGGTTGGGAGAATTTGACGGCTCACGACATCTTGGACGCGCCGGGGGAGGTGGTCGCCAAGTCGAGCTATGGGACTCTTTATCGGGCGTGCATTCGGCGGAGCAAGTCGGTGGCTCTGCTCCGCTTTGTCCGGCCGGATTGTATCGGGCGGATTGAGGAGGTGCTGCCAGCGGTCCGGATGTTGGGGTCAGTCCGGCACCCGAATCTGGTGCCGACGGGGGCCATGTACGTGGGGCCGAGAGGGGAGAAGCTCTTCGTGCATCCGTTCTATGCTTCTGGAACTCTTGCTCAGTTCTTAAGAGGTGTGATTTCTGTCATCTTTTTCATCAGTTTTGAACTATTTTTTGGGTTCATTTGTGGCATTTAAGATTGCAATGTAACTTAAAAATAATTTTTAATCAGGATTTTGCATGAGTTTTGTTATTAGAATAGTTTTGATATGCATTGTACTCCTTTTTACGTTCTTTTGTGTTTATCTTCTGTTTTATATACTAGCTACTTGAATATTTTCTCTTAGATTTGGCATTCGAGTCATATGTTATGTTCAGTGATTGAGTTTGGAGAGGCAGAATTGTCATGCATTTGTCAGTTTGTAATTCATTTGGACCAGAATCTTGTACTAACAAATAAAACGGAGGCTTTTTTAGGGAGAAAAAGAGAATGATTTGGAACAAATGGTTGACATATGCTACAAATTTGGGTGTTGAAGATTTAGGTCTTTCCATCTTATATATAGATAGCTTTTGTGCTTGGCTATATTATTTGGTTGTTCTACACTTGGTTTCTCAAATTGTTTGGTTCGGTATACATAGTCCTTTGATTCACACTCGAGTTTTACTCATGGAATTTAACAGTTTCTTCCATTCACAGCCGGTGTTGCTGAAGCACACAGATGGGATATTATCTACAAATTAGCTTGTGGTGTCGCAAGGGGGCTTGACCACCTGCACAATGGGTACGAGAAGGCCATAATCCATGGCAACCTCAAATCGAACAACATTTTACTTGATGCTGATTTCCAGCCTCGGCTCTCAGATTTCGGCTTGCACATCATCTTGAATCCCGCAGCGGCCCTAGAGATGCTTGAAGCCCCGGCATCCCAGGGTTACAGAGCACCTGAGCTGATCAAGATGAAAGATGCCAGCAGAGAGACCGATATCTACGGTTTGGGGGTGGTATTTCTTGAAATGCTCACTCAAAAGGACCCCCTCACCAACAATTTCTTGCAGTCCAAAGACCTTCATCTCCCCACCTCCCTGAGAATTTTAGTTCTTGAGCATAAAGTCTCGGATGTTTTTAGCTCCAATCTCCTAGAGGACAGTATAAATCAGAATTCCACTAATGAAGAAGGTTTACTGATGCTGTTTCAACTTGCAATGACTTGTTGCTCTCCTTCACCTGCTCTCCGACCAGATATCAGAGCAGTTATCAGGCGGCTTGAAGACATCGGTAGATGATGATCTTTCATCTGGTAGTGATAACTGCAGTGCTGTAAGTTGTCTCGTCCATGTGCCAACAAAAATGATTTAACTCTTGGAAATAGCAAACGTTTTATGAGATCCACTTTTATAGGTGACAGTTCCATGTGTTTGTTTAGCAAATTTGCATTACTTGTGAGCTTTGGATCGGATATCTCAGCAAGGGTCAGAATGGTGGATTTGCTGCATGGACCATATGGTTGTCGAGATGTGCATTAGCTTTATTACCAGGAAACATCATGCATGGCTCATGGTGATTCCACTTGATGACTTTCATACTACCACTTGCACATCTGACATCTAAAGTTTTCCCTAACGAGACCGGTAGAAAAACATCGAACTACAAAACACTTCTGAACCTTGTTTTGGTTGCCTTCTCTCTTCTTTGGACAAAACAATCTGGAGATGCATCATGATTCACCATTCACCGATGGTTTAGATAGATTGCAAGGATATGAAATCAACAAAATCCAATGATATCAATTTTTGTCTCTGATCAGAGGCTTCCGGTGTGGTACATCTGGTCTTTAGTGTCTACTTTACAACTGATGCATTGAAGAAGAGATCATGTGATCGGGATTTGTTGCTTTTGGCCTTCTAAAAGTCTTAATTTGCATTTGGCTAGATGTGCAGGGACTTGACCTTCACTGCCACTTAGTAAAGAGGATTGGTTTCGGGTGGACGCAGCCAGTTGGAAAGTACAGCATTACAAAAGCACATTGCAAGAACTTCTTTCTGTTGATGCAGGCTGTCTCTGGATTTCATCTTTTCAATTCCAAGCCATAGGAATTGTGGATACAACTCACCACACCTGAGAGAGCATACTGCCAGAAATTATTCTTGACAGTAGACACATGATCCATGGTGTGCCAGATTTGCAGATTTTTATAAACTCACTATAGTCTCACTCTTGATGTATATAAACTCACTATTAACAATTGAGATGTTCACAGTTGCAGATTTGTCTCACCCTTTCCAAAAGATGTCCTCATCGATGCTTGCTTTTCTTTAGCTTCATATAGAGTGTAAGAATGGTCCAGCGGTTGAGCTTCACTTGTATTGTATAATCTAGTGGGGTAGTACAGACTGCCCACTTTGGAGTGGAATAAATGTAGTCTTTGGATGTTGAATGATGGCTGTAACTTTATACCAGAATGTATGCAGTGTTTGGTGGATCACTTCATTCGATGGCAACAACATGTGATGTGTTCACAGAAATTTTTTATCCCAGCATACTGGTCTTTCTTGTGTTCAAAGAACAGAACTGCTTGTATCATAAGTTCTCTGAATGAATTAGCACACACCTATTTGATCCATTCAAGGTCCAATCATCTGAATCTGTTTCCAACATAAGTTCTCATCCCCTACCTGCAGCTCAGATGGTTGCAGTCTTCCCAACAGTGAACTCTCTGAGAAGGTGGAAGGAGATTGATCTAACAGGAGACCCACACGAGCTGAACAGGACACCCTGTCACTTTCTGCTTGGAATCAAACTTGAGCACATGATTGTCGTGCATCAACTGTACACTGATGGTGATGATATGTCTGTCTGGCTACTAAATCCAATCCTTATCTACTGGATCAGAAACATGTTGGAATGAGTCCATCAGCTGAGCTCTCAATCATTGCAAACAACTGGTGATAGGCTGAGGTCCATGGGCCTTTTAGATGGTGACTTGAAGGGATCTCACAACACTCATTTCCTCCATCGATGCATCGACACGCTGTCCTCTTCCCAAAATGCAGGATTTGGCTGCGATTCGAAGTAGGCGTGAGTGAACAAAGGCTGACAGTAATAAGCTCGACTGTCCCTCACCTCGATTAAAGTGGTTTCCATTGCCATTCAAACTATCCTCACGCAAACAGGCTTCCGTTGTTCCAGTTTCCATTACCTTGAACACCGCCCCACTCCATCGCTTCATCATGCCAAAAATCTCAAAGCTGTCGTCTTTCCCGTGGCCTTGTCCCCCACAAGCTCCGAGCTCCACGACTGCTGATGATGATGATGCTAAAGCAGTGATGGGTTACACGAAAAGAAACTCCTCTTTACCTTTTTGGCTCAAACTTTGGTTCACCTTCTGACCCTCTTCTTCATCGAGGAGCTTCCTTCCTCCGGTTGGAGAAGAAGAAGATGACCAAAGTAGCATGCATCAAGGTTAATTGCATGCTTAATGGGTTATCCTCGCAACCAGCGCCAGCAGTGATGGGTCGTGCATGTTTGTCTGTGACAACTACAATGTATTCATTATTCTGGTCCATTCCATTTCACTTCAGTACAGCATTCTGACGGGGGGGAGTGAATCACCTTTGACTGCACTTGCCATGGTTTCTGAAGGCCTTCAATTCCATCACCAGGCCTCTTATTAACCAGCAAGAGACCTGCTTACTGTTGAGTGTGCACAATAACAAGCCTATGATGGATCTCTACCTGCAACTCACATGCACCTGCCAAAGAGGAAGACTGTGAAGGCGCTCTTCCTGTCTTCAGAAAGGTGGCAAAATCAATAGAGGAGGATTCGGAGAGAGTTTGCGCACAGAAGCTCACAGAAAGCAAAAGAAAAGGCTTCAAAGGACTCCAATAAGCTTAGTCTATTCCACATGCCATTTCCATGGCGCTGTCCTTCTTGTCCATTGCGTGTTTCAGATATCTCATTGACCACCGTAGAAAGTTCTCAAAGGGATGGGCGTTGGCTTGTTGATGTCATGTCTACCGACGAATCCCTCCTCCATGCAATTTGTGTGGACTGTTCCTGCACATGACATGAGAATATGGTTGCATAGTTCTTTAGCTGAAAATACCATTTCAGAGGTTGGATTTTATTCTTTAGCTGCAAGAAGATTGCATCAAGTCTGCTGGAGCAGTGTGTAGCCAACTAAATACAGTGTTTATGGCTATGTAGTAGTAGGTTTGGAATGGGTGGTCAGACTTGGCAACAGCATCCTCCCCTGCAAAGTTGAAGACAATGGAAGTAATGTTACAATTTGGAGTCAGATGAAGAGCATGAAAGAATGAATACATGCATACACATTAATTGATAGGGTTTTCAGTCTCTGGACCCAAAGAGAAAAGGTCAAAGCTAAGTGCAATAAAGAGGTGTAAATGTAACAGAGAGCAGTTCCAGGAGAGACAGAGAGAGAGAGAGAGAGAGAGACAGAGGGGAACCTCTCCATAAGATCCAGTATGAATGTATTAGATATAACTCCTAGTCACAACAAAATCTAATGCAGAGCAGAGCAGAAGCATAAATGATGCATACATCACAAACAGGACCACCATTTCCTCTCCCCGCCCCCAACAGCAGCATCCCACCATACTAACTCTCGTCTTCTCTTCATCTTTTGTTTGTATCATCTCTTATATGCTCTCCTTCCCTCTCTGCCATTTTTGGCTGTCATAGCCGTCAGCGTCGCCGTGACATGGCGACCGGGTGGGTCAAGTCCCTGCATTGCAAGTCTAGCGCCGTGGAGGACGTCGTCTACCCCCCGACGCCGTCGTCCAAGAAGCCGCTGCTTGCCTCCGTCTCCTGCGGCAACTCCTCTCACGCCGTTAAGGAAGTCGTCTCCCTCGTCCCTAAGCGCCCCTCCTCGGCGTCGTCCTCGTCCTCGTTCGCCGAAAAGCACCGGTCCAAGACGAGGGCCAAGCATCACACTAGACCGAGGCCCGCCCGCCCGTCCAAGCCACCGCAGACGGCGCGGGTTCTCGTGGGGCCCACCCACGCGAACCCGTTCCCGACGCTGGCGGAGCTGCCGGCGGGCCACTCCTCGCGGCGTGTGGTGGAGATAATCTTTAGCTCGAGCTGGGCATCTTCCTCCTCCTCCGGCAACGGCGGCGGTGCCGCGGCTTTCCCGGGCGAGATCGAGATGCTCTTCCGGGTCCACAACCCGGCCCGGACGGTGGTCCGGTTCGAGGAGTACCGCGCGGCGGTCCGCGCCCGGGCACACAACGACGCGCGCTGCGCCGCCGACGGCAACGAGATGATGCGGTTCTACTGCGGGGGTGGCGCCGGGTGCGTGTACGACGCCGGCGTGGCGTGCGGCGCGGTGTGTTCGGCGGGGAGGAAGGTGGAGGGGGTCCGGACATTCGCGGGGAGCGGCGGGGCGCATGCGTACGGCGGCGGCGGGGCCGGGCGACAGTCGATGCTGGTGTGCCGGGTCATCGCTGGCTGGGTGAGGGGCGAGTCGAACCCCGACTCGGCGGCCGAGTCGGTGAGCCTGGGGAACGGAGAGCTTGTGGTATTGGATCCCAGAGCCGTGCTCCCCTGCTTCCTTATCATCTACAAGCTCTAAACCTAACCATTAACGATTACTTCCTCCTCTTAAAGATTTCTCTTCCATAAAAAGAAATCTCTTCTTTCTTTGTGCCGATTCTCTAACTCGGTCTACCGACTCGGTGGTCTCTGGTTTTTCCAAACAGGTATAAAATTTTTGTTTTGTTGCCCCTTGTCTTCTTTCAAGTTTTCCATTTTGTTCTTGGCGTGCTCGAGTGTGTCAGCTGTATATTTGTGTGTGTGTGTGTGTGTGTTGTAAGAAGCTTCTTCGTTTGTTGTTGGATTTATTTGGTGTGGTTTAGGGGATTTGGATCTGTCTGGGGACAAAAGTGTGGACCAGTGTGTGTTTCTGCCTAGCTTAGGAGACCCAAAAATCCACGAAAAGAAGAATCCAATTGTTGAATTACACTGGTCAAAGCAGATTCATCTCGGTAACATATATATACATATAGTTTGTTGGATCTTCTCAAAACAATTCTATGTTGATGGGAGGAAGCTTGGATGATGATGATGAAGAAGATTAGATGTGTTAGGCAAATAGATGAACTTCTTCTTTCGATGGCCAAGCTGATCCCCCACTGCATCCATGGCAGGCATGGTCCCTACTTGGATTTACTCAGTGACAAGCATCTTGCTCAGTAACTCGAGGAATCCAATCCAGCTTTTGTCCAAAGGTAAGCATGGATGGAGTGTGGATTGAAGTACCGACGACATTCTAGCCAGTGAACTCACTGCAACTTGCTGCTCAAGAACCAAGTCATGGAACAGAGTCCCCTGGCAACACTTGGAATCAAGATACAGAATCCTTTCCTCGCCTCAAGGTAACATGAGATTGCTGTGAAACCAAGGAAAAGTCCTTGGATTTCATGTTTGTCATCGCAGGATCTTCTCTTCGAGGAAGTGGAATCGATGGATGCATCCATCACCTATAACCTACAACAGGTCGTGACTCAGTTTCATCACTGCCCTTTACTGAGGGGGGTGGGGAACACTATTACCTTCCTTCTGACTCTTCTGCGAGAAGACTTGCTGACTTCCGGAATTAATAGCTCACTCTCGAGTCATCATCATTTATGAATCGAGGGGACCAAAGGCTGCCTTTCCTGCCTGCTGCTTCATCTTTGATCGCAGGTCTGTCCTCAGTCAAAAGTCATTGCGATTCTGATGATCTCCGTTATAGCAAGGGCACCATATCTTCTGGATGTTAGGGAATTGAGTGAGTGAATGTAGGAGAGACGGAGACTATACATGTCGTTGAAATCCTGACACAAATTTGGAGTAAGGCTCGTGGGTTAGTGGCACCAAAAGTTGACATGTGAGTTGCTTTGAAGCATCGTCCTGTATATTGACCCAAACTAAGAACGAAGAGTTGGATCTGTTGTGGGCTTTTAACAGAGAGAACAAGCTCATAACTCGCATTCCAGCTAAGAAGAGCCTCTTTTATGATCAATCTGAATCATACAAGCACAAATTAAGCTGTGCAATTAAGAAGAATCAAGTTTGATCACATGAAAAAACACTCGATGAGCTTTAGTTGGGTCTTTTCAAACATTGTCAAGAAAGGATATCAAACAATCAACCTATGTTCTTTAAGGTCTTGTCAGAGTCAGAATAATTAGAGGCTCTTAGTTGGGTCTTCAGACTGTAGGGATTTGTGGTTCTCCAGGGTCAGAGAGAGAGGCATTCAGGTATAGGGTAGTGATTACATCAGCCTATGGTAGCTCTGGACTTGAGATCCGGATCACAGACAACCCCTCACAAGCTCCATTGACCACTCCAAAGAGCTCGAGAGCATCTGCAGCATGATGAACGTCAGCAGAGAAAGGAGCTCAAGATGAGCTACATTGCTTACCATGAACACCATGCTGCGTTCATGGACTACAGAGTGGTGACTCAACGCCCTACACGAAGAGCGCCGCGCAAGACGCGACATGTGAACGCCTCTTCGGCTTTGCTTGCCACAACGATGCACCATGACCTGTTCTGCTGTCTCAATCTAGCTAAACATTGGGCTCGTGTGTCACTGCCAAGGTCGTCTCTCAAATCTGCAACCAGGAAATCAAGCACGGAGCACTGATATCAAAGACCAAACACCTCTTTCTCTCTCTTTCTGAAGGCGTGCTGCAGAAGCCTTGTTTTCGAAGTTCTATGAGCTCAAAATCCCAAGGCACACGGAACACCTTGATCATCATCTAATACTTGGCATCAAATCGATCATATTCCTGCTGCGGTGCAAGTAAAAGCTCTGAGGTCTCTCGGCCTCCTCCTGATACAATAATCACAATGATCCTTTCCAACCACTCTTCACAGCTTTTTCCTCAGAGAAGGGACGATGTTTATTTATAGGGAGGACCGGGCAAGTGGAACGGTGGAGTAGGTTTCGAATTCCGAGGTCAGGAGACGAAGCGAGAGAGAGAGAGAGAGAGAGAGAGAGAGAGGGACGTCTTCTCTCCCTAGTTCAACACTGTTACGTATAGCAGTACCATGTTGCACAGCTGCAGACGGCAGGGTGGCGGAATCGACGTTTACTTTTTCCTGGGTTTTGATGGCCGTCGATGGATAGACGGAAATGTATGGGTTGTGGCAATGTTCTCAAGGAGCTGCAGACCAGTTTTAATCCAAGAGGAGAGAGAGAGAGAACCTGTGGGTCAGCTCTGAAATCCAACTGTAGAGGTTTGGGTCACCTGCAGCTTAATTTATGGGCTTCACTCCTCTTCTCTCTACCACCCCTTCCCTTACTGCTATTTATCTTCCATTTCCAGACTCCACCCCCAAGTACTCTCTCTCTCTCTCTCTCTCTAAGGTAATCATTTCACCTATCATCACCACCCTCTCTCTCTTTCTCTCGGGTCTCTTCTCTGTTCCCATCCGCAGACTGAAATCCGAGACTTGAGGGGGGGAGAAAGAAGGAAGAACGAGGAAGCTTTTCCTTTGAGGGGAATGTCGTCTGGCTCGAGGCGTCCATAACATGAGATCAATAGATCTTGTATCTTCTTTCCTCTTCTTTTACATCTGGGAGATCTCGGACCAGGCTTCATTCCCCCCAATCACAGCTTCCATCTTCATGGGTAATCTTGACATCCATGCACAGGTCTGCCTTCTTCACCTTCTTGTTCTTGATTGCGGTTTCCTTTGTGCTGTTCTTATTGCTATCTTGGTTTTCTTGTTTTCTGATCGTCAAGGAAAGAGAAAAAGGATTGGTGTAATGATGGTGGATCTTGACCAGCTCTTTCATTCTGTCTTCTAGGAAGAAGAAAAAAGAGTTTCATCATTACCTTATCATTGCATTCAGAAAGAATGGATCTTTCTTTCTTTCTTCCTTCCTTTTTCCCTCTTCCTGATGTCAGATCTTATCGATCTTGTTAAATATAACCCTTGTTTGTTCTTCTCATCCGGTTTCTACTTCACCAACCGATGGTTTTATCTTCCAAGTTAGCAGATGGTTATCAACTAGACAACAATCCATATATATGTTGAAATGTACATCTTCCATCCAATTCTTCTCCGTCTCTTTTTTGGTGCTTCTTGTGCTTCTAGTAAAACCATACGAACACTTATCAGGTCGTAGTCGATCAAAATCTTTCCCATCTTGATAAGTGTTCTCGAGTCCTTTTGCTTTACAAAGGTTTCATCGCAATATACAATAAGAACACTGTTGACTCTTCTGAAGGGCTGTCAAGGTGGAAAACCAGGAGGTATTACCCATCAGTTTGTCGTGAATTTTTCTGGGTGCCATCTCACACTGTATAGTTCGTTTTCCGAGATCCACATAAACTTATCAGATCTCTGTGATGTAAAGCACTTGTCATCTCATATGATCTGATAGCTGTAAGCCTGCACTCGAGGATTCTGGAAGCCTGCGTGAGAGCTGGCTTGCAGCATGATCAAGAACGAAGGAACACCTCTCTTATCATTCACTTGTGCAAGTTTCCTCGCAGCGATATTGTGGAGATCCAATCACACACTGGTGTTTAGTTCCAAACAACACAAAGATGCAGAAAAGAGAGACACATACGAAAGCTGGGGGAATAGAATACGTGCGGCATTGACCTGTAGAAGGTAGGGATCATCACTTGAACGGCTGTTCAGCTTGATGGAGGCTTAGGGTTCATGAGGTATGTATGGGTCGATGGGTCTCTTTGGGTTTTGCTTGGGAGGAAAACGAGGAACACAACAACAGTGGAAATTATGACTGCGTCAACCTCACGCCTCGAAACCTTAAGAACCAACGTCATGCATTGGGTCACGTCTCTGACTCCCATCCATCACCTGACAGCCTTTCTCTTAGGGAGAGTCTTTCAAAGTGTAATATTATGTTAAGAGTGTCTCCCAAATTTAACAGCCGATGCGCTGTAAACCTCAATCATATACAATTTAACCCTCTAAACCTTTAACACTGACCCCTAAAGAACACCTTATAAACTAATCCTTAGACTCTAATCCTAAAACCTTACCACATTTACACCCTACACGTTAAAAGAACAGTGTCTCAAGCCTGTACATGTACAGTCTATTTGTATAGTAATAGATCAACCTCAATAGTAGCTTGAAGAGTTTCCAATAGTTAATATGATAAAGTATATTTTAAGGAATGATATGAACAATCTGCACATTAGTATTGGTTTATATTAGGGCTGATAAGTATTTTTGGATTATTGAACATGACAAGAAATCCTAAGAATGGAAAGGATTCCTTTTGTGCAAAAAATACATATTAAAATTAAAATTTGTATATTTAATGAATATATATATATATATATATATATATATATATATATATATATGAAGAAAAAACTTTGAGTATTCCTTTAATTTCTCTCTAATGAATCTAGATATATTAAAAATAAAAGATGAAAGAAATTGTTCAGGATCTATATGTGTGGATATACAAAAGGGCTTTTACTTGAATTGTGGTTAGTTGAATAGAAGAATTTAATTTTTATATACATAATATAATTAATTTTAAATTAACTATTAGGTTTATTATATGGTTTGTTGATTTTTAAGTATCTATACTTTGACTTCCAAGTCTTCTCTCCTCCAACAACAGAAGACTTCTCTTGTGCTGCTTAAGACAACTGTTGCTCAAATTTGGACTTCATTACGGACAGGAGTATAGCAGAATCAATCAGTTTGTATCTGTATCAAGATTAGCTGCACAACATGTAGTACCAGCACGGACTCATTCATCTTCCTCCAAGGAAGCAGAATCAATCTTCTTTCTGTCACCAAATCCCGGTGGAAGCTTTGCTCCCTCACCTGAGGGCACATACTTATGGATATAGTCCCCGCGGATGACATAGTAATCTCCACCTTTTCTTATGAGCTTTAAGTCCCTGAGGTGCAACATCCAATGGTTTCGTTCTGAGCATAGAAATGAAGACAGGCTGTAGAGAGACCTCACTCAACAAAGGATGAGAAGAGAAAACTTACAGGTCAAGCCGATCACATCGGTCGTGCGCTTCATAAACATCCTTCCAGGATTTGGAACCCCTCGGGGCATAAAATACAGCATTGCCGCTTCCCCATCTTTTCTTAAAGAGTCTGTACCACGATGCATCATCCTCAGACGCCTGTCTCACTGCATAAACGTCCTTCCAGGATTTGGAACCCGTCGGGGCATAAGATGCAGCACAGTCGCTTCCCCATCTTTTCTTAAATAGTTCGGACCACAGTTCATCATCGGATGCCAATCTCCTCCACTCTCTGCACACTACAGTTTCCATCGCCGTGAAGAGTGTTAAAGAAAATTAACCAGATGGATGAGATTAGCAATTAGAAATTAGGTAGAAAAAGTGCATGAAAGAGAACAAAGATACGGCTTGTGTACTGAGTGCACTCCAGAAAGCATTGTTATGAGAAGGATAACTTCCTATCAATTCTGAGGACATGAATATGACCGCAACAAGATACGCAGATCTATTGAGGAATTCATTCCGTATGGAGAAAGTTTCGATGAAGAAGAAGAAGAACGACGAAAAGAAAGAATCAAGCAAGAACCACGAACAGGAAGGGAGCCGAGGACGGACCGTGGGCAGCTGCGGCAAGGGAGGTGCAGTCCAACAAGCGAAAGATCTCGAGGCACAGATTCTTCGACAACCTCTCCATCCCTAAAGATCTCTCGGTGCCACCACCACCAAGTTCTGTGAGGATTCCAGAGAGACGAGGGGAAGACGACGATGATGGCTCCATCAAAAGTCAATGGGACGTTTACCCACTTCATCTTATGGGGGCATTCCCACGCGTCATCCACCTCTTGGATGGAGCGCTGTGGGGTCCAAATGGCCACCAGACACGTAAAAAGATACCTAAATTGGAAATTTTGCATTTTTAATCCGTTTCAAAAATATCTTTACCCTTTAAAATATGTGACTCAAATAGTAATCTCCCTTTTCAAAATTTCCAAATAGTGACTCATATTTTCAAAAATATTAAATTATTCCTCCTTTGTTTTTTTTAGCCAACCTAATGACAGGACTATAGGAGATGGAGCAGTATGGGGCCCAGATGACCACGAGACATGTCAAAATAAAATACTTTGGTAATGACAATGGCAACAGAAGTCAAAGACAAGAGTTTTGCACCGTTGAATGCTATAAAAAATACCTTACTTCAAAATATTCTTTGCGTGAATTTTCTAAATTATAAAAAGAAATAAACTTTTTTATTATTTTTTTTAAATCGTAAATTTTGAGTGTAATTGGCACTCTTAAAATGTTGAGAATGAAATATTTAAAGAAAACATTACTTGATTTTTTAGAGGATATGTTGGTCTTTATGAATCTTATTTAAATATATGTGCCTCAATTTTTGAGTTATGTTGTGAAAAACCTTAATAGTTTACTTTTTATGGTTGATGACATGATGTCGAAGGAAGACACCCTCATTTGTAATCCAAGAGGAGATAATGTTGCCAAAGCGATTATGAGGTTATCGTCGCCTGAGAGGAAATGGGTTGTCGATACTCAATGATGTTGTCAACAAAGACGAAAGGATATTGTCATCTTTTGCTCCTAAAGAGGATTAGAGGACTTCATCGTCATCGGAGTAGAGTATAGGAGTTCATCACCATTATTTGTCATCGGAGAGAAGCACATAATCATTGACAAATGTTGGTTGTCATCGTCTACACTAGGTTATACTCGTTCAGTATAACTATCGTATCTCGAGCTCAATTTTTTTTTTTCCTTTACAAATACATGCTGATATGCTTGCACAGAATCATAACTCAGAGCATATATAAAATTAGTAATCACTTTAATTAAAATAAATTTTAAATATTCATAAATATTTATGTTTTACAAAAAAGTTTAAGTCTTAATGGCTAAACTGAAAATGTATAAAACTCAAGATCCTCGATGAACTCTACTAAGTAATAGGTAATGCTCCTCCCTACGTCGAAATCTGTAATGTGTTCAGATGACTACTCATGAAAAACATGAATAATAAATAATTAAGAAAGTGATTATTAGTACGTCGACACATCTTCAAATTTTTTTTGGGACATTGTCCACTCTTCTATCATGTCATACGATATTTTGAAACTTCGTTCGAATTTTCAATATATCATTTTATTCTCCTACATATCATTCAATCATTTAGCATATCGATTTTGTCATGACATCCAATCTTCTGACGTGATATTTGATCCTTTAAACACAATATTTGAACCTCTAGCACAAAGTTCGTTCCTTAGCATATCGATTATTCCTCCGGTTCGATGTCCAATTTTTGACATGATAATATTTCGATGTAATGTTCGACTCTCTAGTTACTATTTGATTTTCTAAATCTATGATTAAAGTATTTTTTATGTTTATTATCCCAAAAAAAGATGAATCCATAAGGTGACTTTGATTAGTGACGGGGGGTTTGATTAGTGCAATGAATAAAATTATCGGTTTTGAAAATCTTTCGTTCAATTAAAGTCTATTTCGGAAATATAACTTGAAATTGAAAGCGTATGGAAGCGTAATGAATAAGTAAGTAAAGTAGTTTGCAATATATAAATGGCAACAATAGAAATGCAACCAGAGAAGAACTCGGCAATTTTATAGTTGTTCGGTCCTCCAACCTACATCCACTCCCAATACCTCCTCCAATAATATCATTGGTTTCTACTGTTGATCTTTCTTGAAGGACAAAGATCAATCACCCCTTTACAGAACTTTCACAAGTGGCTCATGCTCCTTTTATAAACTTTCACACTTAGAAACGATGGAGGTGAACTCTCAACTTTTGCAAGCTATTTCACTATAGTTTCGGATCAGTTCTTATCACTTCTCTTGCTTTATCAACTGAGAAGTAAGGGGTATTTATAGCCCTCAATTGGATTCAAAATTAGAACAAAAAAAGGTCTCATCTCGGGTTTCCCGGGTCCTAGAGGTACCATCGCCTGTGCTGGGCGGTACCACCACTTGACAGTCTCGGAGGCTGAGTCTGGGCAGTACCACCGTCTGACATAATCTCGGAGATTGTGCCACGACGATGTCACCTGTTAGGTCACTGTTTAGGTCTTTCACTTGGCCCAACATAGCCCAAACTTAGGCCCAACTGACCCTTGATTGGATTGGCCCAATTCCTTCCGAATTATGTGCTATAAGCTAAATAAGTCTAGTAAGTCTAGGTTTCTTCCGGCAAGCTTCCAATGAACTTTTAACGATCTCTCGGCAATGTTCCAACAGACTCCTAGTAAGCTTTTGGACTTCATGACGATCTTCTTGATGAGTTCCGATGAGCTTCTTTAGCAAGCTCCTGAATTTCTCGGTCAATTCCAGTAGAACTTCCGACAAACGTCCGAACTTCCGACGAACTCTCGAACCCCTAACGAAATCTCGTTCTTAACTCCGGAACTTCATTTTGCTTTATGCCTTGATCGTTATAATAGCTAATCCTGCACAATTAAAATCTACTTCAATCTTAAACAATTATTATAAAGCTTGAATCATGTTGTCCGGCATGTTATTGGTTCATCGACTTTTCGTCCGATTCCTCTCTTGCAGCCTATTACCCAATCAGCCAGTTGACCTCCACAACTCCAATTTCCTTAGTGTAATTTCCGCTCTTCTTGGCCCGATGCCCGAACCCATGGCCTGAAGCCTTCTACCGATACGTCGACCGATCCTTCAGCTCGACGTCCAATCTTCTGACATGTTTCTCTTCGGCCCAACATGATTCTTCCTACTTTAATTGTTTCTCCCTGATCGAAGTGTCCTGCGTCACTAAAAAACGTAGATCAAATCATAAACATTATAAATTAGTTTCATTATCAAAATTCGAGATTCAACCGATATTGTTCAGTTTGGCAAATTTGGTACATCACCTTTTAGAGATCATTGTTTTTAAAATTTGAAAAGTAAGGTTCATGTTTAGAAAATACTAAAATTAGGGTATTTTTTAATGGATTCGCCCATTTGCTTTGTTACTCCTTCAATTTGCTTAGATATGTTTATATTGCCATTAGTATATGGCTTCTAATTGCATCCTACCCCTTCTTATTTGCAGCTGCAACATAGTTAATGCCGTACGGCAGCTGAGCATCATGTTTGAGACTGTCGTACTTCACGTGACCGACAAGAGACCAGTAGGAGGGTTAATTACATATATTACTCATGTATTTTGAGTAATTCATGAGTACGGCATGTATTATGGATTTGCAGTAAAACATCTTATTTTATTTACCATAATATTATTGATTTTATTAATAAAAATATAAATATAAAAGGTAAAAGGATAATTTTAATATTCTAAGTAACGGTGACAAACAACATCGATGATGGCGAACTATGTCATCATTGGGAGCCAGAAGTGATCGTTATGGATGAGGAGAGTAACAGTGAGAGGTAAGGACTGTTCTGCATTTGTGTTGATGTCGACATACTTGTCGAGTGATCCTTTCATACACTCCACATCTATATCAGTACTAATATAGATATCGAATGACCCTTTCGTCACTCTACATCTACATCGACATTGATGTAGTTGTCGAATAGCAAAAAGGTCGTTTGACATTTGAATTGGTGATCATTTTATTGCTTAGTAATTATGTCGACATAGATGCAGCATGATAAAAGAGCTGCACAGCAAGTGCATCGACGCTAACGTAAATGCGGAGCAATAAAAGAACAGCTCTGATAGCTTTTGTGAATAAGGAAAGCAACGGTGAGAGGTAAGGGTAACTTTGTATCTGCATTGGCATCGATGTAAATGCAACGCAACCCTCAACTCTTGTCGTCGCTCTCTTTGTCTACAATAGCCACTCGAGCGATTCTTTCGTCGCTCTACATATGCGTCAACGTCGACATTGTTGCCGAGCTCTGAAAGGATCGTCGACACAAATGCAAAGCGATAAAAAGATTACTCGACAACTTCGTCGACGTCGACATATATGTAAAGCAACCCTTAACTCTCATCGTATCTCTCCCCAGACGCAACAACCACCTTTGGCCCCTCGTGATACCACTATCAATGTCGTCCGATACTATCAATCGAAATATTAAAATTATTCTTTTATTTTTATTTTTATATTTTCATCGATAAAATCATTGATATTAAGATAAATAAAACTATATATTTCAGTTTCATCATTATTGAGATTTTAATATAAATGCTTGTACTAGTTACTAAGATTTTGAGCTGTGTGACTTAGGAAAGAGATGAGATGAACACTATTATAATCCATTTATTCCGAGAAGGCGTGTCCGCTGGAGAAAAATAGAACAAAGAACACACGGTTTTCATCACCAGTAGAAAAATCCCGTCTGCTGTTCCGATTCATCCGTTTCGTATCCATAATCATCGAGCAGTTTGGAACCCTCGTGTTCGAATCTGGTGATCCTTGATGCCAATCTTAGGACCTCGTCGTCTGCCTGAAACCCGAGGCAATCCCTCACGATCAGTCTCTCTAGCTTTCTGCAGCCGCTTATGATCACCACCAGTTCATCCTTGGTCAAGTAGGATTTGCTGAGCTCCAAGTGCTTCAGCTGCGGCAGACGATCCACGATGGCCTTGGCGTCTTCCTTGTCGATCAGCCCGCGCACCTTGAGCCGGGAGAATTTGGTACAGTAGCGGCCGATCTCGGCGATCACTCGCAGGAACGAGGAGGGTTTGGTCTCCATCTCGAGCTGCTCCAGGTCTCTCCAACTTCCGACGAGATCCGGGATGCGGAGGTCATCCTCTACCATCAAGTTATCAGGCAAAGCAAGAGACTTTAACCGTGGGCATCTGAGAATTTGGAGGAAGGGGAAGAGGATGTTCATTGAACACGGCGGACATGGGTGACGACGAGGGCAGAAGGAGAAAGAGGGACCATACTTGCACTCACTTGATGGAGACGTAGACCAGGTCTTGGATGGATGCGCCGAAGGACAAGGGAAAGATGAGCTCCTCCGCGGATCCGCGACTGCGGTCGACCACGAGCCGCATGAAGTGGGAGAAGGAGAGGGTCTTTAGGCGGTAGAGGGACGTGAAGCTCCGGCTGAAGGGGCTCCAGGGCATGAAGTCGAGGGAGCGGAAGTCGAGGAGCCTCCAGCAGGAGGGATCCAGGGAGGCGCGCCACCAGCACTTGCAGACGAAGGGCACCGAGAGGGTGAGGTCGTCGAGGGCGAGCCGGCGGAAGATATTTACCAGGCAGTCCAGCTGCATCTCCTCCCACCTTCTGCCGGCCTCCATGTTGAGCCCTGAGCTCTGGGTTTGGCCACTCGCAGCGGCGTGGGATGGTAGCCAGGGATTCACATTGCCGACGAGACGTCCTCTTCCAAATGGTCCCCACCATCTGTCGAATTTCGATCCAAGTGAAATAATGTTATCAAACTGGAAACTGTGAGGACCACACGGAGACAGCGTAGCGACCAACCCCGAGTTCCTGTCTTGGGACAAGAAACTTGAAATAAAATCGAATGCATTTGGAAGTACGTGTGAAACATGAGATTCTTTTCCATCCACCGGTCGGTGTGCAAATAAAATAATCGAACTGCCCCATCACTGAATTATACGGATAAGAGAGAGATTATTTGTCCCTAACCTTTCTCTATTCGACCGTCTGAATTCTATTTGAATATTTTTCCCATTTTTCGAACTAATTATATTTTAATTTTCAAATAAATAAAAACATTTCGTTCATATATTTATTGCGAGTGTTGTTCCAAAACAATGAGTCAAACACGGTCAAACACCATTTCCAAACACCCACTTACTGCCTTCTGATGTGATAATATCATCATCGTGACATCTTCACACGAATTATCAATAAAAGAATATAACATCAACTATTCTTGCCTTTGGAAACTTATTAATGCTTGATTGATGCCTCACGGCATTTCATCAAGCACCGGTAGGTGTACTCTTAAGAAACTCGAGCCTCTGCAAACTATATACAATTGTGCCCAAAGAAACCAAGAAAACAAAATAAAAGCCTTGATCTAACGTCCCCAGTTAAATCTCGGAGATACCACAGTGCATGTTCGCTAGTTCGCATCCCCGTCAATAATAGACCCACATCGGAAGATCTCACCTGCTCCTTAGGCGGTCCAATTACTATTGGCATAGTCATGTTGATGACACAGGATCCCACTCAAAAGAACTACTGGCCACCGACACCGACCACCTAAACCATGCCAACGTCAAAAGGTCGCAAAGAGTATGATGCATGCTTGCGAAGAACGTGCTACCACTGAAATCTAAAAGGGACATCAGATGCCTTTTAGAATGTATGAATAACTTAACATGATACAATTCTTTCCTTCGAATCCCTTTCATGCAAAGCTTTTCTTAAAATATCATCACTACGACATCTTCCATGTGGTTCTAATAAAAAGACATCCAACCAGACTCAAGTAGGTGACAACCGATCCAATTGTCTCCAACCCCACAACTCATCTGGTTCAGAATATAACGCAAGTTTCCTACAGCAAAGATAGACCACAAATGTCTGTAATTCTACCTAAGTGAAAACACAACGCGTGGCACAGTAATATACATGGAAAGGAAAAAGGACTGTACAAGAACAATGAACTAAGCTTGCTCACCAATCATAATATATAGCTAGTCTATTGCTTATGTAGAACCTCTTTATTCTAAAGAACAACCAGACAGACCAATAATGAAAAGATATCAACTGCTATATGGTTGCTTATGTTGATGGAGATAATGTATGTCGACAACAGGGTAGAATAAGTAAAAGACTAGAAGATTTAAAGATCAAACCAACTAAATTGCTTAGCAACCATATAGCAAGATTATCAAATCTCCCTTCGGTAAATACTCGAAAAAAACCTGAATATAATAAAACTAAGTTTAAATACTATGGCCATAAAGGATGAATATTAAATATAAAATAATAGAACCACAATCACGCTGTCAATGTGCAAAAGAAGAAGCTTAGCTCATCACTATTTAGACAGTTCAATTACAAAAGATGAAAGTAACACAGACTTAAAATGCATCAGTGAAAATCAAGGTGTAAGTCAATAGAAAATGATCATCAGATTTGAAGTTTAGTATTTTCGTGTTGAACCCTATCATGCATGTTTTAACTTGTTTCCTTCTAATCAAACCATCTAAAACAATTTCTCCCTTTGAGCAGTCAAAAGTAATTGTAATATGCCATGTTTCAATTGCACAGTTTGCTGTCCATACTACTGTTGTACCAATTGATAAGGTTATTGTAAACATGACAAGTCATAATCTTCACTCTAAGGCGATATCAGTAACTACAAATAAGAGTAATCAGAGATCTTTTTACTACCAATGATGTTCAGTTATGCCTCCCTCTACCTCTTCTCATACTGTTAAACTTAATCAACTCATCTCGTTTAAAAGAGATTCTATGATCTTTTTCTGGGCCTGTTCATCCCATCTCAAACAATTTTCCTCATCTTATTTCTTTGCACATGAATATAAACATTTTTTTTCCTATCTTTCAAATAGCCGTTACGCCACTCACAATTCACATAATTGTCAAAAAATAAAACTGAAGAAATGCAAGCAGTTATCCCTACAGTAATGTTTCTCTACTTTCACAGGTACACGAGTACCTCCTGACCGTTGGCCCTAAACATAACTGTTACAACAAGAAAAAAATTAAAAAGAGAAGCAATCTCCATCCATGTTCAACATTTGAACATAACAAAGAACACAAAATCTCTCCACAACCCGCCCCCCCCCCCCACCCGCCTCCTTTATCCCACATTAATTCCAGCCAAAAATTAGTGCCAGTCTGTCAATCACATAGGATTCTGAAATTCCATCCTCATCATCATTTGAGATCTCCATCATCTCTATCTCTTAAAGTGTGTTAGAAGCTTTCTTAATTCTTTCAACAGTAATTGAGGGTTAGATGTCTGATGGTGTAAAGAAAACCAAAGGTTCTTCTTGTTTTACTTCCTAACATGTTTTGTGTCTCCTAATGAGATAGACCATATAGGAGTTTGTTGTGTACCCACACAAGGAATTTTGATCATCATATGAGATGAGTTCTCAATATTAATCAAGAAAAGTAATTGTTAGGTCATCATCCATTCAGAAAACATTACAGAACACCATAAAGTATAAGCGCCAAAGAAAAAACTCCCAGATGGAAAGTTAGAAGAGAACATGCAGCGTTATGAAACCACACTCTGTACACAAGATTTATCAATATTAAGAAAACATTATATATGGTTGTTTAATCCTAACTAGTCATCAGAAAAGAGAAAAAATAACAATATATAACATGTGCCTAGATTAAAGGGTTTTGCTTGACAGCCGACGGGGTAAATCTATAGGTTTTTGCTCAGTCTCCAACACACCATATGACAAGAGAGCATATAGCACGTCTAAATATGATACTATGTATGTTTATACAACATAGCCCTTATCATTATATTATTTTAGAACATAGTATTAGCAAAACAAGTTATTTAAAATGAGATTGGAAAACTAGAAATAAGTAATCTCATCATTAGCTAATAACTAATATCTGACTTTGCTCAAAGTTACGTTACTTACTATGTGCACTGCTTTCTTTAGTTTTCATTTCTTATTAAGTAGTTTCAACATATTATAGTGTTAACTAAAACTGGTAGTACAATGCATTTTCTGATTGTGCAATTGTATCAGAGTTGCTAAGAGGGAAGGGATGTGGGAAAGAATGCATGCGCAAGAGATAAAATATATTAAAGAAATAGAAAGGCCAACGTGGGAAGAGGAAACTTAAATATCAGAGAAATGTGGTAATTAGCTAGAAATGTTAAAAATCCTTATATAAAATGGTGAAAAGCTGCTGATGTGCCTCCTAACAGGTAGATTTTGCAGCCAAAGAATCTAGAGAAGAAACTATGTTCTGTTGCTAACAATTCCATGATAAGAATTGTCAATACAGTAGTAAGATAAAATTGAAAAAACAATGCCATAATGTAAGATGATTCTTCGTCTCTCATGGAACCTAACAAAATGATGATGTAAAAAACCCACAAAAGCTCCAGGTTAGCAGTCTCAATAGCATCTTCCAGAATTCAAGAACAATGTGAATCTGGTTACCTTCCAACTAGATAAGTAGCAACACTGGAAAGGAATAAAATATATGCACTAACTAGGACATCATCCAGATGCGAAAAATGTACCTAGAAATCCTCTAACACAATCGAAAAGCCTCCAACCAATTCTAATAAAAACTAAGAAAAAAAAAGCTTCCAAAAAGTACAAGAATTTTGCCCAGTCTATAGAATTCATTCATTCAAAAGGAAATCCAACTTCATGGTATTGTCATAAACGATGCAAAGCTATTCATGCACCATGCATGATAGCCTTGCCATCTGTCTATTCCCTAGTTATGAACAAAAGATTTGGTTTAGAAATTTTTTTTGGACTTCATCAGAAACAAACACCAACAGAACTAACTCAGAGAAGGCAAATTCAGACAAAGAACACACAACAGCATAATACAAAAGAAAATTATTAGAAGGATCCGAATAAACAGATGCAAAGCCCGAACAATTAATTTTCAAATAGTATCCTTACCACAAACAAATGGCACAGGATTATCTTGATGAGCTCCCGACTCACAGACGATGAATCCAAAATATAATAACTTACACATCCTAATACACCAAACAGTAACCTATGAAATCAATTGTTTCTATAAGCTTATTGCAACAAATCGTTCTTGACCCTCCGGTCATTCCACCTTACATGTTAAGGTCAAAAATTGGTATATCAATAACATAGACTCATTAATCATTTATGAATAGAAAACGAAAGGATCAAAGTAAGGGAAGAGCTCGAACCCTAGATTGGCACGTATCTCTTCATAATCTGCTTCCCCGCGACAGCAGCTCCAACCATCAATCCTCCGATAGCGCCGGCAACCGCCGCCGACCGCGGCCCGTTGGCGGCCTTGAACAGGGCCCCGGTACCGAGCCCGGCGACGACGCTGTTGACCCAGTCGTCCTTATCCCTCGCGGCGACCATCCCGCTCTCGAGCCCGGCGTACAAGAGGCCGATGACGCCGAAGCGGTTGCCGATCCGGCGGCCGTCCTGGCCGCAGGAGTTGAGGATGCGGTTGATGCGGATCTTCGTGGTGTCCCCGGGCTCCGCAGATCGGAGGGCATGGCGGATGCCGAGGGAGGCGCCGGAAGCAGACCCGGCGAGGTATCCGATGCCAGTGTAGTAGGTGAGGTTCTCGCCCCAGGAGCGGCGCTCGGCGAGGGATTCTTCCTGGAAGAGAAACTCCGGGGACGTGGGGAGGTCGTAGAGGGTGCGGTGGGGGATCTGAAGATCGTGGTAGGGGTTGTAAAACCGCCGTCCGCTCGAATCCTGTCTACGATCGGCGTCATCTCCCCCATAGGTCCTCGGATCGGCCATCTGAGCCCGTCCTATTTCTAGGGTTTCGGTGGATTTCTAGGTAGAGTAGGAGCTTCTCGCGACGTCGCCGGGGGCGAAATGCAACGGAACGGCGGCGAGAAGGGAGGGCTTTGGCTCTTCTATTTTGGAGTAGGCTTTATTGGAATTTTACGGAAAGCACCCTGTTGAATTTAGACTTCAGTCCTCGGAAATATCTACCTTTGTTCCGTCAACCCTTCTGGAATCCTCCCACGTGAGTGTTTGTATTATTGGATTAATATTTTAACTATATATCATAAAAAAATTTACTATTTCAAGCTCTTAAACTTTAATGAGTTTAGCATATTATCACCATGTAATGTTTTATGTATATACTAGAGAAACTAAAATAAAAATTTATATTTAAAATATTAATTTTGTGGTGATATATCAATTTCACCTATTAAAAAATCATCCAATATATTTTTTAAATTAAATTTAATATATTTTTATAATTAAAAAATCAATCTAATGTTGATGCACAAAACTCATTTACCAAATATTAAAATTTTAAATATTATTTAATATATTTTTTGCACCTAAAAATCTATATATGATTTGTTTGATCTACTTACCAAAAATTGATAATTCGGAACCTCATTCAATATATTTTATCGAACTCATTTATCATCTAAAATCAAGAATTTGAAATCTAATTCGAGATTATTTGAAGACATTGATTAGTTTAACCAATAAAAAAATCAACCTTCATAGCTTATATCCTTTATAAAAAGAAGAAAAAAAAACGTGAATGTAAGAATACGGGCGTACAAAAACTACGACTCTTCCCCCTTCGTCTTAGCCTGGTTTTGTGCCGCTAAGATGTCACTCGAATGTCCTACGTCGCATCTAATAAATAAGCTTGTTTGCTCGTGTCATCGCAATCCGAAGTGTCCAACTTCTTCGACGAGGAGATTTATATGGAGAACAAAACAGGTTCAAAGACTTCCCTACGGCATCTCTCTCCCTGTTGCTGGTAATTGCTTTTGCTTCTCAAAATCCTGAGGGTTCCATCTACTAAATCAAAAAAGTTGTTTCTCAAGTTCCAAAATTATGCTGGGAAGAATATTCGTACATATGCGCTGATGCGTAGGAAACTTCTCTATCTTTCTTGCATATTACTTGCTTGCGGAAATGCCAATGTTAATGTTTGAACAAACGGATTCTTCCAGTGTATGCAATGTCATGTCGACAATAGTTCTATATTTGTTTGTTACTATTGCCTGGTAAGATGTAGATCAAAGCAGATCATTTATCTTCTTAAAAGGACCATCCTGGAACTGATTCTGGTTGTAGCTCACGGAGGGCATCTGTAGGAAACTACACCGAGGCTGGCTGATGTAACTATGGGTTTCGGTAAGTCCTAGGAATCTTCACATCTGATGCCAATATGTGATTATTATTGTTGGAAAAAGATTAGTATATTAAATTGAGTTAGTGAAAAAACTGGATGATGGAAAAACATAAGACTTGACCAACGTTGACCGAAGTCAACCAGTCAACTTCCTCTTCTTCTTCTCTGCCGTTGCTGCCACAAGCCAATTGGCAGGTGACTTGGTCAACTACCCTAAATGATTCACCCAAATCCGACTCAATTTGAGTCAGTTCTCACAATTATAGGATTTGACGCTGTTTCTGTTTCAATCTTAGAGGCAGGTAAGCACTCTTGTGCACCCATAGGAAGATTTATTTGGTTAGAATTTAGCTGCAAAATAAGTTGATAGTTGACCTTGCAATAGCTTGAAATACTCTACTAAGTTGTCAACTTCATTTATGTTAGCATCCTCAGGGAGAGTAGGATAGCGAGCTTACATGACTAACATTACAAAGTGAAAACTTAATTCTGTGTTATCATGGACACTATCACTTTGAACACTGTTTTCACATTCCAACTAATTCAGAGGTTAAAACGTTTAACCCTTTTCACAAGGCACTTTGTATTAGTTTTTCATCAATATCACTAATGTAATTATGCTGTTGATCTGTATTTTTCGGTGTCCTATGTGATTTATGCCATTCAGAAGGAAGCAAAATACAGTAACATTCTTCATGGCCATCACAGATATTTCAGTTCAAACTCAATATTTCAATATTCTAAGAAAATTACAACCACAAGAACGTATCATATGTGCCAACTATTTGGACTGAGCTTTTCCCACCATTGAGTTCCGTTGCTGGCAAAATAACTAGTCAAATTAAGAACCATCTATGTTTTTTCTTATTATTTCTAATATAGTCTTCCTTTACCATTCTACAATTTTTGATCCAGAATTATAGATAGAATCTACACAAGTTTATTGTGTTTTTGTCTTCTTTACAACTTGAAAGCATTACATGTTAATGTTGGTACTCTCACTGGTCTCTTATTGCCTCTGGTACAGCAACCTTTCCGATATGTCATAATGGAGAGGGATTCTTCAGGCAAATACAAATCTGATCTCCTGATGAACCAATAACAACATTTCACGAGTGCTGTAATGAGAATCATCATCATGAATGGCGAGATGGCTGAGATATCAGATTTCATTCTTTCTACTTGGTAAGTACTTACGGTGGAGGAAGTTCCATATGTTTTGTTAATTTTCTGTAGTGTGCCTTGCAGCTTGAATTTGAGAAAAAGGACACCATGATAAGATTTCATAATCCCATATATCAACCTTAGGAATTTATCAAAAATCAAACTTTTATGTGATATGGGCTCGTAGAATGTGTTATGCTTAGTATATGTTTTCGAAAGAACAATTTGCCAAGAACCAAGTCAACCCCTTTAATGTTTGACTTATAGATTGTGGGTATTTGGTTGATTTCATATCAGATCAGAGACTGCCAGATTGATAGATGGATTGCCAGATTCGAAATACAATATCATAGTTAGACTTGTTAGTCATCATCAAATTGCCTGCCACATCGAGTGAATAGCTAGAGATAAATATCTTAAATTAAATGGCTGATTTATTTGCATGTTTTATTGCTACAGCGAAGCTGCCAACTTGTTCCTTTACTTTACCAAGTGCTTTGCACGTTATACTGCAATAACCTTTCCAGCATGCAACTAAAAAAAAATCTGCACCTCAAGTGCTGAGTATATTATTCCATCAGAAAAAGAAAAAAAAATAAGGTCATTGTGCAGCCTGACCAACTTGACCTTTATTTTCTCTGAACTATGGGCAATATAATTAATTCTATTAACTTTATTGATCCATCTCCATGCCATGTAATTAAGCATCAAGCATTTGCTCCTCTTGTTGTCCTTTAGATTGCTGCTGCTAGACCTCTTGAGACGGCTTCACGGATTCTTCATCTCGAGGAACTACAGATGAAGAAGGCTTCTTGTGGTCGATGGGCTCAAAGCACGCAAGTGTGGCTAACGTGCCCACGGCATCGACGACTCCTCCGACCCTCTCCGACACCTCTATCAGTAACGATGCTGCTGTGAAGAGAGGCATGACTTCCATTAACGAAATCGTCGTTGCTGGAACACAATGCCTCTTCTCTATAGTTGCTGCTTCTGCTGCTGCTGCTGCTGCTGGTGACTGTGTTAATTGTTTGGGAAGTGATCGCAAGGCAACTTGGAGCTCCTCCACTGCATCATTCATCTCTCCTACTAAAACTTGAATGCTTCGCGACTCCTTCATCGACTTGACGGAGCTCGATATCTCCTTCAAGACCTTCGATGAACCCAAACTCAACCTCATGCAGACATCACGTAGATGACGCTTCATGTGCTCTGGTGCCTGTAATAAGTCGGAGTTTAGAGTCTTGGATGACATATGAAGCTTTCCTATTTGAAGTGGCAATGCGAACCTGGATCTCTGAGTTGATGCAACCATTGAGGGCTTCCATGCAGTAGGCACAGTACCGCATGGCGGCTCCAACTTTGAGGTATTGGCTCCATGGATGCTTGAAGCCAAATTTGCCATGCCCAGGTTCCCATCTTGCAAGATTGGCCTGTGAATCTTCAGATGCTTTGGAATTCAGGACGTTCTTATATCCCTGTGACCTCTGAGAGCACGACACCTCTCCTTCAACCTTCTTATCCTTCATGAAGTAGTCTTCCACTAAACCTGTGCGATTGGAAAAGAAGCAATTAATTCTCCACGTCTTACTAAGCTGTCATGATCTTTTTGAGAGAGGACGTACCCTCTAATGAATCAGCGAGCTTATCCATGTTACGGGAAACCAGGAGGTGAAGCTCTTGGCCAGCCCACACGGGACGAACAAGAACGCAAACAACGAGACATATGGCGATACCGATGGCGATGGTGCAGATACGCACCTGTGCCAATCGGAGCAGTTCATCCACACGATATCCAGATACAGCCACCAAGCTGAAGGTGAGGATAAATATGGTGATCCCGTAGTCGAACCGTGCTTTTATGTTGGGTATGAATCGAGAGAACGTAGCAGCCGAAGCTGAATGCAACAAAGAATCAATCCATGAGCAAAAAGCTTACGAAAATTGATTCGAAATAAGGAGAATTCCATGTATAATCATCAAAATGTCATACCTAGGAGAAAGACGGAAGAACTCAGAATAATAGGCTCCACTTTTTCTCCGGATTTACTTGCGATCCAATGGATGCCGACGGCAAGAGTGCCCGCCGTCGATGTTGCTACAGCTCTGTTTATTCCTTTGTACAAGCAGCCACCTGCACATGAATGATGGATAGGGTTCATAAAATTGTTGTATATGCGTATAGTTTCAAGGTCATCATAGGTTTATAGTTTACTCACCAACGGTGAATTCAAAGACCACCACCACTGTCATCACTGCCCACAGAGCGCATCCTCCAACGCCGTCGTACAATGGCCTGGTGTAGTAGAAGAGTGAGACCAACGTTAGTGCGATCCCGACTTTGACACCATGGATGACCTTGCGAGGATCATCAGCTCCGATCTTCCCAGCTTTCTTCCCGAAGCTCGTCACCTTCGATATCACCGTCATCACAAGCTGGATCAACCAAGTTCGTGCCCTGTGAATCCATTTGGATTCCAACTCCATTTCCGCCGCGGATCCTTCAGGGACACTTACCCGCCATTCCAAACCACCCTGTGCTTCTTTCTCGGTAGCCATCGTTGCTTCCCTATCCCCGAGGACCGGAGAGAAGGATGGAGCCCGGAGAGTGAGAGACTGAACCCTATTGTATTCGAATGAAGGCGCAAAGCTGGGGTGATCGAGGTTGATGAGGATGAGCTTGGAAGCAAAGAGCAAGAAATGTGTGCTTCGTTGTCTTGTCGTGGCAGGAGATTGATTGGAAGCTTATATAAGAAGCAATGGCGCCTATAAAATGATGGTAATGGGGCTACGTAAGGGAGCAAAGGATGTTGTTGGAGAGAGTGGAAGAACCAACCTCACACACACACAATTGCTTTATAACATCACTTGGGTTATCTCTTTGTAGTATACAAATCTGAGAGTGCGATGTGCAATTTTCCGTAGATTTTGTTCTACCACATAGAATCTTTGGCTTTGGCCACTATGGTACGGAGTGCCACCTTAATTTGAGACTGTGGCATGTACGAAATGAAATACTCACAGGATTCAAGAGGTTATGTAGAAATCTACATGCAGCATGTTCATGAAATTGTGTTTCCTCACTACTCATCAGAATAATTAATGTAATGCATTATCGGGATAAACCAGGCTATAAACATATATATGCAGCAGCTTATAGAAGTTTATGTGGATTAATGTTTCATATATAAAGCAGCTGCAAAAAGGATTCAAAATGCCAATCCTAGCTGTCATCCATATGGATCATCCATCCTCTGACCAAACAAAATATTCATGGTGCAGTCTAAAAGAATATAATAAGCATTTGGATCACCCCGAGGTTGGTTCAGGGAAAAGACAAACCCAAGTTGGAGTGCTGGTGGGATTTGGTTGTACGCCTCTTTGCAGCTTGCCAAATCCTGTCCTTCAAATCCAGTGTTGACATCCCAGGTTGGTCCAGTATCCAGGAGTCGTGTCTCAAAAGAATTTTCTTCCCCAGGAGATTACAATTCAGCACAAGACACAAAAATTACAGATTGATTGATGGTCAACAAGATCCTCCCAAGCTTTTTATGCCTTGCGAAGTGTGCTTTTGACACTTTAAAGCTTCAGAAGTTTGTATAGGATCATCAAAACCTCTTCCCGATTCATCAGGCCTCATACCAATTCATTCGTCGCAGGCATATCGTATGCCAGACTAGGTAGAATTATTCTGCACAAAAAGGTGACAGGAGAAGGGATTAAGATTACAAGACGATGATCGAACTTATGTTTGACAGCTCGAGCGAAAAGCATAAATGGATCTCTAAGGAAGCACTACAGTTCTGCACGCACGCATGCAGTACCTAACAAGAACCTAATCTACTGACCAACTTTGCTAGATGACAACATACCCATAGGCCAATCGGATCATTCTCGCTTACCAGTCACTTGACATACCTTTATCACGAACAGAAACTTTATCCCTAGTGATAGGATTCGACGTTCGCCGTACGAGATCATTCCATGATGACGAACAATGATATTTTTTTGTCCCCTGAAAACGACGCCCACAGGAGACATGACCGGAGGCGCAGCGCACCAACCAGGTTTTCAGGTTTCATCTTCCCCACCTTGTATCCACACTTTCTTCTCAGGGTAGAATTAGGTCAGCTCTAAGACGATAAGGTGTTACCTTAATGGTTGGTGCATGGAAAAGGGGCAAAGCTCATCTTTAGGTTTGGTAAATGTTCTCACTTTATCTGAGAACCTAACTCGGCTATCAGCTAAGAAGGAAGACTGAGTTAATATTGGTTTCCCAAACACTTTCTGAGAACGTGAAAGCGTCACTCGTTTCATGCTCGTAGTTGTCGACCATTACATGCATACAGCACTGCAACTTTTAAGATCGATGGGCTGCTGCATGAGCTCAGAAAGCTCTCTTTACTGATGATTAACTTAAGGGGTAGATATTATTAGGTGGCCTCTTACTAGCCACTAATGAGGTACGTCAACAGGGACGTGCCAGATGATGTGTCAAATGATTGATGAAGCAGATACTGCAGAAGGTCGGGTGTCGATTAGATTTTCTACTGTGTATAAGTCATCATGCATTTACCAGATGAGAATTTTGCCAAGATTGAAGAATGATTCGTGGATAATAATTGGAAGTGTCGCCGAAGGTTTAGAAAAGTTGTCCAAAAATATTCTCACTGTCGAAGAAATTTATGGAGAATAATTATTATTTTTTCTTTCTTTGCTTAGATACGATGAGGTCAAACGCATATATCCGGTCAACACAAACCCAAAATTGTCGGTTCCTATTTGTTTCTTCCTCTTCCTGGATGCTCCCCCTCTCATACATCGCTGGTCAACTTCTGTCTTCTTCTCGTCCTTCTTGTGGCCAACAAGTGCTGATGGGACGCCCATGCGTTGCTTCCCCAATGAAAACATCGCATTTAGTGCACTCTACCTCGTGAAGAGTCCCTCCGATGGACGAAGAACATGCCCAACACACGGAGACCTTGCACCTGCTCGATGTGCTTCTTCAGTGCGTGATGACAGATTGGATATGCAACGCTGAGAGGAGACGATGAAGTATTCTTTTGTGTATGCATGACATGATTCTTTCCATATAGAAGTAGGCGATTCGGATCAGTACTGAAGTGCTGTAGGTGAAGGATGAGATTAGAAAATGGATTTCTAGCGGCCATTGTAACAACATCTCAATAACTCCTTTAGCTGTCCAATGATAACGAAAGAAGCCGATCTGAATAATTTTTAGCTGTCCAACATTAGTTAGAAGCAAAACCACAACATAGAATTTCCACATCCACAGTGAAAGATGATGAATATATTACTCAAAGGTTAAGGATGATGATGTGCGTTTGATGAAGCCTATGAGAAAGAAAAACAAATACTTCTGCCCTCCAGATTTCTTCAAACATGTAGCATCTACAGGTTTTGCAATCTCCAAGCTCCTAATTAAAAGTAAACGTACGTCGGCATCTTAAATCATACTCAAAAGCATCAAGTTTCTTGTTTACGTACCATTAGGACAATGCATGGCATGTGATATGATACAAGAGTACAGTGACTGGGCTGTACACGCACCAGTTCAACCTCAAACACTGGTTTTCACATTCTTAAGTTGATCTCACGCTCGTTAATTATCTATATTATACGTGTAGCAGGGAAAAGAAGGCACAGTATCATAGTCGAAGGATGTAATTCCTCAGCTCCCAACCCTAGGGGAATGTTCATGGGGACCCAACCTCGAGAAGCGAGATGAATGCCTGGGGAAAAGGTGCGTTCTCCCTTTGTTCGAGTAGGAAGCACGTTGAGGGTGTAATCATACATGGGACAGCGGGAATGTGTTGGTGGGTTTAGGAATCATTAGGTGAGAATGGCAGATGAACTGGTTCCCAGCTTTTGTTCCAACGTAGGCATCCTTTCACCATGATCTCATGCTCGATCTCAGGAGGAAAAGGACCTCTTCTGATATTAATAGGAATCCAACGAAGAGCCTAATGCAATATATAATACTACCATGCGAATCAAAGGCAAAAGAGTATGCAGGTTGTCCGTGCTTTCAAGGCTGGGAGAATCTGAGTTGGGGTGGTGAGACATGACCGCTGAGGCCTGATAGACGAGAAAGCAAAATAGAAATGGCAGATGGAAGAGCAAACAAAGAAGTGAAACTCATCGAACATTACATAGATGTTGCGTCTAGTACTACTCTCTTGTTCTCATAACTTCTCTTTTGATCCATACGATCTTTGCACTAGTCCACAGATTACTATGAGTCGGGCAATGGCTCCATGCTTATGCACATACGAGTGATCGTTTCCGTTTGCCACTTCTCTTTTGGTCCATACGATCTTTGCAGTAGTCCACAGTTCATATAAAATTGACTTACCATTCTTCTTTCCTTGCCCTTCTTTATGGCCATGCTTGTCCTGCAAAAAGAAAAAGGGGGAAGGAAAAAGGGCCTTCCTATGACCACACAACAGAAATCTACTTTAAGTTGAAGCCAACATGAAATGAAGCTTCAGATGTACTCCACAATGATGAGGATAAGAGAAGCTAAGAGTTGGAAGACAAGTGAACATAAATATGTATCATCCGTTTTCTACTTAGGCCTTAACTACTGCAAACAGCGTGATCGGATCCACCATCATGAATCAAAACACAGTATCTTGTTAGACACTAAGAAGGCTTTTCTCTCTCTATCTTTTTGTTCTACCATGAGCCTCCTCCTCTTCCTCCTCCTCCAATGATACCATTCCAAAACGCAGGAGGGTCGCTAGCTTGCCCCTTATTCTTCTCAAACTGCTCTGCGAACATGTTTGAAGGGACAGCCGGCTTCACGTCCCCAAAGGGAAACAGCAGCTTACCGCTGGTACTTACCTGCATTCCGGGCAAGCTCCTGCTCTCTCCGGCAGTTCCATCCAAATCGAAATTAAGAGTAGGTGGCCTGAATTCCTGCAATCCGAATCCAGTAGGGTATTCCGGCATCGGCATGAAAGACCCGAGGCCTCTTGGAGTCATCCCACCCCTCAGTAGCTCCATGGCAGACAGAGCACCGCTGCTGCTGTTGGCACTGCTGGTTTCCAGGTTGGGGTAGTCATTGTACTCAGGAAGGCCATGCTGTCGGAAGGCCAGACTGAGATCCTGTCTCTCGGAATACTTGGGAGCTTCAGAGCTGGCGGAGAGTGAGATCGATGGAGGGATGAGGTCAGCGGGGAACTTCTTGGAAGTTGAGGCGGTTGTTAATGCTGATGCGATGGAGGAGGTGGACTTTGTGGTGGTGGTGGTCGAGGCGGTGGCGGAGGAGTGGGAGGACCGCTTGTTCTTTCTCGAGCCACCACCCACAGGGACATTCCTTAGGGATCCACCCTCAGTCCAATACCTCCTACAGGTCTTGCAGAAGTACCTGGGCTGGGTGAGGCTGTAGTTGTTGTAGTAGCAGAACTTGGTGTTGGTGGAGTTGCACCGGGGGCAGTTGAGGGCCTGCTCCTTGTGCGACCTTGGCCTCGTACTCTCCGTCAGCTGTGCTCTGGTTCCCGTGCATGTGTTGCTTGCAGCAGTGGCGGTTGTGGCGGAGGGAGCAAAATCCACCATGGGCATCATCATCATCATCCCTACGCCCTGTAGAGCACCAACACCACCAAATCCCCATTTGTACAAACTAAATCAGAGAGGGAGTAGGAGAAAACGGACTTAAACACTCACATATATCAGATCGGAAGGGAACTGGTTGGAGGGAGGAAAAGAAGGAAGAGAAATCACACATTCTGGACAAGAACATATCACTGCTTTACTGCATACGATAAAAGAAAAGCAAGAAAACAGAGATAAAAAAAGAAGAAAAAGGCAGAAAAGCAAAGTGGTTTGCTGCTTTCAAGAGTAAAAGGGGCGAGGTGACAGAATTAAAAGCTTAAGGACCAAGGGAAGGATGTGAGAGAGTGAAAGAAGAGATCTCTTCAAGGGAATCAACGTAAGAAAAAGAAGCTGTGCATCAATCTCGAGCCTCGACCCTAAAAAAGCACAGCAGATCCACACCGATCCACCAGAGAAATTTACGATCGGTAGGTACATGGATCCAAAATAAGTTTCATCAAAGTTTGGGCAATCTTTACCTGAGGCCACTGGGTAGTATCCATGCAAAGCTCCACAGATGATCCAAGACACCAAAGAACAACAGGGAGGAGAGGAGGAAGAAGACCTAACACGAGGACTGGGACGTGGCTGCTGGTGCTCAAAAGAGAGAAATGGTGGTGGGTGATTCTTCTGTGACACATTAAACTAGCCATTTTGTCCATTGCTGCCTGGACGCGCATACAGTGCGAGTCAACCATCGCGCAAGGGAATGTGTACACGTGAAGCAAAGCAAGGACGAATCAGGAGCGTCACACGTGTGGAGAAGGGCGACCGGATCGTGGATTCGAGGGAGAGTGGACGCGTGCGACGCCGTAATGGAAGACAAGCTGGTCGAGCCCCACTTTGTGCGCGCATGAAGAGAAGAGATCCAAGGTGGCGGATGAAGGCCTCGCCTTCGATCGCCATTGTGGAGGGGAGCATAGATGGATAGCGATGGGGAATAGCTTTAGGTGTTTCATCAAATTCCTTTTACATCTGAGGAGCAAAAAGACCCGTTTGTTTGACTGTACATTAATTCCTGGTACTGCATTGGAATCTTCCAAAGGTATTTGCTGGCGACTTTGAACGCAGATTGAAGGGTGTGGAGGAAAGTGGGGAAGACATTAACGTGTGCAGAGGAAGCTTTGTTTACTACCTTCGAATTTGAATGGCGTTGGAGATCGATCGACGCTGTCATGGCCTCGAGTGAAGCAGATTCAGACGTCTTTCCAAGCTCCATGGCCGGCATATCATTGGTAAGGATGATACGAGTATGCACCTCTCTCTCTCTCTCTCTCTCTCTCTCTCTCTCTCTCGAGCTGCTCTAATGGCTTCCTCAATGGTCCCTGTCACAGGATTAGGAATCAGCACATGCATGCATCATCAAAGGAGACTGCTTTCCAAGTGCTACTGAAACCTTTTTGCATGGTGCATGCATGTGTGAGGCAGTGGAGAATGGAAGTGTCGCCTACGATTCAAAAGGTTAATTAACATTACATATATAGCGTATATAACATTGTCGAAGAGTGCAAAGCTTATCAAGCAAATATTTATTCCAAGTAGGGAGAGCTTGTTTCAACAGAAGTTGACCTCACTCTCCATCTTGTGTCACCTTCTTCTTCCCCACTACCACTTCAGCCTGCCTGAAACCCAATCCATTTCTCACCTAACATGCCTTGCACTGTTAAAGGAAAATATTGGCCTGATAAGTTCGCATATATTACACAAAGCTAAGTAGACATGGTTGGTGGAGCCAAGACATTCCTTTACTGATCTCTGTTCTCAACTCAGACATTAACCAATACATATAACACATGTCAATTAAAACCTAACTTGCTGCTTACTTTGGTCTCTACTCTTCACCTAAAAGCACATTTAAGTATGAAGAGGTGTTTGGTACTGTGGGGAAGGACTGACTTATATGTCAAATTAATTGCTATTGATCTAAAAGATTAATTTATAAATAAAAATCTATAGTTATTAATAACATTATCAAAATCTAAACATGGATTCATTTTAAGGGAAAAGGAATGTCATCCTATTAAAGGCATTTCGACAAGAAAAATAAATTACAACATCTGTGCATGCCAAGTTCAACCTCAAGTTTTAGGCGAATCAAGGATCTAAGCAGAAATTGTCACATCCTGGATTTTTTTTTTTTTTCACACAGGCCAAATAAATAAACATCACTTTATTCATCATCTATAACCATTTATTACAATTCATTTATTCATCAAATTACAAATAGAAAAGTTAACTTCAAGAGTCATCCAAGTGGCTCTACCTAGCGGTAGAGGAAGGTTCGCTCTCCACTGGAATCCGATTTAGTACTAGAGAGAGGTTGCTCTGAAAATCAAAAACAAAGAAAATTCAGCAATGCTGAATAGGAACCCCAAAAGTCAAATCAAAATAAATACATGATCAAAATTCAATCAATCATCCCATTGGCGTATATCAAGTACCCGAAGGAGCACTCCCCCAACAGCGGATGGAGAGGCTTTATCCTACGGGATGAGTTTGTGTTCTCCCAACAGCGGATGGAGGCAAACTCATATCACACTCCCAACAGCGGATGGAGTGGTGTCCCACACCCGCCAAAGTGGGGACACGTTCCTCCCAACAGCGGATGGAGGAACCGTCTAGCCGCCACGTCTGACGGCCCGCTAATCCCCGAAGGGAATCGCCCTACCTGCTCTCGGCAGAAATATAATCTCACACTGGTCATATCCATTTCGGGATGAAATAACATATTTAAAACATCTCTTTCAAAAATCATCAATATCAAATAATATAAATTAACCCTCAATTGACTTGAACTCTAGTTTAATCGATTCAATTGAACTCGATTTACTAGAGCCTAACTGAACTGATTTCTAATCCTTATTTAACTTGTCTGGAACCACCCTAGACTAGTATAATTTAGACTAGATTAAGTTCAATTTAGGTTAAACTAACTTGAATAAGTCAATCAATTCGGAATCACCCTGAATTGATCTAGACTAATCAAGTCTAGTTTAATTCAATCAATATTTGGGCTCAAGTTCAACAATAATATTGGGCTAGAATGAGCCAGTCCATCTACTGGTCATGTGCATTATACATGATTGAGCATACATTACATAAAACTAGCCCAGCCCTGGCCCATGGACTAGTCATAGCATATACCCATTAACAACATAAATGAAAACATAATAATACATTAAAAGATAGATGAGGAGAAAAGCTTTAATACAAAGAAATAACATTCTCAATTTGACTAGAAACCATAAGACATTACAAGAGGGACTAGGAGATAAATTTTAACACAAGGAAATAGCTTTCTAAATTCAAATAAAAATCATGTTTTCAACACATAAAATTTCAACATATTCTAGTCATATTTTAAATCATTCAGAATAATATATTTTAAATTTCAGATCAAAGAATATCAAAAAGGGATTTTAGATAACATATTCTAGTCTAACAAAATTTTAATCCAGATAAGATTAAAGATAAACTGTAATACAGAAAATATATCATATAAAACATATACCTTTTTAACATATTTAATTCTACAATAAAAATCTTAATCATGGATCAAATAATATTATGAAAACTTTAACTGATTATTTTAATATAAAAAAATTGACATTTAAAGAATTGATGCACATTTTTCAAACTTTAAAACTTTCAACATTTAAATAATCAAAATAAAAGCTAAAACTTTTAAGAAAGGTAGGGAAACCTACCTCTTGTCAATAGGGTGTAACTCCTCGTTCTCTTGTTAACAGGGTGTAACTCCTCATTCCTCCCGCTGCCAGGCTCGACTAGGTGAGGAACGAAGGAGAGAGATCCCTCCCCTTTAAATAGGAGGAGGTGAGCCTCTATTAAGGAAAATAAATTTTAATTTTCATATTTATTTAATATAAATTATTTCCATTTAATATACTAACAAATATGATATCATCATATTTTAAATACTTAATAGTTACTTCCTTAATTCATATCAACAAACAAGGAAGTAGATTAAGATTTCCTAAATTAGATGGCAAGTAAGGAAAACAAAATTTAAATCTCAATCTCAAATATTTGATTTGATTACAGAAATGTACACCAACTGCATGTTTCTAGGACAAAAAGGAGCTTAATCCCCAATATGTTCTTATTGAAAAGCTTAACACATTGAAAGGAATAGATAAGAGCATCACAAGGCATTTATCATCCTCTTCATTTCTGCAGACCTCCTTGGATCAGGTTCTGCAATGGCTCTCTCGGTTAACACATGCTTTATTCGACACATCGACTTCCTTGCCTACAATTAACATTCATGCTTATCATCAGAAAGAGAGCTAAATACTGCAGTCAGGTAGCTCTAGAATCTTGTCCTTTAATTGTAAAAGCATCGAAGAAAGTCTCTATCGAACAGTAGCAGCAATATATTTATATTATTTAAAAACAGAAAGAAAAAAAAAAAAAACGTGCCAAAATGTATAGATAAGCTGCATGTTCTTATGGCCAGTATAGTTATTCCACATTCCACAAGATGCTGTAGTTTTGATGGTAGAGGCTGTGAGTGTAATCAACATGAGAACAAAGAGACATGCTGGCAATTTTATTGTCACCATTTCTTATCAGGAAACAAGAACATGGCAGAGGAAACAAAATAAGGTCAATCTATGGCCGACAACACCATCATAGTTGCAACCATTTCTGAGCCAACTCAAAAGAAACATCAGCTCGTTGAGTTGTAAAACCAAAATATGTCATGCTGTAGCTAATCTAGATAAAAGCAGGTTCAGGATTCAATGGATTATCCACCTAAATGCACTACATAGTGTCTTGTCTGTTTTGATATTTACAAAAGTCAGATCACTAGTAGTTCAACAATTGAAGATAAACAAAAAATAATAATAAAGATACAAATCCTGAAATGATAGTTAGGTAAAGGTAACATATACCTTTGGAATACGTTCTTGGTTAGGAAACCGTAGGTTTTGAGCATGAAGCATTTGGCGTTGAGTCATCAACATGTTCTTTTCCTTTAAAAGGACATACCACAGCTTCTGAAGATCATCCCAAGATTTAAGACGCAATTCAGAAGCCTTCCAACTGCGACCTGTATAAAGGTCAAAAAAATTAAGATGATAACATATATTATATGGTATGCTACATAATTGTTACCGATAATATGCTATATAATTCTTGTAAACCGGCAATCACACAGTGTATGGTTATTCTTTAATAATACTAGATCCAACATCTCCAACACGAAAGAACCATATACCCGCAATACATGGATCGGTCAGATAGAAAATTGTGCCTGGCACCTGGTAACCTCTAAGATGAAAGTAGCGCAACCAAAACCATAAAAGAACTGAAAGGGGAAGAAGAAGAAGAAACATGTAGAGTGATTTTTAGAAGCTAAGAAAAAAAATTGTCAATGTAATGACTAAAAAGCTAATGTTCTGAACATAATAAGGTAAAGAAATCTTTTTAGGATTATGAGGAGTATAACATGTTCGTTGTCCGAAACTAGAGACTAGAAAAAAAGATAGAAGTACTTTACCTAGTGTTGAAGACTGCAGACTATGGAAGGTGTTACAAAAGCAATTCCATTAGTTTCTTAGGGTTATTCGAGAGGCTGATGAAACTAAAATTCAGGCTATAACAACAGATTCTGGAGAACAAAGATAAGTTATGACAAAATTAGAAAACTAGGGAATTGACATTTTGGCCCACAAACTAATGACATAGTAATTCCAGGTGTTCAGTGCAAAGTCTAGCAATGCCTGAACATTGAAACTAACGCATCAATGTCAGTTTGATGCAGAACAGTGAAAACAAAGTCCAATTGGAGAGTCATTTGTTGCCAACTAAATTATTGTGCCATGAGAGTTATTTGCTGTCTTCGTGATGTTGTGGATGTGACACTGCAAGACAATCAAGAAGGTTAAATCTGTCGAATGATTGTAGCAAAAATTCTGAGAATATTTGGGATTCAATACACCGAATTAGATCACAAATATCTGTGCTACGCGAACAGTTCAAGCAACCATTTACAGAAACAAAAGCAAAATGAAGACTTTGGTACGACCAAATGTATCATTACTACGAGAAATAGAAGGGAGATCTTAAAGCAAAATAAGACAAGGCAATAGCAGAGAGTGATTCTAAAGATAAAAGAAGGAATCAGGACGGCACCATAAATGACGGGTTTTTCTTCATCCGTGCTTCTGTCCACCTCAAAGAACTCCTCAAGCGGATTCTGTGCCTTCCTAACCGAAGTTGAAGCAGCGGAAGAGGCGGCAGCAGCAGAAGAAGCTGCAGAAGACTCCGACCTGGCAGCGGCGCAAAGCACTCTGCCCGAAACCCTGGACCCGAACATGATGAATGCACCGGAAGCCTGCAACCCAGATATCTCAACTTCAAAGAACAACCATACGCGAAGAAGCCGAGAGAGGGATCAAGAGAGAGAGAGGCTACGAGCCTGAGCGGCGGACGGGCGGCGCCAAATCGAAAGGGTTGGGACTCATGGCTATTAGAGGGCGCCGACCGTACTTCCTGCAACTCATGGGCTTAAATTTGGGCCGGGCTTAAGGCATTTCAATTAGATTTGGGCCTTCAAATTTCTTCTTCAATTGGTACAATCTTTTCCATTAAATACTTCAATTGATATTACATTTTTCTCACTATTTTTTTCATTATTAAAAAAATACAAAAAAAAATCAAAATCTGTATTTTATTTGTTTTCATACATTTATTCTACAGTAATTATGTGCATAAAAATTAGCATCTTTATTAATGAAGTGAAGCATCACTGTGTTTTAGTTGTATCAATCAGCCAATTAACAGCTTCCATAGTATCCATAAAAGCAAGCAGTCTTTTTTATTGATGCCTACTTCTACTACTATCATCACACTGCTGAAAGATCAAAGGAGAACACAGAAAACCAGCCAAGATTCCACTCGACAAAGGCAGTGCTCCATGCCGTCTGCATTCAGGGACCTGTACGCATCCAGAAATCAAGGATATAAGCCGGAGGAACAAACAGATGAGAAGGATCAGCATATATGAGCTGAAAGCATACTGCAGGTGATCCGAGGGAGGTTGCAGCGAGCAGACAGGCGAGCGATGATACTGAGGGTGTCGCAGAGGCAGCCATGGTCGACGCGTCCGAGAGAGGCGCAGCATTGTTCGCCGGGAGGCCCTGTGACTTGGCCAGGAACAACGAAGCGAGCGAATGCGGCGAGCTGGCCAAGATTCGCAGAGCAGGTCTGCTGAGACGGAGACGACCAAGCTACTTGAGACTTCGCAGCCACCGCCACGAGCAACAGCACCAACCAAGCTCCTGCCGGTGGCGGATTTAAAGGAAGCGACAGGAAGGACTTGGCCCTCGCCATGGACATCAATCAAGCTCACCGTTTTCCCCATCCTCCTCCCAATGCCACCATGTATGTACAGGGAAGCTGATGAAGGAGTGTGGCTTTGCATGAACTGTAACTTCTACTGAGAAAGCATCACAGAAAGTGTGATGTATGTCATCAGTTGGAACAGAGATTAATACACCATATCAATTCCATTCTTGCACCCAATGGTCACACCATGTTGTCATTCAAACTATAATCACCAATATCTTTCATGTTTCAATCACACATCAGATCAACACAAGTTGGAGTCGATTGACCCCTTCTCCCAAACGCAAAGTAGCTCGACAAGCAATGGATGTTCTTGTGATCGAAGACGACCTGCAACTGCGAACAGCAACCGCAACTTTTCGAGCCGTTTGGCTTTCTCCTCTCGATGATTTTTCTTTCCAATTTACATATAAATATTGAAAATGCTCATCAACGATAGGATGAACAAAACACTACTACAGAAGTTGATAAGATACACGGGATAATTATCCTCAAAATAACCAAAAGACTTCAGATTTAGAAGACAATAGCGTTGACTCACCACCTTTATTGGTGCAACGAGTACCATCAACCAATGTGACTCGATCGATAAGCACCAAACGGACTCCTAGTCACTTGGATGACTATGTATGTAGTCATAAACCTTCTCCCAGTGAAGCACTCACGGTTATTCAAGACTATACTATACAAGAGCCAAAGACTTTTAAGAATGTTGGTGAACCTTTACGCTTAGTCGAGGTATCAGTACGGCTCAATCCAGTTCTGGATGTACAAGATTGTCGCCCACGTGGATACTCAGGTGGTAAGGGTGAGCGTCGGGTCGGGTTCGAGCCTCATCCGCCGAGCGCGATCTTCTCTCTTGGTGAGTGACCTTCTTCTTCGTCGTTAGACTCCTACACACGGGTCAAGGTTGGGAGGGGGATTTCCCGACTCGATTCCTCCAAAGCTTAAGTTAGCTTTTGGTAAAACGAGAGAGAGAGAGAGAGAGTTGAGTATTCGAAGTTCTCCCCCTCCCGATTAAGGAGGGTTAGCTTTTATATATACGTTGATGAATTAATCGTACGGGGTCAATTAATTGTAGCGGGCTCCTCGGACGATCAACTTTAGCTTCTATACAAGCGTCGACCAACCTGCACGGATCGACACCGTCCTGAGCTTTTCGGGACGATTGTACCGTGATGATGCCATTCGTACGGAGGGGGCAACAAGCGGCTGCCCGTCACGTATATGTTACACGCTACATCGTACTTGAGGTTCCACGTCTGCATCGTTGTGTCTGCTTGCCGGGATCCATATGGACGATGCCAAAATATGTCATATGAAAAAAAGACTCTAAAATTTTCGCATTAGAAAACAGCAATAGAAGAAGAATTAATTACTTTTCACGACAATAAGACATGGAACCTTATGCCTCCTCCTCGACAAACCAATCCAATGGTGTTGGTTCAAAATGGGTTTTCCGAATCAAATATAAAAGAAGATGGTTGAATCGAGCGATATAAGATACGCTTAGTCACACAAGTTCTCATCTTTACGAAGAAACGTTCGGTAAAGTGATTAAAGCAGCGATCATTCGGATTATTTTTTCTTTAGTCATAGTATCAAATTGGATTATTTGATGTCAAAAAGTTTATTTCTTCACGACTTTCTTATGGAGACCGTCTATATCAATCTTAATTTTTATTTACTCTTGGATTTTATTCTAGTAAAGCAAACACATTCTTATTTATTTATAAAAAAATAATAATATTATTTTATTCTTGTTTAGGTCGATGATGTAATTTTGATGGACCATATCTCTCATTGAAAGTCTCATCCATAAATTGAATAAGAAATTTATACTTAAATAATCTAATCTTCTATTTACCGACTAATCATATTAAAATTAATTATCATTTTATCTTTAAAAAAGTTACTATTCATGCTCTTATAAAACAAAAAAAAATCCCTCTTCACTGTAAATCAGCAATGTTTTTACTAAACCATTATCCAAATAAGTTTTTTTTTGTTTTTGTTTTTGTTTTTTTGGATTAAGTTAGGCGTTCATGCACTTCCACTCGCCAGCTTGAGGGGGCTTGAAGAAGTCAACGCAATCTCATGAAATTAGCTTAACCATGGCAATGAGCTAAAGGAGGAAGGCAACCAAATCTATTGATGAGTTTTGGATTCAAGTTAGGGGTCCATGCACTTTCTACTCACCAGCTTGAGGGGGCTTGAAGAAGTCAACGCAATCTCATGAAATTAGCTTAACCATGGCAGTGAGCTAAAGGAGGAAGGCAACCAAATCTATTGGTGAGTTTTGAATTATATCGCAGGACAAAAACGCGAGGAAATCATCAACAATTGAAATTCTTTTCATGCAGCATAAAACAGACGTTGTCATGTCTTATCTTCGTTGTTCCCCCTTCAAATTTCAACGCCATGGACTCCGGAAGTCACAGATTAGAGAGGGATCCCACCAGCTGTCAGAATTGTCTGTTTTCCTTCGTAATTTTCGAGTGTTTAGCCTTGAATCCAGCTGAGTATCTTGTTATTTGTTCATTATTTGCGAGAAAGATCGTTTCTTGAGCCGTTTTGTTGGCCGTCAAGTCTTATCTTTAAGCTTTGTCAACTTTGATTCTTTTCTACTTTTGGATGGATATTTTGCTCTTGCGACCAGTATTTCAGAATCCGTTCGGAGGAAAGGAAGGATCTTAGGGTGTTCCAGATACTGTAGATGCTGGCCTTTTGTGTGTGTTTTTGGTGCTGAACTATTATTTGTCGTGAAAGTTAGAGTGAAATTTGCTCCTCCCCATCCCCCTCCAGATGTCGGAGAAGATGTTGTAGATGGCGTACCATTAGAGTCATGTTATGGTTTTTTCATGATTTTTTTTGCTTCAATTTTATATTCATGTCCGTGCTGTGAAACGCTGCTTTGCTGAATTTCTTCTGTTAAGCTATATTTACCTGATAATCATAGTTGTATCTCCTTAAAATCCGTAGATCAGGATGAGAAAAATGCTATCTTCCGTCCATTGCGCATGTGAATACATTTTAACATATAGTGAAAATATTTTTATTTTTGGTTGGTCTTCTGAGGCTTATTATGGAACGTAAATGAGATTTACATTTGTATTATTCTTAGATTTACCAGTTTTATATCTCAACTACCTACTTAAATTGCGAGTGCTCTTCAAAGCTTAAAGCCAAAACCTAATATTTTGACATGGTATTGGCACCATGTTTCTCGTCAAACAACACTGATGCCTTTTGCCGTGTGCAATTGAACATTTGCTACTTTATTGAATATTTCTGTTCTTTGTTAGGTTTGCTGAGAAGTATCAAACTGTTAAGTTTTTTTCTTTTCAAAGTTGTTTTGTTTACTGAAATTATTAAACTCCATTGTGTATAGATGGTTATCAGTACTTAAACATTAAAAGTTGCTTACATGATGCTTAAAACTCTGTTCTTCTTCTTCTTTATATAATTTTAAGTTACTGTTGCACAATAGTGCTACCTATGATATTGTGTGATGAGCCTTCAGAATTTTTAAATCAAGGTATATGTATTTGGCACAACCTTGTAGATATAGGCAGACCAAGTTTTAATGACACTCTGCACTAAAATTTGGAAAATTTTCCCCTAGTACATCGCCATCATGGTACAGAATGTCCCAGCACCTTATGTGGTGGAAGAAAATTTTGGAGGTTATTTCCATGATCACGATGACCTTGCATTAGCTGAGGAGCTTCAGGATCAGGTAGGTGTTCTTCATTTTTCATTTGTTTCTCTCAAAATAATAATCGGGCGATATAGTTGTAGTTGGAATGTTATGCAAAAGCGGATGCATTTGGGAGAACATGGAATTTACAAGATTCTTTTTAGCCATAAATTAGTAGAATTGGACTATCTGCTGAACCGATAATTGGCTTATAAACATTACAAACTAACTCTTCCTTCTTCGATATGCCAAGGCTACTGGCTACAGTATGCCTTTCTGTCAGCTAAAATGTTCAGGACTGTCTTTATTCTTTACCATACTGTATGAAAGAAAGTATCATCTAGACTAATTCTTGTTTGAAGAAAACAGAAGGGGAGTTCTGAATCAGGTATATTTATGCATATTCAATAATTCAGAAAACACTTTCCAAAGATTCTAATGGCAATTTTATAGAGAAATTGAGAAATTAAATATTATCATAATTGAACTCACCACCCCAAAAATGTGGCATTTGGGAGGATCAATTTAGGCGGCCATGCCATCACAAGTGGAGAGAATATCTCCATGCAGTTCCATGAAGATTGACATGATAATGATCAGGTGCTCGCCTACAATCATGAAGAAAAGTTTGGCATGTGATTGCAAACTAATGGCACATACAACCTGCAATGGAAATTTTGACATTGTGTAATGGAAATAAATCTTCCTAGTTAGCGTCTTCCATAACTCTTTCATATTGCAAAAAATTTTGACCTTCTAGAGACAATTGTTCGCATTGTCTGTGACCATAAATCTAGCAACTATCATGTAACTGTCTGATGTTACCACTTCTTGTGTGAACAAGGATTGATTTTTCATAAGCTAAAGAGCAAGTCAAAATCGTTTCACAACTATTGACTCCACAAGAAGATAACTCTATCAGAATAATTATTCCTCAAATCTCTACATATTTGTTTTCTTTCTTTTATAATAGGGTGCGATGGCTTATCTTGTGAACAATTTTGTGTATATACGCACACACAATCAAGTTTTACATTTATATGTGTGATTGTGTTGAAGAACTGAAACAGCCACTTTGGCGATGAAATATTTACATAATTTGTGCTACGAAACATGAATTTATTCATTGTTAAGGAAACAAATTTTAGCTTTAATTTCTTGTAGTTTGGGCAAACTTTCTTTCAGGAAAGCATATATCTATCGTTCCAAGGAAATGTTCATGGTGGCAGTTCTAGGCTGAACAATGGTCATGATAGAAACATGGGAGAAGGAAATTCTTCAAGAATGGCTAGAGTTGAGCAACAGCTAGCTCTTGATGAGGCATTAGATAGAGAACTGCAGGAGTCAGAGAATCAGCTTGCTGATACTTCATTTGGTGAAGTTACCAGAATTGAAGCTAGTAGTAAATATCTTTTCCAAGCAACATCATACCCTTTTCAAATTATTTTTTCAACTGGAATTAATTTCATAACCTCTTTGCCTGTATTCTTACGACATTAGTTTTTCAATTTTCTCACCTTTTATTTGTGGGATTGACCTTAGATGATTATGGATGATAATATTCAAATATGTCATGTTATTTTAATAATTACAGCAAGTTTATGTCAAATAGTTAATCCATCAGTCTCACTTCTTCATGTGAATCTATCTGTACTATTCAGCCAAATAATCAGCCTCTCAAAATCAGTTTAGCAAGAACTAAAGCTACACCAAGAGCCGATGCCTTAGGTTAAATTATTTTTCTACTTCTATGATATAAATTAAGTTATGGTTATTCACCATTAAGCATCTCAAGAATGAATTATTCAATGATCCAATCCAATGAGAAAACTAATCCATTGATTTAATATATCTGAGACCATGTTGCCGTTGGGGGTTAAGGGCTTTGCATGCTCACCAAAACCCAAAGCCAAATGCATAGCTCATAGTCATGCCTGGTTACACTTAAGGTCTGGTGCAGTGGTGATGATTTCACGTTATGATGTGCCACAGGCATCATCCAAGTTTCTTTCTCTAATCATGTCTCCCCATAATATCTAGTACTAGATCTGTTCCAATATCAATTATCACAAGAGAAAAGCCCATTATAAATCGATAGGCTCGAAACCATATTAATCCCATGTTAATGATGTGAAACTATTTGGGGTGTCACAACTATTAAAATCTTGAAGGGGCTATTTCTTAGGGTAAAAAGAGGTGCTCTGATAGCTGCTTCGGCCAATATCTTAAAAAAAAAGTATTGGCATCATTAGCAATTACTAATCCAATTTTTGGTTTAATGGATATTGAGTTTTATAACAGAGTTCAGTGACAGGAAGAGGTCCATTAGCTGACTCCTTATAACTGAGACCTTGTGGATTATTTTTAGTGTCATTAATGTATTGATGTATTTTGTTGAAGATTTGGTAATTCCACTGCTAACATTTGTTATTTAATAATTTTTGTTCAAGATATCACTCCTGCACAATCTTTCACCGCAAGTGCTGAGTGCAATTCTGCAAGCACATCTTCTCAGGTACTTCGGATCATACCTAGTGTTCCTTATCAGAATGTTGATTGTGTATTTGAAATTAAATTCTTGCTATTGATGATGCACAAGTGGGAAGAGAAGAAGATATTGAACTAGACAATATGAGTTATGAGGTCTGTTTGCCCTTACTATCGCTTCTTTTTTTAATCCATTAGTCGGTTCAATATCAACTGCACTGAGAAGAAACTTGATCTCTGTTATGGCTGTTTCTGGCATATAGTTTGGATAAATCAGTTGGTATATTGAATATAACTTATTATATTATACATGGTATCTTATATAATTTTTTATACTATACTGGTATAAATAATACTGCTGCTACTTTGAGACTAGCCTATCTCCAACAAGAGAAAGCTGCAAGATATAGATCATGCTTCTGATCTGATTGATCAGCATATAATGTCTCTCTTTTGCAGTCGATCAGCTTTTATCAAATGTCACTCTTTAGCTATTCATAGTGATCATTGGCAGCTATTGTACTCATAAAATAGTCCTAAAGATATTTTGATGTCAACATGCTGCTTTCTGATAACATTTATATCACAAGTTGTCTTTGGGAGTTTCAATGGGTATCTGATCAACTTTTTTGGAAATGTCATTTTTTCAATCAGCCTTTTTTTTAAGTCTGACAAACTGTTATTTTGTATATTTCAATATAGTATTTAAGATTTCTTATACAGTTATATAATCATATGTGCATTGTGCTTGAGACTAAATTATGTACATCTCTTTAATCTTGCATAAATTGTATTTAATTTCTGTTGCTGACTGGTTATATAATCAAAACTGAAAAAGTCATTTCTGCAATTTTAGGAGTTGCCACAATGGGGTGAAACCATAGCTACTGAAAGCAGAGGATTACCAGATGAGCCGATTTCCTTATTGCAATCTTCAACATACAAAGCAGGGTTATTTTCCAAAAAAGACAAACATAAGAGTATGTGTTAATCTAATTTGTTTATTTATCGTGTACAACATTATACTTTTCCTTAGGACTTACAGCACAGTATATCATAAGATGTAAAGCTTTTGCTGAACATTTGACATTTCAAGTTTGTTTTAAGATGTTGGTCAAACTAGTACTTTGGTTTCTTCTATCTTGTATGTGAGAGACATATCCTTCCTAAACAAAAGAGCAACCAAGACACAAGTCATCAACCGTAATGAACTTGTTCATGATGGAAATGTAGACATTTATTCTTTTCAACATATTTATAATCGATCGGTAGCAGTTTGTGAGTCTGGATCTATTCTGTTTGTGAGTCTCTGGGTAACATATCCTGATATGTTTTGCTCTAGTTTTTGTTCTTGAATACATTATAATGAAAACAGTGACCTTTATAAATGAAACGCCAACAAAAGTACAAATCAAACAAAAATTGTGAACTTTCATATCGACTAAAGTTAGTAGAAGTGAAAAGCAGGAAATTTTAGATTTGAACTCCCTTCTCAAGTGACACTGATGATGTTGCTGCATGCAGATGTGTGATATGTTGCATGGCTTACAAGAAAAGAGATAAGTTTATTAAGTTACATTGCCAGCATCAATACCATAAAGATTGTATAACTTGATGGTTAAGATTTAATAAGGTATGTGTTTGTACTTACCATTTCGATGATCATTATTTTGCGCTCGTCGATATAGGTTCTGTTCTTATTAGCATTGCTTTATCTGGAGTATGAAGGGCATCATGTTTTTTTTCCTGTACCTTCCTGCCAAGCAGGACTTTAGATTGGATTTAAAGTGGTGATACTGTTTTATTCTTCGGAAAATAAACCCTGCACAACTTATTGTGGATATATGATCTTGTAAAAAGGGAACGCTCTGCGCCATTGTTGAAGCTTCTTTTGGTGTACAGAAATGAGAACGTATGGGACACCATAGTTCTCATAAAAGAACTCAAAAGTAGGTGTAAGGAGCTTGATTACTCTAAACCCCATGCTGACCTATAAACCTGCAATTCGGCTTCTCATTCTACAAATTTCTATATGTTGTAGATGCACATTTCTTTAGTCAATCAAAGTTTCTCATGCAACCTCTATAGCTAGAATTTTGATTTAACATAAAAGGTCAGTATTATTCTTCGTCATCTTACCTTTGTTTCAGGCATGCCCAGTATGCGATGACGAGGTTCTTGGTTCTTGAGTGGATGCACACGAGAGCTGCAGATGAGTAATGGCTGCAGTATCTGCAGACGAGTGACATCCCTTGTGCCATTTGTGCTGCAGTATCTGTACATCACAAACGGCTGCACTCCTCATGTTCGATTGCTCTTCGACTCCTCTGCTCCGTTTACCACACAGTTTTAGCCTCATTTGAACAACTCGGGTGTTCCTCATGAATCAGATTTCCTGCTGTTCTTGTCACGAGCAATCAAAGGCCAAGAAACTGTAGCTCTTCGCATAATCGATGCTGGTTCTTTCCACTGATTGAGAGATATTTGATGCTACTATGGGCCCTCAAAACTTGAGGAACATGGACTTGGATCTCGGGCTACTAAAGTATTGTAATTAGACAGATTTCTCAAAAGATTTTGTCATATCTATTTCTCCTACTTGTACAATAAAAGCAGGAGCAGCGAGAAAGATTTGAACCATAGATTGACATGTAAGATTCAGATACTACGAGAAAAATACCACTAGATCCGATGTGTCTCCCTGTCAAAAGTAACAGTTTGGTGCGCAGGACTATCAGCATTATTTTCAGGACCCACGAGGAATGAGTTCATACGATTTCGTCCTTTTGGATCGATCCAAGATATTTATTTACTTCTCAATCGTTATAGGGTTAAATATATTATCACGATTCGATTTCATATGGCGAGTCACGTTTCATTTGGAAATATTTCCGGCACACGGTAGAGACACTCATAAAGTCTGAGCCGACGACTCCCACCTCCATCACAAAGGTGAAGAGCGTGCATCACGAGCTCCACATTCAGGCGGCAGATAAAGACGTCGAGAGCGGTGCATCAGCCAAGCAATATCGTCAACAGCGTTGCATCAGCCAAGCAACAGGATGGAGTCGGACTACCGTCGTGAATACCACCATGGCAAGACTGCGATTGCCAAAGACGTCTACTTGTGGCGACAACGTAAACGTCTTCTCTGACCAAGCAGACAATTCAAAGTTACCCGGAGAGGATCTTCTGACCTTCTTCGGCACTCATCCTCCTAAAGCAGCTGCTCAAGCTCGCACAACTACCTGCGATAAAAAATTATCGATCACAAATAGCAAGTCAACCTCCCACAACCACTAACCTTAATGATGACACGGGAACAGCTATGACCTGTCTAAGATACTTCACGCGTTCCGCTCGATTTCATGGACACGCATAAATCATTTACCCTGTCGTTTTCCAATCAGTGCAGCAGCGTCAGCTCGAAGAAAGCTTCCGCAGTACTGTGGATGCTGCCGTCAGTTCCTTGACAGGCCCCAAGCTCGCTTCTGAGCAAGGCTTGTCGATCTATGATCGAGAAACGAATGCTAATGACTATCTTCACGGAAAAGATACATATATGGAATGAACGAGTTCTGGATTGCTGACATGAATATCGATGGATACTTGGGACTGACATATGGGACGATTGTTCTGTCCTTCTCCCCTGTTTGCGCCCTGACCTCTCCTTGCGGTATCTGTGCAGCGCCAGAGAGACTGCTGCTATCTCTCACTCGATTCACAAACGACAGGGAGGTAAAGGACTTCTGGAGCCCTTATTTTGGCAACTCAATGCTGGTCCCTGCAGCTTGTGACCACCTTATAATTCAGATGCAAACAAGCAGCTCATCGTATGTTCCAGCTCGAACAAGAGGAGATTTATGGCAGCCACTCTGAGAGACGATACTAAGACCAGTAGCCATCCCTATCCGTCCCGTCGACAAGCTCCGAGCAACCATCGTTTCGCCTTGCTGGTTTCAAGGTTGCAACAAGCTGTAACCATCTCCCACCACACGATGCCAAGCAAGGTTTGGCCGGCCACGTTACACGGTGTCGAGGCACGGGACAACCCATTGCGTGGTCCTTCCATTGGAAAGCGATATTCCATGTGTACGTATCCAAGCATGTGTGTTCGGGTACTCCCAGTCCGGTGCGCGAGCGTGTCGAAGAGCATATGAGTTCCGGATATGAGCTGCCACCTGCTCATGGTTGTCGACCAATCCTTGTGTTCACGGTGGCTCCGTGGACAGTGACGCATGGCGTTGTCAGCGTTGGTGAGAGTGGCCTTTACTCGGCTGGGTAGGGTTCAGGCGGTGGTGGTGGAACAGAATCTATTTATCCTCCGCTGAAGCTGAAACATTCTGTGTGCTGCATCCACCCTGGTCTCCGCGACAAATCCGACGTTGCCGTCACATATTATTGCACGAGATACACATTTAGTGGAATTCACATGGCACCAATCAACCCTTAGCCACAAGATGCACGAGAAGAGAAGCAAGCAAAAACAGGGAAGGAGAGAAAACAGGGACATAGAGTTTCCTGCTTCTTCTCCGTTTACTACAAGGAAACCTTCGACGCATATATAAAGAGAGAGAGAGAGAGAGAGAGAGAGAGAGAGAGAGAGAGAGAGAGAGAGGCACTCTCCATGCACGAGGAAGCTTCGGAACACCAGCCAAGATCTCCGCGCTTCCTTCTCCTCCACCTGCATGTGAGCTCTGATTAATCGAGACAGCTTGATTTGGTTTTGACTTTGCTGATGCATGCGATATGTTCCTCCTCCATGTTACCACCACATCATAGCACAGTCAGTATATTCCCATCATCACTGAGGAAGCTTCACGTGTGATCGCCAACTGGAAAGCAAGAAATCAAAATGTGCTGGCAATGGGCTCGATATGTTTCCTTCACCTACCTGCAACTGAAACCTGTACCTCAATTCTGGTGTTATGCTTGGTCTGTGCCACAGTTGACGATCGCAAGTGGTATCACACCAAGAGTGGAGGAGAAGGAGGAGGAGGTAGAATTTGACGGTGTCAAAATGTTGAAAGGCTGAAGGACGGGTTTACGCAACGTATGGGTCGTGAGTGGGAAGTCTACATTGACAGCGGCTGCCATCTCTCGTCCGCGTGGTGTGCAGAGTGTGAAGAAAGGTCAAAACTGGCGAACTTAACGCACGCTTCAAAACTCGATCGAATACCCACCAAAGAAAAGTCAAAACATATTCTCCGGAATTCTTCCCCCCTGGAAGCGCATCCCGCTATGAGCCCCGTACGCGGGTGCGCCGACGCAACCAAGAAAGCGGCAGAAGAACCGTCCCGTTTTTGGGCGTTGCTTGTTGCTCCCGTAGTGGCCATCGATTGACGTGAAACAAGTCGTCTCCCGCTATATATACCCCCTCACACCATGTCTCACTTCCCCATTGGCTCTTCTGCACCAAAATTAGAGGCATTCCGAACCAAAATCCCCCTCCCACAGCTTATTCGCTGTGCCTGCTGCTGTATGCAGGCCCGGCAACGTCTCCCTTGTCGCTCTACTCCAGAGACGAGACGACAAACATCGTCTATTAGCCTCTTCCCTTCTTCTCCTTTTCTCAGCCTGCACGCAACAGTGTCCGTTTTGTTCCTCTCCTTGTAACTTGGTTGCATCAAACTAGTTAAAGAGCCGACCATGTTCGTGCCTGACAACCCCAGCTCTGCTTCGCCGTACCGATGCGACCACCACCATAATCCTCATGGCTTCCTCACATTCCCCTTTGTCGTCGACGTCCAAAAGCCGCTGACCACCGTGCCGCCGGTCCTACAGCCGAAGCCCCCGAATTCCGTAACGTTGGCTCTTATAGAAGCCAAGTCCATTCTGAGCTTGGCCTTGCCGATGGTCCTCACCGGCCTGCTCCTCTATTCCCGGTCCATGATCTCCATGCTGTTTCTTGGTCGCCTCGGCGACCTGCCGCTCGCCGGAGGCGCCCTCGCCATCGGGTTCGCCAACATCACCGGCTATTCCGTCCTCTCGGGGCTCGCCATGGGCATGGAGCCCATATGCGGGCAGGCCTTCGGCGCGCAGCGCCACCGCCTCCTCGGCCTGGCGCTCCATCGCACCGTCCTCCTCCTCCTCTTCGCCTCCCTCCCCATCGCACTCCTCTGGTTCTACATCCGCCCCATCCTCCTCCTCCTCGGCCAAGACCCGGCGCTGGCCGCCGCCGCCAGCGCTTACCTCCACGCCTCCCTCCCCGACCTCCTCCTCCAGTCCTTCCTCCATCCCCTTCGCATCTACCTCCGCACCCAGTCCATCACTCTCCCTCTCACCGCATGCGCCGCGATCTCCGTCGCCCTCCACCTGCCCATCAGTTACCTCTTGGTCTCCGTCCTTCGCCTCGGCATCGGCGGCGTGGCGCTAGCCTCTGTTTGGACCAACGTCAATCTCGTACTCTTCCTCGTAGCTTATATCTATCTCTCGGACCTCCATCGCAGCACCGGTGGGCTTTCCTTCTCCACCGAGTGCTTCAGAGACTGGAGACCCCTCCTCAACCTGGCCGTGCCCAGCTGCGTCTCTGTGTGCTTGGAGTGGTGGTGGTACGAGATCATGATCATCCTGTGCGGCCTTCTCTTGAACCCGCAGGCCACCGTTGCCTCCATGGGCATTCTCATCCAGACTACCTCTCTCATTTACATTTTCCCTTCCTCGCTCAGCTTCGGCGTCTCGACTCGTGTCGGCAACGAGCTCGGTGCAAACCGACCCGACCGAGCAAGAAGAGCCGCCACCGTCGGCCTGTCATGCAGCTTCGCTCTCGGCCTCTTCGCCTTCTGCTTCTCCGTCTCGGTGCGCCACGCGTGGGCCACAATGTTCACCACCGACTCAGCGATCCTCGGGCTCACCTCCTCCGTGCTGCCGATCCTCGGCCTGTGCGAGTTCGGGAACTGCCCGCAGACCACCGGGTGCGGGGTGCTGCGAGGCAGCGCCCGGCCAAGGGTCGGCGCCAACGTGAACCTGGGTTCCTTCTACGCCGTCGGGATGCCGGTCGCCGTCGGGCTCACATTTTTCACCGGGCTCGACTTCAAAGGGCTCTGGCTCGGGCTGCTGGCGGCGCAGACCACATGCGTCCTGCTAATGCTCTTAGTCATCAAGAGGACCGATTGGATCACGCAGGCGGAGCGGGCGCAGCAGCTCACCGGCGCGGCCAGCGGTGCAGTCAACGACGCGTTGCCGTCGCCGCCGCAGAAGGGCATGCCCGTGGATCACGTCGATGAGACTGGCAGCCTGATTATAAAGATTGAGCAGCCAAGTTCGTAGCATGAAGCGCTCATTATTTTTGCACTTAGTTTCAATCCTTTGGGTTCACAGTTTTAGGACACATACAAGCACAACATTTTTTATTCTATTTTTCTGATTCATCTATTTCTTTTCTTTTCCGTCTTACTAATAGTGGGCGGTTGGCCTGTAAAATAATCGTATCAGGAAGGAAAGAACAATTTGGGTTGTGCTACGGCTTTCCCTCCTCCACTCTTGTCCACAGTGGGTGGATTCCGCCATCTTCTTCTTCTTCTTCTCTTTTGTTACGGCTGCGTAAAGCCTAGCCACAAGAATCCTGTCACTGGTCCTCCAGCACGGCGGCTGGGTCCCAATTCCAACTCATTGTCGTTTCAGATCAACTCAGCTCATCCCACTCTTGACTTTTTACTCCTAATATACATATATTGCAAGCGTCAAATTGGGTTGAGTCCTAGGATTGTACTTGTGATGGGAGCACCCCATCCGGAGAGCATGTCGGCCATGCCGGCATTAGAATTTAAGGCTTCGGGACTCGGGTCAGCTCCGACCCCAACTCCTCGTTCATACATAAGCTTTGATACAGTAGTACCTCACAGCCTTGCCCATCCACTTGGCAGCAAAGTCAAACCATAATTTTGGTTGTCTTTCACAGACAGTGAAGTCAGCCCCTTAAAAATCCCTCGAGGTGATACATCTGTTCTTGTTACTTTAAACACGTTCAACGCCATGCATCCAGATGCGTCAGCTGCTGGTTGTCTAATGCATAAAGTAGTGGTTTCTTGTGCAAGCCAGCTCCGCCCTCGACATGTAGAGCCATCACCGAGACGCAGCGTAATGGTGATCTCTTCCGGCATGCAACGCATGGGGTAGATCGATGGCGTAACGCATGACATCCAATCCGATTGGTCTCGTGAAGAGATTAATGGCGATGAAGATGTATTCAACGCAGCCTAACCAATCATGGCCACGGTCAGGTCTCTATCCTACCTCATAGCACGTGGTCTTCTCTTCCATGGCGGCCATGCTTCAAGCTTCGCCGGGATTCTTCGTTACCGTGATCTACTTAAATTATCCGAGGCTGAGTGAGTCACAGCTTGTGTGTAGCACAGTACTGATCTAACATGTATTCTGACCTCAAGAAACAAAATCTCGCAGTGATCCATTGATTGTTTCCTGGATTCACTGCTGGGATCAATTCTGACAGCGATGCGGCTCTTCGGTTCTTCTTGACTAGGAACAAACAAGTCATCAGCATTCAGGGTGGCGAGATCCTTACTGTGGAGATGCGCATTGCTACAGAACGGAGACCGCTGACTTATAATCGAGAGCTGACTTTTCCTTCATGTATCGAAGCAGATTCGGATCATAGTCTTTCTTTCGTAAGCGCCACAATGTCAACGCTGGCTTGCATGTGAACAACGATACGCGATCATGTCGCTCGAAAAACGAGTCATGTTTCTAGATTGGCTGCGGAGTCCGTGACAGAGATGTCTATCACGAACAAATTGATCTTAAATCCGATCGACAACCTGTACATGAACAGGAAATAATCGTGATATCTCATAGTTTTACAGGTTACTGCAGTATATTAGATTGGCCGTCGTCGTTGCAGCTACCAGAAGTCATTGCATGAGCAAAGGCCTCCTCTGAAATGGTGAAATCGACTCCGATCCCTCGCAATGATCTCTCTACCAAAAACCTCGGAAACAGCCTTTAGGAAAGAATGGCAATCGCCGCACACACGAAGATTCTTCGTGATTCGAATCGGCGAGCCAGGAGCACTGCTCATCAAACCAAATGCGACAGCCATCTTCTCACTGTGGAAGAACAGAGAGTGCTCTTTCTCTTCCTCTTCTATGTTAAAGAGTACATCCGTAGTGCTTGTGACATGGCCTGCTGCCTTAACCCTGTGCCACATCTCTTCCACCATCATGTAGATTTGCTCTGTTTGGTGGTGAGATCTATCGCCGACGACGAATTCTTGAACTGTCCCATTCAACTCGATCCAACTTATTCCCGGAGCTTTCTCGATTCCTTTGGCTCTCATCAGCTGCCTGACCTCCAAGGCCTCGTCCCACCTTCGAGCACCCGCATAAAGATTGGATAGCATCACGTATCGATCACAGATGTCAGGCTCCAACTCGATGACGCGTTGACCGAGCCTCTCTGCAAGCTCGATATCTCCAGCAGCCCTACAAGCACCAATGAGACCTGCCCACATAACCACATTTGGTCTGATGGGCATGCTCTCTATGAATGCCAAAGCGTCTTGCAGCAGTCTCGCCCTACAGAGCATATCCACCACACACCCATAGTGCTCCATCCGTGGCCTGATCTGGTATACCTCCTCCATCATCCTGAAATATTTAAGGCCCTCGTCCACCAATCCTGCATGGCTGCATGCGGATAGTAGTCCTATGAAGGTGACGTCGTCGGGCACGATCCTCTCCTTGTTCATCCTCCCGAAAAGCTGCAGTGCACGTCGACCATGTCCATGCATCGCTAGTCCGCCGATGACTGCATTCCAAGTGAAGACATTCCTGTCCCTCATCTCCTCGAAGACCTGCAGAGCAAATTCTAGACCCCCACATTTTGCATACATGTCCACCAGAGCAGTCTCGATCACAACATCACGGTTGACTCCCTGCCGGTCCATCAAGAGGTGAATGTATTTGCCTTGGTCCAGAGCTCCCATATGAGCACAGACAGACAGCATCGTCACAAGTATCACCTCGTCCGGCCTTACCTCGTTGCGCTGCATGCTTCGAAACAACGCCAACGCCTCCTGAAACGAGCCCCATTTTGCCAGACCGGATACCATGGTTGTCCATGTCAACAGATCTCTCTCCTCCATCTCATTGAAGAGACTCTGTGCCGACTCCAAGTCTCCGCACTTGCAATACATGTCCAGGATGGCGTTCCCCAAATTGAGGCTCTTCGTCACCAGACCGAGCTCACTGGCATACGAATGGAGCGATCGCCCTCGATCCAAATCACCAGATCCAGAGCAAGCCGACACCAGACTTATCAACGTGACATCATCTGGTTTGATACCCATGTCTTTCATCCCCTCTAACAGATGCAGTGCCCGCTCGGAAAAGCCTTCGAGGACGTAACCTCTCATAATGATGTTCCATGACACGACATCTCTATGAGGGTTTCCGTCGAACAACTGGTGAGCGGCTCCGAAGCAGCCGCAATAGGTGTACAACTGAAGCAATGCGTTGAGCACGTAGACGTCAGTGTCGAGCCCAGCCTTGATGGTCTCCCCGTGGAACCTCATCCCGTGCTCGAGCGCGCGCGAGCGGGCGCAGGCCGTGAGCACGAAGGGGTACGTATGGTGATCTGGCGCGACGCCGGCGCGGAGCATAAGGCGGAAGAAGGAGAGGCCGGCGGGCGGATCGGGGCCACGGGCATGGCCGCGGATCATTGCGTTCCATAGGAAGAGGTCGGGAGGGCGCCGCAGCTGGGCGAAAACCCTGCGGGCGTAGCCGAGATCGCCGGAGGGGGAGACGGCAAGGAAGGAGATGAGCTTGCTGGTGCATCGTGGGTCGTCGAGGAGGGCGGTGCGGAGGAGGAAGGCGTGGGCTTGCGTACATTTGGCGACGGAGGTGCAGTACTTGGAGAGGTGTTCGATGCATTGCGAGTACGGGATCATGACACCATGAGCGGCGACTCGGTAGCCAACACGTCTTCTGTCGAGAGAACGGGTAAGGTAGCTTAAGCACGCGGACTCCACCCGACCCGATATCCGATTGCACCATCTCTAGTGGATTTCGGATTCGGATTTCAATTGCAGCTTCAGGAAGGAACCAGCCGCCCGCTAAGTCTCATCACGCGGATCCGGTAAGAGAAGAGAAATAGTTGAGCTTGGGCTTGGCTCCCGATTCGATCTTATTGCAAGGACGGGCCCCAGCTAAAATGCTTGATCATAGCACTTGGAAGGTGAACTGTTTAATTCTATATTCCATAATCTTTAACTGAGCAATTTGTGATGAATTGTTCTAATAAAAAATTAAAGTTAAAACCTTTACGCTTTGAGACTCACTCAGTTTTTATAAATCTATAAATTTAAGTCATGGGATATCTATAAAAAAAATTAATTTATATGGGTAATTTAAAAAAACCATTTTTTTATTTTTATTTTTTCCCTATTGACATCATTTTTCATTTATTTTGTCTTCTGATTCCTAAAAGATGATATTACTCATGACCATCTTCGTTTTATCGTAAGGTCTTATCGTGTTCGTCTTCCCTCCCATCTTTTTCAATCTTTGCTTTACATCCTCTCTTTTTGCACCATCTTTATCAATTATCTTTTTCATCTTTTTCAGGAGGTATAGTTGCTCTGATATTTCTTATTCTCTTTCTTTGTATTTATATCTTCTCTTTTCTTCCTACGTCTCTCTAGTTGATTATTTCCTATTCCTTACCTTGCCAAAATACTTTTGCTAGGAAAACATTGTCATCATCCCCGCTAATGCAACCTCGCTCTCATCGCTCAGACATCCAAGATGAGAGATGATGATAGATTTTTGGCTTCCAATAAAAGTGTTGAGTAGAAAGCGAGATGCCTCGATGGCAGCTCTTATGAGGAGGTTAAAGTCCATAAATGTAAAACAAAGCGAGAGGTGATCGAAACATTAAGGAGTGGATAACGAAGGTAGAAACTTAAACTATATAAGTAAAGTGAAAATAACCACAATGGTGAGGGGCAAAAGCCACAATCGATGAGTAACAAGATCGAGAGGTGACGATGGACGAGACACGAGTAGGGAATAATTTCGTCGTATAGGAAATAAGAGACGTTCGGTAAGAATAAATAAAAAAACTATTAATTAAAAAATAATTTTAAAGTTTACCAAATTTTTATTATGAAATAAAGAAATTAAATAAAAGGGGCATGAAAGAAGGCTCCCATGACACAAGTCAGAGGGGGAGAGAGCGAGAGACAGGTCCTCCACAGAAAGGGAATCATTGCCTTGCAAGAGGTTAACTCAACCCCGCCCACATTACTCTTCTTCTCTCCGTTCCCCAACAAAATACCCGTTAGCCCTCGCTCTCTCCCGCACTCTCCTCTCACCAGCCACCGCCGGCCCCGCCCTCCTCCCGCTGGCGATACCCGTCGCCGCCGACGCAGCAGCAACGTCAGCAAAGATCCTCAGGTGAGGCGCTTTCCTCCCCTCCTCTCCTCCCGCGCCTGCCCTTCCTCGAAACGGTACGATCTTTTCTCTTTCGTCCTCCAAGAAACGGACATTGGTGCGCTCTTCTCGATCACGGACCTCCCTTCCCTTCCTCCCCCGATGATCCCTCCCCTGCTGAAGGGCGCGTGAGCCCTCGACGGTTTCGGATTATCGATACCGATGAAACAGCGGAAAAAGAGCGGTCTTGATGATGCACGGGCTGGCCCTGGGCGGGCGCTGAGGGAACGGGAGAAGGGGTCTAATGTTTCCGTCGCTGGTAGTGGTCCTGTAGAATCCGGATCCCCGCAACCTACGTCGGTGATTTCGAAGATGGAGAAGAAGGAGCGCAAGAGGAAATCATTACCCTCGGCTGAGGCAGGTGTCGGAGTATTGGATGAGGACGAGCAGCCGATTGGTTGTCTTTTCAAGGTCAAGAAGGCAAGGGTTGCGAACAAGGGTAAGCCCGCTTCCCCTCGTGCCAGGGCTGAAAACCCTAGGCATGACGAGAAGGCCGAGTACGGCGAGATGGACGATACATTAGCCAGTTTCAAGAAGAAGCTGAAGGGTCCAAAGAGGGGTAAAGCTGTTGGTGACGCCGCATCCATAGGTGAAAAGAAATCCCTCCTGTTGGATGGGTTAGGCTTGTTGGAGAAGGTGGACAACATGGGAGGTGACAATGTGCAGTTAGGGCATCTAGGGAATCCTGGAAGCAGAAGATCCAGGCATGATTTAACCATGAAAGATGGGGCTAAAGGTGTTTCAGGTCTTCGCAGCAGCTCAGAGGATTCTTCAGACGTGAGTTTGGGAGATTCACTATCAACTTTTGTCAAAAGGGTTCATCCGACTAAAAAAACAAAGGCAAAAGATAGAACTCCGAGTACTGATGATGAATTGATGTGCGGAACTGGTATGGTTTCCAAAGATTTGGTTCCAAACCTTGAGAGATCTCCTCTGTTAAACAGTGGTCTGCCTTCAATTCCTGATGGAGCACAATTGGAACTTGTCACCAAAATTAGGGGTCCAAAGCCTCATGGTATAGTTACAGAGATGAAGATCAATAGTACACCAGATGGACATTTGGGTGGGAAATCTGACGATGAAATGTTGGTGAAAAAACAGACTTCTGCCTCCGGAAAAACTCTCTCTTGCTCATCTATGCCTCAAGAAGGTAGGGTACCTACTTCAATATCTTCCAAGTTGTCAAGTCATAGTTCAGGTGGAACTTCCAAACAATTACCCCGAAATTCAACTCATGAGGCTTCTTCTATTTCTGGCCTTGAAGTTATGGAAAGTGCAAAATTTGATGCTTGTGGTGGTTCTGTTCTACGTCATGAGGGAAATTTTGGTAGTTCTGCACCATCTTCATTTCACGTCTTGAGTTCTGATTCTGTTGAAGCAACGAACGAGATAACTGTTTTACCAAAACAACAGTCAGAAAAATGTGTGGGAAATGACCATAAGATGAATCAAAGTCCTTATGAAACGTCTGACGAGAAGCTACCTCACCAGTTTACTGATAAGATAGCAAGGCAGGGGAATAGTCTCAAACATTTCACCAATGGGAGTGCGACTGTGGGTCTATCAACTTCTGACCATCTTTTTTCGATGATATGTAATGGGACTAGGATTAGACAGTGTTCTCATAGATCAAATGAATCACCAGCTAAGGATGGAAACAAACTTTCTGATGGTACTCATGGGTTATCAGTTCAAGGTTCATGTTCTGAACATGTGCTTAGGATGTCAGAAAAATGCAAGGAACATGGTAATGCTTTAAACGAAGTTATCACTGGGGTTTCTGGAGAAATTTATTCTCTCAAAAGGCAGAGGAAGGAAGTTGTAGGGGCTTTACATAATGATGCGTCCATTGATTCATGCGATAAAAATTTAAATGAGGATAAAATACTCAACTTAACTTCTGAGGAAGCTTTTGAAAGACCTTATTATAATTGTGAGAAGATATCATCTGCGAAAGAAAGACTGCATGCAATAGAACCTGAAGGTCATGATGAATTATCATGGCCTTCCTCTGAGATTTCACCAAACATCAATTGCCAAAAGTGTCAGCTACATAATGACTGTAGGTTCCATCACGGAGTCAGTAGCAGCCGAGAATATGGTGGAACTTTGCCTTGTTTATGTTTCTCAAATTTTGGTGAGAAGGTAGAAAAAATTGACGCTGTTGTTGTCCATCCAGATCAATCGACAGATATTATGAGATCTTGTAATTCACAACTCTTACCTGCCAACATCTCATCTGATGAGAATCCTCAACCTGATGATGTCATACACCAATCGTTGAGTGCAAATATTCAGGGAGTTTCACTGGTAAATCACATACTATATGATGCCTCCAAAGAGCCATCTTCCACCAAGAGTCGAGTTCCTTTTACCATTGAGGATCCTTATGTGGTGAATTCTGAGACTAGATTCAATCAGACAGAAACTCATCAAACTGAACCATCTTCAGTATCCGAGTGTGATGTATATAACCAATCAACAATTTCCCGTGTGGTCCGTAATACAAAGATACATAGGCATGGTGACATGGCATATGAGGGAGATGCTGACTGGGAAGTTCTAATGCATGAGCAAGGACCTTTTGCAAACTTGTCTGCCACTAATGAAGACCAGTCTCTTAGACAAAGAGATAAGTCATGTGCACATTCCTTAGATGAGGTTTCTTATGATGGTTCAGTAGCAGTAGCAACTGGGCTAAAAGCTCATGCTGTTAGTCCAATTGAGAAGATCAAATTTAGGGACATCTTAAAGCGTAGAGGTGGTCTTCAAGAATATTTGGATTGCAGGTAAGTTACATTTTCGTGAAAATGTGCAGTTAATTTTCGTGATTTTTTAAATAGGGAATTTTTAACTCAAAAGTTGATACTAAAGACATGATCAAAAACCTTTTTTGCTTTTAGCTTATGTGTTTTCTTATTTGTGCACTTTGAAACTTGTTACATGTTTTAGTTTTATCTTTTTCTAAATCATGGTTATTTTTAATGGTGGTTGAAACTTTTCATTCGACTTACGGAATTTCTGGTTTTTGATTGCTATTTTTTAAACTTAAATTAGACATCCTTATTGCTTTGCATGTCAGGAACTTTATTCTAGGTTGTTGGAGTAAAGATGTGAAGCACATACTTCCTCTTATGAACTGTGGTGTAACTGATGCTTCTTCGAAAGATGAATCAGCACGTCAATCCCTCATTCGTGAGATCTATATGTTTCTTGACCAAAATGTAAGTTTTCTTATAGGAAAGAATATATATATTTCTTCATTTCCATGTTAATATCATATTATCTATTAATGTTGATTGTTATCCTTCTTCAAGTATCGCTGAAGTTGAATACCTGCAATCAAGTCTTAGTTATTTGGTTCCATGTAACAAACGAGAGTTTTTGATACTGATTTTGTAGGATATGTGTGGTCGGACTTCCTCTTTTTTCCTGAAGGGATTTTGTTTTTCAATAACTAAGGTTTCTTATAAATGATCTTGTATTTTGGGCCAAGCACTTCTGTGCTCAGGATGCTCTGAAGTTTAAATTTTAAAGATTTGGTATGCTGCTCTTTTTTTTCATGACGTTAAGAATAGACATCCAGATTCTTACTAGTTTTCTGCAGGGTTACATTAATGCTGGAATTGCTTCAGAGCAATGTGTGCCAAAGCCTTCTGTAAATGTGCAAGTTAAGGAAAATGCTAATACAGAACTAGATTTGTCGCCAGTGGTTCTAATATGTGAAAGAGAACCACCCAAAACTTTCATAGCTGGGGATCCTGTGTGCTCAGATTTGGTCTGTAACTTAAGGAGTGAGTATGAGAAATTTTCTCCATATGATGAAGGGGTGAGGTGCAATGATGCTCAGAAAGAAGACATTGCGGAAACATCTATTCCTTCTATGATTGATCCACCATTTGATTGTGGATCAAAGACTGATGGTTCCTCACAGCACATAGAGGCTTTTTCTGATATGCACAATGTGACAAACATGGTGAAAGAAAATGCTAAGATTCATTCATCTTTTGCACAATCTTTAGAGGTGAATAATAGTACTGAATCTGGTCTAAACATTCACAAGAGGATAATCATTGTTGGAGCTGGTCCTGCTGGCTTAACTGCAGCACGTCATTTGCATCGCCAAGGCTTTTCCGTAACTGTTCTCGAGGCTCGAGATAGAGTTGGTGGTCGTGTATACACAGACCGCTCATCACTTTCAGTTCCTGTTGATCTTGGTGCCAGCATTATCACTGGTGTAGAGGCTGATGTTGCAACTGAAAGAAGACCAGATCCATCATCCTTAATCTGTAACCAGTTGGGTCTTGAGTTAACTGTTTTGAACAGTGATTGTCCTCTTTATGATATAGTCACAGGTCTTAAAGTTCCAGCTGACTTAGATGAAGCTCTGGAAGCTGAATATAATAGTCTTCTTGATGACATGGTACTTCTTGTTGCACAAAATGGTGAGGGTGCAATGGAAATGTGTCTCGAGGATGGATTGGAATATGCCATTAGGAAGCGGCGGATGTCTAAGGCAACATCAGATTCTGTAGAATTCAATAAACTAAGTGTGGTTTATGATTCAGCAACAGTGGATGCTTCTGTAAATTCCTCAGCTTCTAGATTGACAGATGGTGCTGACCATGATATTAAAACTAATATTTTGAGCCCCCTTGAGCGAAGAGTGATGGATTGGCACTTTGCGCATTTGGAGTATGGTTGTGCTGCATCACTTAAGGAAGTATCACTTCCTCACTGGAATCAAGATGATGTTTATGGAGGATTTGGTGGGCCCCACTGTATGATTAAAGGGGGTTACAGCACAGTTATAGAAAGTTTAGGCCTGGGACTTGATATTCAATTAAACAAAAATGTTACTGAGATCATCTATAACACCAATGAAATAAGTGGTGCCGGCCAAGATGAAAACAAAGTCAAAGTTATTACATCGAGTGGTATGGAATATGTAGGGGATGCAGCCTTGATCACTGTTCCACTTGGTTGTCTGAAGGCAGAGACAATTAAGTTTTCTCCTGCCTTACCTGATTGGAAGCAGGCTTCTATCAAGAGGCTTGGCTTTGGTGTGCTAAATAAAGTTGTATTGGAGTTCTCTAAAGCTTTTTGGGATGAAAACGTAGACTACTTTGGGGCTACTGCAGAAGAAACAGATAAAAGGGGCCAATGTTTTATGTTTTGGAATGTGAAGAAGACAGTTGGGACACCTGTTCTAATAGCACTTGTAGTTGGAAAGGCAGCTAGACAAACCTTCAGCAAATCTGATCACGTGAACCATGCTTTGATGGTTCTTCGCAAACTTTTTGGTGAAGCTTCTGTACCAGATCCTATTGCATCTGTTGTGACAAATTGGGGTATGGACCCATTCAGTAGGGGTGCTTACTCTTATGTTGCTGTTGGAGCATCTGGTGAAGACTATGATATTTTGGGAAGAACAGTTGCAAATTGTTTATTTTTTGCTGGTGAAGCAACCTGCAAGGAGCACCCTGATACTGTTGGTGGTGCCATGATGAGTGGTCTTCGAGAAGCAGTACGCATTATAGACATCTTAACTACTGGTAAGGATTACCTAGCAGAAGTAGAGGCAATGGAATCTACACTGAGACAGTCAGATAGTGAACGAAATGAAGTAAGAGACATGTCAAAGCGACTTGATGCATGCAAGCTTTCTAGTGGTCTTTGTAAAAGCTCTTCAGATGGCAAACATATATTGTCCACCAAGGAATCTTTATTGCAAGACTTGTTCTTTAGTGCAAAAACTACATCTGGACGACTACATCTTGCTAAAGAATTATTGCGCCTTCCTGTTGAATCTCTAAAATCTTTCACTGGGACCAAAGAAGGACTCAGCACACTCAACACTTGGATCCTTGTAAGATAATTCTGAGGTTATTTTTTAATGTAATTTTACCTGTTTTAGAAGGTTAATTTTTTAATGATATGCTATGAGAAGCTATCATTTCTGAAAAATAGTTTTCACCTCTCCTTTTCAATACAGGATTCGTTGGGAAAAAATTCTACTCAGCTCTTGCGACATTGTGTTCGCCTGCTTGTTCTTGTATCAACTGATTTAGTTGCTGTTCGTTTATCTGGTATTCAATTTTCTAGTTCATGCTTTATTCGTTTTAAACCTCTTCACATTATTAATTTTTTTCTCATTATTTTAACATCAAAGTACCGGTGCCTATATTCTGCCTGTCAGCTTTTGAAGTTTGTTAGTTTGCTGTACCTATGCATCTTAGCTGATCATTTTTCCTTTGCTGATTGCAAATTTTATATGTGGCACGATTTCTTGTATGCCTAATCTCTTGTCAAGTTGGATGTATGATAAATAGTAAATGGTCTTTAGTTTTGTTTCTCTTTCTACTGAGCTGTAATTTGCATTCTTGAAACAGATTCAAATGGTCTAGCTCCTTTGCCATGGTGACTATTTTCTTTTCAAGAGGATTGACTGGTTATGACACATTGGAGTTAGCATAAAGTTGATATGTTGTGTAGTACCATGTTCTGTGTTGCAGTTTGGAATTTAGCATTTGTAGTCAGGGTGTTCTTTCTATTTAGTGGTGCATGATCTTGATATTGCATTCTGGAGTAGCCACCAGCTTGAACAAGTCCTTAATTATTTAAAATTTTATTTCATGGCTTAGGATCTCAGCCAACTAGGATACTTTGAAGAACTAATATATTATTTAAGTGCAATTTTTCACTATTTATGTAGGAAGTGATTGTCTAGGTATATGCAAGAAATAATGACAAGATCTTCATGCATAGACATTAGGTTTCATGCTGGATACAAGAATACTCTTCTCAACATATTCAAGTATGAACCTCACCTGGATTTGAGTCCAGCTCTAATCTCCTAGATAGATGCACCAGTACCTATGAGACACATGGAGTATGCACTGAATGTGGGAGGAGTTACTTTGTATGCAGCAGAGGAAAGTGGGATTTGCCAGACAGTTTTGAAGTAGAGGCTGACTTTAATAGCAAGCAACATAGTGGTTTCAAGGAAGAAAAAAAAGGAGACAATCTGAGAATGGGATTAAAAATGAGTGCAGTTCAGCAAGGACTGGAATTTGTTTGGCATCAATACCGACCCTTGGATGGACTGGTATGGTATTGGCAGTTTCCTGTACTGTATTTTTTTTCAAAATATATAACAAAAATGTTTCCAAAGTATCCTAGTAGCAAAGTTTCAAATACTAACTAGACAGGTATGTCTCAATCAATAATTATTGGTCCAACCAAGGACCTGTCCTGGGCCATATAGGTTGGTATTAAATTTCTTTTCTTTTCAGTTATACCTGCTTGTTCTAGACTTGTGTACCACCCTATATACCAACACCATAATGATTTGATTGGTTGCTGAAACTGGTACCATCGAAATTTAAATTCTTGCCCGGAAGAATTCATTCTTTAGATCATTTTTATAGAGAATTAATTTGTGGAAGTATTCACAAATTATGAAGTATCACATCAAACATGTGTCCAGTATGAATAAAACCAGAAATATGAAGTATTTGTGATTTATAATGAAATTCAAAGTATTTGTGATTTGCAATCTATAACCCACCGAAAATCTTCTGATCTGGTCAACCATTGTTTGACTCTTTTTTTTTTTGTCGTTTTCATTCTATAATACTTTAGAAGTCCTAAGGGTAGTGTTGATTCTGAGATTGGAAGTTCTGTTTGTTGGTTTAGCAAGTCTAATGCATGCATTTAGTTCACAAGCATCACATTCTCTTGCCTTTTATATTTTTGTGAATCTGTTTAGTAACTTGTGCTACTATAGTGTGAGATATTTTACTATTATTTTTACTTGAATTGCATTGAGTCATTTTGGACTATATGTGATGCTCAGTCAGCAATATTGATCTTAAATACCAGGCATTTCCTCCTGTTGCAGGAATCGGAAGAACCATTAAAGATAAGGTATGTGTGCATACTAGTCGAGATATCCGTTCTGTTGCAAGTCAACTGGTTGGCATGTGGATAGAAGTTTTCCGCAAGGAAAAGGCTGTAAATGGATTGAAGCTGTTGAGGCAAGCAACATGCTCAGAATCATCAAAAGTCAGATCTAAGGAACTCATATTAGGAAAGCCACATCTACGGATGACTACTGAAACATCGGAAAATAAATGTACTATTCAAGTTCCTTCATCTTCTGGAAGCCATTCACCATCTAAAGTAAACATTAAGAAACCTGAGATCCTGCCCACCAAGTTAGAATCCTCAGTATGCATAAAATCTGATGTCAGATCATTGCGTTCACAGAGTATTGTACACACAGAGTCAAAGACAAAGGATAATTTAGTTGTATCTGAAGAAGCTGCAACCTTTGCTGCCGTAGAATCTGCACGTGCCGCTGCTCTTAAAGCTGTAGAGGTTTCTAACGGAACCTTATTTAAGTTAACCTTTTTATCTTTTGTTATTGAGTGTTAATACTCCTATTTGATGATCAGTTGCACTTGAATATAATTTCTGGTGGTTTGCTGTGCAGGCATATGCAACTTCAGAAGCAGAGGTGCCATTGCGTGAGCTTCCCAAGATACCATCTTTTCATAAATTTGCGAGACGTGAACACTGTGTGCAGTTGGATGAATTTGATGTAAGAAGGAAGTGGTCTGATGGCAATTTCGGGCGGCAAGATTGTGTATCAGAAATAGATTCAAGAAACTGCAGGGTTAGAAATTGGTCTATTGATGTCAGTGCTGCTTGTCTTGACAATTCAAAAATGTCCGGTGATAACTATACTCAGTGCAGCTATTCAAATGAAGTACCATATACTTCAAGTCTAAGGGAACATTCTGGAGAAAGTGGAGCAGTGGATAGTAGATTGACCAAAGCTTGGATTGATACAGATGCTGTTGGTAGTGGAGGTGTTAAGGATTCTCTTGCCATCGAGAGGTGGCAGTTACAAGCAATGGATGCAGATGCTGATTTTTATAGCAGCATTCATATAAGAGATGAAGAAGATTCCAATAACTTAGTCTTACCAGCTTTAAGGAACCAATGTCAGTCTGGGGCAGATGCTGCCTTACAAGTAGCAGAAAACAAATCATCTCTAGAGCATCAGCAAAGAGGAGTGAACTATATTAAACAAGGTGTTGTGGATTATGTAGCTTCCCTACTGATGCCTCTGTACAGAACTAGGAAGATCGACAGAGAAGGTTATAAATCAATAATGAAGAGAACTGCAACCAAGGTGAACCCTTATTCTTTTTAGCCCATGAGCACTTGGGTCAGTACCTCATTTTTCTTAGCATTTTGCTAATATTAGATTGGCATATATTAAAATTTTCATCGCAAGGAGAAGAGCTCTATCATGCCATTTTCTGGTGTCATGATTTTTGTATCATGATAACCATATCTTGATTTCTCTTTTGTTTGACATGCAACAGAAGAAGTTATTTCTGTTTAGCCCCATGTTTATATTTGTAACCAAGGGACCTGAATGTTTCAGTTATGAAATTCAATATTCAGAAATGTATTCTTATGTTTTTTGTATTTTGATATTGTCAGGTTGTGGAACAATGTACAGAAGAAGAAAAAAGATTGGCTATTTATGACTTTCTTGATTTTAGACGGAAGAACAAGGTTTGCTCAACTTCTCATATAGTGACTATCTCAATTGATTCTTGCAATCAGGCAAAAAGTTTTGACCTCTATCTAGCAACAATTTGTTTTTGGTTTTTTGACCAATGTAGCTACCCTTATTTTTATGCTTTTCTTCTATAATTCCATGTATACATTTGGGTTTCACATATTGAATTTTCTTCCTGACTTGTTATAGATTTTCCTCTCTGGAGGAAGTTTATTAATCCTATTTAACCACATTGCACTTCTTGACTATTTAGTGGTTTGTGTTGTTGCAGATTAGATCTTTTGTGGACAAGTTGATTGAGAAGCACATGGCTATGAATCAAAGTGTGAAGTCGTGATGTTTCCAAGTGATGTAACAAAAGCTGGTCATATTCAAGAGAAAATCAATACTATAATTTGTTGACAGTAGTTCTTGACATTTGATAGTCTTTGACTAAAATTACATGTTTACTTGTTAAGAAAGCTCATGTCCTGTTTCTTATGGGTGTTGCGTTAAATGCTTTTTGGTTACATGTGACAAGTCAATATCTTATGTTTCTTTTGTGCTGTCAAATTGAAGCAGATAATGATAGATCTCTGTAAATTTGGAACTGAATGGAATGTCTCGTTATTCATTTTCCTTAGCTATTAATGCTGAATATGGCACAGACTTCGTTATTAATTTGCCTTAGCTATTAATGATGAACACGGAACAGACTTCCTGTCATCCTTTGTAATTTGTGTGGCATCTGGTTCATTGTGATCAAAGGTAGAAGGTTACATTCTGGCTGATTGTGGTTAGAAACTGGTCCTTTTTTGTCAGGTTTGACATGACTTCTAATTGAGTTTCTATGTCTGCAATTGGATATTTGATGGGGGAGTTTGGATAAAATTTCTATTTAACCAGTATATTTTTAACGACAAATTAAAGTTTGCACAGCTGTGGTTTGTGGCCCGATTTCAATTTGCCCACCTGTGGTAAAGTGTATGGCTTTGACCCACCTGTGCCATACTCTGTAAAACACTTAACACTTCTAATATTGGGCTTGTATCTGGTGCTGATGTGGGTTTGTTGTAATGCATATATGAGCATGACATCCATGTGGGGACCATTAAAACCTCAATATGATTATATTTACATGGTGCTGATGTAGCACTAACGTGACTCCTATATAGTGTTGACATGGCACACCTATAGCTCATGTGAATCCCAAATTTATGTCGTGCAGACATGATACATATATGGTGCCTAGTTGGACAATATGGGAGTTATATGTCTTATATCAACCATTCTATATCCATGTCAACACCACAACATTTTGGGGTACTATGAAGGTGTCAACATTTTAGTGAATTTAATTCATATGTCAAAATTTTTAAAAGAAGGAATCTATATCATATTCTTATTTTTTGGGTAATCATTTTTAAATTTATTTTTAGCTATGGATTTGGCCTCATTAAATTTTGGTTTTGGAAATAATGCCAGTTCTTAAATTTATCTTGTTATGGTTATAAAGCTTGTCTTCTTTTAAAGAAGCTTGCTGAGAGCAAAGCATTTTCTTTAGGATCATAGTGGTTTTGGAACAACTTATGCAGTTTGTAAACTTTTTCATGTTCATTTTTTGAATGTCCTGAATTTTAATCACGTTGTGTTGACATGATTTATTATAATTCTGTTTGTTAACATGAGTTGCTGTGCGGTTTGGTTATCATGATATTGCCCTTGGTTTTCACTTATTTTTTCTTTCCTTGCTTAATTCAAATACTCTCTGTTGCTTGACTAGGCATTTTCTTCTCCTATGGAAGATGGACATCCTTCAAGACCTTATAACCTATCACCAGGTCTGTTGCTTCAAAACTGTTGTGTAAGTGCATGATCTAGCAGTTGATACTGTTTTTTACTTCAGCTGCTGGGGGTGAAACTGTTTGAACCTCTTTTAGTTTCAAAGTAAAAGTTATTATTTCAGTTGGCTAAATTTCAGTGCATTGTGGTTTCTTTTATGCTTGACTTTGGTTTTTATTTTATATCATAAATTTTAGTATCTTACCAAGACATCTATATGGCTGGAACAGTGATTCCGCATTAAACATTTAAACTAACTTCCAGTATTTGGCACTGGAAGTTCAGTTTCTGCTCTAACATGTCTTTTTTATAGGCAAGGTATTTCTAACTTGCATTGCACAATTTAACCAGGACTTTTGCTAGCATTTATAGTTCTTTGTCAGTTTATCATTGTATACTGGTGTGGAAAGGTAGATGAAAGTAGAATCATGGCACTGTCAATGGCTAACATGAAGTTTAGACATTGTTAACATCTATGATTGATTTTGTTGTTGCAGGAAGCTGGGTAAATGATGAGTTGATGGGCTGGTGAATTTGGATCACACTCTCGGATGAGGCGCAACAACAAGTTCCAGGTTATTTTACTCTTATTTTCATTTGCATTGCATGGTGACATGATTGCTCATTTATCATTGCATACTATTGTGAAAGGGAGGATGAAAGAAGAAAAAACGGGGCAGTGGCCATGGCTAACATGAAGTTTAGACATTGTTAACATTTACAATGGGTTTTGTTGTTGCAGAAATCCAGGTAAATTATGAGTTAATGAGCTGGTTTAATCGGACCACACTCTCTCGTGAGACGCTACAATGAGTTCCAGGTTAGCCAACTCTAATTTTCATTTACACGTTGCACAGTGACATGATATTACTTCTTCGTAGTTGTTTGATGTGTAATTGTGAGGCGTATCCATAGACAAATAATTCCAAGATCTGCCTCTTTATGGCATACTTTGTGTTAGAAGGATTCATGTTTCAAACATTCCTCCTGGCACCTCACCATGCACATTAAATGCTTATTCTTATAGCTGTTACTGTCCTTTGGTGAGTGGTACTGATGATTGTTCCTTGTGGCCTGCATCTCAGCCAATGATAGTGATAGTGAATGGTGTGAATAAGGTTTGAAATTTCGTACCATACTGATGTACCAAGCTTTGTTCAGAATGGTATGGTACGGCATACCAAGCGATATGAATAAATATATATATATATAATTAATATATAAATATATAAATATATATTTTTTACATAAAAAATATAAAAATAAAAAAATATTAAGAAAAAGGCATACGCAGCCTCGGCGACGTGCTTCCTCCTCTTCTCCTTGTCACCTCGTCTGCAATATTCGGTGAAGAAGGCGGCGAAGACGTCAAAGGCTGTAGATGTCTTCAGCCTTCGACTATAAATACTTTAATGGAGAAGAGGTAGATGGAGACTTAGGAATACTTTAATGGAAAAAGAAAATTTTAGATGTTATTAATTTGATAAAAGATATTTTTTTGTATAGAGCTCAATAACAATATAAGTTCTGCAACTGTCCCCAAATAGTTGGAACATTATAGAATACTCTTGTCGTTGTTGTTATTGATTAATACCAGTTTTAAGAACCTATTGGACCAGTAAGGTACTGAGCAACTGATTGGTAAATCAAGCTGTGTACCTTTCGCTGTCATTGAGTATAACAATAAAAAATTGTAAAAAGGAACATATGCATAGTGGTATCATATGTTCGAGCATCAATGCTTGGTCAGACCAGCAAATACCGGTGGATATTTTTCCAGTCTAACCTGTACTTTAAATCATGATTGCATGATTATTGCAGTTCTCCGGTGGTGACATTGTTAGGATAATTATTAGACCAGTGGATATTTTTCCAGTCTAACCTGTATTTTAAATCATGATTGCATGATTATTGCAGTTCTCCAGTGGTGATATTGTTAGGATCAAGGTATGCAATACCGTACCGTACCGGTATTTCGAGGTTGGTTCGGTTTGGTACGGTACTGTATATCGAGCGGTACACCGGGGTGTACCGAGCGGTAAACCTAATTTTAAATATTTCTTTCTTTCTACTGTAGCACTGTAGCACGTTAGTGGTTCATGTACGGGTATATCGTCGGACCAGTACATACCGCTCGTACCGGACGGTACCATTCGAAATTGCATACCATGGTTAGGATAATTATTAGACTAAGCTGGAAAGGAATTAGGTCTCTAAAAGGAATCAAGTGAAAATATATACTAAGAAAAATTGTAGTTTTTTTGCTTGGTAATTCGTGCAGGGATTGGTTTGTAATCTTTGAGATCCGTGCAAGGATGAGGATGGCGGGGTTTTCTTCTCTCTTTGCTATATGGGATAGAAGCAGATGAATCATCTCTTAGGCTCTGAGGCAATTTACTTAATAGATTAAAGCATATATCTTTAGGGTAGATTCCAGGAGAATGTTGGGGTATCTTATTACTGAAGAATATAAAAGGGCAACCAATAGGAAATAAAAAGCTTAAAAGTCAATGAAGTGCACTTGTCCCTTTAGTGCGTAAATTGTATGGAAGACCTTGGTAGGGAAGGAATGGTCTAGGTGCTGTGTATTAGATTTAAATGGCCTTGTGCTTATACAAGAAGTTTTGACAAGCTCTTTTTTTTCTTTTGTCTTTGTATTGCCTCTTCTTCTGCTAGTAGCGAAACTGGCCACATGAAGCATCTCAAATGTCATACAGTGGAAAGATCTGATTTTTTTTAGATCCCTGAATAAATAGAATCACTGAATAAATAGAATCATCTTGTTTTGGTCTTTCAATGACAGTATTTGAAAGCAGAAAATCTACTTGTTGCATCTAACAAATATTTGTGCTTGAATGCAGCATGCTAGTAGAAATAGTAACCTGTTTGGTCCAATCCAATTAAACTTTTGCAGTCAGGTTGTTGCTTTAGGTCTCATCAATATGCAACATGTTGAGTGCTTCGGAAACTTCATCAAATAATTCTCTTGTTTGGCCTTATATCTGTAATTAACCATGTCTCTTATTTTAAGCTCTGCAAAGTTATTTAAATATCCTAACATTGTCACTGTTTTCTGTGTGTTTGTTCACTTCTTGATTACTATTCAATATAATAGATTACTCGTTAGGTATCTTATATCTTTTGAAATGTGAAGATTAATCTGTAGAAACACTACCACATATACAATTTAGCACCAAATGATCAAAGTTCAAATCATTTAATCTTTTGAGGTATACTAAGATACCGGAAGGCACATAATATCTTTATCTCAGTTTGGTAACAGTTTTTGTTTCATTACGGTGATTGATTTATTCCAAACTTTTAGGGCATGCCCTCTGAACTGTACAACAAGAAAAACTGTAAAGTCCCACCCATTTGAGGTTAGTACACGAGCTCCGTAAAAAATCATATCCTTGTTTAAGAGTATTTAAATTTTTATCTATAGATTCTAATAAAGTCCATTTAGGTCTCTCTATCTTTTCTCGCAAAATTAATAGTTTCACATCTTATAACTACAATATCTATAGGTCTCCCTAGCATATGCTCATACCATCTTAAATGGTGCTTCCTCATCTTAATAAATTGTTCATGAATATTCACGAATAAAAAATAATTCTTTCTCATATTTTATAGTAATTTCGTAGAATCACCTCAACATTCTTATATCAACAACATAAACTTCTTAGTATTCCATACATGCACCTCAACATTCTTATCTCAATGACAAACTTTTTATATATGTTGTCTTATAGTTACTCAGCATTTAAATCTATGAAGCATCACATGATTAACAACTGTCCGTTGCTGTTATAAACATAAAATCACATGGCTACAAATAGTCTTTTTCTACTCGAGCCTGGTCTGTTAGCATCATTGAGTCCAAATAATTGACAAAAATACTTAAGCTGAAGATAACAATTGTATCTCCATCAGACTCTTATATGTCATTCTAAATCTTAGCGCCCCCACTTCCAATGTGGAACTAAACCTAGGTGTTACACTAGTATTAATGATTGTAAAACATCTTTATTTATGGTAGACTATTATTAGTAATCAATGGCCAAATCAAAATACAAGTCATTAGTTAGTCCCCGCAAAGAACAAGGTGCAATTCTTTAGTAGCAAGTTGGTAATTAAAATGATGATCTAAGTTTGAGAGCAATAAATTAAACATGATCATGACTATTCTTGATTCAAATTCAATTGACATTAAATCTTTTTAACAATTTGTGCATGAGCATCAGTGCAATCTTCATTAACTAAATTGTCATAATTTCTTATCTAAGTTATGGAGTTCTTTTTGTTCATAGTCTACGTTTGATTGGATTAAATGTATGAGTTTTGCCATTATGATGGATAATAACAGAATTCATTTTGCCAGGCCTAATAATATGCCCAGACCTGTGGCCACTCCATTTGATCCTTTTTCACAAAACTGCAGTTTGACTATCATGTTGCATTTTAACAATTTATGTTGTAGTTTTTAACATTTGATCTAATAATGCCAAAAAAGTAGCATTTGATCTTGTTATGACAAGTAATTTATACGTATATGGTCATATTTGAACTCTTTTATATCGGTAAAGTTGTACTTGTAAACCCTTACACCATATATTAACTGCAACATTTCGGTTGAATATGTGTGGCCTTAAATTGGAAACTAGTCTATTTGTATGTCTGTAATTTACTGATAAATTAATCAATTTAGTCATGTTTGGTACATTCAAGTGCGGTTCGTGCATTGACTTACCATGTTATTGCCCACTTCTCAATTTCGACGAGTATAGGAGAATATAGGTAGGAAAATTAGCATAATTATCTTTCTTAATTTGATAATAAGTGCTGTGGAGCCCTACCAAAGGGTGAAAACCATGTTTGCATTTTGAGATGGGAGTAATAGAAATATATGAAGAAAGATTCGTGATATGCAATCCCAATGCTGATACACGAATAACAGACAGGATTTCTTGGAATAAAATCAATTGTTGGTGTGTCCAAGGAGTTGTATTGACAATATTAATAGTTTGGGTTAGAGGGGTGACATGCCACTTCCATCTTCTTTAGATGTTTTATCCTAGGAATCTAGGATTGGAAGCACTAAATTGTATGGTTTCTTTGTAAGTGGAGCTCTTTTGATTCTCAAGTTCATTTCGTCATGTTTGGTATTAGATCAAAAGCAAAGACAATCATTTTTGTTGCCTTAGCTTAGTTCTGTTCACGTGATCTACTTTTTTGTGCTTATAATAATGCATCAATTTGTCAGCTTTTTTCTTCTGGCTAAAAAGTGTCTTTACCATCTTGGAAATTTTAGTCAAGATTGTAGATATCTATACAGATACACGTGTCTATCTTCTTAAAAAATCTTGGTGGGTTACCATCAGATTTTTACTGTTGATCTAAATAAAAATTTTGTTTTCTGACGATGGAATACCTCTAAGATTCAGCATTAGTTCATGAAATAACAAAGTGGGAAGAATCAAAAGGATTTGAGAACTAACAGGCAGGTAAAAAGACAGGACTTGCTCCCTGTATCTAAGGACTGAAGTCCTTTTCTCATCTTTCGTTTTGCAAAGATCAGATAGACATAGTGGACTTGTTGCAGGCTGATATATATTCTAATGCAAGTTTTGTATCTTTCCAACAGTGCCTTTGCCCATTGGGTAAGACTCTTTACTTGTTTTATCACATGTAGTCCGTCATGGACATTGAGCACATAGAGATCCTTGCAGCTGTCAATGAAGAAGAAGGCTTAGTCTGGCTCAAATCAAGTTTTCTGGAGGGAAGATGCTTGGAACGAGTTATTGTATTAATCCTATTTGCTTACTCTGTCTGCATCAAATTGTGAACGCTGTTGTTCCATTCACTTTGTCAGGTATCAGTTCTGGACTTCTTTTCAGCTTCTATTTTAATGAAGGTGGTGTTGTATTTGTTCCATCTCTTTCCTGTCTAAAGCTGACATTTCTTATTTGTCGTTGATTGCAGTTACAATTAGACTTCGATCTTGAACACCAACCATCCTGAGATTGAGGAATCAAAGGCTATAATGCACCAAAGAGAACATGACAGCGCCGATCCACAAGGGTTAAACATCATTTACAGACAAAACATGACAACGAAGAAGACGTTGCTTAGCTGCTTCAGAAAAGATGAACGACACAAGATACCTAAGTGTCCCCTTCATTTCCCCCTCCCCCTCTGCCACAGGCCCGACCAGCACCCTAAAGTCTTCATCTCTCTGTCCTGCAAAGCAAAAGAAAGGGAGAAACATGAAGAATGTGATCTAGCTTTTCAAAAGAACAATTGCTCAGTGTCATTATCAAGCTGCGTTGGGCATCGAATCTGTGAATTTTAGCTGACTTTTTTCTTCAATGGTTTGTTCTCTCTTGGCTGGATGCCCCCCCTGGAGAACGAGAAATAATGCAACTGGTCGCCCTCCAAATGCTCTTTGGAAGATTAGAACTGTATCTTTTCTAAGATTATTTTGGCGACTAATTCTCCATTGCAGTCAAGAAAACAAGGAATCGTTTCATTTCATTCTGTGGGCTGATGGATGCTAAATTATAAACCCATCCATCTCGTTATGCTGCTTCTCTCTCTAAACCCTTATGCTTTGTTTATCATTCTTCTTTTATATTGTTTTTACCGTCATCTTCCATCTCTTCATCTTTTGCCATCTTCCCTATTTCTCCACATACATATACTTCTGCTCTGCTCTATTAGATATGAGAATGGAGACCTCTTAATTGTTTTACGTGCTTGGATTTAGCAGTAAGGGTGGGAGATTCTCTAACTCCTTTCCTAATCGATCGGTGTTTTCCAGAGACCTCACGAAGAAACTGATGAAGAAAGCAGTTCACAAGCAAAGTTCGACGAACCAGCGGGTGCATGTCGAAGGGAAGAACTCAATCGATAGCTCACCTCTTGTCGTCGCCAGTCCGTCGTTGCTGCGGCGGCGGCAGGCCGGCGGCTCGACCTCGGCGTGGTTAGGCTTCGCGACAAGGAGGCCGGCACGTAGAAGTTGAGCAACACGCCGTCGCTGCTGCTTCCGAAGCTACTCCTGCTGCTGCTGCTTCGCTTCTTCTTCTTCCTCCTCCTCCTCTCTTTACTGACGACATTGGCCCGATTCAGCTGCCCTTCAAGCAAAGACGCGGCCTTGTTCGCCACGGGATCACCGGCAACCCCCGTTCCTTTCTCCACAAGATCGGTGAGGGAGAGCTCGAACTCGGATTCCGGGAGATCGTGCAGGAGGCGCAGAAGCTCTTCTCGACTCTTGGCTATCTCCAGCCCTCGTTCGGACAGAGGAGCTTCCACAAAGCTTTCCATCTTCTTAGCAGGGAACCCAACAGCTGCGGCGCCGATCGGATCGGCGGCCTCGGGCATGGGCATGGTTTTCAACCAAGCGTCGGTCGGTAGTGTGTGTTGCGTTTCTCTTTATGTATAGGTTATGTAGCCGCCGTTGGACGGAGACCAATTGATGGTTCGCGCAATACACGGACACTGGTGGATTTGACTACGAATCCATGGGACCTGATCTAGCAGCTACAATTCCATGTGGGACGGATCTATCGAGAGAGAGGAAAATCTAGTATGTCTGCATCATGATCAACACGATGATTGATTTGGTGGGAGATGGTATGGTGTTCAGTGCTGCTGTTGTGATGGTCGACCGCTCTTTCTTGTGGTGGAGGGCGGGGGTTTTGTTCACCCGGGAAGACCGGTCCAAGCGTCCCTGCAACCTTAAAGACAAAGCTACTCTATCATCATCTCATTCTGTGGAAGGGCCCAGAAGACGGGACATAGGAGCCCCTCATCCCTTCGGTCCTGTCTTCCACCAGCACAAAGCTAAGGGACGAGTGCTCCATGTGAGATTCTTTACATGGTCTACTCCAGAAACACAAAGGAAAACCAAATAAAGAAAAAGTGACCTCTGAAGTGAAGACTGAAGCCATTGATTTTGCGAGTAAAAGGTTGCAGAATGTCGAGAGTTACTGAACGAAACACCACTCACTCCAAGGCTGTGCCTGCCTTGATGTTCGAGTATACGATGGGATTTTTCTTGCTTATACAAAGCAAAGCTGACAGACACGATCTCGAGGACAACTCACTTGTTTACTTCGAGATAGATAGCCTGCGGGCTTCTACGCCTGGAATAAGAATTTGATGCAGCAGCTAGCGCCTTGGATTCCCAGCATATTATTAAACCTCCATAGGGTGCTGCAGCATTTGGATCTTTCCAAGATTAGATCTCTCTCTCTCTCTCTCTCTCCGTGGTAAAGCGGGTTAGGTAGGTTGCTTGGTTACCAAGGCTGCCTCCAAATCTTGGCTTCCCTACTCCATCCATGACGGAGAAGATCCGGAAAAGGGACTCCAAAATCTTGAGTAAAGCTTAATCTTTGAGCTTCAGCTCCACATCCTCTGCCTATAATCCCTATTACCTACCGACATAAATGACAGCAGATCCTCGGGTCATACCAGTTTACCCCTCACAACCAATCCAACATCCGGAAGTCGCTCCACCGAAGACAGACTTAGCACAAGACATCATCATCAGTTATGTATTTTGCGAGGTATGCGGAAAACAACATCAAATGCCTGTTTACTAGGCATCAATAGTACTTGTGGACATTCCAAACATATCAAATCTTTCTTTTCATTTTTGTTACTCAAAACAAACTGGCCATAACATTATATATATATATATATATATATATTGAAATGGAGATGCTAGTAGTTCGAAATACCATAGGAGGACTAGTTTTACACTACACATAAGAAATTCCCTTTAAGAGAAAAAAATATATATGAGAGTTTATCCAAATAATATACAAGACAACGTTCCATGTACAAGGAATCATATGGTCACATCAATGAGCAGCAGCTACAATTTGGGTTACTAGATGGAGATTTCAGAATGGAACAGTTAAGCTGATTACCTACCGCTTGCCTCCATAAGCAATCAAAATTCAAACATTACTCCCTCCATTTTTCTCAAGCTTCTCATATGATTTTCTTGATACCTGCTAAGACGTTGTGTGTCATGCATTGTCCAAAATGAAAAATTCCAAATAGCTAAACTTGAAGATGTCTATCCTAATCAACCAAAGGTGAGATATGATCCTGAATATTAACACACTCATCAACAAGGTTGGTGAAGATAAGCCGACTTCCTAACCACCGCCCATATATAATCATAAAATACAGGTTGAAAGACTTAATATGATCACAAAGATTTCACCCACAAACAAAAATAACATCACTCAATCAACTACAGTAAGTATTAACTTTAATCAACTATACAGAATGTTATATATAGAGAGAGACGGTCTGTGTGTGTGTGTGTGTGAGAGAGAGAGAGAGAGAGAGAGAGAGAGAGAGACAGACAGACAGACAGACAGAAAGAAAGAGAGAGAGAGAGAGAGACATCCCAGAAACATTAATGTCCAATACAGTTTTTTACTTAGTTGATGAAAGAAATATCATTGAAATTCAGATAAATTTATCAATAGATCTCAGATGAGATTTCATCCATGGCAAGGAGATACTCAAGATGCTAAAACACATAATCAGACTATTCCACAAGGCTAAAGGTAACAGACCATAGCAAAACAAAAAGAGAAAAAGACTGGTGGACCAGATCCATAAAGATCCACATCCAATCATTTAAATGAATTCTATGGGAATTCCAAATGAACACTGAAATGATGAAGATTGTAAAGAATGCAAGGAGATCCTAGTTTAAAAGCATAAATAGTGCACACTTCATACTTCAAAAAGCAAACCAAACAATATAATATTTCACTTACTATGTGATGAGCAGGGGAACTTGGTAATGACTTCCCAGGAGAATTTAAAATGGTTGGTGTTGAACCAGGAACTTGAGCATACTGAGAAACAGGTGATCGTAATACAGAAGCATCATGATAGGGAGACAGTGGAGAAGCAGATGGAGTTCGTCGTGGAAACTGAGAGATAGTTACAGTTCCAGAGGATCGTGGTGATGACCTTCGTGTAGGTAACATGTTTATCTTAATCCTGCAGATCATTTGACCCATTAATTTCTCTAACACAACCTGAAAAGTACAAGAATAGAGAACTAGCAAACTTTCACATACTTATTGTGGACATCAACATACTCATCCGTCTCATCCAATATTTCTTCCTACAAAAACAATTCAGAGGCAATTAATTAGCTGTGGCATGCGTAATTGAGACATGTATTAAAACCAAAAAAAAATTAGCACAAGCTGAAAGTTATATGCTAATTCAGAAAAGTTTATTGGATACAGTGACCACAGCCAACTCTCTATGATTTACAACATGAAGTTGTACAATCATGCAGGAAACTCTACCTGGCTGTAGTGAAATGTAGATGCACTAAAAAAAATTCATGTCTAAGTTGGTAGAAAAAAATAATACAAATAAAGTATATATACTAGAAATTAACTTTTGTCTTCATAAAATGGTCATAAACCTCTTTCTGCTTTCAATTTGTTAAGAGTTTAATCTTAATATGCAATATGGAGGTCATTCTCATTTTACAAATTCTAACCAATTCTATAGGTTGTTCATGTCCAAGAAATTTCCATGTTTCTTAACACAATGCAAAATAAAACCACAAAAAAAAAGGTTCCTGTTAAATATCAGTAATACCCAAAATCTGCCATTACTTGACTGAAAAATGATGAAATGACTTTAACGAAGTCCCTCCAAAGTTCCTACTGAAATTATGAATTATTAATAACAAGGTCCAAGGAAAACATAAATGGCCTTTACGGCAGTCTATTACTTCATTTTTGCAGCATTGATTGACTTCGACAATCCATTAGCTAATTGTAATTGCACAAGGATATACCAAATTTATTTATAACACTGTGAGGTTAAAACTGAACTTCTACCGTGTAGTTGAAAAAATAATGTGCTAATAAACCAGATAGAACAGCATTAATATCAAAACAAAAGTTATTTACTGTACAATCTTTAATTGGTACAATATATGAAAATTTTGCTGTCATATACGATTACAATTTCTATAGAACATAGAGATGAAGAAGGATCTAATCTAGATTTACATGCATCATACTTATTTGCCTCAAGATGCATTATGGTCAGAATGGAAACAGATCAGATCTGAAAGCTTGAAAAGGACATTCTACCTCCTCTAGTGTCTAATGGTGCAGATAGGACACTACTTATGTTTGAAACCATCAACTTCTGTTTTGTCACTCGTCTCTCCTGGCTGTGGAACTTGAAGTAGGTATGACCTCAATGTGAACCAGACCTTGACCCTATCCACTCACGGATTTGCACCAACTAAGCCAGATATATAATGAATCTTTGATTTGGTAAATCTGACTTGAGATATGGCCCAGATTACAACGTGTTAGAAACTATAACTTCATAATTTAGGTTGACATATAATAAAAAGAGGAAGTGACACATCCCTTAGTCCTCAACTGTGTACCAAGACTTTTTTTTGTTTTGTTAAGGCTTACGCTATAAGTTCAAGCACTAACAAGCACATAAAAAGTATATAAAATTATTTGCCGCAAATAATGGCGTAATCATGAGAAAAGATGGATCTCTATCCATTACAAAAGCTATTGACATACTAATACGAAGTTCAGCAAACAAAGCATAATTTGATTATGAACAGAATAGCAATTTATGCACTCAGCTATTCAGGTAGTCAAGAAGAAAGATTGCATCCGAGGCCTACGCACATTAATATATGTCCAATCAAGTAAAGAACATACTAATGAGGGATAGTTAACTGTTAGAAAATATATCCACTAAAAGATTGTCCACCTGTAGCAGTTCCTCCATAACATCTTCCATTGTTATAATTCCAACTACTTCTTCATCTAACGAATAGCTCGGGAGCGTATCTGAATTGACATCAAGGATATTATCGTGCCGCACTCGTTCTGACTTCTTGATCTGTGAGCGTGAGTCTCCGTGTTTCTCCATGTTGCTTCTCTTCACAGGACTGTGAAATCCCTGAATACTACTACTCACAGGGGATCCATTTGCAATGCTATTCAAATGCTCAGCCATAAAAGACTGAGATCCATCTCCTGGAAAATCATGAATCACTACCTTGGATTATACAAATTGCACTTTTTTCAATATATGCAAGTTCTTTAACGTATTGATCTAATGTTTAATGCTTCAGAAAAAGATTAATCATCAAACAAAAGATCAGAATAAGATGATGCCATAGTGTATACGAGGAATACCATGGACTTCATTGTGGTTCCTACTCTGGTTCATTCTGTTCTCTGACATGCTGGTCTTGCTCTTTTCAATTAGTGTGTCATTGTCTTTTATGCGTTTAACAACCACAGACATGTGACTGTGGCCTTTCTGGAATTCATTTAGCATGTCATAGAGAGGAAGGTCATCATAGACCCTGGTAAAACCAAAGTAGCATCACAAATATATAGAAGTATGACTTAGAATTCAAAAACAGAAAAAGAACTAAGTGCAGCAATACACACAAAAATAGATTTATTTCCATACGAAAATTATATACCAAATGTGACTGTATCAGGAAAGAAAATTATTTTGTAATGCATTTAAAAAATAAACGATATACAATAAGAATGGTATCATATTTCATCAAAACATCTAGGTACTAGTGTGAACCATGTAAAAACAATCTGTTGATGTATCCTTATATTCATATTCGTATTAATAAAATCTACTTTGCATCTTCTATCCCATGTGATCGTCTCCATTTATATCACCATAACTTCAAAATGGTTTGCAATTTTGCAGTATTACGGAATGCAAGAATTGTACCATACCAGTCTAACTGGTTTGAAATTTTTAGTCTGGAGGTAGGATGTGAATGTAGATATTATCTGTAAAATGTAGAGCACCAAAATGGTAGAAAATGTAAAAATAGCACCTCTAGATCTAACTCCATTAACTTAATATGAAGACTAAATGCTCAGTAATAAATAGTGTTCTGTAATTAAGTTATAACTGTTCCATAATTAAGTCCTCAGTTTCCTCATTTAATACATAGTGTTCTGTAATTACCTCCTAACTGTTCCATAATTAAGTCAGTTTCCTTATTTACAGAGAGGAGATTTTTGATCCAATACATTATAGCAGTGCCAGAGGACATCAAGATAAGATAACTTGTGCCACAGGACATCACAAACTACTTAGGTAGACCCTCGACTGAAACCTGTTAATTCCAAAATAAACTACATCATGGACCATTTCGCACAATGAGTTTGTAGAAGTGGTCCAGATCTTTCCACCCTGCAATATGCAACCAACAATTACTTTCGGTTGTCATATGTAATCACTTGACATCTTGATTGTACAACTTCGATAGCAAATCCTCAAAAAAATAAAAATGATGTATATAATCATGACAAATGTTTTTTTTTTTTTTTTGTTTAGTGCATTGTATGAGCAAAATACACATAAATGTTGTTAACGTGCACAAAAAAAACCCTGAGTATTTTACAGAAACAAAGGAAGGATGTTATTCCCTGCTTTTTCTACCCATAAAAAATGGCTTATTGCAGCACCTCCTAAAAAGAAAGGAACGATGTAATTTCTCATGATAAATATTTGCCATTTTCTTAACTTACTGTTACTTGGCTATGATTCTCTAGATGACACAGTTCATAAACACTTTTTCTATTTTATCTACACATGCTTAAGTGAAGAAACATCTAACATGCTTGTATGCTTATTTTTATATTTACTTTTTACATGTTAACCATGGCTAACATGTAAATTTCTCAAGATAAATATTTGCCATTTTCTTAACTTATGGTTGCTTGGCTATGATTCTCCAGATGCCATGGTTCATAAATACCTTTTCTATTTTATCTACACATGCTTAAGTGAAGAAACACTTACCGTGCTTGCATGCTTATTTTTATAATTACCTTTTACATGTTATAAATGACTATGATTGTTGTTTGACTTGTATAGATGTAAAACATGAGCAGATGGAATGAAGCCAATTAATGTGTCCAAGCTTCATCATTTTGTAAAGTTCAGAAAACTTGAGCCACATGCCACATCTAGATACACTAATATCTCCATGATATACATCTTTGAAACATAGATCAAGGCATACCTAGGAATTTTTCTTATAGTAACATTTCTAATAGGAACTTCATCTTCAGGGCGGCAAGTTATCAAATTCTTAACCTGAGAAGAATCAAGTTGTTGTAAACAAAAGAATCTTGAGCAGGTTAATGTAGGAACAAAAGAACACATTACTGATTCTGACAATAGCTATTGAAATTGCAGTACTACCCAGAAGAAAATATCAGATCATTTCCATAACTTTCATAGATATCATCTCATTTATCTCCTTGCTGAATGCAAAAGTCAACCATCCACTGTGACTCCAACATATATGTATATGAAAATTGAATTTTTACATTCTGTATAAAATATAAGCATGATCAATATCCGAGGAACCAACTAGTTATTTATGGTAAGCAACTGGCCATTGTTAAGTCAGGATTAGTAAAGAGACAATAGTCTTCAAATTTTAGTTTCCTATAGAGGAATGTCTTTTAACAGCAATTGTTTTCATTTGGAAGTTGTGCTCCCAAGGAGATCCGTTTTATTCAAAAGCACCAAGACGATAAAATGTTTTCTGTTGGACTACAATTAATAATCTTCTTATTACATTTATGCTTTTTTGGGTACATAAGCACATGAGAAGTACTGGTTAGCACAATTTCTTTTCATGAATGACTGCTGTCGAATGATCAGTCATTTTACATTAAATTTCAAGAGTGATCATGAATATTTTTAAACCCCAAGCACTGAAAGAATATCAAGATTGTTTGACTAACCAAAATAAGGCCAATAATGTTTGTTGGGCTGCCAGAGTAGATTGGTACACGACTATGTCCTTTGGACATGATCAAACCCAGAGTGTGCCTGACAAGAGATAAAGATTAACAATATTACGGAGCATCAATAGCTTGTTAATCAGTAGAACTACATACATGTCAAGTTTAGAGTTTATATCAAGTGAAAAGGTCTCTAATATTGTTGTCATTGCATCTTTTGCAGTCTTCTGTGTCAGGTCCAAAGCTCCAGTGATAATAGTAGTTTCATCATGAGTCAATTCCCCGCCCTTGCCTGCCTGAAAACCAAGAAAAGACTATCATGTCTTTGCACAAGTTGCTTTATGGAATCGTTAGTTCAGCATCTACAACAATTAATTTTGATACATCCATCTGGTAGTATTTACAAACTCTAGTTTACAGGAAGCTAAAAGCTTCATAAGTCAGAAAATTCAGATCTTATTATTTTACTCAAAGCCCTTTCATAAGCAATGATAATGCACAACAAATTATCAACCTCATTTCCATGCATATCCACCAGTGTCTTCAATTCAGCTCTTCTCATAAGTGCAAAATGCCCCTTGCCCAGTAGCCAGTCCAGTAACTACACAAATTATATTAATCTTTTGATACGGTAAGAAAAGAAGGGAAGACAACCGCTCCTTTTTTTTTTTTCCCTTTAACAGGGGTTAAAAAAAAAGAATTAATCAGCATAAACAAGCGAAAAAGCAAGAAATGATTGCCTTGCTAATGGGGTAAGCCACCGGAAAGAAAATCAAAAGGAGCACGCGAACCAGTCCCGCGGTTTTAGCTCCCACGCTCAGCCCATATCGCGAACATACCGATTGTGGTATTATCTAAGAGAAAACCAACATGCAAAAAACCAAACCCAACTTGCATCTCACCAGTAATCTATTATTAAATTTATTTCTTGCTACAGGAATCCGATTTACTGGGGATCGCTAAGCAATTACCTCGCCGAAGGTCAGAATAAGGGTTACGGATATCAGGATGGCCCCCCACGCCGGAACGAGCGCATCAAGAAATATCGGCAGCGCCTAAATAGAGATGGCATGAGAAGAAATCAGCGACACCAAGAAACAACTTTCAATACACATGCTAGGGGGACACAGAGCGTGGAGAGGAGCAGCAGAGACCTCCATGGCGAGGGAGTTGCCGATGAGCAGGGTGCAAAGCAGGAGGTGCTGATTCTTTACAACAGGAAGAATCTTGGCTGCGGAAGAAAAAAGAAGAAGCACATGGCGTAACAGAGATCAAGAAAGGGGGAGAAGGGAAAAGACAGAGAGAGAGGGAACGGGGGGACGGGAACAGACCGGCGTTGAGCTGGTCCTTGGGTTTGCCAGCCTTGACGAGGACTTCGAGGTCGACGAGGCTGAGAGACATCAGGCCGAGCGTGAGACCGGACATGAGGCCGGCGAACATGACGAGACCGACACAGATCATAAGGTACACCCAGAACATCGCAGAGCAGCACGGCTGGTCGCTCCCTGCCGACGCCATCCTGGCCTCTGCCTCCTCCTCCCACTCTACCCCGCCCCTGCACTACACTCACTATTAGTGCTCACGTCGCTCTTTCCTCCCTCGCTCTCCACCTAGCGGTCAGTCAATTAAAGGAAAGCTTGCGCCGGACTTTTCCTTCGACTCCGCGCCCGGATTTCCCTTTCTTGAAAGGACGAGAGAGCGACCGGCGAAACCGTTTCTCGAATCAATTACATACATACATACACACGTATCTCGCAACAATACAGTTTATGACGGCGTGCGTCATCCTCGAATTTTGACCTGCGAGCGAGTCAAACTCAAATCAACCAACCATTTCCTTGATCCAATCGAATCGAACTCGAGTCAATCAAACCAAAAGGTTAAGCCCTAATCAAATTGCCTCCTCCACACCCACGGTCGCTGTCATCGAACCATGACGTCGTATCATGGTAGGCATGGGTAGAGATGTGATGAAACAACAGCGTGTGTGGGGTTTCCCTTTTCCAATGTGTCACAATTAGGTAGAAGACGAGTGGTCGCCCCCTCCCTCCACTTGGCATTTGTTGTGTTCTATTTGTCCGCATTGGGTGTGCGTAAGTGGGCATGCATGCATATATTCCCATACATCGACAACGCAAAACCACGGCATACATGCTCGATATCGTATGCGTCTTATTCTATACGCATTGCCATCGGGAGTGGTTGAATCACGAAGTGGGCGCCGACCAAATCAGCACGATATGGTTAACTTAACGTAAGTGATGAAAGTGATAAGTCAGTTTCTTGGCAATATATCCTTCCTCGGGGAGCTCCAGGTAAAGCGAAATGAATCGCACTTGCTCTACTTGCATTGCACCACGTCGGCCATATGCCTCGACTTGGCAAGTGCGCGCGGGCGGGAGAGAGAGAGAGAGAGAGAGAGAGAGAGAGAGAGGTGAAGCGACACGGAGAATTCCAACTATTGGCCATAAAAGTCGCACCGTCCACCCGAGTTAGTGGTGTGATGGGAATTAAATAAGGGCATAAATGTGCAAAGCAGAGCATTATTCTTGTGGCACTGAGCCAGCTGGTGAGTAGCAGACGGCAGCGGGGCTTACGCAGCGAAGAGGACTGTTTCTGCCACTTCTGCTCCCCATTGATTAATGGCTTTAAGATCGAACGAAACGACATGGTTGTCGCTTCGAATCGGAGGTATTGTTTTGTGGTGCAGGTCGAGGGTGTCTGCAGTGGAGATTGCATCTGTGACGGACAGCCTTGATGTTGGTGTCCATTTCGGAGGGGAGCGATTCCTGGACATGAAGCGAGCACGGCGATGGAAGGAATCGGACCTTTTTTGGCTGGTATTCATGGCGATTAGTTTCGTTTGAATTGGATTCGAAGAACAGGTTAATTGGACTTGGAATGAGAATCTGGAAAAATTCAGTATTCTAATGAGATCGAAATAGTTTGGATACGAATTGGGTACAGTGTTTGTGTTTAAAGGAAAGAAACAGAGGACTCGAGTCGAACAGAGAGAATGCGTCGTGGGAGGTTTCGAAAAGGCAGGCTCGCTTAAGGCCCATTACGTCCTCGCGGAGTTCTGCTACCCACTCGCCCACGAACACACATTTGTTTCTCTAAATTCTATACCTCAATATTTCAGGGAATTTTTTTAATAAAAAACGCCTTATTTCCAATTTTTTTTCTTGATTAGCGCTTTATTTTTATTTATTATTATACCTGTCCCGTGTCACTCTCCCCTCCCTTCATCCTCCGGTCATCTTTGACAACAAGATGAGTGAGTGATATAATGTCCAAGTGTGATTCCTTAAACTTCAAAAATTTATCATCCATATAGCAGCAAAAGACATTCTAGAATTTCAGCATTTAGATTAAGGGGCTGCATGATTGTGCACCATCGTTGATAAATGGGTCAATGCCAAAAGTATTCCGATACTTTTGGGTATATTAATCTATTGGGTAAAATGTTACGAATATATCACACTTGGAGATCAGAGTTGCCTTTGTGGCCTCTTGCAATGAACAACGATGATGATGATGATGATGATGAGCTTTTTGATAGTGTAGTGTATAATATTATGAAGATATTGTAATAGAACGTGGAGATACAATGATCGAGTTATAAAAAGAAGGGGAGAGAAAACAAGAGCAAATAAAGAAAAGAGGGGAGGCCATAGGCACAAGGCCTTGCAATGGTCGATCGTAACGATGAAGATGAGACGTTAAAGGAATAGGAGAGGAGAGACGAGGACGATGGAGAAAGAGGGGCGAAGGCGATAACGACGATATTTTACGCCTGAGGCTAAGGATAATTTTATCTTTAAAAAATAAAGAGTACCATGACAAAACATAATTTTTTTAGAAAATAAAAAATATTTTACGAGAATAAATGAAAAAAAAGTATGTTAATTTAAAAAAATAAGAAGGAGTTTACTATGTAGAGACCCTCCTGACTCTTTACTATTCATAATCCCTTTAAATTTAATACATAATATTTTATTATTTATAACCCCTTTAATTCTATTTTTATCATCCTCTTTTTCTCTTTTTCTTCCCCCACAGCCCATGCTTTTGCACCCACCAACTCTCCCCACAGACCACCCTATCACGTAGTTTACAAAGGCTATGTCTTCTAAGCTATTATATAATGGATATAATCTTAAAAATATTAAATCATTATAATAAATTTTAAAAAAATTCTCATCTCCTCTTCGATCTTTAATTCATCTATTTTTAGCATATGTCATTTTACATCACCTCTAATGATCAAGAGAAAACAGATGACGAGAAGAAAAAGAGATAAAAGAGGACAAAAAAAGGACATAGATAAATAGTAAAAAAATATATTGAAATTAAGTTATAAATTAAAGAAATATTCAAATTTAGGGTTGTAAATAACAAAAAAAATGTAAATAGTAATCTCCAAATAAAAACAAGGAATTCTTTGAGAAATTTATCTAATAAAAAATCAAATAAACAAAACCTCAAAAAGAAATATTATGTGGCAATCTATTTGTTTAACCTAAGCTCAAGAGGTTGTTAATTATCCATCAAAGTCACAAACTAAGCTTCCTTGCATAGATTTACATGAAGTACCGAGAAAATTGTACGTAGCTTATATATTTTATTATTATTATATAAATATTATTATTAGTGATATGATATATTTTGGTAATATGGACACGTCACTGCTGTCACCACACGCCAAATCGGAGCCCTACGCCACCCGTCCCATCCCAGGAGCTCGTACCAAGAAGATATGCCAACACGTCTTATCTCAGGAGCTCGAGATAGTGCTGTCTAACGTTGCTCTGCGGGTCCCGAAACGACGGCCAGTCAGAAGGGTCGTCCCGTCTCTCGGGGGTCAACAACAGCGATGTCGAATCGATGCACCATCAGTCCTCGCGCCATAGTATAAAACCCTTGGTTGGCCTCCGGCCCAAGGTAGGGCAAGAAAAAAGAAGGAAAATAGCAATCCCTCTCGTTACTAACTTGCTCGTCGGAGAGGCCACAACCGAGTACCACCCAGCGGAGGCCATTTTTACAGAAGGGCGACCACTTATCGACGGTGAGGGACTCAGCATGGAAGTGTGATCCGCCTGGCACCAAGAAGTCACCAATCAGCCTTGATCCCGACCAATGCTAACCAGCATCCCTTCCCGAGGGCGCGACCACCTCACGAAGATGGGCATACATGGTGCCCGGATCGGCACACCAAGGAACGCTGATCAGCACCCCGTCGCGAGGGCTCGATCGACCTCGACATCTAGCTCAGCCGACAGAAGACTTCCAACATCAATCCGTGGACCGGACCGTGCTGACTCACCAGCTACACATTTGTTCGCTAACGATCAGTACATAAGCCGAACACGTCAATTCGAATTCTATTGGATTTTCCAATTCCATGTCGTTCACGATTCTACTACCCAACTAATTTTTGCCGTGTTAATATTTATGGGAATTAAATATGTTCTTTAAGAATATATGGAGAAAGTGGGGGGTTTTGTTGGGTTTATATAAATATGTACGAGAAAGAGAAAGAGAGAGAGAGAGAGAGAGGTTTTGTGGGTGTGGCGGTGAGAAAGAGTACAGAAACAGAGGAGAGGAGAGAAGAGAAGAGATGGGCTCTCTACTCGACGACTGGCCCTCTTACGACCCCCACAACTTCAGCCAACTACGCCCGGCCGATTCATCTGCCCAATCTTCTGTATGCTTCTCCGATCCATCTTCCTTTGCCATCTCGTTGATATTCAATCAATGATTTCATAATCGCTGTAGGTTGGCGATTGTAAGCATCTTATAATCTGTCTTGTTTGAGTCGCAAATCGTCGGAATCAATCATGCTCTGAGCACACATTTCTTGTTTGCCACTGCTTGTGTTCCCCCTTCGTGTTCTTTCCTTGTTTTGGGTGCGGACTGTACCGGCTGGTTACTGTTGGAGTGATTTAATGAGGAGAACTTATTAATTGATTTCTTTTTCTGCTCAACTAAAGGGGCTTTTAGAATGTGATCTTTGCACATCCATTACATGATCTTAAGTTTTCATATATTTGATACATAGATTTACCATTCTTCTGATTTTTTCCTTTGATGTTTAATTTCAGAAACTTACGCCTGTCACATATCGTCCCACTCATAACAAGTCTCTCCCACCACCAGATCAAGGTAACAATGCTGCACTTGGTCTCCAAGAACAAATTATATATGGCCGCTTGCTGGAACTATAAATATCTTTTTTTTGGTTGCTCAGAGCTAATTTCTATGAGGCTGTTGTTACCTGTGTTGATACTTCGTATACTTTCTGTTGTAATTTTCTATCTGGATGCTGGGTCGAAGATATTTGGCAGAACTCTCAATCACTTAGTGTTTTATGTCCACAAGTAACTAAAACATGAAGAATGCCATGACTATTATGTTTTAAGAGAGTAAAAGAATATGGTTATTCATCATGATACATGGCTAAGAATGTCATCTTTCTTTATTTGAGTGCTTAATCACTACAAATTGAGAGTTGAAGAGTTTTGCTTTTTGAAATATCATTACAGTTCTTTGCTTGCCATTTTCAATTAAATTATCAAAATAATCCATTGGAAGAGTTTCATATTAATGTCGAAGTGTACATGCTTATAAGCCTTTTTAAACATAGTAGGTCAGTCTGTGCACCCAAAACAAATCTTCCTAAAGAAAAAATTCTTTCTTGGACATTTCATTATGAAATGTTTAACTGCTAACAGATCACACATGACACTAATATGTGCTGAGGATACTCTTCATCCTTATGACTGTTCTCTCACTTCTCTACCACAGACAGTTCTACCATTTTTTTTAATATTCTGCTTCTTTCACCTTAGAATATGAAACAAGATTATATTGAGTTTCTTTGCTTTTAGGGTATCTAATCTGCATATTGCATGTAATAAGTTATAGTGATCCCTTAACATGTCTATATCTAGAACTCTTACTAAGATGAATTTGTGAATTTAAGGTTGCATTTACACCAATTCTCATTGGATGTCATATTATAATTTCACCATTTTAATTTGTAATTCAAGTATCAAGATGTTACTATATTAGCTCTAAAAAATTCGCCATGAGAGGTCCTATGTTAGTTCTGTATGCTAAATAAATGGAGTATCAACCTTGGACCTAATAACCAACAAACACATAACTAAGGCGATCTTGTATTGAAAAAGAAAGAACCAATCAACATTCATTATGCTCCAAAATGTTAAAGAGAAGAATCATGGACTAGACAAACCTAAAGAAACCTTCTCTGAGTTATTAAATAGAAAATGGGTAGGGAGTCAAAGAAGAGCAAGTGGCTATTCAATCTACGAGGAAATTTAGGTTTTTTTTTTTCCTTTAAGGTGTGATCCTTATGACAAGCTCTCAATGGTACCTCTAACGGAATGCCAGCTGGAAAAACAAAAGGCTACATCTTCAGGGAAAGCTGTGGTCAAGAGATGGGACACAGATGGGAAAAGAGAGCAAAAGTGATATGGTTGTGGGTTTGAAATTATTCTGTCTCTTTATCTTTTGGGGGTTAGGGCATATGAGGGTGAACTAATGTTACACTAAGCAAGCTACTGAAAGAAATGATTAGTAGAAACTGGCGTTTCAGATTCAAATTATTTATTAGTTTTATAGAATATGTATTGGTCATATACATTTCTGATACAAGTTGTATTGAATTCATGATGCTCGGATCTTATAGATTATCTTCTTGACATCCAGTTGTCTTTCGTGGTGACTAGACTTGTGAAGTTCTTGTATCACATAGTTAGCCTTTCATGAAGTAATATTTGACATGTATACCCAAATGGTTTTTTTTTAATTACTGTGGCAGCTAATTGAGGCATAATATTAACTTGTGATAATATTGTTTTTCTGATATGTACTCACTTGTTGTCCTAGTAATATCATCAGAAGCCAGAAATATCCTTCTGAGGCATTTCTATCAGAAGTCAGAAGAGAAGGTATGCAAGCTCTTTCTCTTCTAGTATTTCTTGCTGCTGTCCTCTGTTCTTCCTTCTCATGCCGCGCACATGCAGTTCCGACCTAAGAGAGCTGCTTCGGATCATCTAACACCGGAACACAGTTGCAAGCAGCCCAGATGTGCCTACACTGATGGGGCCGATTGACGAATTATAGTATGATTCTTCCCAACATCCTGCATAGTAAAACCAGCATATATGTATCGTATGTGCATATAGCTTTTTGAACATTGGAGCATGATGTTTTCGAGCACTACAAGTTTGATAAGTGATTACAATTGAGTGGCTTCTTTGCTCTACTTCATGTTTTTGGCTATGCCTATCTATTGATTAAACTAGCTGAAGAAATATTTTGTGATCGAATATGTTGCACAAATTGTTTTTAATTGGTTGATTTACTTCAAGTAAATGTTGCTTTTGATTCTGTGGAATACGTGTCATCTCTTCTATGTATGTAATCAATCAGTTCTGTCGTTTCTTTTGGGACAAACCACGAAAGAAATAAGCGCACGGGCCGGCCCAACTGCTTATACTTCCACCAATCTATTGGTGGACTTAATACAAGCACCTTGTTGCCGGCTTTCATCCCCAGAAAGCAGACATCGGCTTCCCCACAAAAATCCAATGTACTCGTCACTTTCTATCTCTCCATTCCTCTCGCCTTCTCCTCTCTCACACTCGAAGAACCTCTTCTTCGACTCGGCTGCCTCCGTCCGCTACCTCAGCTTCTCCGCCGCCCAACAGAACCTCGGCTTCACCGCCTCTCTACACTCTGGCCTCCTCAAATCCGGCTTCCACTCCAACCTCTTCGTCGCCAACTCCCTCCTCGACGCATACTCCAAATGTGGCCGCATGGACAGCGCGTTAAAGCTTTTCGACCGAATGCCTCTAAGAGACGTCGTATCCTGGACATCCGTGATCTCCGGACACTGCCATACCGGAGCGGCTGCCGCTGCCATCCTTGTCTTCTTGAACATGTTAACGGAGGGAACAGCACCTCCTCCCAATGAGTTCACTGTTTCTGCTGTCTTACGGGCATGTGGGATGCTGAGGGATGAGGAGATGGGGAGGATGGTGCATGGGCACCTGGTCGCCGCTGGGTTTTCCCATGATGCGTTCGTCTCTAATTCCTTGATCGATATGTACGGGAAGGTAGGATCAATCGTGGATGCTGAGAAGCTTGTCAGTAGGTTGAGCTGTAGGGATGTGGTTTCTTGGAGTGCCATCATATCAGGCTCGGTCCTCCATGGGATGTTCGACAAGGCACTGATTCTGTTCACCCGAATGCTGGAAGATGGGATTCTGCCGAACACGGCGACGATGTTGAGCATCACCCAGGCCTGCTCGCTAATGGGGGAACCGAGCCTGTTTGCTTGTGTTCATGCTTGGCTTGTAAAGTTGGAGCTGCATGACTGTGTTCCCGTCGTGAAGTCTCTCGTGATGATGTACGCAAAAAATGGATTTTTGGACGAGGCAATCGAGGCTTTCCTCCAATTTGATTTTCCGGAGTGCCATGATCCCGATCTCATCGCGGCCCTCATCCATGGTTGCGCCCTGTCGGGATCTTTGGAGCATGGCAAGGTGATTCATGGGTGCTCGATCAAGATGGGCTTCTTTCCGTGCACCATAGTCGAGAACTCCCTCCTTGATCTGTATGCAAAGCATCGGTACGTCGACTCAGCACATTTGATCTTCAAAAGAATGGGGAACAGAGACATAGTCTCTTGGAACTCCATGATCTCATGTTTTGCGAAGAACGACCGCGTGGAGGAAGCCCTGCAGCACCTCGGTCAAGTTCATGACGCAAGTGGAGGTGAGCTAAAGCTGGACTTCGTCACGGTACTCAGCTCCGTACAAGCCTGCTCCACCATATCGTCGCTGGAGCGAGGACAGATACTGCATGGTTTTGTGATCAAAGCAGGCTTTGATTCCGATTCCTTTGTCTGCAATGCTCTGATCGACATGTATGGGAAGTCGGGAAGGGTTGGTTTGGCGGAACAGTTATTCCAGGAGATGGAGGACACAAGAGACGTGGGTTCTTGGAACTCGTTGATCGCAGCCTACGGGATCCATGGTGATGGTGATTCGGCCTTACGAGTTTTCGAGGAGCTGAGGTCCGGAGGAAGGCGTAATCCGAATGCTGTATCCTTTGTCAATGTCATTTCAGCGTGTGGTCACTCTGGGCTGACAATGGAAGGCTACGAGTGCTTCAAGAGAATGCAAAGAGACTACGGCTTCGAGCCGGCCATGGAGCACTACGCAGCAATGGTGGATCTTTTGGGGAGATCCGGAAAGCTTGGTGAAGCAGAGGAATTTATCAGAGCGATGCCCATCAAACCTGGTCCATCCATTTGGGGGTCTTTACTGGGTGCTTGCAGGCTTCATGGGAGCGTGGAGATTGCAGAAAGAGCAGCGGCGGAGCTATCTGTGATGGAACCGGATTGTGGTGTCTGGAGAGTGACACTGTCGATCGTATATGCATCTGCTGGACTATGGGAAGAAGCTGCAGAGGTGAGAGCTGAGATGAGAAGGAAGGGATCAAGAAAAGAGGCAGGCTGGAGCTACGTTGAATCGAGGGGCATGGATAAGTTCAAGTTCATGGTGGGAGACACAAGGCATCCTGAAACTGATACGATCTATGAAGTATGGAGAAGTATCAATGAGCATCTTGCTGATGCTTTTGTCGAGTCATTTTGATGGGGGATGCCAAGCAGTACCTTACGAGATTGGTATGTCTACTCGATGGTTAAAGATAAAGAGTACTCATCACTGCCCGCAAGTTTTCTCTGAACAGCGACGCCGGATGAGGACGCAGCGACTGCAGTAGGTAGCCCTCCGCAGCACCGAGGCAATTGCATGGATCGCACAGGTGGCTATTCGGGACTTGATCCGCCCTCGCTTGGGTACCAGCCTTCTGCTCGCCAATCCCGCGTCGCCGCCGAGAGCAGCAACCATGGCGCATGCCGCCTTGCTGCTCATCTGTGTTAGCTGTGGAAGAAGCTGTCGTGGCTGCGCACTTCCTGAGTCTTCCTTTACTGCGGGCTACTTGTCGGAATCTGGTCGTCTTCTGGGAGACCCACCAAGGTTCGGATTCAGTTCAAGACGAGCAGAGGTGATTACTGGAGCACGGCGTCCATCAATCCGTAGTTGGAGAAAGAGATGTGAGAGTGTGATTTGGGTGTCAGTAAATACAATGATAAAGTCCGGCGCAGTAATGCTGTGATGATGAAATGATTTGGGCATACCGAAAGAAAGTGGTGTGTCAGAGTACAGCGGCACCCAACTGTCATGCACGCCGCTATTGATGGATCTGGTCGTGGAACCGATCTTATCCACTGTTTGCCGCGGTGAAAAATTACCAGTGGCTCACAAACAGCCATGGACTTTGGCAGGCTGCTGTGCAGTTCATGGCGGATTTGACCTCGGAGAGCAGGGGGGTTTAGGCTGTGTTCCTTCTTCTGCCCACCTCGAAGGAAGGACAAGACAGGCATCCTTCCAGCAAAAGCATAAAAATGATTCTTGTAAGTGTGGCCTTTTCTCCAAAAACAAATGCCACGCTTGATCCTTTGTATGGACACATACATGAACACACACATTGCATCTCAGACATAGCACTAACGAAATTGAAGAAAATAAGGTGTCTTTAGTTACCAACAGAAATTGAACTGATAGATGAAGACAAAGAAAATACTACAGAACGGCAGCAGTGTCCTCAGAACATACGCCTAGATATATGCTTCTGGAATGCCATTTATGTGAAGCCCTCTAGTTGTAAGCTTTGACAGTAATTAGTGGCTACTGAATCACAGTGATTCGACAGCTGGTACTACCGTCTTACTACAAACAACTAGACATGAAGCGATGCTTGCGATACTTGCGACATAATCTTGTTAGAGAGGCATTACTTTCATGTCAGAGTTATGCCTGTTCTCGTTTACAGAGTGTGACCAACTGATGAAAGATGGATATGCAGATTGAACATGCTGAGTAGAGTTCTCGCAGGTGCCACCGTTTTGATTTGTTGGGCAACCGCGGTCGTCAGAAGATTCACTTGACGTGCCTTCAGTGGGTGGGCTTACTGTTAGAGTTGCTCCAAAGCTGGCCATCTGTGGTGGAGCTGATGAAGGTTCCCACCTCAATGGTTCAGGCTGTGGCTTTTTCTTTTCGGTGACGAAGCTTGCCACCACAACCTGCAATTTGAACGGAACTCCACTATGTCAGAAAAATTATCTAAAAAGGACAGTGATTGGATGCATCAAAGAGGTTTGATTTAGACCTGCACAGGTGTTGCTGCCACAAGCATTCCGGCAACCCCACCACCAAGAATTCGGCCGTCAGATCCTGCAATTGCGACACTCAATCCACCGCTTCTACTACGAGTGCTACCCTCTTCTGTGAGCAGGAAGGAACCTGAAAGAGAGATGATATCAAAGCGTCCCTGCATGAAAATTCTCGTAACTGTTACTTATATGCTATGGCAACAAATGGAGAGCAAGGTATGTGGACAAGATACAGAGAGTTTGATCTTTAATCCTTTTAATATGATACTCACAAGTAGGGTGGATCTTTATGTAGTAATTGAAAACATTACATAACTAAAGCATCACTTTCATGACCCAAATGATGATAAGGATGCTATATATATGTGTGTGTACATATATATTATGCCTAGCAGAATACAGCATGTTGGCATTAAGTAGAGATGTAAATTGGCAAAAGGGCAAATGGCCTTTTAGGGTAAAATTATTGTTAGTCAATCTTATGTGAGGTGGCCATAACTAAAGCCTAATCCCTATCTTTCATCTTCCTTGTACAAAATTGCAACTTCTCCTATTGTTTTTCATCTCTCTCTTGTAGAAAGCTGTTCAAAAAAAAAAGAAACGTCACAACACAAGATGTTTGTAGGATATGTAAAATCCTTGGACTTTGAGAACTTGGTTTTGGGGATCGATCATTCCCTCATCCAGTTACTATCAACTTGGTCTGATCTGAAACCCTTGATCTCAAGGGGAATTATTTGGACTGGCCAAAATAGATTGATCACAAACCATTCTGGCCAATCCCAATACTTTGACCAGTCATAAACCAACCAAGTCAACTGAAGTTGATTATGATAAATTGTATTTATGTCAACTTACCCTAGTCTATTTCTGGTTGTTTCTATAGAAACCTGATTGATTCCAGACTGATCTGGGTTATAGATTCCACAACCGATTCCAAACCTGACACAAATCCAGTGACCTTGTCAAAAACATCAAATAGAAGTTTCCGAATCTAGCCATATTATTTTGTCTTTGACTATTGCACTACCATCATGGTGTTCATTTGGGTTATGCATAACACACAGACATATATCTACAATATAGAACAATTTTGTCCATCAGCAACCTACATAGATGATGAACAGTGCACATAATTTCAAATTTTATTCAAGATACAGATTAGGATAGTCTAGTTTCTACTCAAACCTCATAAGTTACTGTTCCACCAGAGATTGCCGGCTGCCGCAGTGTTACATCAGAGATGGCACCGTTTGCTGACAGCACACAGACGGTCCTAGACCCTTGCTGTGAGAAGGCCATAATTTTTGAAGCTATGTCCTGCCAATGCAAACAATTGCCTAAACTAATTATACTCTATTGACTTATCACTCTAATAACACCAACTCTTTTATATGAACTCCCAAGTATATTGAAATGGTAAGAAAGAATATGAAGCATGAAAGCGTGTAACAAGTTTATAATCTTTGTTGCTGGGTGACAACAGTCAGATCGTGAAAATGCAAGAAACAATTTAACAAGAAAGAAGAATTACCAAGACTTTGTCAAAGTTATCTAGACTTTAGAAGTAGAAAAAAGAGAGGGTAAATTTAAATCTCAAGTACTTGCCTCTCCAACTTTGACAGTGATAATATGAGGAGTAAAACCAATCCCTGGGGCACCTGGTTAACCATGAGTACTGATTTTAGAAACTTATACGAAGCATTGAAATACTAAATACTGTAAAGAAATGATATCTAAATCTTTGGAAATTGAATATGTAGACAAAAAGATGTATGGAATAAAAGGAAACACAATTAGATGTTCAAGAGTTGCAGTTTGTGTACAGTTATACTAAAAAATTAGACCCAAAAAACTTAACATCTAGGCATTAACTTCATAAAGGAATAACTTATGCAAATTATATGAATAGACAGCCAATAACTAAATTTATCATCTAAGTCTATTTGAAAGCAAAAAGTAGGACAATGCTGTATAATGGCTAAAAACGAAAAACGTTAACCATAATTCAAAGTTTAAAAGTTCTCGATGCACATATAACTTCAACTGAGAAGCATAGAAGCAGATTAGATGGGACTAATACTAGATGAATATATTTGAACATTTGGACAAACTGGATGTTAAATGTACTTTAACAGCTCAGAATTTATATGGTAATGCAGTTATGTAATGAACAAGGAAATTAAGGAAGCCTACCTTTTCATGGCCGTTTAGAAGTTAAGACATCTACACATAGCAATTATATGTCACATGTAGAGTAATCTTCACAACTAGAAGAAAGTGATGCGACAATTACCCAATGCATCAAGTTGTTGCTTTTTCCCCGACCCTGGAGGACGGCCTCGGTGCTTAGTTACTGGATCAGACATTGGATTGCTCGAGAATCCCAAAGCAGAAGATGGAGGTGTTAGTGCCAAAGACATGCTACCATCAGGTCCATATTTTCTTGGTCTTCCTCTCTTCTTCTTCGTTAGCTCACCCATGTTAAATACACTGGTTTGCCGCATTCCCGAGACATCATCTCCTTGGTACAAAGAACCAGTCGTATCCACTGGCTTAGGTGCCGAAGAAGCCATGGGAGTGAAGGAAAGGCGCATGCCCTGCATCATTCCAGCTGTATTCGGTGCCACCACGGGATCAATCGTCGATCCTCCAGCTCCATAAGAGCCAGGACCCACCACCACAGTTGGAGGCTGCAACGAGCTCACTCTTGGAAGCTCCCTAGCTTCCATTTTCCAAAACCCTAAACCCCAATTCCTTTTGTTGATGTACTTTTAGCTGAATCTTAGATGACTAAATCAACCACAAAAAGAAAAACCCCTATCGTGGAAGATGAACCGCTTCCTTCAGTTCCTCACCGAAATTAAAGCTACATAAGAACCTTCAACCGGAAAATGTGCATGAATGTACAGAAATTTCACGATCCCACCGGAGAGCAAACAGGAAATTCTCGTCACTGAGCTCACATTTGAAAAGGTGAAAGAAACTGACGCTTTCTCATGGAAAGACAAAAAAAAGGACTCATGTTGCACCAAATCCGTCAAAAAACAGAACGCGAAAGGGAAATGGGTATGAATATACAGAACTTTTACAAATTTTCACCCAAAAAATCTCAGCTTTTAGAGAAACAAAGACCGATCCACCGAAGAACGAACTCGTACGAATTTTCACCCAAAAAATCTCAGCTTTTAGAGAAACAAAGACCGATCCCACTGAAGAGCAAGCTTTTACGATTTTTCACCTGAAAAATATCATCTTTTCGAGAAACAAAGACCGATCCCACTGAACAGCAAACAAGAGATCCTCGTCACTGAGCTCACATTTTAAAAGGTGAAAGAAGCTGACGCTTTTACATGGAAAGACAAAAAAATGACTCATTTTTCCACCAAATCCGTCAAGAAACAAAACGCGAAACACAACTGCGAGAGGCGAGACATACCTGGAATCAGATCAAAAGAGTGTCACCCAACCAAAACCAGACGACGAGAGAGACGTTCAAGGATATGGGTCGCGCAACGGCCTGCAAACCCAGAAATGTTTGCCTTCTTTCCTCGGGGACACCGCTACCACCGAACCCTCGCCGCACCAACCCAGCACAGCAAGGGGAAGCAGCCACCTAGTGAGGGAAGACGGGAATAATTATTCTTTATTGGTGTGGGAAAGACAATTACATCCATAGAAAATTGCAGCTTAAGCTCCGCAATCGCACAGAGTATTTATTTCATGGTCGGTGCTTCCCCTCCTCTTAGCTATTGGTACCAGAATCCAAACACCTTCTTCCAACAACATCGAATGTTGATCCGATCCCAGCCCGGTCTTAGCGGTCTGCCGGCCCATCTATACACCAACATCTTTATCGAGCCCGGTCCAATTCAACGTAGTAATATGGGCCCATTTTGACATGATCGTCTTTTCATGAATTGTGGAGATTTAAGAATTTGCTGTTTTAATTCTTGATCACCTAAATTATATATGGACGAACAATTGGTTACACATATAGCTTTTATGTATCCATGGCAATTGCATCAGACCTCTGATTTGATATCCATTTGTACAAAGATCAATGTTGAATGGAGTTTCCGATAAAATTATTTTTATGTTTAGATCAACAATGGAACGAAGAAAAAGTTATCGATAAACAACGATCGACTTTTATTAGTATGTTATGATGAATCTTTTATTATTGATATAGTCGAAAAAGATATTTCATGAGAATCTCGATCTCCTAATGTTAATTGGGAATTTTAAATGGGGAAAGAAATATTTTCTTTTCACAAAACTCAAGAGAACTATATAACTCTGTGATATCTCTCTCTTCAGCTGATGACCAGTGGAATGTGTTGAAAAGAAAGGCCTGTTAGGTGCCAAAAGCACGTCGGACTCTCAATCTCCAGTGAGCACAAAGTCTCGCTTGCCACGTGAAGGGAGAGAAAGTGCTGCGGCTGAAGCGAAAACAGGCAAAGAGTCTTCGATCACAAAGTATGAAGCGACGAAAGCGCAACGCATGAGCAGATAGCGCCGCATCACTCGCAAGAAAAGCCTTCCCAAACAACACTGTTCAACCAGAATTTTATGCCACATAAAATGGAAGCAAAAGTCTATGACATGTTGCAGTTTGATTGCTGGCAAACGAGTGACAATCTACCCCTTGCATAAAGACAACACACAACAGTGGCTATGTCCTGTCTGCATGCTCACGATTCAAGCATTTCGGGAGACTTACACACGCTGTCTCACAGTGAGTGCCATAGCAGCGAAGCCATGCATCTCCTTTATTTACTGCTTCCTCCTCCTCTCCTTCGCCAAAACATGTCGTTGTCGCCGCGACTAGCAAGCCAAGCGAAGGAAGCAAATAGTCTGAAGCTTACAGCGACGTTCAAGAAACATACAAGCAAAAGTGACGATCGGCCATTCAAATAAGTCGCTAAATGCGTCCGTGATGGAAAGATTTTGTCGCTGTTTCTTTGAGACAATGGTTTCTGTTTTTTGTTGTTGCGTTGTCTCGATAGTGCATTTGGTTTGAGATTAAAGTAGCCAGAAGTTGGGATTAACAAAATCTTAGTGCTTGTTCTTTAGGTCACTAATTAAGCTAATCAACTTATCAAAATATTCTAGTAATCTGACCGTGAATGAAACAAGAAGAAGTTGGCCATATCAGTGCCAGGCAGAATTTGACGATCAACTTCGATTCGTTCGAAGAAAAACTTGACACGGAAATAATAACGAGACAAGTCGAAGAACAACTTGAATGCATCAACCATTTGCATGCTTTTTATCGACCTTGTTGAGCATCGAACAGGAACAATAAACTGCAGACACCGCATCCTGCTGCACACACGATGTTCACGAGTGCGTGTCGTCTCTTTATCTTCACATGTTCCTCGCATCCGGTATCCGATGCAGACGCATGAATGACGCCCAACTTTGGGTGGTGGTTGTGCATCGTTGTCCATCGCATGCCGGTTGGAGAAACAATGTTAGAACGATGGGGAATTATGTGTGGGCTGCCTTGCTCTATGTTTTCTCACGTCAACTTTGTGGTCAACGGTGATGTTTTCGTTCAAACTTGTATCCGGGTTTGGAATGATATTACCATTCCGACATCGTATTTGACTTGGCTGCTCAAAGACAAGACAACAGCGGAACTCATAACTGGTTTACTTGGCTATGCTTGCCTCACCCCCCCACTCAACGGTGAGATGGATCGATCACGTAACGCATGTCTCTCCCCACACGCAGACGACACCGCGGTGATTGGGCGGCCCTGATCCTCCGGTGCGATCCGTACACGGCCCAGCGTTCTGCTCCGACACCGTGTCCACCGTCCGCCACGTATCGCCCTGGCGGAAGCTTCGAGAGCGCACGTCGTGCGCTCAGCCTGAAAAAGAGAATAATTTTCATACCCATTTGCGTCACTCTTTTCTCTACCCGTTCCATTCCCGGAGTCGGACCCACAACTCCCGCAAGACCGATCTGTACCGTCTGTCTCGTCAAAGGCTTCCCCACACCCGGACGGCTCGGATATGCAAATGGGCCCCATCGCCACGGCCCCACGCGGTCCACTTACATCCGCGCCTTCCACGTGTAATCATCGGGTCGGTTGACGGCGTGCGCACACGTGTGAGGCACCGCGCGCTCGCTCGTACGTGCGAAAGTATCTTGGGGATTTTAAATACGAAAAACACTTTTGGTTTTGTATTCTAAATTTGGATGACAGACGGGCCCTCACTCCTGTGCCTGTTTCGCTCTCTTTCGCCTTCCCTTCTCCCCCTCTCTTCTTCTCCTGTTCGTTTCCTGTTGGTCCATCCGCCATCGATTCCACGAGAAGAAACCCTCGGCTTAGATCGAATGGAGTTCGAAGCGCGTTGAGGCACACCGGGACGGCCCAAGAGAGCCCCAGCGGCGATCCGATTGCGGTCCCTTGCTTCCTTGTTCCTCGTCCGGATCTCTATATCTCTTGGACTTGTTCGGCTTGACACCCTCGTCCCGGTGGTGGAGCGCAAACGGCGTCCTTGATGGTAGCCCGATCAGAGGTACTAGGATGAGGAAATGGTCGGAGCGGTGCCTGATGGAGCTGTACGGTCTCGATGGGACCATCGCTGAGCCGTAGGCATGTAAGGACGTCTCCTTTATTAGATGAAATTGATATTTTTGTGTTGGTGAGTGCGCCTCGCAGATTAGACATTTTATTGTTGTGCGTAGACTCAAAAGATCGTCTTTGGTGTGCGCTGCTGATGTTCTTTTTTACTCTTCCTCATTTTGGTTATGATGACTACTTAGTTCTCGCGACTACGACTGGATTTTATTGATGAAAATATTCAAAATTTATTACGTTGTCTTAGAGAAAGATGTTTTATAAAATGCTGCTTTTGTTTAATATGATCTGGCAAATTCTGATTTTTTTTTATTTTTTAAATTCAGGGCTTTGCTCTTCATTTCATCACGGCGTGCACCGTTTTCTTTTTCGTTTTGCTCGTGCATCTTCGCATTTATGCTAAATTAGTTTGCTATATGAAGTTATTGTATTGTAATTTTGGATTCATGATCGGCTGGTGTATATTTTTTATATTTCTTGCTATGTTTCGCCATGTTCTCTTTGCTCTTGCTACTGTATCTTTGACGTGGAAGGCTGATGCGCACTCTGATTTCGTTTTTACATGGCATCAGTGTTCCAAAGCCGTTCACGGGGCCAGGGATCTTTGGACGAGTCAGATAGTGAACGTCAGGTGATGGTTTTGGTAAGAACCTTCCCCAGATAAAAGAAATTTCCCTGTTTGCACTGAAAATATGCCCCTCTTTGGTTTTACTTCCAAGTAGTACTTTTTTTTTTTTTCTTGGCAATGAATTATTTGTCATATTCTTCTCCTCATCATGATGCTCATTGATGCTGGCTAACGCTTGGAGTTACAGTTAGTTGAATTACTCTGTTGGGAACTTTTTGGTAAGAACATATTTCCCAGAAATCAAGATTGAAAAAAAGGAATATAATAGATTTGAGTACCTAAAGTAATTATGAGGTAGGAAAACTTAGAAGCAAGATAAAACTTCACGTTTGAAGGGTATCCTAACTTATCTGACACTAAAATAGGGTAACATAGTGGCTGAAAATTATGTCTCAAGTTAGTTTTGGTCTTTTGTTCTATAGTAATTATAGATATCAAATAATGTTAAAGTATATCAAGTACAGCATTCATTATATTTTGGAGTGGAAGTCGAGGGATTTGAAAAAGGTGATGCAAGATTTTGAAGTTAGGGAAAGGCATAAAGGTAGGTAGGTATTTCCATGAAGATTATTTCTTTCACTTTAATTTAATGCATTTTTTGAGTGTTTAATTGTCATGCAGTTGTGCCGAGTCACATTTTTTCTGTAATGTGCTTAATGATGAAACTCTGTGTTGAGCAATTAGGATCAAGCCATATTTAGCAGCCCTTATACCTCAAACTCTACTTTTTCTGCCCATTTTGTTTATGTTATTTAATATGGATTAAACAGTCATGCTTAAGTTGCATTTTCCGAAAGTGTTTGAGATATTATTGTCCATAGATCTTTGGCGCACGTGTCATGTTGCTTAAGGCATTTAGACTACATTTATATGCACTGCATCTGTCCTTTTAGCTCATATGATGTCAAGTAAGATGACCCAAATGAGCAGGTTGTATTAATTATTAAGAAGTAACAGGGTGGCAGAAATTGCAAAAATAGATGAACTAGAACAGTGGCATAAATGAAATTAAAATATTTCTGGTTACGAACACTGTTTATATTTGACTTCTCAAACTGAAACAGTATCCAAAAATGAGATGATAAATTTAAACATGATAAATCGAGATAGTTGCATCGAAGAAACAATCTAAACAAAGTCTCAAGTGCTTGACTTTTGGTTCTCTCAAAGCATGCTTGATATAGAATTGCTTATCTTATTTATCAGATGAATCATGGAAATAGCTAGGACTCCATCTGCCTGAACCAGAATTATATTTGGATAGTTTCTGTTCAATGAAATTTGTGCCTAATTAAACTGCAAACTTTGAGTTGCTCCCATATCTTAATTTATCCATGCACTTGTTCTTTTGTTGTCTGCGGAAATTCTCAATGCTAATTCCTGTAACGTGTCAATTACTTTTAATTTTTAACCTTATAAGGTTCATTTGCCTTTATCCATCTACTTTTTTGGTATAATATTTGTGACCGATGGCTTTCATGTTGTGTGTGATAGGGCAAATTTACAGACCAAAACAAAATTATATTTGTAGGTGATATGAATGTGAAATCTGGTACATGTAATGTTTGCTCTGCTACTTGCTCCTCTTGTATGCATCGGATTGCCGCAGCAATGGAGTCAGATGGTGATTGTGGATCCTCTGATAATATCTTTGAAAGGAAAGAAGCAGATAGTTGTTCTTTTGTTGGTGCCAAATGTGGATCTTGTAATGATCTGCAAATTGCAGCTAGTGAAACAAGCAATTTGTTGAGTGGAAGTTCAAGTCATGATTCATATTCTGAAAATGCAGATAGCAAAACAGTAAGAAAGTCTACTGCATATGATACTTATGAAGACATTGATATACCCCTAAAGGTTTCAACTGTTGAAGCAGTCAAGGAAGATAAGGTTCTTCGAAATGGCACTGCTAGTCTTGGTAATGGAACATCATGCAGCTTTTGCAGACCTGATTTTGAAAATGGTGCATCAGCTAGAGAGCAGTATGTGCCAGGAAGTCATGGGAATAACGATTCATGCATTACTGGAGGCCGAGATTCCAATCCGTTACTTATAAATGATAATTTGAAACTGGACATGAGAGATACACCATGTAGTTCAGTATCAACATGTAAATTAGATGCCAAAGAAACTGAAGTGCTGATTCAAGTTGAAGCTACTTGTGAATATGATGGTGGTTTTATGGATACAGGCTGTGGTAACTCAGGGAAGCTCAGTACATTCCCTGGAGAATCATTTTGTAAGAAGAGTGACAGTCTAGGCCTTCATAACAAGTCTGACCTTACAGAGGCTTCCACAAGAAAGAATATTTCTCCACAACCAAATATAGATTTCCATTCTCAAAGTGAGCATATTTCTAGTCATAATGCTGGCTCCAAAGATATGGAAGCATATCCACCATGCCAAGTTCTGGAAGAACCTTGTAAGCGCTTGATAGTTGACGATAAATCCTCATATCAAGGACTGCCAGCTGCTGGTAGTGATCATGCGCCAAAGACTATTATGCTCCCAAACAATGAAGCTAGCAAAGCAATTCGGATCAGACGTGACATATCTTCTGGAAAATTCATGAATGAAGATGGATGCTTTGAATCTGCTTCTGGCTTTGGCAGTTCTGAATGCAATTTGCACGAGTCTGGAAAACCACAGCAGTCACTTCTTCATGGTCAAGTTTCTGAATCAGATTGCATGTTGTATGACGTAAGTGCTTCTGTGATTTTTCTTCAAGTTAAACACCAAGTTATTCAGGAGGATGCAACATTTGCTTCTATGCAACTTGCAGTCATAAGGACTTTTGCTAAAACTATGAAGTTGATGCCAATTTCTTGTCTTCATTGTTGTTTAGCAAAGATCTAGTTAGCTTTTGTGCTGACAATCCATTTCATTTATGGCTTTGTTATTTGGTTTCAATAATTACGTTCCTGTTGTGTCTTCTATCCATATGCAAAATTGATATTTGATTCCATTGGTCTAGCATCATATCTGTATCTCTTGTGGTCTCTAGTCATTTTCTCATTTATGCTGGCTATACATTTGTGTGCTATGATATAGGTAAAAGTATGTGATATATGTGGAGACACTGGCCGGGAGGAGCTTCTTGCTACTTGCAGTAGATGCATCGATGGTGCAGAACATACGTAAGTATATTTTGTTCTCAATGCTATATTCGTAATTGTATGTTACGTAATTTGGATTTCTCACACATACTAAGCAATTGTTTTCTTAGTTACTGCATGAGGATTATGTTGGACAAAATTCCTGAAGGAGATTGGCTATGTGAAGAATGTCAGATGAAGGAGGAACTTGAGATGAAAAGGCTGGATAAAACTGAGACATTTTCTGGAAAATCAAATGTACAATGCTTGAATAAGAAAGGCGAGAATATTGGGATGTCCATGAACCCTGAGAATTTAGCAAACTTGAACACCAAGCCAACTGACCCTGAAGCATGTGGATCCAGTAAAGAAATGCAAAATCCAATGGGAACTGGTAAAAGGCACACATACCAAATGGATCTAGCTTCACCAATGGTCAAGAAGGTTTCTGAAACAGCTGATGAAGCTTTGAAAGCAGCAAGTCCTAGAATATGTAGTGCCTTCGCTCATGAAAATTCATCTAAAAACTTTCATACAGCTGAAGTAAAGCGAACCAATATGGCTTCATCACTTGGAAGTCAGTATGCAAAGAGTTCCTGGACCTCTTCTCAATCGCCTTCCCTTGGCTATAGCTCTTCAATTGTTAAAGAAAAACTTTTTCCTTCCAAGGGTAAGATTTCATGTTTCATATTATTTAGATTATCACAGATGTCTCTTGCTTATTTTTGGAAAACTAATATTTACATGTGTTGGTTATTTCTTTGAGGTGGGTCTGCCTCAAAACAAGTTTCTTTCAAGAAGAATGTGGAACCAAAAGTTGAGCATTTGGCTGAAGGTGTTCCCCAAAATCTAGCTAAAGAGTCTACACCAAGAAACACACAATATCAATCCTTGGTGGAAACTATCAACAAATCTGCTTCATTCAACAATATTAGCTCAGGCCATCACAACTTCCAATCATCTGACAATTATCAATCAATCAAGTCACCACAGGATGAGGACCCTGGAAGTCTTAAACCAAAGAAAGAAAGAAATGTAACAGAAAGAAAGAGCTCCTTTGTTCTTGATCACCCATTTGCTAGTCCACACGTAGGGAGGAAGTCTCTGCCAGATCTGGGTATGAAGGTTGCACTACTTAACAGAAACTCAAGTAAGAACCTTGAGCCTAGCATCCTTGGAACTAGCAAAGGATTGAATAGAGAAAATGATGCAGGTAAACAGTCCTTCTGTTAGAGGCCTTTAATATTTGACAATATTTAATTGGCTAATGATTATATTTTTTTACATTTTTGGTACTGAATTTTTTTTTTATCGCCTTGTTAGAGTATAAAGAAGTGAAGCAGCGGCAGCCATCATTGAAATGTAAAAGTTATGGGATCTTTGATTCCGAGAATCGAAAGAGGGGTAAATTTGTCAATGAGGAACCTGTTCACGCAAATTCTGGTGCTAACAATAGATCATATAATGATGCTGGTGGAGTTACAAGCAGTGTGTCTTCTTTTGCAGAGTCTTGGCATCAAGCTCATTCGAAAGATAAAACGAAGAGTATCCCCAACACATCAAGGCTCACAATTTCAGGAGGCAAGAGTGCATTATGTTCTGGTAAATTAACAAAAGCAAGCTATGCTACTCAGTGCCACCAAATTGACAAGCTTACTTTATATTCTGCAAAGCCTTCTGCTGATGTGAGTTTAATCGATGGAACTAGCAAGAGAAATAGGTGGAAAGATGTGGCCAAAGCTGCAATGTCAAGGAACAACAAAAGTAGAATAGTTGATCAGTCTGAGTGTAGATTGTTAAGCAACCATGTAAATTCTGAAGGTTCTTCCAGAAGTTCTTTGAAGAGTTCAATTTGTCAGAAGAACTTTCCTTTAGAAGGAGCACCTGATGGAAAAGTGATCCTGAGAAGCTCTGACACCGACTATAGCAAAACAGATAGTGCAGCTAACACGGGGCAAACAGAACATTCAACCAAATCTTTATGTAATTCTGGAGTAGGGGACTTGAATGTCAATCCTACAAATTTTGACAAGTTGAATGAGAAACCGTCGACTCAGTCTTTGCCTCATCACCCTTCTCTACTTGCGACTATCTCTAGATCAGTTATAATCCCAGAGCAGGAATGCATATGGCAGTATGATAGTTTACTCAAAAACTTCTTAATTTAAATTGTGTATTTAAGAGTAAATTCTTTTTTCTCTGTTTCTTTTTAGCTGTTGAAATATAACATATATCTATTTGATTTGCAGGGGTGCTTTTGAGATTTTAAAAATTGGAACAATTACCGAAATTGTTGATGGAATTCAAGCCCACTTGTCAATGTTTGCATCACCGAAAGTGCATGAAGTAGTGTGCCAGTTTCCATGCAAAATCCAATTAGAGGAAGTTCCTCGGGTTAGCTTGTGGCCGTTGCAGTTTCAGGAAATCAATCCTAAAGAATTTAATATTGCACTATATTTTTTTGCTAAAGATTCTGAGAGGTTTGGGGTCGCGGTGAAATTCATATTACTTTTGAGATGAATTATGTATCATAAACTGACTTGTTCTTGTTTATCTTACAGTTACGAAAGATCTTACCGGAAGGTGTTGGAAGCTGCAATAGAAAATGATTTAGCCCTCAAAGGGAACATCAGCGAGGTGGAGCTTCTTATATTTCCTTCAAGTATGCTACCCGAGAGTTCGCAACGTAAGAAATAATATGCTTATAAGCATAAATTTTCTGCTTATGTGCAAGTGCAAGGCTTTTTGTTTTCTTTTTCACAAAATTTCCAAACAGTATTGATCTATGCATTCTAAGCATATCTTAGAGATATTATCTCATTTACAATATGTTCTGTATTCTTTTTAGGTTGGAACATGTTATTTTTTCTTTGGGGTATCTTCAGAGGAAGGAAATCAGACTCCTTAAAGCCTCACACTGATTTGCAGGAGCTCTGTGAATCAACGATAATCACAGATCCCACTGTTCAAGAATTATCGCCTTCTCATACTGGTGAATTATCTTCCTTTCAGAAACATGATTCCCAGAAGTATCCACCAAAAGAATTTTCAAGGGGAAATGAATCATCTGGGCCCAGCACCTCTGGCCGTGATGATATCTGCAAGACACAGAGCTTTTTATACAAGGCAGCAGGTGAAAAAGAGAGTGGTGAACTTTCAAATCATAATTCAGATTTGTGTCCCAGGATCTACTCTTTTGATCTTAATGAGATATGTCCAGCGGTAAAAAGCAATGAAACCAACCTGGTACTGTTTTCCTTTACAAGAATACGTTCTATGGCCATTTTGCACATTATTTTTTCATTGCTGTTTATGGGACATATTTACATATAAGAACTGTATGTTTATTTTGTGTGATATCTTCTTGAGATGTATGCCACTTAGTTCAATTTAGATGATATTAAATTGCTGTGTATATCTTTTGTGAATGTCAGATTCTGTGCTGCATGCATACATATCATCACCTCTTTTTGTAAGAAAAGGTAGAGAGGTAGAAACACCATGTGATTAGTTATGATGTATTGATTATGCAGTAACTATTAATTTAATTGTATCTTTTGTTATCATACGGTATCCCTTCATGCTTGACTTTATAAAACTTTTTTTCCTTGAGAATAAAGGTGGAAGCACCATGTTCTTTCTTCTAAAATAACATAAACTATTAATCCATGTAAAATAATGGGATATATTCGTGTAAATTTACACTTAACACTTGAAGGTGGTGTTGTCTCGACTCTCGACTCTCGACTCTCGACTCTCGACTCATGTGCTCACTGGTGAATTCATTTCTAATGCCTATCAGCATTTCAGTTACTGTGACCCTATCAACCTGTAGGTGTGAAGAATGGTGGAAGTGGAAATCATTTTGTCCCAACAAACTAGTGATCTTACATTTGAGGGCTGTGTTGCCTGGATTCATGTTTCCACCTGGTCAATTCATTTCTGATGCATGTCAGATACTCCGATCTTATCAAACTATGGATATAGAAAATGGTGGAAGTGTCACTTTTTCTTTCTAACAACATGACCTTTGTCATTTTCTACTCTGCGTAAATTAGTTAACGAATATATTTTTCTTTTTCTGGCTACTTTTTTCTTCCAAATTAGACCATGGTTTGAAGTCTAAATTTGACTATCATATCCTTGTCCATACAAGACTTTGTTGGTTAGTTTCTTATTGATAAGTTTTTCGTCCTAAAGGTTTGTACGTAGTGCATGAGGCTCTCAGGTATAGGGATGATCAATGTACGCAACCTTAAAGTTGTTTTCATGACTCTAACCCTGGTCTTGAAGATCGTAAGAATAGTAAAGAAGCAACTTTACCATTGTACCTGATTGTGAAATATATATATATATATATATATATAATCAATTTCAGGTTATTCAAAGTTCTTGGCAAGAAATCAATTTGCACATTCGCTAACAGTCTGAAGAGTAGGCAACCCAAAAGTTTGAAAAGATCGAAGCACACTTTCTAGTGATTATGCAAATCATGTGCTGGTACACTGCTTTGGCATCATGCTTTGCATGTTTAATGCGGCCCACTGTTGTTGTATCATCACAGCCATGAGTAACTTGCGATCACTTTTTCTTTGCATTTTACAAATATTATATTAGAATTATGTATTAGTAATATTGTTACTGCATTACATTTCTTGCATCCTAAACATGTCAAATACCTGATTCATGATGAATATATTTTTCTATAAAATGATTTAGTACAAGTTATTTATCCCACTAATGATTTTGAAATCTGTTTTCACCCGATGATGTCTGTTCTTTTTTATATTTTTGCTCAAAATGACATCACAAGTTAAGAGCATTCAGTATGCTTGCAGGGGAACTTGGATGATGTTGCTGTTGCTGGAAAGATTCCCCGTATTCATGCAAATAGTGTACGACATAGCCTTAGTGGATCATTGCTTGGATATTCAGCTTCTTCTTTTGGACAAGGTTATTTTTCTTTACTAAATATTTTAGGTAGTTCTTGTCTTATCCATCATATAAAATATATATTTATATATACTTATTGATGTTTTATCTTGTTCAAAAAGCAGATAATGGAGGGACAAGAAAGATTAAAGAGAAAGAATGCTCAGTGATAGAATTTGGGACTAAGGACAATATAATGAAAATTGATTGCCTGAGCTGGGGATCAAAGCCTAATATGAAACGTGCACACACTTGCTCAGCCACATATGGTGAAGCATCACAGAGCACCGATGGAGCAAATACTTGGCAGGAGAAAGCAGGTTATTTCTGTTCAGAAGATGACCTAGAACACAAAAGGATGAAACATTACAGCGAAGGACATGGTACCGGTAGTCATAGAGATCAAAGTATCGATGGTAGATCACCATTTAAGGTACAACCATTTGTGACTAGCTACTTACATGAACAACAGCAAAGATATGGTGTCAACTATGGCATTGTGATGACTGAGAGCTTAAGATGCACTGAAAGGAGCTTCTTTCCGGTGGATGCATGCCCTCTTAGGAACAATGTGGTGGAGAACTTCGGGTACTTCATTTCTCGGGACGATGAGGCCTCACAAGAGCCTGATACCCCAGATCTTGAACTATCTCTGGGTGGTAAGAAGCAGTCATTGAAGAAGGAAATATTTGCGTCATTTCATCCTTCGGTTGATAAGGGAGGACTATATAAGCTGTCTGGTTCCACCTTTAGCGAAGATGATATGTCGGCATGTCTCTCTCTATCTCTTACCTCTCCTGACATGGAGAAAAAAAATACAGAAAATCCTGTTCCTAAAGAATTGCATGGTGGCAACACTATTCTGAATCTGTTTGGTGGCTCCACTGACACTTGAATCCACCGTCAAGTCCGCATACCTTCGACATTAGTGGCTAACCATACTGTGAATCGAACATAGAGTAGCATCAGAAGCCTTGAGCATGTGTTTATAGCCTACAAGTTCTCTTTTTTCTTTTACCTTTCCTTTTTGTTCTCTCTTTTTCTTAGTTCTTGATTTGAGGAGTGAAGTGTCACGGTTTGGTTGTACATAAGAGAAAGATGGCAGCACACTTGGAATGTCATGCGGTACTCCTTATACAAGACAACTGTGAGGCTTTCGTAGTTGTATACTTTGTTCGGATATGATCTTATATACAAGTTCTTTTAGGCGATGATGCTAATTATTTATCTGTGCATTTACATTGGTAGAGTTATTGTGATAACGAGTGAAGAAGATGGAAACAAACTGAAGCTCGAAGCCTCTGTGCTTGCCATCTGCAATAAGAATGAATATATGGCACGCACGTCAGAACTCATCAACTACTTCCCCTATAGTAGTAGTAGTGGCAACAGCAGTGGTGGGAGGACAAAGGGGAAAGATTGCTCCTTCCTTCATCACCACAAGGGCACGAAACCTACTGTTTCTGCTGAGCAGGCAACTCCCGACTCTTCTCATCTTCTTCTTCTTCTGACGCATGAATGCAGCCATGTCCACGTGATCTTCTCTGATGGGCTGCTCAGCGGCTGCTGCTGCACAAACAAAAGGCTCTTCCACGGTGAATCATCTTTACTGTGTCACATTAGCGTCAACTACGTCAACGCCTGTCATATCAAATCTCTGCTTTCTAGATCTCCCATCTCCATTCGTTGCATTCGATCGAAAGAAGCACAGAGCAAAAGCATTCCACAGCGTGGTTCGTCCAAGAGAGGACAGTGATCCTTCAGCATATATGTACCACAAAGTTACCGCTGTTGGGACCATCTACTGATTCATCCAAAGCTGCTCCTGACGTTACATCTCTTTCTCTTCATCTAAAGAGTTCTTGATGGCAAAGAAGAATGTTTCCTTTCGGTGGCCCGCCAGTGATGTTGTGGCCTCCAATGAAAGAAAAGATGGCCATTCCTGTAACACGAGACCATTCATGTCATTCTTCATTGCTTCACCATTACAGATACAGTGACCGAACAAGGAAGCAAACAAAAATGCCACTATTTAGGATGAGAAAGAACCGATACAGAATCCCGTAGAGAACCCATGGTAAGTCAAACGATATGATATGTCTTAAGATTGGGAACAAACATCATGGGAGGGACTCAAAATGTACTTGGTATCTTTATCCAAGTGCTTAGATAAAATACACACACTGGAGTTCAATCGAAGCGCACAAAGTAAGTCGAGGGATGCTTCGGACATGTTCTTCCAGCTCAAGTAGGTTCCGTTCGAACCATCGGGCTTTCACGGGCGGGTGGGTGGGTCAATCCATGACCCCGTCGCTACTGCTGGTGCCACCCAGCGGGCACGAAACGTACGCCGACGGTACGTCGTATCACATTCACTCACTCAAAGCCATTCGTGTTTTGAGGGGGCCCCACGCGTGCATGGCTCACCCGAAGCCGTACCTTGCACTGGGACCCACCATCCGAGCGTGGCCGACGTCATCGCGGCAGCACGGAACGAGATCTCTGACGTCCGATCCGGCTTTATCGATCGATGGATGGTTCTGATGCCGCCGACTAGAAACTAACGGTCAGATATTGGTAGTGGTAGTTTCGTAACAAAAGCAAAGGCAAATGGCGTTTAGAGAAGAGGAAGAGCCTCACGTCCGCCGGCACCCGCGCTAATAAACCTGATCTCGCTCCCGTCAACCGCGGTCCACTTGCAACTTGGTCACCGCCCCGCCTCTATAAATAGGACCACGGGCAGTGGGTGTTCGAGTCCTCACCCAAAAGCCTCCTAAAAACCTCTCAACGTCACTGCCATCAGACAAGTGCTTGAGCGAGAGAGAGAGAGAGAGAGAGAGAGAGAGAGAGAGGGACACAGGGCGGCGGGGGGATGAGAGGCTATCGGAAATCGACGGCGGCGGAGGTGGTTCTGTGGTGGGGGGAGAATGAGGAGGTGGCGGTGGGGGCGGACGAGACCGGCTGGAAATGCTGGAAACATCCCTCCCAGCCCCGTTACGGCGTATGCCCCGCCTGTCTACGTGACCGTCTCCTCCGCCTCTGCCCGGATTGCGCCAACGTCCGCCCCTGCCGCTGCTTCCCCTCCTCCAACTCCTCCTCCTCCTCGTCCTTCTCCTCCCTCTCCTCCAGCGAGCTTGCCAGATCCAGCGGACAAGGAGGCGACGGCGCGGGGATCGGGGCGGTGGGACCCGTGTCGCGACTCATCGAGAGCGAACCGGCCTTCCGGCGGTCCCGATCGGTCGGCTTCCAGTTTCTCAGTTCCAGATCCGCGGCCTCTTCAGTCAGCGACGTGGCGCCGCTGCCAAGGCCAGGAGGAGGCAAGCGGTCGGCGCTATTACGGGCATTATGGAGGGTTCCGGCGAGGGAAGAACCGGCGGACGGGAAGCTGTGCAGATCGAGGTCCGTGGCGGCGGGACGTTCGCAAGACGCAGGCGGTGGGGAGGATGGGGAAAGGGGGAAAGGGCGGAGGTGGCACTTCCCGAGCCCGATCAAGGCATTCCGGCACCGGAAATCGACGACGAAGGTGGTGCAGGAGCGGTCGCCGCTGTGGCGCGGGTGAGAAGGAGTGGATGATTTTTCGCCCCCTGTTTATATCGGGTTGTTAGTATTCGCTGCTACTGTTGTAAATATTAAGCAACTAACAATCACTCCATAAATCTGAAATCTCCGAATTCCAACACACGTTGGGGAGATAAAATGAGTTTGGATTGCTTCGGAAAACGCTTTTATCATTCATTGTATATTGTGTTTGCTCGTTTTGTGCATCGAACGATCTGTGCCCGTCTGATGTCGATCGGACGGTCAGCTTGTGAAGATAAACATGGACTCACGACAAGCGAAGAGACGGAGAAAGAGTGGACGATTGGAGCGTCGCACGTGCAGGGGTGGGTTCTGTTGGTGCACGTGATGATGTCGTCTCTTCGTCTCTCGCACGCGTGCTTTGTTTAATGATAGGGACGGGGTTGCGGCTGCGGTTGGGAGGTGTCTGATGACGATCGAAGGCCCGCCCCGCTGCCCTGTACAATTACGAGATTGGGCGTAACTTTCAGAGGACTTGCTGATTTGCTACCCTCTCGGCGCGAGGTACACCCAATGGATCGGGCATATCCATGGGTGTAATGTCACATACCGTGATGACTCACGGTGCTGGTGCGGCTGCAACATCTTAGTCAACAGAACCGATCCTTTTTTTTTTCTTTTAATGATTTTTCTTTTTTAGGGTTTTTTTATCATTATTTTTTATTTTTTTAATCTAATATTTTTTATATTTTTTAATATTTTAAATATCTCTTATCGTTGCCTATCGTGTGAGTCTGTCTCAGCATAGCTTACTCCACCTTGCTACGAGTATTCACTAAGTATTAATGTTTATAGTCTCATCTCCCCTGTTCACAAGCAACATGTTCAAAGCAATATAACGAAAATGATGAGAGTGATATGACTACGATAAGATGATGAAGTTTTGTGACAACGATAGGCATTTAGCATAAGATTGGATGGATTTTTGAAATAGTTTTGATTATCAATTTGAAAAACATGAGTTTGTAATACGAATTATATGTACACTTGTTAAGTGATGATTCAACACTTGGTTGGGCAATCGTTATCAAAATTACGATTATCTTTTAAATTATCCAAAGTCTTTTATTTCTTAATTATCTTCTAAATATTTATTAAATTATTTAAATATTATATTTTAATCGACTCGTCAAGACTTATCAAATTACATACTCTCGAAACTAATTAATTTTTTTATTTTATAAGTCCTTCTGGATAGGGTGAGAGTTACACTTGAGTTACTTGAGATTTAGAAAATTTTTAACTAATTTCATGATAGTAAATCTATGGAATTTCGAAAATTTCTGTGGCATGAATGAATTCCAAAGACTGGTATCACTTGATATATTCTCAAAACCCATTTAGTCCACCACCGACATGTCCGTCTCTTTTTGTGGGTCATCTTTCCACGCATGCATTTTGTGTACGAATCAGCATCGCCCTCATTTTCGGTCACTTTGTGTGCGGTAATAAGAAAATATGATTTCCCATAATGTTTATTATGCTTTGCAATGGAAATGAAATATTTCGGCTATACGAACTGATGAACCAATCTATTCAAAAAAATTGTTGGGTGATAGGTGAATGCTTATCGAAGCCAATCCAACCATATCCAATCCAATCAATATTTGTGCGAATCACACACATCACACGGGTCAAAATCACTAGAATGCCCCATGCACGATCATTACCGGTGGTCCTGTGAGGAGTTTTCAGGATGTTGCAACAGAGTTGGTATTGACTCGGATATATATATATATCCTCACAACGCCTCTGGTCAGGTCGATTCGATGATGGATAGGATTTGAAGTTTGCTGGTGAAGGGTTTGTGCTTCTAATAGGTAAGATGAAAGTGAAATCTTGTGGGATAGTATTTATGACAGGTCATATCAAGAATGCTATAAGATTGTAGTGCAACTCTTTGGGCGAACGGTTAAGCCTTCTGATCGACGAACTCTGTTGATGAGCTTGCTGGTGGCATTGGAGCTGTCCTGGTTGAGAGCGTAGGCATTTACTGATGAAGTCGACATGACTGATGGGGCTATATCACGATCTGCATGACGAAGATGACTTGGAACCTACCGGTCCCTGTCATTCATCCCCCCACCTTGTCATTCCCATCCCCTTATTATGGGCAAAAACTTCACGGCCAATCAAGATAACAACTTCGTTCATGGACAGCAGCCGTCTCTCTATCAACAAAAAAAAAAAAAGTCTCAAATTTTGAGAGAAGACAAGACAGATGTTTACTGTCGATCAAATGGAAGATAGGAAAAGGATTGGAGCATGCGTTTCGAATGAGACCTGAGAGACTTGTGGGGCAGCAATGCAGTTCTTCTGAGATGATGATGATGATGTCAAGAGTGGTGGGTGCAGAATAGGAAGATGACACTCGTGTCCTTTGACTTGAAGGTCTACTTCGCTCCCATTCCACCTCTTCTTTAATGGCCTTTTATCTCCCCCTCGCGAGAACCTTGCAGACAAGTAGACAAAGATTATATGGTAGCATGTTTGATATACCAAAGAACCCATGCATACATGATTGTTTCTCCGATAACCTAAATATGAACCGAAACATTTGGTTCATTATGTTAATGTTCCAGCAGTTCACTGATATAGCAGGAGTGAGGTCACAAAATGTTGATAAGCAAAATGCAATGAAATTGCTATGATAAATCAAAATTAAGAAATTCATACGATGATCATTTGCATGATAAGTAGATGAGGAAATCACACATGCAGAATTATTCCAATCGACATCTGCAGATCCCATGCAAGACGATGAAATCGATGTTCATACGAGTGATGGCAGTCCCCATTCCCAAAAATATGCTATCAAAGAACAGGAAGGTAGGCACCATTGCTTTATGTTCCCAATGATTTCATGACAGCTGATCTAGCAACGGGCTTCCTTCTTTGGCCAGGACAAACAAGCCACCGTCACCTCTCGAGATTCTGAAATCTTTATCGAGGTATGTTGTCAGAAGCCGGGCTGCCGCTCTATTTCCAGGCAGTGGGACTTTGAGAGGTGGCTGGCCAGAGATGGAACAGGCGATGTTTGCAGCGGCCTCTTGTAAGGGGTTCCATGTCTGCTGTACAGGTTTCAAGCAATCTTATGCCCGAAGACGTCAACTTTTTCTGGCAGATCCAGGGAGGGGGGTATCTCTGGAGGCTGAAAAATTCCTTCCTTGAACTGGACCTGCACAGCTACGAACAAGTTTGAGCTTCCTTGCCGTTACCTATACATGCTCAGATGCTTCTATCTTTATAACTTTCATGAAGAAGGTGAATTTGAAACAGGAAAAATGGTCAAGTTACAGAAACGAACAAAAGGCAACAAGCAGAGAATTCAGTTGACAATGGCAACATCTAAGCATAACAATATGGAATAAAAAAATAAATAGAAGTACATTCATTACACAAGTATTTTCACTTCACAAAAGACACAGAGACAACCCAAGTACAGAAAGAACTACAAAGTTATCAACTTAAACAAACACTCAGATAGATGATAACACACATTCTGTATGAAGACCCTCAGAGAAAATACGTAGGTAAAAGAAAACATATAGAGAAGTGATGACATTCAGGGTCCGGGGGCCAAAATAAGTGGGTTTGTTAACGCTAACCAGAGGAGAAAGAAGTATCCATTTCTTTTTTCATTATAGCCCAATTTCTTTTCTTGGATCGCTTCAGTTACAGTTTTTCCAGTTTTAAATTTCAGCTCATTATTTTAACACTTCTCTTATTATCCTTCCAGGGAGGATTAGGATACCAAAGGATTCGTTTTCTAAAATTGATATACGGAGCACGATTTCAATGTAAAACTAATTTTGTACGTTCTCACAAACCACAGAGTGCCAGGAATCCAAACATAACATAAAAGGGTGCAACCTTAATCCTATCCTTACAAGAATCCAACATTGAAAGCAATTCCTACCTAACACAAACACATATGCAAACTCCATATAAGTGTAGTCAGCCCTTCTTTTCTATTCTAGTAGAACTGTTAACTGACCAGTGAGTGTTACTCCAACACGATGTCTGTGTTTTGCTTGACAATAACAACAAGTCTCAGTAGCTGGACTTAAAAAGACCAAATAGGACATTTATAGTGCACAAATACACTATAATCAAAGGAAGTAGCAACTCATTTTATAAATCCACCTACTCAGCCTTGACAATCATCACTTCCCAGCCTTACTAATTATTTGAAAGAAAAGGTACAATGACAAGCCACTTGTGATCTATATGAGGATACCTGTATTCTGGATGAACTTTGAACTTTGAACTTCAAAAGAAGCAGAAGCACCAAAAGAGGAAGTAGCAAAAGGGCTGGAGAGTGTTGTGGCATTAACAATTTCAATTGTCTTGCTAACAATAACTTGAGATATCCTCTTAATTTTCAATAATGGTGTTACCCCCACTGCTAAAAGAGGTAAAATCATAGAGAAAGATGTGTACCTAAAGCAAATCAAAAGTAACTCACAATTAGCCAAAGCAGAATGCACAACCTCAAGCCTTAATTATAAAAGTCTACTTCTTTTGAATATTGAGACAAATAACACTCTAATGGATCACGATTCAATAAGTTGTCAATTAATTTTCTGGGAAAAAAAACCAAACATGTAATGGAACATATAGTTTATAAAATATGAGATGGATATCGTGTTATGCATGCATAGGAATTTCATCACTTTAGAGCAAATTATTCACTGTGTTGGCTTCAGCACCTGCAGTACCCATCCACCATGGTTGGGTTCAGGAAATTGATCTCTAAAGATTTTCCAGCCTGAAGTAGCATGGTTTCCTTCATATCCCCTCCTTTCTGACATCATAGCATTATTACTGTTTGGTATGGATTTTGAAACTTTGGTAATCCAGTGGTGACAATCAACCAAGCTCAGTTTAGTAGCTTAGTTTTGATCTTTCATGGTTCATATATGTATTCACTTGCATTAATCTGGTTAGCCATAATGTTCGTCGAGTTGCATATAAACTTCTTAGGAATTTCAGGTTCACCTTTTAGATTATCCTACATCAAATACTAAAAACTCATCAAGTCAGACAAGCAGATCTTCTGATAGACACAAATAAATTGCCAATATCAGAAAGCTACATTTACTCAACTCTATTGTTATGTTACCTACACACTGTAAATATATCATATTGACATATAAAATTGAGTTCAATCTTGAACAGTTAGTTTCAAGCAGGTACCTGATATCCATTTTCCAAATAATCTTTTTATTATGCAAATGCAACTGATGTGAATTCAAGCAACCACTATGACGATTTCCTAAGACTAACAACATATTGATGAATCTGAATCTCTAAGGGAACAGGAGAACAAAGGTCAGAAATCCAAACAACTCACAGTAGGATCCAATTTCCATCGAGAAGCTCCGGCGCCTCGGTCGGTGCCGGAGTAGGATTCGACGCCTCCGGTTGGTTGATCAGCTCCAGGATCTCGGCCCTATCTTCAACCGACGCTCTCAGCCCCAACTCCGTCCCATATAACGAGTCCACCTGGCACCGCTTCAAGTCCTCAAGCTTATCATCGGACGGCACCGGGGTTCCGTTCCCTGACAAATATTCCGCTCCCCCTGGCTCTCGCCCCCATTCGTCTTCATCCTTGGGAGCATCCGCCTGCGCCGATGCCTCGACTTCCGGCTCCGCTTTCTCTCCCCACTCGTCGGTGATGCTCGCCGCGGCCCCCGGTTCGATGCCCCATTCGTCCTCGTCTATAGGGGTATCCGGTGCCGACGGCGGATCGGCCTCCGGTTCGGGCTTCTCCCCCCCACTCATCGGAGATTCTCGGGTCACGGCCTGGGACGGAGGTGGCCGAGAAGGAGGAGGATATACGGATTCTTGAGGCGGCGGCGGAGAGTGAGGGAAGGGCGAGGGTATTGGGCCGGAGGGAGAGAAGGCGGTCGGGTCTGTTAGGGTTCGGAGAAGCAGAGGCCGAAGACAAGGATGGGAGGGAGGAAGGGAGGAGGGTAACCACCTGTGTTGTCGTGGGTCATGGTGGGGCGGGCTGGGCGTGAGGTGACAACAGCCGTGCAAGTACGGCAGGGGACAGAAAAAGATGTTCCCGTTTATTATTATTTATTATAAAACAAGATAAAAAGAAAAAGAAGACAACCCTTACCTGTCCCAGTCCCGACAAGGTTCAGAGGACAAAGAGCACCCCATTGGCTAGAGGAGGATGTCTTATAGGAAAAACACCTGTGGGGCCCAGCCAAAGTTTGGGTAATCTCGGCTCGTGTTGTTCCTCTGATCTGTTGCCTGCCGGAGTCGGGGACGCGATTACTTGAAATCCATATCTGTAGCCTATATTGCCATCACAAAATTGGATAAAAAATCAGATTTGGAATCCATCGTGCCACTGTCACAGAAAGACAACCAAAATGCAATGGCAGCACTGCCCTTAGTCGTCTTCCTCCTGGAAGCGCAGGTGCTTCCCCTGCGGCCGAGGCAGGCCCTTCAACACCAACGCACTCGGTGACACCGCCGCTCCACCCATCGCTTCCTCTTCTCTTACCGTCTCATCGTCGCTGTTGTAGATGAATCTTGTGTGCTTCCCTGTGAACTCCGGCAACCTTGGCTCTCTTCTTCTTCTTCTTCTTCTTCTTTTTATTTTTTTAAATATTTAAATATTTATTTTTTAAATTAAAATATATTATATATAATTCTAAAATATTATTTATTTCTTTAAATATTAAAAATTTTATTGTTACATCAAAACATGCTATATGAAGTTTCTAAAATATTCTCTTATCCTTTTAAAAGTTTAAAATTTATTTTTTTATTAAAATATGTTAAAATTATTCATGTCATGTGTATTTTTTAAATTTTATTTTAAATACATGATATTTGATTTTTATTAGATTTATATAATATTTGATTAATAATATTAATTTTATATAATTGATCTTTTTAATATGTTATTATTCATTATGTTTTAATGACTTATTATTAATAAATAGATACTTAATTATAATTCCATGATATCATAATTTAAAATTAAGGGATTCGGATTAAATCAACTAATAAATCAAGTCTAACCCATAGATCATGTCATAACTCACAAGCTATGTCCAAGACTAGGCCCAACCAATATACCAGGCACAACCCGAGGTAAAGCCTCAACTCATAAGCTAGCCACTCCTGTAATATCCTTTATTTTTAAATTATTTATTATATTCATAATTTTTTACTTATTTTAATATAAAAATTATTTAAAATTATCTTATATTAAATAATTTTATATTGAAAGCTTATTGCTAGGAATCTAATTATGAATCATTATAATTGAATATGATTTATAAAAAAATCATATTAAGTTAAAAAAAAGTGAAGTACTTACATCACTAGTTAACCTGTGTCACTTATGCTTCCATGAATAACACATAAGTTCCCTTAAAGTATGCTTATCATTTGTTATTTTATGTTAACTAAATCTAAGTAATTAAAGGAGAAAGGGATAAAAAAAACTTATCATGAGAACCTTGTTGCAACCTAACACAAACGAGAGAAGAGAAGGGAAAAGAATTGAAGGAGAAAAAGAAGAAGTTTTGTTTGAGCTTGAGGATCAAATTTTTTTTATGACAAGTGTTCTAACCCCTCCTATAGCTTTTATCTTTATTTCATCTTAATTATGAGTACTTTGTAAAGTTTTGATCATGCTAATGGTATCAATCTCATTTGAGCTACAAATTTGCTAATATAGAATTTTAGAGAATTCTGATTTAGGTAAAACTGAATTTTTTAGAAAATGCACTCATTTATCTTTGTTTCAATATCTTATTTGAAAATTTTGGAATATAAATGTCTGTCCAAATATTTATTTTATTTTATCACTTAGATTATGCAAAATAGGGATAATTTTTTTGATATTTTTATACTAAATTACTTGTAACTCTCTACTGAGAAGTTTAATTTATACAAAACTTACTTCATCTGAAAGCAAACTTATATATCTTTCAAATAAAATCCTTTTTGAATAAACTTATATATCTTTCAAATAAAATCCTTTTTGAGTAAATTGAAGCATGATTGATTATTCATAAAACTCATGCAATATGCTTTAGAGATTCTGCCAATATATATTTATTACCAAATTTATCTATGATTGTTTCTATCTTTTTCAATTTGAATTCAACTAAAATTCTCTCCTCAATTGAGCTTGATTGCTTTAAACTCTTATATCTCTTGTTATTAGTTCTTATCAATGAGTTATACAAAAGTTTATATTTACCTTTTATTGTTTTATATGCACATATGCTTTTATTGTTTCACATATGCTTCATATGCTAATTTTCTTATATCACAATATCTTTTTGTACTTCAATAATTATGGGATAATATGAAATTTTGTCAGAAATGAAAAAGAAAGTTATGTGTAGGGCTTATAATGCCTCCAATGGCTTCATTCAAACGTGGAAGATTTGTGTTAATGGTCATTAAAAAATAAATAGATCATATTATGTTATTATTTTGCTTCATCCTCTGTGTTCTTTTGATAAGTTATCCAAATAATTGTTTATATGTTATTATGTACTCTTTGGATATGAATAAAATGAATGAAACATCAAATATGACACTTAAGGTTATGAGTCTTATTTGTTCTCTTGATATCTCATAAATGCTCTTTACCTCATTGATATGCTCTTAATTATTCTTACTTCATTGATATGTTCTTAATTATCTTTACTCCTTTATGAACGAAATAAAGAAAATATCAAATGACCCTTCTCTTGAGTTAATGACTTACATCTTGATATAGAGTAGCTTAGATGTCACTCTTTGCTTTCTTGTTAATTATGTAATAAAATGATATTTATGATTCTTATATCTAATGAAATGATATGTATGATTCTTGTATCCATGACTTCCACATTGATATTAAAATTATATGAGCTATCATATCTTTGCCACGAACATGTTAGTTACTTGTTGAGCTTTTAGCTCCCCTTATTATATAAATTTTTCAAGTTAGTTATCACTTACTGAAATGCTAATTTTAGACTAAAACAATAGATGCTAGAAGATTTTGGATAAGTTTTTAGTGGTTTAACATGATGTTATGTTATTGTACAAGTGCACTTGCTTGTAATGAAATATTATCGACAAATTTGAATTGATGTCTTGTCAAAGTTAAAGATCTCTAATGTTTTAAATTTTAGAATTGTTAAGTTCAAATTTTATGAAAATATGAACTTATGGTAAATGGTTAATTTTATGCTTATATTAATTCTTACTCTCGTATATTTATATGTTGTTGTTAGTCATTTTGAGTTAATTTTTTATTTCATGAAAGTATCGAGTGATATGGGGAATGATTATAAACTGCATATGATATTTTAATACTTTTTTAGTGTCCTATATTATGGATTATGGATGAATTATAATTTTTTTGATTTAAGATAGGTTTACACCTCTTAAATGTGTTTTCTTTACTAGTTTGGCATGATGCATATACAATCGATGTGTAATGTACAGGACTAGCCTAATATAGTCTAGTATTATGTAGTATACCTTATTGCCCTTATTTTGTTTAATTTGGGCTTAAACTTTAATTAAACCAAATTAAATTTGATTAGTTTAGATGATAGTTCTAAATTTATTTGACTTATTCAAATCTATTTAATTGATTATTGAACCTAATCTGTTCTAAATTATATTGGTTTAGGATAGTTTTAGACCGGTTAAATGAGGATTAGAGATCGATTTAGCTAGGTTTTAATTAAATCAAGTTTAATTTATTGATTGAACTAGGGTTCAAGTCAATTGAAGACTAATTGATATTATTTTTCATCAATGATGTTTGAAGAAAATATTTTAATATATTATTTTATCTCAATATAGATATGTCCGGTATGAAATAATATTATTTTCCTACTAAGGGTAGGTAAGTCAATTGATTTCCTTCGGGGATTAGCGAGTCATATGGTGGTTGAATGGTTTCTCTATCTATTGTTGAGAGGAACATGTTTCCACTTTAGTACACAAGTGATGCCACTTCATTCACTGTCAGGAGTATGATACAAATTTGTGTCCATTTGCTTTTTGGAGAAGACAAACTCATCCCATAAAATAAAGCTTCTTCATCTGCTATTGGAGGAGGACTCCTTTAGGTATTTGATATATGCCAATGAGATGATTGATTTTTAGTTATATATTCATTTTACAGTTGACTTATAGAAGTTCATACTTAATAATGTTGAAATTTCTTTATTTTTGATTTTAGAACAAACTCCTAATAGAACTAGATTGGATTTTAGTGGAGGGCAGATTTTCCTCTACTACTAGGTAAATCCAATTAAGTTTATTTTTGAGTCATCATCACTATATTTCTCAACAATGTCGAAGGTTACATTTGACTTATGATTCGATGAATAAATAAATTATAATAAATATTTATAAATTATGTATACTAATAAAGTGATATTCATTTATTTAGCTTTGGATCTATTTGTGGAAAGATATTATAGAAGAAAACTATGAGGTGATATATTTTTATATTATTAAAATATGGTCTAAAAAGCTTGCATGTGTTTGTGTCTTTTAAATGATTTTGATGAATGATTATCTTTGACCTATTATAGGAGTAATATAGTAAATTTAAAAAAACAATAGTTTTATTGCTTGGGGTGCTTGTGATTATAATGCTACTAGCCTATGTACTCAGAGAGGTATTCGAGCAATTCATAACTTGGAAGATCCATATATCATAAAGCAAACTAAGTCCTTACATGCACCTATCATTGATTATGTTCTAACTTACCCGCATTGCAAAATGCACCTCGTGTTTTAGCACTTGCCAATGCTCCAAATGGTGTACATTTGAGTCCTCAATACTATTATAGGCTACTTTGAGCATCAGAATGAGATGGAGCTTCTAATACTTTAGATCATTTTAAAAAATTGGGACCACCTATTTTTGAGGGTAAACTAGATCCAATCTTTATTTATCATTGGATTTGTCAATTAAAGAAAATAGTTAAAGCTATCGAATGTAGGAAAATTAGAATGTGTCCTTCACTTCTTTCATTTTAGAGGAGAAAATAGTTGGAGGCGGAAAATAATGTTGGAGGCAGGATTAATCTAAGAATGCTAACTATGAGCAATTCTTCCTTGATTCAGTTCACTTCGAAAAGTAAAAGGACTTAGCATCTACTAGGGAAATAGGACTGTGATAAAATATGATCATTATTTTATTAAGTTGTCCTAATAGTTTTCACATATTACTTTTAATGAATATCAAAGGTCTTGTCACTTTGAGAGGAGGCTTCGTTCATCAATTAGAAAGTCCGATGTTATATTAATTTTACCAACATATGCTGAAGTGCTCAATCGACCTCTGATGGTGAAAAAATTGGATAATGAATTACAACAAATGAATGATCAAAAGTAACTTTTTAGTGCTACACCATCTACGTAAGGGGGAATAAGTTCTAAACCATCAACAAGCAGGAGCTCTCAATAATCAAGTTGTCATAAAATGTAATTTCAATAGGAAGACTAATCATGTTTTCTCCTCATGTTCCATGAGACAACATGCATACTTTTTTTTATCAATAATCGAAGCACATGTCGAAGGACTACCTATAGAAGTAACATCAATATCGAGCTCCACACCAAACATTTAGATAACAATAACCAGGACCTAGAGGGGGAGGTCAGGCAAGGGTCTACGCACTCACCCATCAAGATGCTAAAGCTTTATGATCTATCATTAAAGGTATAATCATACTTTGTGGTATACCTATCTTTGTGCTTATAGATTCTGATTTTACGTATTCGTTTATATCACCTAATTTTACTATGAGATTATATAAGAATCATAAGATAATAAGTAATATGTTAATGGTAGCATCATCGGTTCGAAATTCTCTGATAGCTAATCAGATATTTAGAAATTATATTATTACTATTGAAAATCATAATTTGCTAGTATATATTATTCTACTAGAGTTTCGAGATTTCAATGCAATCTTAAGTATAGACTGACTTTTAGCATACCATACAAGTGTCAATTATTTCTAGAAGATAATTGCTTTCTCACTCCTATATCAACCACTCTTTCAGTTCATTGGGATTTAAGAAAAACTCTCTTATATTATTTCAGTATTAAGTGCTACCTAACTATTTCTGAAAGAATATCATAGGTAGAAGAAGAATCTAAGCTAATATTAAAGGATATCCCTATTATATGATATTTTTTAGATTTTTTCCTGAAAATCTAGTTGGATTGCCAACTAACAAGCAAATTGAATTTACGATTCATCTTCTTCTGCTTGACACTATATCTATTTCTAAATCCTATTATAAAATGGTACTAATTGAGTTGGAGAAGTTAAAGAAATAGATATAGACTCTTTTATACGATAGTTTTATTCAACCTTGGGGTACTCTTGTCCTATTTATGAAGAAGAAAGATGAATCTACGCGGCTATACCTCGATTATAGATAGTTCAATAAGTGATTATAAAAAGTAAGTATCTTTTTCCTAGAATAGATGATCTATTTGATTAAGTTTAAGGTACTTAGGTATATTTGACGATTAATTTAAGGTTTAAGTGACATTAACTAAAGATAGGAACGAGATTGTAAAAACTACTATCATTATAAAATATGATAATTATGAATTCTTAGTAATACCTTTCAAACTCATGAATCCATCAGCTACCTTTATAAATCTCATGAATAAAGTGTTCCACTTTTATCATAATAAATTTATAATTATGTTCATTAATGATATTTTGATCTACTCTAAAAGTAGGGCATAATACAAATACCATCTCAAGATAGTTTTAAAGGTCCTAAAATAAGAAAAACTATATGTTAAATTAATTATGTTCAATTTTTGGCTCAATAAAATTATTTTTCTCAATCATATAACATTGGGTACTAGTATATTTGTTAACCCCAAAAAGATTAAAGTTGTGATGAATTGGAAGTAGCCTTCATTATTTCGAAGATCAAAAGGTTCTTGCGTTTGGTTGAATATTATAGAATATTTATAAAAGACTTTTCAAAAATAACAATACCCTTGACTACGTTGACATAGAAGAATATAAAATTCATTTGAAACAATAAGTGTCAACTAAGTTTTCAAGAGTTGAAAGAGAAATTAACTAGTACTTCTATCCTAGTGATTCCTTCTACAACAGGAGAAGGTTTTGTAGTATACAGTCATGCTTCACTTTAAAGGTTTGGTTGTGTTCTAATGCAAAATAAAAGTAGTTATTTATACATCTGGACAATTAAGACATAATGAGAAGAACTATCCTACTCATCACTTAAAGCTAACAACTGTCATTTTTGTATTAAAAATTTGAAGACATTATATATATAAATAAACTTTTGAAATATTCACAAATAATAAGAGTCTGGTGTATATCTTCACTATGAAGGATTTAAATATGAGATAAAAAAGATTTTTAAACTTTAAAAAATATTATAATTTTAACATCAACTACCATATTATGAAGACTAATATAGTAGATAATACCTTGAGTAGAAATGCTAAGTCTTATAGCCTATATGAATTTTTAAAATAATTCTATGATGACAATAGATATGAAACTTGAATTTTTATCTAGGACAAATAAATATTTTCTAGTATGCTTGATGACATAATTATTTTTTTTATAGAAAGGATTAAAGAAAATCAAAAGGAATATGTATATCTTCGTACGATAGCTTAGGAGATCTATACTTGAATTCCTCTAAGTCAAAAGATGATTTTATTAGCTTTCACATTAACTTTATATTCTCGAAAGTTATTTGTAAAAATGTAATTATTAGACAAAGCCCATAGATTAAAATTTAATATTTATCTTGGGACTATCAAAATGTATCAGGATTTGCTCCAAGACTATTGAGCATGGTACAAAGAAAGATTAGTAGAGTTTGTCCTTAAATGTTTAATCTAGTAGCAAGTGAAGATAGAATATCAAGTACCTACAAGAAAATTGCAACGGATTTTAATTTCTAAATGATAGTGAAAGAAGATCATAATAAATTTTATGATAAGACTCCCCAAATATACAAAAGATATGATAAAATTTATGTAGTAGTTGTCAGACTTATTAAATTTGCACACTTCCTCCATGTTAATAAGAAATATTCATTAGATAAACTAATAAGCTTATACATTAAGGAAATTATTCGGTATCATAAAGTGCTAGTTAGTATTTTCCCATATAGAGATTTGGAGTTCAAAGTTAGTGATCACATTTTTTTTTTTAATGTGTCGCCAACCAAAAAAGTTATGAGGAAATTAGCCCTTAGATTCATTGGCCTTTGAGATTTTATAAAAGGTTGAGATTTTACATAATTTATTTGACATCTCTATTCTTGGGAAAAATAAAAAAATATGAGAGAGCAATATTATTACCCTTTTTTTTAGGTAAGCTAAATTTGAGAACCAAATTTCCTTTAGAAGAAAAAATATATAATTAACTCCCAAATTTAGGTATGATTTTTTTATTTTCTTTATTACTAATGAAATTTAGGAAATAGTTATCTAACATTCCAAATAAAATGATATCATTTTTTGTTAGTAAATTAAATAAATATTAAATATAAAAAAATAAAAAAAAATCTTGGAGGGCTCATCTCCTCCTATTTAAGGGGAGGGATTCCTCTCATTCGTTTCTTATTAAATTAATCTTAGTAACGAGAGGAATTGCATCGTACTACGGAGAGGTATGTTATCTTGACTTTCTTGAAAAATATTTTTTATTCCTTTAAATATTTAAAATCTTATTCTTGAATCAAAATATATTATATACACTTCTAAAATATTCTTTTTATTCCTTTAAATATCAAAAATCTTATTATTAGATCAAGACATATTATATAAAGTTTCTAAAATCTTCTCTTATACTTTTAAGGTTTAAAATATATTAAAATTATTTCTATCATATGTATTTTTTAAATTTTATATTGAATGCATAATATTTGTAGTTTTTTTAAATTTAATATTATTCTTTATGTTTTAATAACTTATTGTTAATGAATAAATATTTGATTATAGTTTTATGTCGTAATTTAAAATTAAAAGAATTGGTTAAAATTTATGTTGAAATCAACCAGTTGACCAAGCCTAACTCGTAGGTCAAACTATAGCCTATAGGCTAAGCCCAACTAATAGATCAAGTCACAACTCATAGGCTAAGTCTAATCAATAAGTCAAACCCAGCACGTAAGGCCCAACCTATAGATCAGGTCACAACCCATAGGCTAAGCCTTGTCAATAGGCTAACCATAACTCGCAAATCAGGCTCTAACCCATATTCTTGCTTAATCGAGCCCATTATAAGCAATCATGTATAATGCACGTGACCAATCGATAAGTTAACCTAATCTAGTGTGGTGCATGCATACATGACCTGGGCTAGCCTAACCTAGCTTAATACTATGTAATATAGCTCATTAGCCTTATTTCGTTTGATTTGTGCTCAAAGGACCAAACTAAATTTGATCAGTTTAAATCGATTTAGGGTAATTTCAAATTGGTTTAACTTATTTAAATATGTTTAACCTAGATTGAACCCAATCTAACCCAAATTATACTAATATATGATAATTCAAGACTAGTTAAATAATGATTAGAGATCGATTTAGTTATGTTTTAGTTAAATCGAATCTAATTTGATCGATTGAACTAAGATTCAAATCAATTGAGAGTTAATTGATATTATTTGACATCAATGATGTTTGAAAGAAATATTTTGATATATTATTTTTTTCTCGATATAGATATGATCAATATAAGATAATATTATTTTCCTATCGAGGCGACGAACGCTTCCACCATTCGTTATTGGAAGAAACATATTTCTACTTTGACGGATGAGGGATACAACTTCATCCGCTATTATGAGTGCAATATTAGTTTGTCTTCGTTTGTAGGATAAACTATCTTTTTATCCAATATTAAGGGAGTACTTCTTTCAATGTTTAATATAAACTAGTTGATGATTGATTTTTGGTCAAATATTTATTTTACAATTGACTTATTTTTTATTTTATTTTTTTATTTTTTATTTTCGGAGAAGACTCTTAGTAACAATCGATTGAATTCGAATGAAGAGTATATCTTCCACTACCTCTAACTAAAATCAATTAAATTTATTTTTGAATTATCATCATTATATTTTCTTAATAATGCTTAGAATTATTTTTTATTTATGATTTGATAAATAATTAAGTTATAATAAACTTTTATAAGTTATGTATATTAATAAAATAATATTTATTTATTTGATTCTAGATGTATTTGTGAAAAAGAAATTATGATATTAAATAAAATATGGCATCTTTTTATGATATGAACATGATTTAGAATCTATGGATGTTTGGATCGTGATTGATTTTGATAATTATATTTTATTTATTACAGGTGTAATGAAGCGAATGAAGCAAATTCAAAAAACTAGTGATCCTATCAGTAAGTCTCCAAATGATCCTACTGACCAACGCACTCGAATAAATCATGACTCGAAAGTTTCATACATTATGAATCAAAGTCAGCTTTCTCATCATTCAGTAGCTGTCAATTTTTCAAATGATGTTAATGGAGTGGGGGAGGACGAGACCACCGGCTGGAAGTGCTGGAAACATCCCTCCCAGCCCCGCGACGGCGTATGCCCCGACTGTTTACGTGACCGTCTCCTCCGCCTCTGCCCGGATTGCGCCAACGTCCGCCCCTGCCGCTGCTTCCCCTCCTCCTCCTCCTCGTCCTTCTCCTCCCTCTCCTCCACCGAGCCCGCCAGATCCAGAGGACGAGGAGGCGACGGCGCGGGGATCGGGGCGGTGGGACCCGTGTCGCAACTCATCGAGAGCGAACCGGCCTTCCGGCGGTCCCGATCGGTCGCCTTACAGTTTCTCAGGTCCAGATCCGTGGCCTCTTCCGTCAGCGACGTGGCGCCGCTGCCAAGGCCGGGAGGAGGCAAGCGGTCGGCGTTACTACGGGCATTCTCGAGGGTTTCGGCGAGGGAAGAACCGGCGGACGGGAAGCTGTGCAGATCGAGGTCGGTGGCGGCGGGACGCTCGCAAGACGCAGGCAGTGGGGAGTATGGGGGAAGGGGGAAAGGGTGGAGGTGGCACTTCCGGAACCCGATCAAGGCATTCCGGCACCGGAAATCGACGACGAAGGTGGTGCAGGAGCGGTCGCCGCTGTGGCGCGGGTGAGAAGAATGGACGATTTTTCGCCCCTTGTCGGTATCTTCGCGACTACTGTCGTAATTTTTAAGCAACTAACAATCACTCCATAAATCTGAAATCTCCGAATTCCAACACACGTTGGGGAGATAAAATGAGTCTGGATTGCTTCGGAAAATACTTTTTATCATTCATTGTATATTTTGTTTGCTCGTTATCGTGCATCGAACGAGCTGTGCCCGTCCGATGCCGATCGGACAGTCAGCTTGTGAAGATAGACATGGGGACTCGGGGCATGCGAAGAGACGGAGAAAGGGGGGATTGGCGCGTCGCACGTGCAGGGGTGGGTTCTGCTGTTACACGTGATGATGTCGTCTCTTCTCTCTTGCACGCGTCCGTTGATTATTGACCGGGATGGTTGGGAGGTGTCTGATGACGATCGAAGGCTCACCCCTCTGCCCTTCTATAATTATAAGATTATAGAAGGTAAGTGCACGCTTTACAAAGCCAATCCAATCAATATTTGTGCGAATCACACACATCACACGGGTCAAATCAGTAGAATGCCCCATGCATGCATGATCATACTGGTGCGGATGAGACGAGTTTGCAGGATGTTGCAATGGAGTTAGTTAGGATACCAAGGATTCGTTATTAAAATTTGATATTTGGAGCACGATTTCAATGTAAAACTTATTTTGTACGTACTCACAAACCACAGAATGCCAGGAATCTGAATCTCGGAACAGGAGAACAAAAGTCAGAAATCCGAACAACTCACAGTAGGATCCAATTTCCATCGAGAAGCTCCGGCGCCTCGGTCGGTGCCGGAGTAGGATTCGACGCCTCCAGTTGGTTGATCAGCTCCAGGATCTCGGCCCTATCTTCAACCGACGATCTCAGCCCCAACTCCGTCGCAAACAACGAGTCCACTAGGCACCCCGCTTCAACTCCTCAAGCTTATCATCGGACGGCACCGGGGTTCCGTTCCTCGACAGATATTCCGCTCCTCCCGGCCCTCACCCCATTCGTCTTCATCCTTGGGAAGATCCGCCTGCGATGACGCCTCGACTTCCGGCTCCGCTTTTTCTCCCCACTCGTTGGTGATGCTCGCCGCGTCTCCCAGTTAGTTGCCCCATTCGTCCTCGTCTATAGGGGGATCAGGTGCCGACGGCGGATCGGCCTCTGGCTCGGGCTTCTCCCCCCCACTCATCGGAGATTCTCGGGTCACGGCCTTCGCCTGGGACGGAGGCGGCCGAGAAGGAAGATCTACGGATTATTGAGGCGGCAGCGGAGGAGCGTGAGGGAAGGGCGAGGGTATTGGGCCGGAGGGAGAGAAGGCGGTGGGGTCCGATAGGGTTCGGAGAAGCAGAGGCGGAAGACGAGGATGGGTGGGAGGAAGGGAGGCGGGTAACCCATCTATCTTGTTGTTGTGCGTGTGTTGCGGCGGGCAGAGCGTGAGGTGACAACAGCCGTGGGCGTACGGCAGGGCACCGAAAAGGATCTTCCCGTTTATTATTATTTATTATAAAACAAGATAAAAAAAACTGTGATGAATATTTATATTTAATTATATTTAATATTTTTTTAATTTAAAAATTATACAATATTTTTATAATTATAAAATAAAATATTTAATTCTATTTTTTTCTACACCGTCAATTTTACCGATGAACGATACAACAAATGTTTTCATATAGGATAGGAATAAAAAGGTCAAAATCAATAAATACTTGAATAAAATATTTTAAAAAAATTTGCTTTGACTCTACCGTCGCTACGTCTTGTTAGTCAGAGATGAGGTTATGGTATTTCCCATGGTGTTTAGAGAGGACGTCGAATGTCAAGTGGAGTAAGAGAAAGTGGTTATTCATTTGCATATGGGAGAATTGGTTCTCTAGCATTGTCACTATCTCGATAATAATGATTTTTCATAGGGCGTCAACATTGGGCAGAGGATTAGGTCGTCACCCGTGCAGAGGATGCGATCCTCGATGATTAAGAAGCTGAGAATTTATGTGAATAAGATCTAGTGTAATTAAGAAAGGGAGTCAAGAAAGAGACATAGATGTTAGAGGTGAGTCACATTTCACGGTTCTTGAAGTGGTACTATCGAAAATACCCCTCAAAGCTGATGATCTTGTAGGTGTGGTGGGCACAATAAAGAGGAGTGAGATCACGGATCGAAGTTTCATCATCAATAGTGATCACAACAAAGTTATTGGAGTCAACGAAAAAGTATAGATGGTTGCAAAAGATAAGAATAGTGATAGATAGATGTTAGAGGTGAGTCAATCTCGATTTGTGTTGTCTGCTGGAGTCGGGGATGCGATTACTTGAAGTCCAGATATGTAGCCTGCCGGAGTCGACTTGTGTTGCCACCAAAAAATTGGATCAAAAATCAGATCTGGAATCCATCGTGCCATTGTCAACATTGGGCAAAGGATTAGGTCGCGACCCGTGCAGATGATGTGATCCTCGATGGTTAAGAAGTTGAAAAATTTATATGAAGAATATCTAGTGTAATTAAGAAAGAGAGTCAAGAAAGAGACAGAAAGAGACATCGTGTGGATGTGGTGGGCACAATAAAGAGGGGTAAGATCAACAATCGAAGTTTTGCCATCAATAGTGATCACAACAAAGTTATCGGATTCATCGAGAAAATGGCCATGAAAGATAAGGATAGTAGTGATAGATAGATATTAGAGGTGAGTCAATCTCGGTTTGTGTTGCCTATCGGAGTTGATGCGATTGCTTGAAATCATATTAGAGGTGAGTCAATCTCGGTTTGTGTTGCCTATCGGAGTTGATGCGATTGCTTGAAATCCAGATATGTAGCCTGCCGGAGTCGGCTTGTGTTGCCACCCAAAAATTGGACCAAAAATCAGATCTGGAATCCATCGTGCCACTGTCGGTTCCGAACTTGCATGATGAAAACATGATGCGCATAATGGCAGTAAATAATCCAAAAAAAAAGAAGAAACGGTAGTTCTTGCAAATTCTGAGTTGATTTATTCAGAAAATATGACATCGTTCTCCATCCAGATTTTTCATGACAGAAAAGAAGATGAAGATGGTGACATCGTAGAAAAACAGACAGAAAAATGGTGTCACAGAAAGACAACCAAAATGCAACGGCAGCACTGCCCTTAGTCGTCTTCCTCCTTGAACCGCAGGTGCTTCCCCTGCGGCGCAGGGAGGCCCTTCAACACCAACACGCTCGGTGACACCGCCGCTCCACCCATCGCTTCCTCTTCTCCTTCCATCTCATCGTCGCTGTTGTAGATGAATCTCGTGTGCTTCCCTGTGAACTCGAGCAACCTTGGCTCGTCATCCAGCATCGACATCTTCTTCATACCTTCGCACAAGTCGCCCAGCAACTCTTCGTCGTTTGCTTCGCCCTCTTCCTCTTCTTCTTCTGCTGCTTCCGTTTCTTTGGAATCGATGCCTTCTTCTTCTTCTTCTTCTTCTTCTTCTTCTTCTTCTTCAAGCAGCTCGTGGTAGTCGCGGTCGGAGTTGGCACTCGCATGAACCTGAACGGACCAGATGGAGTTGTCATCATCGTCGGGAGACCCCTCCTGGCGACTGCTTTGGCTGCTGCATTGGAATGTCAGCGACGAAGAGATCGTCGAGATGTCTGACATGTCTGATTTCTCAGGCGAGTCGAACATCAGTGCCCGGTTGATCAGGCATTCTTGAGGGTGGACTTCCTCTCGATTGAGTGCTGCCACAACCTGAACGAATTGGAGCCCAAACAACGTAAGTAAATTTACCCCAGAGCGTCGCCTCTCATGAAGAAATCGATGATGACAAGTGAAGACACGAACATGGACAGATCAGAAATCGTGAGTTCTATCGGCAAATATAGAACTGGTAAATGATTAACTGGGCAACATTAGAAATGATAGCACAAGGAACTCTAATCAAAGTGGGAATCCATAATCTTACAGGATTTCTTATAATACCTTCGGATGGTCGTCTTCCACAGGCACAACACAGGGTGATGCAAACCCCGTCGAAGTATAGCCTTCTTTCGAGCAGTTCATGTTGGGGATTTGTGGCGTATTGGCTGGCGTCGGGGCGAGAAGATGAATCGGAGATCTTGAGAGTCCCAGGAGGGAAGGGAAGCGCTGCGGGGGTGGTGGTGGCGGATGTCCAAAAGGAAGCTTATTCACGAGTTCTGTGTCTTCCTCAACCTTCTGCAGCAGCGTCCGCACCTGGCCCCGGAGCACCTCCTCGCCCGACCCGGGGGTCCTCCTGGCTATGACCCGGCTCTTGACCGCCGACGAGGAGGGCGTCTTCTCGACCAGGAAGCACCCTGTCGCGAGCCCTACCACGGGCGAGTCATTGGTGATGTCAAGAAGCGCTGCGCGATCCCCTCCGTTTCTTGGTCTCGGGTGCCACTCCTCATGCTTGCTCTTCTCTGTGCGGTCTAGAATTTTCTAAGTAACACGAACTACATATCCCCTTATTCGTTGATACATAGATAGAGAGAGGTGGAGTTTGCTCACGGGAGTTGGTGGCTGCGGCGGCGGCCTGAGATCTTGTGACCCTTCTCGTGGAGGATGGAGTTTCCATTGCCAAGAAGAAGAATAGCACACCACCTGACACAACAACGACTACCACAGGTTCCTCTTGCGGATCTTGCGGAGATGAGAGAGATGAGTGAGGGGTGTGTGTGGGGAAGTAGAGGAGCAAGGCTTTTAAAGGATTCGAATTGGGAGGAATGCAACGGTAATATGACCGTTGTAGAACGAGGCCAGAAGAAGTAAACCCTTTCTTTATTTAGTAAAAACTAGCCGTTGGAAGTAATGCCTGGGATGGGTTGGGCTGGGACATGGATCGTTGGCTGGATTCTTTCTTTTCTGGCCCAATAACGAATACTGCCTTTCTTTGTAGCGCCAACCAACCCCATGATTTTGACAAAGGATCAAACACCAACCCACTTTGATTACAATGTTTCATCTAACTTTGCCACCTAACCCAAAGAATTAACACAATTCTATCTAAAGATCGTGTGGAGATCGAAGGCATGTACTGCATATGAACAAGAAGATCAAATCTACTCCGGTGTTCGAACGTCCTCCACGGCGCTCGTCTTCAGGCTCCGCCGCTTCGACCCGCGCACCTCCTTGGGCGGAATCTTGTTGTCTCCCCATTCCCCGAACCTGGTGTGCTCCGAGGAGACGTAGTCGCAGTCGGGGAAGGTGACGTTCCCGTACCGATGCTGGTCGTAGCAGAAGGAGTAGATCATGTAGCGCTCGCGGAACCGGCGCATGGCGGCACGCTTCATGGGGGTGAGGATGGCGTAGTCGGTGGACATGAGCTCCTCGACGGCCTCCGCGCACCGGTCGGCGGAGTCCACCTGTTGGATGGGGTCGACGCGGCAGCCGATGAGGGCGAGATCGGAAAAGTGGGCGACGTATGGCTCGTACTTGTAGTCGATCTTGATCCTGCCGTAGGAGGTGGCCCAGGCGGAGCCGTCCCAGATGGTGGCGTACACCGACATGGGCTTCGCCGGGAACTCGCCACCCATGTCGTCGGTCCGGACAACTTCCCTGATGGGGATGTCGTCGATGTAGAATCTGCACGAAGCAGGGAGGAAGCAACGAGCACTTCAATTGCATGCATGCCGATTGATTAAGCGTAGACGTAAGAGTTGCATGGTCAAACGCATTCATCCTCGCAAGAACCGAGAGCTCAAGAATGAAGCAGCCAAAAAGATATAGATTAACTTATAATTCGGATGTCATCAGATAACAGCGAGGACTGGAATCATCGCGAAGGAATATAGTGGTTTGATGGTCCGAATTGATCAACCAGTAGATGGATAAGAGGAGGGAGGCAGGGAAGTAAATTACATACATGATGGTGTCAGGGGTCCACAAGATGGAGTAGCGGTGCGCTTCCTGGGTGGGATCGAAAGGGACGAGGTAGCGCTCCTCCCGGCCTCGGGTGTTGCTCCCATTCCCAAACACATTGGTCTGGATCCTCCAGTCTTTCTCTCTTACGTTGCCCAAGAACTCGAAGTCCAGCTCATCATGCGTCCAGGGATGAATATCTCCATTGGAAGTCTGCAACATCAATCGGGAGCCACAGAGCTTACCAACACTCACCATGCAGGAGACCCATTCCAATTGCCAAACGTTCAAGCCATCACATTTGACTAGATGCAGCGCTTCATTACATTACATGAATAGGAAGAGTTTTGGAAGAGAAGCGTGCGATATGCTACGGTGATAAAAAACGACAGCAAGACAAAGCTGAAGCAAACAGAAGAATTCAATGCCGTTGACTCACATAGAAGGCGACGACGACGCCGGCGGTGTAATCCGATGGCAACTTAATGGACGCGCTGAAAAATCCGTGATCATACAGGTCCGAAGAGATAAAGCCCGAGCCTGGCTGACACATGTATGCATATGCAGATACGCTCAACGCAGAAAGACAAGGATGAAGGCCACGGCGAGGCGAGAGGGTGACGGGGCTGAGGGTTACCGGAGTAGCGGTTGAGGCTGAGACGGGCACTCCGGCCGTCGGCGGAGCGGATGAGGTTGTCGTTGCCGAAGAGATGGGAGAAGCCCTCGCTGAAGGTTAAGGATGGCACGTCGAAGCCCACCGCCGCAGTGGTGATACACAGGAGGAAGATGAACGCCATCGGCATACTCCTCGGAGTTGCCGCCATGACGGTATATCTCCTCTAGTTTCCTACGATCCTTTTGTTCTCTTCTTCTCTCTCACCCCTTCTTGTGCTTCCTCTTCATCACTTATAAAGGAGGGAGACAAGGTTTTTATATGATCATTAGCTTTGATTGGATAGTTAAATTACTGTATGGAAGATGGGGACCAGATTCTTGGCCACCAAATGTTTGTAATTGTCCAAATATTTTGCGTTTCTTCTCTCACTAAATGACCGCATTGCCAGTTAGCAAGCATACATCGGTATCAAGTCACCCAACGACTGCGTACAATCGACTCCAACGCTCTCCCTCGTGAGGACTACAGTGGTTTTAATTTGGTTCAGTTCAAATCTGCATTAAGCCATCATCGAAGAAAGCTGAAGAACGAGATTGGGTTTGAATAGGCTAGTCTTCTCATGACGTGGTGGGACGCAGTTGGGTTGGTTGGACCTCTTCTTTATGCATCTAGAAAATGAATTCACCAGAAAGGCGTGAGAACTTTTGGTGCGACTTTGTTGGCTAGTCATAGTCTTTACTCGTGAGGAAAAAGACTTCGACCTACTCCATCGTGGTATATATTTATCAAAAAGTAATCCTCATATATTTATATACATATATATACGTATGCATGATCATCTTTTTGGGTCAACCATTTTATCACGCCAACTCGATCAATGATACGGACGAATGTGTGAAAATTATTAAGGGACCTTGTCAATGAAGAAATAGAAGTTTGTTTCTCCTACTACGCCAACATAATGTCCTACCATCCGTTCAGTAGCTCATCGTTCTCATGGCTACGGCAACTTATTCTGTTCTATTCGGTCCTCATGAGATAACGCCAGAATATGTAATTTCATATGCTTGATGCAAATTAACTTTTCCTTTCGTGCTTGCCCCCATATATATAATATAAATTATTATTATTGTTTTCTTCGGAGATAAGCATGCCGGGATGGTGACGCGCCACCGACCTGTGTCACCGGAGATTCCACGTCCCTCTCTTTCCCCAAATAAGAAGAGTTGACCAAAGTGGCATGTGACACTTGTCTTGCGCCGATAGGAATGGAGATCCACGTGGATGGAATGGACGTCGACACATCGACGTCCTACCTACGGAGACGGAGACTTTGTTATCGTAATTGCCATCATTATTATTATTGGAACTCAGAAAAATTTACATATACAGGTGGCCGTAAAGAATGGTAGCTCGAGAGGAGCTGTCCGCATGCAAAGCAGCGGGGAAGCCTCCAATTCGGCATAACACACAAGCTTGGATACGACGTACATGGAGGATGCAGTCCGAGCTGTAGCAAGCTAGCTTGTCGAATGCATACGATACCGAAGGGGTCCCGAGTTGTTGTTTGATGACTCGAGAAAACCTTCTTTCTCCCGGTCGGTCTGGCTGTAGCTAGCGGCTTTCTTTTTCTTAATCAGCTTAAGCTAAGGCACAGTTGCTCGGTCCAAGAAAATTGGTTTTCTTTTGGTGAAGGAGTTGATGGAGCTATCGGTTTGTACTCTTTCTGCTGCTGGTTTGATTCCCTCGAGTAGCAGGACCAGCTCTTGGGATCACGCTCAATTCCACCTATGATCTGATCTTTAATTTGGCGTGCAAACACAATATATTTCGACACGAGGACTTGAGACGAACTCAGCACTCACGTGCTACATCAACTCGGAAACTTCTCTTCTACCGTCAACAAAGATCCTCATCAGACGATCGAGAGCATCGAATTCCTCGAGGTTATCCACCCTGTGTCGGTGGCAGTTTGACCACCACGTGTCACGCCAGATAGGACCGTTCCTATTTCCCCACGTCGTCGGATGCTGTGCTGCAACAACTTTCCTGTACTGCTTCAGCTCTCACGTGCCACGTGCGCCTTTAACCATAGTCATCTATATCTACCAGGGATCCGCCTCCGTTAGCCCGCGTGGCATCCACACCAAGCGCGTGCACTTGCAACTGATAAACCGCAAAAGTATTTTCCTCTATTTTATTTTTATTTTCCTCGCCTCATCGGCTGCCTCTCGTTCCTTCCTTTCACAAATAAAAAGAATATTATATATAATGTATATTTCTTCTTCTTCTTCTTCTTCTTCTTCCTCTATTTTTCGACCAATGAACACTCGATAGCCGCGCCATATACATGCTCTCCCACGCGCCGCCCCCGGCTGCATCCCACCTCGCCAACACAAAGAGAGGAGAGATCGGCTCGGAGCTCGAGGGAGGTCCCGAAGCCATTCTAGGGCTTTCTCGAGACATTTCTTGCGGCGGGATTCCATCTTCTGGGCCGTCGATGAGTTATTCGGTCGCTTCTTCGACTTCTTGGTCGCCGGACGCTTGCTGCCCCTCCTCGGACTTCTGGCTCGTTCGCTGGAGCGCGTAGGGTTCCAACGACTCGTGGGGCTTTTGGTGCTTCGAGTTCAGGTGACGGCATTTCGTTAAATTGTTTGATTCCGTGGAGGCTGGGGCAGCGCCCGCGCTGGGTCTGCGGTTCGAAGGCTCGGGCGGTGGTGGAGCCCGTTGGGAGGGGTTGGAGGAGCGTGACGAGGAGAGCGGTTCTTGCCTCGGATATGGGGGCGGAGGTGGAGGTCGGGCATTCCAGGTGTTTTCTTAGGCGGAATGAAGAAGGTTCGGTCCTGTTACTAAATTTTTGTTCGAATTCGTGTTTAATTCGATGAACGGCATTCAATTGCGTTTGAGAAGATTTGAAAATTTTGGTGGTATTTTGGAATGCTATAATTTTGAAATGTGTGTTGTTTATGCGAAGACAATTGTTACTCTGTGTGCTATTTCAAATGCTGAAATTACATCCGACCCTTGAATTGGTTTGCACAAGTTGGCATGTTGCGTCATCCATGCTACGCTTTCATGATGGTTGGTCTGCATGACATCATAAACTTCCAAAGCCAGATTTAGTTAAGCACCTCTTTACCTCTCCAGTGTGCTTTAGGCGATGAGCAGTCTGTGGAACGTGATTCATAGCATCATAAATTTACGATCTTGGATACTGTCAAATTTCTCATCAACTAAAATATTTCTGGTTTAACTATTATCACTAAGCTGCCATAATGTCACATAAATTGTTTGCGACATTGTTTTGTAAATCATTGACATGTTGAAAATATTTGCATGATAGAAGCTGTTCAAATTCAGCTAATAGTTGTCCCTGCCTAGTAGAAGTCTTCAATTATTTTTATAAATTACAGGCATGTTGAAAATTTTTTGGACTTAAGCCTCTTGGAAATAGTTTTAGTCCACTGAAAAGGACCACGTGATTTTTTTAAAACTATTTATTCCATTTATCTTTTTATCCTTAGAGCTGCTTTCTTGCATAAGGAAGAAAGTTGAAGCTGGAAAGCTTTCTTCAGATATTGCTACCAGACTAGAGGAACTATTTTACAACTACCGCAATGCTGTAAGTCCAGCCCAAAATGCAGATACTCCTCATGCATGGATTTCATATAATTATCGTTTTAGGTTTAGCTAGGTGGCACAATGAGTAAGTTGCTTTCTTAAACTCTTGACATTTTCTTGTGTTCTATCATTTCAGCTGTTAGTTGCACTATAAGGCTTGTTCATTAGTCATTGCAGGCAACTATATTTTATTTTATTGCATTATATTTTGGTTGATGCAAAAGATGAATGGCCTGGTTATGTCACATTCAAAGTGAAATTACAAGACCTTGAATTTTTTTAGTCCAATCCCTATCAAGGGAGGCATCTTTCTATTTTGGAATCATGTCGGGTGGTATACCGATATGTATTGGTTGATATCTTTGAATAAAATATAAAAAATAAAAATGCACTTAATGTACCATAATCAAGCTTTATGTTTTGATACCGATACCTGATTGAACAGTTAGTACCAACTGATAATCGATACCAGGGTTTGAAAAATTGCCTGGATTGGTTTGGATCGGATGGTAAATATCAGGATAATGGAGAACTAGACCGTACACTAGCCTGATTCCGATGGAGATATACTGCAGATGAGCTTATCAACTACTTGATAAGGCATGTTGTCAGAATATCCTTTTGATCTTTCTACCGTTCCTTTCTTTCCAATATTCGACTGCCACTAATCCTTTTGGAGGTCACTTTGCTTCTTACGGTAATAACTATCCTAGCAGTTTCTGGTTCTAGGCAGCATTTGTTTCTGTCTCCTATTGTAGATTCTCCCCAAAATAAGCTCAACTAGTTAGGCCTATGTTTGTATTTGGGCCTTTCAGTATTTTAGTTCTCACAGAAAAAAGATTTGCCTGCCCTATTTTTGAGGTCAAAATTGTTATCAAATGTATGGTATGAGATGGTTTTTAATATTAATATGGAATCATTTCTAAGTTATTTAGATGAGTGGATGACTGTTTTTCTCAATTCTTTTGCTGTGTACTGGAAGAATTTGTTCTATTTTCCATCTTCTTCATTGGTGCATTCCCATCTTTTTGTTCAAAAAGGTAATTTAATGAAAATCTTTAGCTTTGAAACTTGTCAGGTCATGCAAAGCGGAGATTCTAGTGCAAGCGAGATCATACTGTCAAATATGGCTGTTGCATTTGATTGTATTCTCTTGGATGTTGAGGTTTTCACATTCAACTTTAGCAATATCAAATTGTTTAACCTGGTGTATGTTGTCACTGTTCTAAATGAAGATTTTGGTAATAATGACTCTTTGTATGTCTTGCAGAATCCCTTTAACTTTTCACCTTATCATAAGGCAGTACGAGAGCCTTTTGACTACTATATGTTTGGTCAAAATTACTTCCATCCGTTGGTAGATTTCAGGTAGTTCAATATTTGTGGTTCCTTTGGCCTATCCGTTTCTCATTTGATGTGTTACATCCTGATTGGGATCAGCAGCTGCCTTTTAGTTCACTAAGTTGTAATTGATTGATTAGTCACTAATTGTTTTTCTATCATGATTGTATATGTGGTTGGATATGGTTGTTAAATGTTAATTTTAGCATCTAAATCACTGTGCACATATTCTAGATAAGTTTTATTAGTCTTTATTTTTAGTATATTGTGGCATTAATACTTCATGGTGATCAATTTTGCTTTCAGTTTTTTTATGTTCTCATTCATGATATTCCACTATTGTCATCTTGATTCTTTAGCCAATTCTGTAATGATTCAAGTGTTGTGCAAGATGCACATATTTGTATTACCTTGCTTTTTCCATGAAAGTTAACTTGACCTTAGTTAAGAAAATGAAGATTGAAATCTCATTTTTCTCGTGGGGAGTAAAGGATGCAACTGTCTTTAAGTGTTAAGGATTTTGAAGTACCTCAATGCCAAAAGAAAAAAATGGCCTTTGTGCATGAGGCTTTCGACAATGCAAGATCTAAAGATGGTTAATGTATGAGATTATGAGCACTGCCTTTTGTAAGTGAGGAGGTTGTTTTTGGGACTTCAATTCTGGTCTCACAGGTTTCAAAAGAGATTATTATTGTGTCAAGGCTTGCTCCTCGGACACCAGAAGGAACAATCTTATCTCCTCAGCGTGAGAATGCCATATGTGATTATGCTGTGTTTCCGTTTCTGAAGCAACATAGAACAATGTTTAAGGACAAGTGTGTGGTTCTTGATCTGATAGTTTTTTTTTCTAACGGTGATGACAAGTGCAATGTCTCTGCTGCAACTTGAACAAGTATGGCAGTTTGCTATTTTTTACCCAGTGACACTCATTGAGGTTTTTTTTCTTGGTTAATTGCATGTCCCTAAACTGAGCAACCAACATGGTTGAATCTCCTCAATGAGATTCAACCATGTTGGTTGCTCAGCAGGTCCAATCAATGAGATTCAATCAATGACATTGGTCTTCAACGTCTATCAGCAGGTCCATTTCTTGCCTGAAACTGACTTGGCAAGGACACTTGTGC